>NC_056751.1:269444961-270122461 GCF_019279795.1 Protopterus annectens
ACACACACACACACACACACACACACACACACACACACACACACACACACACACACACACACACACACACACACACACACAGACCTTTCTCATGCCAGTGTAGAAAAAGATTCCTTTGGACATGGGATAATGTTATCTCATGGTGGACATGTGCATACCTCTCAGATGTCATGAATTTTGCATAATGTCCAGATTTCTTTCTTATATTTTTGTCTTTTCTTCATAAAGTTTTTTTTTTTTTTGGCAAGTCATTATGACTGCATTCCCTTAACTATTTTGCCAAACCAAACCATAGTTAAATAGACTTAGACTTCTAGATTAGTACTAGGCTAACTGTTATTGTGGGTCATTTTAAGCCTAACCAGTTACTCCCATGTGAGAATCAAATCCTGAACTTTGTGTTTTAACCAAAACTGTGTTTTGTATGTGGCACAAAGATCTGCAAGTAAGTGAACACACAAGGGGTACTAGAATGTGCAAAGTAAATGGCTTATTTGAATGTTCAGAAATATGTTATTGCTATGTTGGATTCAGTGCAGATTGTTTTACATTTTTTTATTTTTCTTTTACTGTAAAAATCAAACCCCTTAGGGAAATTTACACATTTGTACACAAATGCCAGCCACATTTAGCCTCATCAGGTTTTATCACCTAAAGGCTCACAGTTGTTATAGATGTATTCTGCTAAGGATTTAGGCTTACACTTAATGAAACTGTATATATTGTGTAGAACCCGTCTCCAAACATCTAGCTTCCAAAGACCACAGCAAAACCCAATAAAAGTATAGCAAGTCTTTCTGGAATATAAACAGAGTTCCACAGCACTGGTAAGCTTTATATATAACTATAAAGTGAACACCACTGATATTTAAGAAAAAGATCCATCAAGTTACAGATACCTTAATCCAGTCTTCAACATTTGTTACCTGTTTGATGCTTTTTCATACTACTTAGTTTTCTTTAGGTAAGGTCAAAGAAGCTCCTTAGATCCAGCTTCATGTAAATTTTTCTTAAATATCAGCATTATCCACTTTATAGTCATATATACAGCTTACCAGTGCTGTGGAACTCTGTGTTTGTATTCCAGAAAGACTTGCTATATTTTTATTGGGTTTTGCTGTGGTGTTCAGAAACTATATGGTTAGAGAGGGGTGCTACACAGTAGATACAGTTTCATTAAGTGGAAGGGTAAATCCTCAGTTGAATATATGTATAATAACTGTGAGACCTTAAATGATAACACTTGAGGCTAAATGCAGCTGGCATTTGTGTACAAATAAAAAAAAAAGCTTTAGCTCACAAACTAAAAATCTTGCCCTCAGGGCTAGAGATAGAAAATTGAAGAGGAGGATTCAGATCTTTTGTTGTGTTCCTTTTATTTTGGTAGTTTTATTAAAAGGCTGCTAGCCAGAGTTGCCAGCACTGTAGGCGCTCTAGGATTTTGGTTGGTTGTTCAGCATCACAGCTGTGTGCAAGTGGAAGTTTTTGGAAATGAAATCCAATTTATAAGGGTCTATATTAAATCAGCGAACGCTTAAAAAAGTGAATGCTGATTTATCGACCCCATGTAAGCAAAAGTTTACAATCCTGTACACTTAGAACAGCAACTTTTCTCCCAGGGAAAAAAATCGCTGTTCCAAAAAAGAAAAAAAAAAAAAACTTTAAAAATTACATAAAGTAGCAGGCTTCACCCCCCACACCCCCGTACTTAAATATACCAACTCTGAGATCGCACTACAGTGACGAAAACGGCAAAATAATGAAGGTGGCCAAGTGATTTCTTTCCCAGGGAAAGAATTTGCTTATATGCCATTTCGGTATTTTGCAATTTCGTGCTTTCAAGTTCGATCAAGATGCATTTGAAAGAATGCGTCTTTGATCATATAATAGGGAACCATTTATAATTTATTGGACTCTGTAGGCTACGTTCTTGAGAGGAATCCTTGTAAAAGGATTATGCAGTAACATTCTCATGTAATGGAATGGATCTGCTGAATAAATCACAAACTGCTTTGACTGAAGATTTGCAGTAGCAGAGCAACTTGCATGGTTGTTTCTTTGCTGTATTTGAGTTGAAGTTGTAGAGCTTACTGAGAAACCTAGCCACAGTCTTGGCTAACTGACTTATGAATGCTAAAAATGCATACAAGTAAAAGATGTAAACACTTTATGCAGATAATCATCAGAAATGAATAAGAAAGTGTAAGCAAATTTCATAAACTGGAATATACATTACATTTCAGAAACAGTAATCTTTTACCCTAGCTCCTGCTGCGTGATAATTGTATGTTCAGTTTGATTATGTGTACATTGTGAGGTAGGACAATTGTTCCATGCCTCTAAAGGTTCTGTTCCATGCTCGATTCTTTAACAGTGCTAAGTAATTCTTACTCCAGAAGGCTATAAAAGTATTTCTTTTTTCTGTCAACAAAAGGTGCTCTGTTGCTTTAATGAGGGGAAAAATGGGTCAGGGTCTGTTATGATTCAGTGTGTGGGTGGGAATCCTTTGACGTTTTTTTTTCTGGGGAAGCCTCTATCCTGGGAATTGCTCCTGTGAATCTATGAAAGAAAAAAAATTATATGATTCTGTCGGTACCAATATATATTACAAATAAACCCTTTCACGCCCACTAACAGAAAGAGGTTACAAAGGTGCTAGAAATCTAGCAATTAGTCAATATTTATTGCAACTTTTATTAAGGCAGGAGAACCCACGCAAGAGCCTACACACAGAAGACAATGCATTCTTTTTATTATAACATGTTGTATAAGAATCATGCCCTAGAAGCAAGAATTAATAAAGATGATATTAAATTTTGTAGTGTATGCAATTATGTTGTAATTTCCTCACATTCTCCTCACTGTGTTTTTTTGTCCAAATTAAGTTAAATCATATATATATATATATATATATATATATATATATATTTTTTTTTTTTTTTTTTTTTTTTTTGCACACAATACTGTTTTGTGTGCTGTTTTCTTACAAAGGAGAATAACCATTTTGTGAAAATTTGCAGCACTGCAGGAAATCATTGCAAATTATAGACATTCATAGATGTGCAGATTTCATTTTTGAAATAAAAGAAGACTGCTTGTTAGGGTAACATGCTGTAATTTCATTGATAGGTTTAGAGCTTTTTTGGACATTGGGAACAAGGCATGGAACAGTTCCACTGATAACAGTATTGCAGCACAGAAATTACTGATTTCTGGATTGTAGCCCATATCTTAAGCATATAGTCTTACACAAAACATTTTTAAAGACATATGAAGTATTCAGTTTAATAATTTAGTTTTACATTGAAATTGATCCCTGTGAAGTGGCACATCCTTGTCAGCATGAAATATATTTTTGATGTAACTAAATATTTTATAAAATATCATTGGAATCCTATGTGACCCTCGGTGGTGGTGCTGCGGTAGCGTTGTCGCCTCAGTGAGACGCTGTCCGGTTCGATTCTCAGAGCGTCTTCTGCGTGGAGAAATGTGTGAATGGGCGTACCTTCGTTGAAGGTTGTGCATCAGGGCTGGTAACTCGGCACGTAAAAATCAACTACCAATCATTAGCGGACCTGAGCTCCGCTGCGGCGACCCCTAACCGGGAAAAGCCGAAAGACACAACATCATTGGAATCCTGTATCATAGTTTCAGCCAAATCAAAAATATTCAAATATAACAGGATTAACATAATTCTGTGATGTACAAACTGTATTCCAACAGCTTCTTGATTACTTTCTGCTTTGTAACTGTACTTAAATATTTTATGAAAGCGACCGGCAGCTTGCTAGCTTCCTACCCAGCTAAGCTGTTTAACTGCAGTCTTTTTTGCAACACAACAGTTTGTAACATGTTATGCACTATGTGTACACTTAAAGTGGTGTGGAGTTTACTACTTATGAGTGTTTACAGTTTTTGCAGCGGTAAAAGTATCCACATTAAATTAACCATTTTCCCAAGGTGCTCTTGGTTTTTGAGATGCTGTCAGCTCACATGAAATTAGGAGTAGGAGTTCAGTCAATTTTTGGCCTATAAATTCTATATTGACCTAAATCGTAGAGGTCAAGTTGTTTGGCATATTAGTTTTCTAGCTGCTGGTCTATCAGGATTTTTGCCTATGTTTTCCTAGTGATTAATTTCCAGAGAACTCACAAGGCAGGACTTTATAAAGTTTGAGAACAAATTCTATTTTTATCTCAGTTTAGTAAAGAGATGAGCTTGACTGGTGTACAGTGCTGCAGTAATCGCAATCCACATTGGAAAGGGATTATGACTCGTTTAGTTTGTTGCACTGTTTTCCTCTTTGATAGGAACATAATGTGATTTTATGAAGTACCAGAAAAAAATTCTCCTCGGTGTGGTAGCTCAATTTCCCTGCCCTTTGGTGTATGTCATTTTTTGACGAAGTATACAGGACATTGATAGCGTATTTTCTTCCTGTATGGAGGAAGTTTGCATGTTCTGCACTTAGCCTGACTGAATATGCTTTACATATATGTTTTCCTATTTTGCAGTCAGCTGTCACTTTCTTACTTGCCACAGATCTTTTTGCATCATAGTCAATATATCCTTCTCTGCCACTGTGAGATGTATTGTCATTTCTGAACACTGGTTCCAGTTTTTTTTACTTTGAGCAGCCATTACACTGTTCATTTATTTTCACACATTTCGCTTCCTTTATGCTTTAGCTCTTCATTTTGCTTATGTGGCTTGTGTTTCAATTTCCAGTTCACCTTTGACTGTTGCATGCATTATTTTCATCATGCAACCAGTTTTTTGATTTAATGGCATCCGGTTCTTGGTACATGCATCAGTTTGAAATTTACCGTTTTCACATTTGCTTCTGCTACTCTTTTTAAGTTATTTTCAGTTTTGACTGTTGTGCCATTTACTTGCTGAAGAGTAACCGTGTGCAGTTCTGCTTTAATATGTTTCCTTACTGTGCAGCATATTTAATGCTTTATTCCATTCCCCTGGATTGCATGTAGAATAAGCCTTATTTTGAAATGTTTTATCTGACATCCTTTTCATTCGTTCCTCAACAATTGGGTTACAGATCCGACCACGGATTCAACTCAGCCGCATTTCACCGGCATCAGATCCATCTCTCGAGCTCCTCCCTTTACCCATAATGCCCTAGTCCATCCCCAACACCTCAAATCTCATTTGCCTCCATTGCGCAAGGATGTGGATCATCTCCCACAGTGTTTACTGCTAAGCAGCTTTAAGTGCACTGATATAGTTTTATATAGCTTTTATATTTTTCATTCCTGTCTACATTTTATCATATTCTATATATATTTAAACTTTACCTCCCTCTAGTTTTTCAGGTTTTCTGCATCAGGCCTCTTGTTAATATAGTAATTTTTTTTTGTAATTACCATTTTTGGTACGCCTTTCTATTTCTTCCGTTGCTACCCTTTTTAACAGAGTAAAAAAAAATTTCTCCTTTTCTTTGTCTTGTATAGAGTTTTTCTGTGGGCTTTCTGTTATGGCTGATAAGCTGATAGGTTTAAGAAATGCACTTCCTGTGGGAATAGAATCCCCAACTTGGATGGCCAGGGTGTGTTTATTGCTTAGGAGCAGCACGCTTAGATACGAACTGTACTATTTGCGTATGATTTCATTCTAGAGCTATAGCAGACAGGCATAAAAAGCATGTCCTTAAGGTTTGCTTCCACCTTCATCTTCTTCCTGCTCAGGGACTCAAACCCCCAGCAAATGTTCAAAAGCTGCTTTGGAGACTGAAAGAGATCACCATCAAAGTCTCCGAAGACGACTTCATCCTCAGAACCACAAAAACAAAAAAAGTTTAGTATATACCCACGCAAGCCAGTAACCCAAAAGATTTATTAAACAAAAATATGCTGTAACACCTCAGCCCACTAGCCTTCAAGGTGCCAACAAATTCCAATTCCTTACATTATTAAATACTACTAGCAAATAATTTCAATTAAAAGAACATCCAATCAGATCATACATACAATATTACAATAAAAATTTCCAGTTATACTCCGCAGTCAATCCAGCAGGTGTCAGCATTCCATATTTTAAAATAAGTACAGTCTCTATATAATAATTTATTTTTTAAAACCAAACTATTTTGTGCTTTCACTTGCTCTAAAATTTTGCCTTCTGAATAGTTACTATTCCCTCCCTCCTAAATTAAAATGAACTGCTAATGGGCTTTCACGTTTATTGTTCTTTATCTCTCTAAGATGCTCTTGCCTTCTTATTTTAAAAGTCCTTTTGCTCTCTCCTACGTAAAAATGGTTGCATGAACACCTCAGGGCATAAATGGTGCCCTGAGTATTACAACAATACTCAGCTCTAGGTCTACATATAACATCATTAATATTACTAAAAAACTACATATTTACAAATTGAACACCCCCTCCCCCACAGGCCCAGGTTCTACAGTTAACCTAAATTCACGTAAAGAAAAATTACTATGGATTATCATGACTTTAATACTATGTCCTCTTTTTAAAGGCAAAATTGGTCTGTCGCAAGATATTTGCAAAGTCTTTATTCTTCAGTAAAAAGCGCCCCACTTTTTTTTATAATATCAACTATTTTATAATTGAGAACATTATATACTGTAACAAAATACATTTTCTTACGCTCTGTTTTCACTTCAGTGTGTGGTTTAAACATATTCTTCTGTACATAAGACATCATCCCAAACTGTTGCTCACCTGTAAATAACCTCTTCAGGGCTACCAAAATGACTTTGTCTTCATAACCCCTCTGTTTGAACATACCGCATGCTGTTAATAATTCTTTTTCCAAAGTTATACTATCACTACAAAGTCTGCTTATACGCAATAATTCACTATACGGCAATGATTTTAAGAAATGTGATGGCTGACAGCTTTTGTTGTCCTAAAAATTACCTACATTTTCAAATTTTCTATGCACCTTATTGCTAAGGTTGCTATCCTCGTTGCCATCCAATTCACATCCAAAAATGTAACTCTCTGCCCTTTTTTGTATACCATCAAATTCAAAACCAAAATGGTTACATTGCAGTTCTTGTATAAAAATATCTACTAAAATTTTACCACCTTCACATAAAAAATCAAATCATCTATAAATATAAAATACATAATTAATTTCATGATTCTTAAAAAAAAATCCAAATTATATAAATATTCAACTTCACATAACCCTACAACTGTGTTTGCATACATGTGGGCAAAAGGTACTCTATAGCTGTTCCCTTTATTTGATTGTAAATTACATGATTGAATTCAAAAAAAGTATCTGTTAAGCAGAAATAAACTAAATCAGTGATATAACTAGCCAAAGGGGTTTCTTGTAAAAAAAAATAATTTAAGGCTTCTCCCCAAAACAATGCTGTATATTAGTGTGAAGACTTTTCACATCTACTGTTACCAAGTATTTCTGGTTTGTCCATTCAACTGATTTAATTTTTTCCAAAAAATCAAAAGTGTCTTTTATATATGACGTTAATTGAACCACCAAGCTTAATAAATATATATGTAACACTTACTTTGTTGATCGAACTCCAGCTGTGAAACACCACTTTTAATACCCTGGACAAGAACAGCTGCAGTGTTTACCCTTTTCCCCAGTGTAGTGCAGTCTCGTAGCGGAGTTGGCATATATAATTTACAGGGGGTGAGGGGGTGCAGGGGGAGCTTGCCCCCCTTCAAAAATATCAACAAAGGTAAGTTTTTGACTTTAAATTTAAAACTGTATAGGGTATTGGGAAATGTGTTTAATACCTGTTGTCGGTGTTTTGACTTTTGTTGGTTTGAAGTTTCATTAAAGTGGGTTTTTGGCAGCTTCGTCTGGATCATTTAAATTTCGGCAAAGAATTTTTGTCTTCTGACAAACCCATATATATATATATATATATATATATATATATAATTAGAATGTGGTGTGTGTATGTATATATATATATATATATATATATATATATATATATATATATATTTTTTTTTTTTTTTTCACACACACACACAAAGCTTTTAATGCAGCAAACCTGATCTGAGATGGTTGGGATGGAGTATGGCATTATGGGTAGACAGAGGAGCTCAAAAGACAGATCAGAAGTCTGTGAAATGTGACCGAGTTGGATCCGAGGTCAGATCTGTAACCCAATTGTTGAGGAAGAATGAAAATTGACAGAACTGATGCCCAGTTATGGTGAGTACATAACTTAAAATTTTCAGTCCCCAACTTTCTAGAATACGTTTTTTGACAGTGGCAGATATTAGAGGATAGAAGAATGTAAAGTTTGGTTTGTTCCTTTAGAATGGTGTACTAACACAATGAAAGCATTACCATGTCTCCTTGACGTGTACTACCTGATGTAGTTCCATATCAGTGTTGCAGTATTCACCATCTGTGGGATCTTCTGCCAAGGATAGCCCAACATGTGGCCAGTATACCAAAGCCTTTATTACCTAGGGAGCATCGTACATCAGATGTACGCTTCCCATGCAAGCATATGGCATAAAGGTAACATATGTATGACCCTAACACAGAATTTCATTGCTGCCAGTCATAATGCTGTTATTGTACAATGATCTGAACGTCGCGAAGTTTGCTGGTTATTCCAAGCCTACATCTTTCAGAGAAATACCCAGTTGGGTTTTTTCTTTTTCTTACATTGTTCAGTGGGTTGCATATCATCCAAGAAAGGGAAATGTCAGTGTGGGAGGCAGATTCCCCATAAAGACCAGCATGATAGGTGCCTATTTTGCTTAGGTGCATTTCAGGATCACACTCAGTGTGCTCTCTGTTGGGCTTTTGTACCAAAGACTTTTCGTAACCACCTTTCTTCATTTTCCATTTACCTTGAAAACCAGCATCTCAAGCTTTTGGCCCAAGTTACCATGCCAGAATTAGCTCACCTTAAGGTACGACTGCTGTTCAAAAAGAAGGCCAAGAAGTGTAGGCCTGAGTCTGCTGCTGTCCACCCTCCACCAGATATCTCTCTTAAGGTGAGTGAACACCCAAAATATAAGTTTAGTCCAGTGTTGTCCTTGGTTTCTTTGTAGCTACCTTCTAGGAGGTCAGCATGGAACCTGCTTCTCGCACGTCCTCAGAGGCCGTGCAAACGTCCCCCGTGGACATTGAGGGGGATCCACAGCTGATTATGTCCAAGGGACAATGGGATTCTTCAGATCCTTGTTATGAAAGAGGCATTGAGTACCTTAATCAAATCCAGGCAGGGGTCTGAACCCCTGCATTTTGTCAGAGAGGATGTTCCAGCGAAGAAAAGGCAGAAGACTAAGCATGTAGTGTCATCCCCCAGGGATCCACTAAGGGAATGGCAGGACTTCTCCCAGTGCTTGTTCAGTGCCGTGATGACAATAAAGCCTCCTTAGAGGGTTTCAGTTCCTGCAGTTCCTTAGTCCTTTACTTCTAAAAGGACTAGGGACCCAGAATCTTCGAACAAGGATTCTGACTTTGAGACTAACTTCTTAGCCTATTCTTCTCAATTGCCTTCACCTTTAGATTCTGGGTCTGAAGAAGAGGAATCTGTCATTCCTGATTCTACTTTGGAGGAGCTTTCCTTTGGTGACACAGTCCTGCATATGATGGAGCATTTCAAATGGGATTGCTCCCAAGTATTGGACATCCAGAAAAGGTATTACGAATTGTTAAAAATAGACTCTCCTAAACCTTCAGCTGTCCCTCCTGTGTTGGCTGCAGCTGCTTCCCTGACACTGGATTTTTAACCTCCAGTTCCTGAGAAACTTAATAAATTCTATAAGGTGCCAGATACTTGCAAGTTCTTGTACAAGAGCCCTTCATCTGATCCTGCAGTGATTTCTGTATCTATGGATAAGCCTCCTTTCTTCCTTCAGATAAGGACAGCAGATCCATTGAGAGAATTGGTAAGAAAGTATATACTTCGGCTACTTTAGTCTTTAGGGCTGTCAATTACCAGACTCGTATAACAAGGTACGCCCTGTCTCTTCCTTCCTAGGTGGGGAAAATTCTTTCTTATCTGCCTGACTCTGAGGGTAAGACCTCTTCTCTCTCCTTGCTGACTTCCACTTCTTCGGTTGCTTATCACTCTATTAAATGCAGCTGTGATGCAGCAGATGCATCTTCTAGGGCTGCTGCCTCTCGCTCAATATTGAGATGCTATTCCTGTCTTCACCTTCAAGCCTTGCAGATGATATCAAGCAAAATTTCTGGATGCTACCTTGGATAACCAGAATTTGTTTGATACAGCTCTGGATGACCTTTTCAAGACCTTACAAGGTCAATATTTTTCTTTGTTATTTATAGCACTTTGTGTACTGTATATTTTTCTAGCTAGTTTCACTGTGTGTGAGGTATTAACTGGAAATTGTCCACTTTTATTAAGCATCTGTTGGGTTGTTTGTTTCTAATAACTTGTTGTAGTTAAACTCTTTTTTCTAGAGGCTCCTTTAGCTGTTTAAAACTTTCATTTAAAGGCTCACTGCTGCTTTTCAGCTGTGAGAAACATTTCTGCAGTTTGTTTCCCACCCTCTCTCCCTGTTGGTATAGTGTTTTTATAGTTGGCGGCTTTGCAGTTGCCCGCCCCTAGTGTAAATTTGATCTGGGACCCTCCTCCCAGTCTAGTGCCATTACTTCATTCTACCCAGTACAGGGAGAACATTTGAGAAGGCCAATCAGCTTAGTTTCTGCTACACCTTTCTCTCTTTCCACTTAAAATAAAATAAAAAAAAAATGTATCTGCTTTTACTGTATTTGTTTCTTCCTACTTTATTTTGCTTTTGCGTCATCTTAAAAGTACTTAGTTGTATTTATTACTGCTTGGTGTAACTCATTCTAAGCCTTTTAGTTTAAGCACTTCGGCTTCAGACCAGTTGTTTTACATTAAGAAGGTTTGTGGTCTGCACTGTAGTGGCAGAACAGGTAGCTTACATCCTTCTAAGTTGGGAACTGCTGATTGAGGGCTCAGTGTCTGTTATTCTAAAAGTGTATTAATTCTGGTTTAAGCACTTGGGCTTCAAGCCAGTTATTTTACATTAAGAGGGTTCGTGGTCTGCACTCTTGTGGGAGGAGAGGCTGGACACTGCCCTGAGCTGGGAATTTCTGGTTAAAGGCTTATAGTGCCTGCATATTTGAACTGCTTCTTACTGAAATTGGTACACCTTGTTTGCTGTAGCATAGACTAGATCCAGACCTGCTGAATCTAGCTTTGTTTGTATAACTTGAGCACTAATCCAGGCATTCTTTAAAATATTCAGTTGTATTTATTACTGCTTGGTAGTAACTTGATTAAAGTGTAGCTATCATTCTAAGTCTTTTGGATTAAGCACTTGGGCTTCAGACCAGTTGTTTTACATTAGGAATGTTTGTGGCCTGCACTGTGGTGGCAGGACAGGTAGTTTACATCCTTCTAAGTTGGGAACTGCTGATTGAGGGCTCAGTGTCTGTTATTCTAAAAGTGTATTAGTTCTGGTTTAAGCACTTGGGCTTCAGGCCAGTTATTTTACATTAAGAAGGTTCGTGGTCTGCACTCTTGTGGGAGGAGAGGCTGGACTCTGCCCTTCTGAGCTGGGAATTTCTGGTTAAAGGCTTATAGTGCCTGCATATTTGAACTGTTTCTTACTGAAATTGGTACACCTTGTTTGCTGTAGCATAGACTAGATCCAGGCCTGCTGAATCTAGCTTTGTTTGTATGCTTGTTTGTTTGCTTGTTATTTCCCTGAAACGCTAATTTCACCTAAAACACGGCTTTTCAGCGCTTCTGTGGATCCCTAGTGATATCTGCATTGCTTACTGTACTTATTTCCTTGTTTCACTTGAAAGAAAGTTACTGTTTGTTGTTTTCGCATTTAAGTTACCTGTATCACATTGCATTTAAGTTACCTGGCACTTGCTCACTAAGTCAGCACAAAAAAATTAAAAGCACTACACCCTCACAAACTCCCCTTGAGTACCTTGTTCCCCATTGGCCCTTTTTTCAATTATAAAAGAATTCCCAATACTATTCTAGCATGTCCAAAGGTCAGTTGTCAATCTCCTCTCCGGTCCAGCTGGTGAATCTGGGAATCTTGAGGCAATGTTACAACTGCCTCATGTACGCAGACAACCCTCTCCTCCTCCCAACAAATTCCAACACATGTGAGAGATGCAACCATATAGCCAAACTGGAGGCTAAGCTCTCTCAACTCAGTACTGGCGTAACCAGTCAGGAGGAGAAGGAAACCACACTCACTACAATTCCAGTCTCACATAGACCTACCACGACAGCAGACCAAACAAATAAACACACAAAAGCATACTCAAAGGCTCTAAATAAAAATCTGCATAAGCAGCAGAGACCTCCAAAGCAGACACCCAAGCAACTGCTACCCCAAAACAAAACACGTGCAACACATAGCTCACAAAGCCAGTGTGCCGAACAGTCACAGCCCTTAAGGCTAAACAACACACCTGATACACTTGTAATAGGTGACTCTATCGTCAGGCACACTGACATCCCGCTCACCAGGCTGAACAAGGAGAAGGTCACGGTGAGCTGCCTATCGGGCGCTAGGATCCGCCACATAACACAAGCACTCAGGTCACTCCAAGGCAAGTACAAATATGACTCCGTCATTGTCCATGCTGGTGTGAATGACCTGAGACATACCTCCCTGGACTATATGAAAAGAGACATAGAAGAGCTCTCTGAGCATGTAGCCCAGGCTGGTATGACCCTGACCTTGAGTAGCATCTTACCCTCACCAAGAATGATGCCACAATATGAAGACAAGATGATCAATTTCAACAATTGGCTTAAGTATTGGTTTCATTCAAAGGGGATCCAATGCCTGTCAGCCTGGGATGACATGCTCGACAAGCCACGATGCTTCGCTAGGGACGGCTTGCACCTGTCACCCTTGGGCTTTCAGATATTGGCAAAGGCTCTTGCTACCCCCATAGTGCCTTTTTTAGGCAAGGCTCAAAAGACAAACCCACCTCCATAGGTATCACAAGGGATAAGAAACTAAGAGTGATGCTACTCAACGCTAGAAGTCTAAACCTCAACATGCACGCACTGGAAACTCTCCTTAGCATGGAGAACATCGATATCTGTGCAGTAACAGAAACCTGGTTCAAGGCTCCCGAGAGCACCCCAGCACTACCAGGTTATACCTCATACATGCTTTTCGGCCCCAAAACTTGGACCGAACCACAAAAGGAGGGGGGAGTATTAATATTCGTCAAAGATACCCACACCTACAGGTTGGTGGCACAGCACGAAGCATCAGAGACTATCCATGTGCAACTAACAGTGGGTAAAACTGCCTTCCAGTTTATAGCCTGCTACAGACCACCCCCCAAGTCCAGGAACCCCACTCGGCCTTCCTGAGAACACTGGAAAATATGAAGGTCTCTCCAAACACCATTATATTGGGCGACTTCAACTACCCAAACAGAGACTGGGAGCATTACTCTAGCTCCAACACCCTAGCCCAAAAGTTCCTAGAATTTATAAACTCAAATGCTATGGAACAACTTGTTACCACTCCCACAAGAGGGGAAAACATACTGGACCTGATCATCACCAACATGGGGACTCTATGCTCCAGACCAGAAGTGTATCCCTCACTGGTAAGATCAGACCAAAAACTAATCTCACTGGATATTCACATCCCGACCCCACCCCCTGCCCAGAAAACCACAGTGAACAACTTCTCTAAAGCAAATTTCACACTCCGCAAAACCGAGGTGGAATCCTTCAAAGCCCCCGGGCCTGTGGAAAATACGGCCCAGACCGCAGAATCCTTTATAAACGCATTCTATGAACACCTTCAGAAATGCATGGATCATGCAATCCCAAATAAAACCAAGACCCAATCCTCCAAAGGCAGACGTCCTGTCTGGTGGACCCCAGCCATAAACAAACTATACAATAGAAGGAGGAAGCTACTACATGATAGAGCAAAATCACAAAAAGGGAAGGCATCTCTGATCAGTATTAGCAAAAAACTACGGGCACTCATAAAATCGTCTAAGGCCAGCTTCGAGAGAAAAATTGCACAGGACACTAAGGATAATCACAAGGCTTTCTTTAGTTATGTTAGGAACCTGGGTGGGAATTCCCAGATATGCTCAGAATTAGTCCAAATGACAAAAAATACACCGAACCCACAGACATTGCCAACATCCTAGCTGACAGGTTCAGCGCAAACTTCTCCCCCTCCCCACCAAAAGGGCAAATATCTATCCCAGCAGAGTGCTGCCCCCCTGACATCTCAGATGCTCAGGTAAGAGCCGGCCTCTCCAAAGCAAAAAACACAGCATCAATGGGACTAGATGGTGTCCCGGGCTGCGTCCTACATGAACTCCAAGAAAAGCTAAACCCAAACATAAAACTACTGTTCAATCTCAGCCTTACTACAGGATATGTACCCAAAGAGTGGCGTACATCAACAGTGGTCCGTCTCCACAAAGGTGGTGCCTCAACGGATCCTGGAAACTATCACCCCATAAGCCTGACTAGCTTGGTCTGCAAAGCTATGGAAAGGATCATCATGGACCTCATAAATAAAGATATTGGGGACCTACAGACACTGGATCCTACCCAGTTCGGCTTTAAGGGCAGATCCTGACTCTTAAACCTGGTCGATTTCTTTGAAACAGTCACCAAGGCCATTGACGAGGGGAAGGTGGTCCACACAGCCTACCTGGACCTCACAAAAGCCTTCGATACAATACCCCACTCGGGCATTATAGATAAGCTCACCAGCTTAAATATAAACCCCTATGTCACTAGATGGGTTGCAAACTGGCTCAAGGACAGAACCCACATGGTTAGAATTTCTGGAGCCATGTCAGACTCCAAACCAGTTACAAGTGGTGTTCCACAAGGCTCAGTCCTGGGACCTCTCTTGTTCGGTATATATTTCTCGGAGGTACAGACCAACACGGAAGGATTATGGCTGACCAAGTTCGCAGATGACTGCAAACTGGGCGCCATAATCGACTCTCCAGCCGACACAAGCATCCTCCAAAAGGGCCTCATAGAAATGGACAACTGGTGCCAGAGCCATGGCCTCAAGCTAAGCACCAAAAAGTGTATAGTCATCCCCTTTGGCAAAAACAAAGTGCCCACAAATTACCACAAAGGTGGTAATCCATTAAGTGCAGAAGAAGTAATTAGGGACCTGGGGACCCAAGTTGATAGCAATCTCTCATTTGATAACCACGTGGCCAAAGTGGTTAGAAGAACATTTTATATAGCCCACCTAATCATGAAGGGATTCACATCTAGATCAGGGGAGGTCATCGTGCCTCTTTACTCATCCCTCATCAGGCCCATAATTGAGTACAATGCCCCTTTTGGGATATACCTTACCAGACACCTGCAGCAACTGGAAAGACCCCAAAAGTACCTCACCAAGAGGATCAAAGGGCTCAAACAGATGTCATATGCTGCCCGGTTAAAGAAACTCCAGCTCTACTCAGTGGCATACCGCCTGCTCAGAGGCGATCTGTGCCTGACTTATAAAGCCATGTCCAACCCGGAATTAATGGACATGCTGCACCTCAGAAAATCCAAATCCCATCGAGCTACGCGCTTGAGAGACTTGAACCTCAGCACTGAAATAAATAGGACATGCTGGAGGGACAGATTCATAACCCAGAGGCTCCATTCACTCTGGAATAAAATCCCAGTCCAGGTTAGGCAGAGTCCCTCATTGACTCTCTTCAAGAGGAATCTTGATGAGTGGATGGGAGAACGTAGGTTTACCCCGGGTATCACTTCTGTGTCACTGTTAGACAGAGGCACAGTATACTAACCTCGAAAAAGGGCATAGCAAAATTAATTTAAAATGGGTGGCGAAAGCCAAACACACTCTGGCTAGGCTTATAAATGCCCTAGGGAAGATAGCCTAGTATTAACCTATGAACCTAAGATAAGGTTATGAAAGATTTGAAGCAGATTTGTCTCTGCTGTTTCCAAGTTACAAAGGAACTATCCTAGTAAGACCATTTTTATGTGTAGATTGCCTAGACAGTCCTCCAAAGGTAAGATGACTCCTAGGCATGTTGCATTATAACTTGGAAGTACCTTCCCTCCTTTTCTGGTATTCCTCAACCCCTTGCAGAACAGCTTCCTCATTTTCCACGGGTATTGCAGGGTCTGCTGGACCAGGGTACCATTCAACAGCTTACACAGACTGAGAAGGTTTTGGGTTTTTATTCCAGGATAGTTGTGGTCCCCAGGAAGGACAAATCTTGGAGACCTGTCCTGGATCTTCCTGTTCTGAATACCTTTCTCTTACTGCCTTCCTTCCGAATGCTTTCTCTTCAGACTCTGTTTCCTCTGTTGCTCCCCCAGGCCTTTCTGGTTTCTTTAGATCTGAAGAATGCCTACCTTTACATTTCTGTCCATCTGTTCAGGAAATATTTGTGTTTCTATGTTTCTTCCTCTCATTTTCAGTTATGTGCCTTGGCCTTTGGGCTTCCAACAGCCTCAAGGGTGTTTACCAAATGTTTAGTCCCTATAGTCACCCTTTGCAGGTTTCAACTATTTACTTATCTGGACAATCTCTTGCGTCAGGCTCCATCTTATTTTAAGCTGTTGCAGAATCTTCATTTTACCAAGCTTCTGTTGCAAAGCCTGGGGTTCACTGGCAACCTTCCAAAGTCAATGTTGACTCCATCTCAGGATCATGTTTTCCTAGGCTGCAGGTTCCAGACAGTTCCAATGTTGGCATGTATTCCCGCCTCCAAGGTTTTGTCACTGACAGATTATTTTCTGTCCCTGCGTCCCCTGTCCTTTCTTCCTGCCAGGGAGTTTCTCAGGCCTCTGGGGTTGATGACCTCCACCATTTCCATGCTGCCCTGGGTCAAGCTTCATATGAGGAAGTTTCAGTGGTATCTAAAATCGGTGTGGCTTCAACACCTCCATCCCCTGAACCATCTAGTTCTTCTCCTCCCTTGTCTCAAAGTGGAATTTCAGTGGTGGATTCAGCAGCTCTCTTTCAATCCAGGTATTCCTTTCCACACTCAGCCAGCTCAGGAACTCTTCACAGACACATCAGAGCTGGGATGGGGAGCCGCTTCAAGCACTCTGAAGATGCAGGGCCTTTGGTCACCTAAGCAGTGGGTGGATCACATCAACATCAAGGAATTGTAGGCTCTTATACTGGCCCTTCACGCTTTCCATGTAGTCTGGGTCTTAAGTCCCTTGAAGGTTTACACAAATAATGACACAGTCATGTGGTACATCAACAGACAGGGGGACATGAGGTCTTATCTTCTTTGCAGGTTAGCCCTTCAAGCTTGGGAAATAGCCGTCAATCTACAGGTCACCCTAGGCAGTCTGTATAACTTCAGAGCACAATACTGTGGCAGATTTTCTCAACAGGTCCAGGACACAGCCTCACAAATGGATGCTTCTCAGGGATGTGTTTCTGGACATAGCGCATTTATGGGGTAATTCTCAAGTAGGTCTCTTTGCCTCCCCTCTGAACAGGCAAGTAATTGAGGAATACTCTCTGAAAATCTTGCTGGTGACTCCCTTTTGACTCAGAAAGCACTAGGTTCCCCTCTTATTCCATCTGGCCAGGAAGAATCATCACACGTTACCTCAAAGCATGGCTCTCCTCACACAGGATAAAGTAACTCTCCTCCACCCTCATCTGTCCGTTATTCAACTGATGCTTTGGGTGAATGTATTCTGATTCTTTTCCTAAACTAGTTTTCTGAGGGCATGCTTAAGGTTCTCAACAGGCCGGGAAACCCAATACCAGAAAATCATACATGTCCAAATGGAAGAGATTTTCTATTTTGTCCTTGAAAAGCTGACTCAGGCTACTTCTGAGCTTGCTGCTCCTGCTTTGCAATATTGCACCTGGAGGACTGTTTTATTAGTTGCTTTAACTTCTATCAGAAGGTAATCTGAATTACAGTACTTGATGGTGATCCCTCCTTTTGTGTTTTTCATTGAAACAGGGTGCATTTTCATACAAATCCTTCGTTTATTCCCAAGGTGGTTAATGAGCCGTCCCTTAATCAGTCTATCTAGCTTCCTTCTTTTTTTTACTTCTCTACAATCTGCTATTGCGAAGGTTTTTCATACATTGGATTTGTACAGACAGCTCAGGTATTTTCTAAACAAAACAAGGACCTTTTGTAAATCTGATCAACTTTTTGCTTCTTTTCATACCAGGACATTGGGTGTGGCAGTTTGTAAACAAACTGTCTCCCCCTGTATTTCCAAGGAAATTTCTTTTTGTTGTTCTTTTCATGGTAGTCAGTTGTCTGCTCCTTTGAGGGCTCATTCCACTAGAGCAGTGGCTTCCTAAGGGTCTTTCTTCAAAGGTTTGGACACCAACTCCATCCTTGAAGCTGCTGCTTGATCTTCAGTTCACATTTTCACAAAACATTAGACATTGTATGTCATTTCCAGGGCCAGGGCAGGTTTTGCCAAGGCTATCCCACATGCGTTCGTGGAGGGCTCCTCATTGCCTTCCTTCTCCCTGCCTTCACTGTAACTTCAGTACTCTCTCAGAGGTGGTGAATACTGCAACAGTGATATGGAAGGACATAGTGCAGTTGTGTAAAATCTTAACATAACAGTGGATGCAGTTGTGCAAAATCTTAACATAACAGTGGATGTAGTTTTCACTATTGCAGTATTCACTCCCTCCCTCCTTATATCTTTCTTTTGAATAGTTGGCATTTTTGTACTGGTCGAGAGGTTCCTCTCCTTTACTGGATAAACATGCCATCCTTTCCATTGAGGGTCCTGGTTCTCCTGAGCCACTTCACTTCTTAGGTGGGAGTGTACATATGTCATCTTTATGCCATGTTCTTGTGCTGGGAACATATGTCTGATGCATGGCACTCCTTATGTAATAAAAGCTTTGGTATACTGGCTGGACATTGGGCTATACTTGGCACGAGATCCCAGAGGTGATGAGTACTGCAAGAGTGAAAACGACATTTACTGTTAATTAAAAAAAAAAAAAATCTTTAATATTACATTTTTATATGTGACATAGGCAATCTTTCATTTATGTAATTGTAAGTAAACCATAAAAACACAGTGTCAGTTGCAAATATTGCACCTTACAAACCATACCAACACAACTATAGCTGCAAACATTATACATAATTTTAATATATCCAGTCATTGGCAGTCAGCTATGACATAGCTCAATCAGATCCTGCCTACTTTTAAACCTCATTCCTCCTGTGCATTTATTGATTCTCACATTTCTATTTTTTTCTATGTAATTTGCTTCTATCCTTTTCCAAAGATTCCAGTTCCAGTCATTTTATCTCTGTTACTATCTTCGTTAGTTCTCATAAAGTTAGTTTAGACTCTGATTTCCATTTTCTAGTAATTGCCTTTTTGGCAGCCATCCTAATTAGACTCAGCAAGGCCTTACTCTGTATCGGCAGTTCCGATTCTGTGTTACAGCTCAAAAAAATTATTTTCCTAGTTACTCCAGTTTGCTTACCCAGCATCTTTGACAGTGCAGACTGCAGGGAATCTTTAAAGTCTGCCAGCTCATTACACTCCCAGAAAATGTGTTCCCAGTTCCCTCTTTCTTCCCTATTACACCTCCAACATTTGCTCTTTACCTGAGGAGAAATTCTTTGGAGCCTGCTTGGGGTTTAAAAATACCTATGTAAACACTTCCAGGCAAAGATCCTAAATATTCTAGATTTTGTTGCATATTTGGGAGACGTACATAAATCCCTCATTGTTTTTTTGTGAATTGCTTATCCAGTCTCTCGTCCCAATCCTTCCTAACCTCCTCTTATTGATTCTTATAGTTATCATGTAATACTTTATATGCTCTACTAATTATTCCTTTCTTAATGGCAACTTCTGTTCTTCATTCTACCAAAAACTCTAACGGTGCTGGTCTTACATTTAGGACCCCCTCTTTCTTTCTCTCTGCCTGTAGTCTACCTTCCATATCAAAGCTTGATATCACTCTAACCTGCAGTCCAAATAACGTCCAGATAACTTCTTGGTGTCTTCCCATTCTGTTACCTTTCCCTCTCTATTCACAAACTGGGAAAGCCAGCAACACAAGAACTGAAGATGGTGAGTGAAAGGAAAACTGCTCTTACGACTGGTAAAAACTCACGATAGTTTATTGAACAATTCCACACGACTGGTTAAGCGCTTTCGACTGGTGATCAGTCTTCATCAGAACAAACAACACATATCATCCCAAAGTATTTATACACATCCTAAATCACCTTAATTGATGTTTAACTAATTAAAATCCCGCCAAAAAGTTTAAAGCCATATTACACATTTTCTATAATACACTGTAAGTAAACCAACCTTAAATCAAGATGTAACTTTCAAATACACATGTAATATAATAATATATACAATAGTAATATATGCAGTAATATATACGATGGGTAAAACCTCTTGGTGTAACTGTAATTATCCATATAACTATCTAATAAAAAATCTAATAAAAAATAAATATATATAAATATATGCACTTCACTTGTGTGATAAAGTTAAAAGTTAAAAATCCCAGTAACAAACCTAAGAGTTGAAATTTACTCTAAAGCTAAAAAAGGTTTTATACTTATAAAATCATTGAGACCAGGTGGTCTCGTGGAATCCGTTAGGATTTGCCATTTACTTTCGCAAGCGGCTAATTTCATTTTACTTACTTACAGTGTATTATAGAAAATGTGTAATATGGCTTTAAACTTTTTTCACTCACCTTTCCCTCTCTAGTTATTTGCTCCAAATACCTTAGTTCCTTTGCCAGTTTTCTCCAGTGTATTCCTGCCCTGTCTTGCCTATTGTCTGTATCCCTGATTGTAGTCATCCCTATCGGCAGACTCGCCTTTCTGCATTCCCATATTGGCTTAGTTCTTAAAATGTCTTCTGCTACATTATGAATTTAATAATCTGTATAATTATAGTTTTCCTTAAAGGTCTTTGTGCAAAATACCAGCCTCTCCATGTTAGTTGAGCTTCTCCCCTGTTTCATCGTCTCTTTCTATTTTGAATTATAGTTTTTTGGTTGTGTTATGTATGGGGACCTTAACTGTGTTGCTCTGAAATACCCCTTCAACTCTGGTAGTTCCAATGCGCCCTGTTCTACTGGTAGAATCAGCTTATCCCACTTGACTCTTGCAGTCTTCCCTTCCCAGGTAAAATCATTCCGCTCTTTATTAATTACTATCCACAACTTCTCTGGTTGATAAAAATATGCCTGCCCTGTGTATAAAACTAAAGGGACTAAAAACTTTTTTATTGCTTGCATCTTACTATTGATTTCCATATAATAGAGCTTTCATTTTCTCAGTTTTTGTATGATCTTTTATTTAGTCTCTTCCCACATATCCTTGGCTGCCACACTGGTACCATTTTTTCCTTACTCCTAAGTACTTCTGTGAAGATAGGTGAAGGCTGCCAGCCTAGCCAGATAGAATTTTGTAGATAATTCTGTCATTTGTAAATATTAATTTTTTATATTTTATTTTCACACTTTATTTATTTTTAATACAATATCAATAATTTTTTAACTAGGTCTTGTATATTTTAGAATGCTGATTTTAGTTATTATACAGTAACATCAGTTTTACTATTCTGTAGCATTTCACACTAACATCTTGTGAATGTTATCACTTTAAATATTAATTAGAGTGAATCAATTGGCGTAGATTGATGGTGGGGTATTATATAAATGGGTTGTTTTGTGGTATGATATTTTATCTGATGAAGTCAGACACTTAAACTGACGAAAACGTTGTGATTTTATAATTTAGTGTTTATAATAAATTATTCATTGTGGTTGCGGTCTCTTCCTCATCTGGTTTTGGATTTGTAAATATTAATGTAAGCCACAGGCTTGTTCTCTTAAATGTGAAAAGACTGCATTGGATATTGAACTGCAAAAAATGTAATAACAGTGCACTCTGCTGTAAGAAAGCTAAGTCAAGCATTTTATGACTGTCTTTGATGTCAAACTTCGGTGCCGATATGTCTAGAGGGAGACATCCTTCCTATTGTTTTAAGACCAGAGTTAATGGCTAGAATTTGTATGTATAAATGTCCTTTATTGCTGTGGTTTCGGGCCAGGTGTAAAGAATGTAAATGTAGATTCTGTTAGCCTGGGAACACCAGAGAAGTGTGAAGAATGATGTCATGTGAAGCAGCTCTGTGTTATCAATTTAAAGAGAGGGAATCCGGGAGCTCAGAGCATTTTTGTCTTGAGGACATCCAACTCACCACTCTGCCTGCTCTATATGCAAGTTATTTAGAACTGTGTTTTCTCTTAGATTTAGCTAGGAAATAGGAAGATTAGACTAGTTTGTTTTTCTGTGATGTCAAAACTTTTGCTACTGTATTATTTAAAATATTTCTCTTTGATCTCTGAACTTTTGACTAGCACTGTGTAGTAAGAAGTATTGTCTTGTGTTTTTATTATTTATTATTCAAGATTTTTAAACCTTTCAACAGTGGCTGTTTTATGTAGAGTTAATTTAAGCTCTGGAGTACATAGCATGTATATAGTGATACTGTACCAAGTCACTCTAATAAGCCTTGGCTGTTGAGGCACACTTACCATTTGGATAATAATATTGCACAGTAATAACTGAACACCCTTTTAAGGGCCTTTGAGTAGCTGATAAATATTAGCTGGGTGATGGTAGTGATTTCTACTGTATAGTCTGGGTAAAAGGGGCACAGCTGGAGAACATGTGCCAGCCTTCCCCAGGAGTGTCTGTGTGGTTATATAAACTTTTATCTCAAAGTGTGTGTGTATCAGCTACTTGGGCAGGGACACAAAGCACTTTTTGGACAGAGAGGGTGCTGGAGGTTTTAGCTTGCCCACTAGGCTAAGATCTGGACCCTATAGCTGTGCCAGTGGGGAGTCTTATTGGGGACCTGGAGAGAAAGGGAGAAACCAGCCCCAGACTGACTGTGATCTCTGTGTGCTCTTAAGGGAAATTGTATTTTACTGTGTGTGTATTTATTATCCTTTTATTATTATTATTATTATTATTATTATTATTATTATTATCCTATTATATGGATGCCCCTCACTGGTGTTAGTGGTGAGGATTGAGGCTCCTTGATTGTTGGGCCAGTGCACGGGCGTCACAACTTCATTTTATCATGTCCCTTAAGTATGGATGTTGCTGAGCCAATTCATACGTGGGTACATAATTTACTGCTATTGCTTTTGTTTTAGCTTCATTAATTGTGTATCCCAAAAAGGTTTGAAACTGTCTCACTATGTTCCACAACACTGTTATGTCCCTTTCTGGTTTTGTCAGGTATAAAATAATGTAATCTGCAAACAGAGCCAGCTTTTCTTGACTACCATACCAATTATATCCTTGAATTTCCGAGTCCCTTGTTTTCTTTGCCAGTGGTACTAAATATAATGCAGATAACAAAGGGGAGAGAGGACATTCCTGCCTGGCTCCTCTGCTAAAGCAGAGATTATCAGAGAGTGCCCCACCCACTTTAATTTTCACCTCTGATACCTCATTTAGCCTCCTAATCAACTTTATAATTTTATCAGGGAATGCAAATGCTTTCATTGTTCTGCTCATAAAGCCCCAGCTTACTCTGTCAGATGCTTTATCCGCATCAAGACCCACCAACAACAATGGTATTTTCTTTCATTCTGCTTTCCTCTGGATCATCATTGTTCTGTTAATGTTGTCAAATGTCTCCCTCCCCTCCACAGAACCACATTGATCTATATCTATCAGTTCTGGCATAACTTCATAAACACTTTATAACCATGATTTAGTATTGAAATGGGCCTGTATGAAGCTGGATCTGATGGATTTTTACCCTTTTTAGGTATTACAGCTACCACCTCTTTCTTCCAGGATGTTAGTACTTCTCCTTCTCTTAAAATACTGGGCAGGATTCACAAAGCCTACGTGTAAGAGTTAGCAAGTCTTACATGGAGGCTGCAGTTAAACGGGGTGATGTCAGATTGCCATGCATATTCATGAGGGCATGCTGAATCACACCCTAGGCTAACACGGTCCGTGTAGCAATGTTGGGGGCGTGTCCGCATGGCGAGACCTGCAAAGGAACACGCCCCCAGAAGAATCACAGTCCCAAAAGGAAACTCCCACAAGCGAGTCCGCGGAAATGTCAAGAAACACAACAGCACACATGCCCCTACAGACTATTAACCCAACTGAAATGTAAAACATAAAAATGAACAGTTTAATTTTTTTTTTTTTATTTCAGAAATGTTTGCCCGTAATTGCGCTCATTTGCGCGGGTGTGCTCTTCGCTCAGCCACAGTTAGCAGTCATTGAAAAAGCATATAAGCTCTAAGTATGCAAAATAAGCCAAGTAGCAATAGCGTAGCGGTAGAGACGTCGGCCAAAGAGGAGGCAGTCACGGTTTGAGCACCAACAACATCATTTTTTATTTTTAGTGAAATAAGCACAAAACAATCCCCTGACATATATGTATATATATATATATATATATATATATATATATATATATATATACAATTATAATTTAAGTAAAATGCAATGAAATGGGCCATGTTTTATGAAGAACTCTGACACAATAAAAAAATAAAATATTTTATAAGTGCCCATAGCTGAGCAGTGCTCTAACAAGCTGAGTATGTTTGCCTGCAGGTGACCAGTGGTTTAACAGGTATAATAGGAGTGCCCAGAGTTGAGCAGTGCTTTAACATGCTGAAAGTGTGTGCCCGTAGTTGCGCAACATTTCTCACAGCGTAATATGCATGCTCACAGCCAAATAACACGTTAATCAGTGTAACCCGTTTGCGCGGAGCTGCCCAGCGCACCAACCGGCTTACCGGCGGGCAACGTTGAGCAACCTGTATCAAAGCCGCCTTTAAATAGACACACCTCCTAGCCTGTCTAGACAGTAGTAAAATAAAAAAAGAAGCAATGCCCAGGCTCGAACCCAGGATACTGTGCATCATAGTCAAAGTACTGAACCACTAAGCCATGACAGCTGTACTGAAAAATGCAGTATTAGCATATATATAGGAATGAATGGAAATAGAAGCATGACAAAGCAGGTTTTGTGAAGCTGATACAATTCCAAAATGGCCAATCACAGATAAGTGCAGGAAAAACGGCATATATAAGCCCCATAGGCGGGAATGCACAGCATAACTGATTGTGGAACCTATTTGCAGTCAGGATGGCAGGTGTAGGAGAGGGCAGTTGCTTTCGAGCACAGAGGTGGGGTGTTGAGGAGTCCAAATACATGGTTTGGCTCCTAGTCCACGATCATGAGGCTCAACTCATGCAGGGCCAGGTTCTGTGGGGTGCATATAAGGCAGAGGCGTGGAACCGGTTGGCACATGATCTCACCAGTGCCACAGGCATACCAAGGACTGGTGAACAGGTCCGTCACCACCATGCAGACCTGAAGAGACGGAAGCAGGACCAACTGAACCGTTGGATCCAGGAGGCCCGGCAAATGCCCAACGCCCCACTACTAAGTATCCATGTAATTATGTATGTAAGGAATTATCCTAGCTGATATTATGGAGATGTATGTTCCAATATTACTTCATTTATATTACAGCTGCAGGTGTGCGTTCCACGAATAGGCGAGCCTATGGTGATAGGTTGGAGCGGTTGCGCCACCAGGCAGGTTAGTAATTATATTCCTGTAATTGTTATACAATATAAGTGAGACAGCTTGTAAAAGAAGTCAGTGTAGTCACATATTAATAAAGTTCAAATAACACTAGAAGAAAGATTCTGCTAGCACTGTATGATTAGATAAGTGATGCAGCCTGTAATCCAGAAATAAAAAGTAAACAAGTCTGAAATAGTGATTACCCACCTGAAATGTAATATCAGATAACCTGCAGCAGCCTGAAAATCACTGGTAAACAAGCCAAAGATAATAGACATGTGTCAAATACATCCCCTTAGAAAATCTGCCATATGAAACAAGTGAGTCTGTTGGAAAGGATTGTTGTAAGCAGGTATGACATGTTAATAATGCCTACAATAAAGTACCAACTTGAATTGTAAAAATAAAACAAGTGAGTGAGAGAAAGATGTATGAATCGACCAAGAAAGCTGTTATAACTTCTGAATAAAGTATACTGCAGTCAGTACATAATGAAATGAATGAGACAGCCACAACCAAAACGTGAAATGTATGAAATAAAGTACTGAAGCTGGAATGTGTCTGTCCCACAATTTGTATATGTTGCTGTACCCTTGCAATATGGAGATAGTATGGTTGTATGAAATAATGAACATCCACAGTTGTCTAGAGCCATATAAATGAAATGTAGCAGGATGCTGTACCTGAACATAGCCAGATATGAAATGTGTATGAATAAAAATGCAATGGATATTAATGTATCAGTAACAGTCCCATCAACAACATTCCTAAGGTTACATATAGGAAACTGTAGTAAGATCTGTAGGGTATATATATCTGCAGCTACTTGAGATGTACAGCATATGTATATGTAGTTGAAGTTGTTAATGAAATATTTCTTCACCCTACCCTATATTCACAAATAATGCCATTCCACAACAAACTGGGTATGTGTATTCACAATCAATTCCTATGGACATTTGTCCTGTTGGTTCAAACATATTTGCATGTACGTTGCTGCATGTGCCCTGTTCACATATCCAAACCTGATGGCCTGTTGCCATCAATCGACCCTGCATGCTGTTGGATTGTGTACTGTTGTTCAAAATATGCATGTGTTATGCTTGCTGTTCAATGTTTGGAATTCATGGGTGTTTGGTTAATGGGAATACTGATGCATGCTGTTACAACTAATTTTGAATGGTATTGTTTGTTACTAACCCAAAATGTCATAAAATATGTCTAAACATAGGACAACAGGGAAGGCGGGTTCCAGCGGACCCACCTCTCCCACCTCAGCTGGCGAGTGCACCTGGCACTAGTGCCCAGGCCGGAACCTCCTCCGGTGGCCCTGTGCCACCTTCGGGTGGAAGCGCTGCAGGGGGTGGGGCTCGTCCCCCCTCTGCAAGCGTGGCTGGAGGAGAACGTCAACTCACCCTCCAAAGTGTCCGGTCTGTGGTGCGTAGCGAGATCAGGCATTCTGTGCTTGAACCCCTACGCCAGCTTGAGGCTCGGGTGGCACAACTCATGGGTGTCCCTGCTGCCTGTCCTACACAGCCCCCAGCACAGCCCCGTCCTGGGTTGTGAAGGCACAGTGGCAACTGCCCATGGGTGGGGATGTCAGTTCCACTGTTGCCCTCTGTGGGCTCATGGGCTCGTGATATCCCAACATCCGTCCCCGTCTATTGTGTTCTCCCCCCACGTGTCATACTCCGCCCCTGTATGCATCTTGTTTGTCTTGTCTGTTAACCTCCCCTACCTACCTCCCCAAATATACCTACTTCCTGTACCTCACATTCCACTCTCACCTGAAAAAAAAAAAAAAAAAAAAAAGGGCACTCTGTTCCCGCAAAAAAATTACGCCCCATACATAGCTGCCCATTTTGCAGACATGTCTGCTGGACATGTGAAGTGGAATTACAATTGGCTGTACAACATATTTTGTTGTCCTCACCCCTCTCTCAGGGGTGGAAGGTTTCAAATTTCACACCAAATTACAGAGATATGCACAGCTGTTGCTGATAAAGAAATGGGCAGCTATGAGCCTTTCCTACATCCTTCCTGCAAATCCCGATCTTGTTTTCCTACTGTCCTACCCTCTTTGTGCCCCCTTTTTCACCACTGTCCTATCTCCCCATTTTCTTTTCTTTCAAAGAAATTAGTGTGGGTGTGCGCGAGAGTAAGCACTTTTAAGCAGTTGTAAGCGGGTGTGCGCTTCTGTGCGCTTAGCTAAGCGTGTGTGCGAAGCTAGCGACAGTGCGTGAGCTCCGCGCAAACCAGCGCTAACCCGCTTACAACTGCTTAAAAGTGCCTTAGTCAATCTGAATGACAAGGCCTGTAGTTTACTCAGCAGCAAAATAAAAATCCTCTGTCAGTCTCGAACCCAGGACCTTGGAAACACTAGTCTGCATGACTTACCACTAAGCCATGACTGATATACAAGAACCTTCTGCTGAAAGCAATATATCATGAAATAGTAGGACTGAATGTAAAGGGAATATAGGAAGGCCATTACACAAAGCTTGTCTTGTATCTTTACTGGCAATTCTTGTGGATTTGTATAACATTAGTGTGAGAAGAGAAACAGCCATGCTAGTCGGTAGCTAGTAGGTAATAATGTGACAGTAGCACCTTGCAAACCACACACACTATCAGAGCAGGATAAACACTGCCATATTTGAACAGGTAAGAGGCCAGACCTCACAAATGGGACTGATTTACAGGGATGTCCCTGATTTGAAAACAAATGTTAACTGTGCCCCACTGACTCCCTGTGAAATGTACTAATAGTAGGCAGAAAGGTGTTTTGTCCCACGTAATGGTAACTGTCAACTACTGAAAGTATGCACTACGTGCATGTCAGAAATGGTGTATTCACAAGCACACCCACATGTAGGTGTACAACCCACAAATATCAAAGGAGGTATCCAACTAATAACAGAAGGACAGTATAGCGGTTTACAAGCACTGCATGTGCCTGCTATCCATAACTGTTAGTACAAAGTAGAAGTTGCCACTACTGCTCAGGAACAAAATAAAATACCCTTGTAGGTGTCAAGCCCCACACCTTGGCCAGACCAGACTGCATGCAGTACCACCAAACCACAACAAACATATAAGGAATTGCTGCTGAAAGAAATATAGCAAGCATTACAAGGAGTGAATGTGAATGGAAAATAGGAAAGCCATAGCAACACATTCCAGTAAAGACACCTAGCAGGCCTCCAAGGAGTGAATGTAAAGGCTAAATAGTGAAGCCATAGCAACAAATTGCAAGAGCCACTGCTGTAAACCAGTTACTCCACAAGTCCAACAGGAAAGCACATACTCCCATTTAAACAGTATTAGTATTATTAGGTGTCAGTTAACATACACACTGAGAAGAATAAACTGGAGGAAGCAATAGTCAGGTGTCAGTACAACATGCATGTCAGTGCCTACAACACAGCCTGAGATATGAGAGACATACCAACCTTTACGCTCACACAACAGTGTCCACAGCATACCAGCATGGTCCCCACCTTGAAAATCTGAAAGGGCTATGCCTACCTCACCTAACATTTTATAGCACTGTCCTGAAATCACAGTGAGAACTGCAATTACCACACAGCAGGCTGCATGCAATTAGCAAATGCTGGCTAACAATTGGTGCAGAGGCCATCACATGCACATCTGCATATACCTACAAAAGCAGCCTGTACTCCCAGTCCACACATGCAATACGTTCATTGCAACAGCTGGAGGGAGAGACAGAGAGAGAGAGAGAAAACATAAATAAATAAAAACAAAGAAATAAAAAAAAACAAATAAGAGACACAGACTGCTGAAACTACTACAGTACAGAACAGCAGGCTACCAAGCAGCAAGCCATCAAAAATAGCAGTGTCCAACAAAGGTAATGTAAACTAATAATGTAATAGTCTACATACTGTGAACCCTCCATATGTGTTAGCAGTCTGTATATAGATATATATGAGGATGTGCATAGGGCAGGGGACATACTGCAACTGTTAGTGAAGGCTGGACATACATATGTATGTGAAGGATGCTATGTGCACATAACAATGTAGGTTGTAGTGCAACGTACAATGTAGGTTGTACAGTACTGAATGTTTAGCAGTATGTTAGTGTGTGTATTCGTATGTGTAAATAAAAAGGTATATATATATATATATATATATATATATATATATATATATATATATTATATGTATATGTATGTATATTTATATATGTATCTATATATAATGTGCATATATGTATACATAGATAGAGAGGGATGTAGAAATAGATAGACCCAGAATGATACCACAGTACAAGGACAAAATGATTGACCTCAACAATTGGCTAAGCTTCTGGTGTCATTCTAAGGGGATCCAGCATCTGTCTGCCTGGGACGACATGACCGATTGCTTTGCCAGAGATGGCCTGCACCTGTCGCCCTCAGGATTCCAGATACTGGCTAAGACTCATGCCACCCCTATAGTGCCTTTGTCAGGCAAGGTTCAAATGACAAATACACCACTGTAAACGGTGACATCTGTGACATCTGTGCAGTGACAGAGACCTGGTTCAAAGCTCCAGAGAGCACCCCTGCATTACCGGGCTTCAATTCATACCACACCTGTTGGCCACCTAACCCAGAAAGAAGCACTAAAGGCGGAGGCGTGTCCATATTCATTAAGGATATCCACACCTCCAGGCTAGTTGCACAGCATAATGCATCTGAGGTATCCAATTGCAACTAACTCTGGGCAAGAACTCAATCCAAATCGTAGCTTGCTACAGACCCCCCACCATGCCCCAGGATTCACACCCCTCATGTCATGATACACTGGAAAGTATTGGGTACAACCCAACACCCTAATAATGGCCGATTTCACCTACCCCACCATTAACTGGAAAAACTACACCCATACCAACTCTATTGCTCAACGTTTTCTAGAATTCATAAATACCAACGCCTTGGATTAACTTATTCACACCCCCACCAGGGGCAGCAATATCCCAGACTTGGTCATCACCAACATGGGAAACCGGTGTTCCACACCAGAGGTCAATTCCTCGTTGGTGAGATCCGACCACAAGGTAATCAGCCTAGACATCCACATCCCACCCCCAGCCCCAATTAGGGGCACCATCGTAACAAATGTCTCAAAAGCCAATGTCACACTTTTTAAGACAGAAGTGGCAAACTGCATGACACCCATGCAGACGGACAATAGAGGTATGACTGCTGAATCCTACACAAATGCACTGTATAAGCACTTACACGAGTGCATGGATCATGCTATCCCTAATAGAACCAAGATGTTATCCCCAGACAAAGGAAGCCAGTCTGGTGGTCCTCTGCCATAAACAAACTCTACATCAGAAGAAAGACACTGTTGCAAAAATAAGTAAATTCCCATGACTGGAGGAAACCCCTGGTCAACCTCAGTAAGAAGCTGAGATCCCTCATAAAATCCCCCAAAGCTAGTTACGAAAACAAAAGTGCCACTGACCCTAAAGACAACCACAAAGCATTCTATAGCTATGTCAAGAATCTAAATGGGAACACTCAGATCTGCTCTGAGGTACAGCATAATGGCACTAAATATACAGAACCAACTGATATTGCCAACATCCTGGCAGATCGGTTCAGTGCTAACTTTACCCGCCTCTCACTCCCTAGAGGGCCCATCTCTATACTGGAAGAATGCAAAGTCCCTATAATCATGGCTGCACAGGTAAAATACACACTCTCCAAAGCCAAGAACACAGCATCCATGGGACCTGACAATATCCCAGGCTGCGTTCTACATGAACCACTGAATGAACTGGCACCCTACCACAGTACCATGTTCAATCATAGCCTCACCTCAGGCTTTGTAGCCACTGAATGGCGCACCACAACACATCCCACTCCACAAAGGGGGAGCCACGATGGACCACAGTAACCACCGCCCCATTAGCCTGACGAGCCTGGTCTGTAAGGCCATGGAATGTACCATCATGGAACTCATAAACAAAGACATTGGTAATCTCCAAACTCTGGACCCTACTCAGTTTGGATTTGTAAAAGGCAGATCATGTCTCCTAAACCTGATTGACTTCTTTGAACAGTCACCAAAGCCATAGATGATGGTGAAATGGTTCACACAGCTTATGTAGACCTCGCCAAGCCTTCCAACACCATCCCCCATTCTGGAATTATAGATAAGCACACTAAACTAGGTATAAATCCCTATGTCATAAGATGGGTTGACAACTGGCTCACAGACAGAACCCACACTGTGAAAGTAGCATATTCCAAATCCGACATCAGACCAGTGACAAGTGTAGTACCACAGGGTTCAGTCCTGGGTCCTCCCCTATTTGGTATCTACTTCTCCAAAGTGCAGGCCAACACAGAAGGTCTGTGGCTAACAAAGTTTGCAGATGACTGCAACCTAGGGGCCATAATCACAACTCCTAACGATGTGGGCAAACTACAAAAGGCCCTCACTGAGACAGATACCTGGTGTCAAAGCCATGGTCTGAAGCTCAATGCCAAAATGTGTATTGTCATCCCCGTGGCATAAACTCTGTACCCATGAACTACCAGATAGCTGGTAGTCTACTTAATGCCGAAAATGTGATAATAGACCTTGGGACACAGGTGCACAGTAGTCTCTCCTTTGATAATCACATTGCCACAGTGGTCGGGAAATCCTTCTACGTGGCTCATCTCATCACAAAAGGATTCCCATCCAGAAAAAAGAGGTCATTGTTCCCCTCAACTCATCACTTATTAGACCCATAATAGAGTACAACGCCCCTTTTGGTATGTACCTCACAGGACAACTACAACAACTGGAAAGACCACAGAAATACCTCACGAAGAGGATTACTGGCCTGAAACAGATGCCCTATGCAGACTGTCTCAAAAAACTACAGCTTGACTCCATGGCATATCGCCTACTCAGGGGTGATCTCTGCCTAACATACACAGCTATGTCAAACCTACAGCTGTTGGACATGCTCCACTTAAAGGAATCCCAATCCCTCTGAGCTACACGCTCTAGGAACCTTAACCTTGTCACCACAATAAACAGAACATGCTGGAGGGATAGAGTCCTGTCCCAGACACTTCCCATAGTCTGGAACAGACTATCTATCTATGTCAAACAGAGCTCCTCATTAGCACTCTTCAAGAAAGATCCTGATGATTGGATGGGAAATGGGGAATTCACCCTGGGGATCACGTCTGTGGCTCTGCTCGACAGGGGCATAGGAAAATACCTTTCTTGGGTGGCGAAAGCCAGGGTACATTTATTGGCTAGGCTTGTATGGGCCCTAGGGCCGATAGCCTAGTACCTACCTATGAACATATATAGATAGATGGATAGAATATGTATATACACATATTATGTAATAGACACATACATATATAGATATATATAGATACATACACATATACAGACAGATATGCATGTGTACAGATATGTATGTATATGAATATCTCTCTCTATATATATATATATATATATATATATATATATATATATATATATATATATATATATATATATATATATATATATATATATATATATATATACTGAGAGAGGCACATGTGTGTAGATGTATTGCAACAGGTGCCTGTTGACAAAGGCATGTACTGAACACCAGTGCGGATACAGGAGTACCATACCCCATTCCAAAACACTTACACCACTAACCACCACATATGTGGTTGCCTGCCTACTACTGGATGTGTCAGGAGGGAACATGGGAAACAAGTGTACAATAGCCTCCCCTGTGATATTCACAGTGGCACACTAGTCTTGTAGTACCTGTACATGGTACATGTCAGCAGAAATGGTATGTCAGCTAGTGAAATGTAGGTCACTGTACCCCTCTACACCTCACAATGTCCTACATGGTATGTACCTCCCATGACAACTACAGAAAGGGAGAAGGATACAGTCATACCTAACAAACAGTGATAATGCCCTCAAACATATTACCTATGCAGAGTGACTGACAAAACCACAGATAGTGCCTCTCAAACTACTGACACAGAGCATACCACTGCTGGATATACATAGTTAAGTCACACCCATAACAGTTGTCCAACAACCATGGTAACACCTCACAATATCCCCAGCATAAATGACCTATGTCTGTCATCCTTGGCACCACAGTAAAGAGCACATGGTGGAGGTACAGGTCCCTACACACAAATAGGCCATACCCTGGAGTAAACCACCCAGCATTACGAAGCAAGGCTCCCCATTAGTAGATGTCAGACATACCCCTGTTGAATGTTATGCAGATAGGTAGTATGCCATATGAGTCACCCTGTGTAACTGTTTGACAGGAGCAAGTACAACCACATTACATGTGTCCCAAGGGGCAGGGTAGCATAACAGTATGCTGCTGTAGGCCCAGGCCCAATAGCATACTACCTGCCTATGACACAATGCACACACACATGTACTCATTGCAATACCAACTATGTGAGGTGGTGTGCCACTGACTGTGTGCAAGGCCTGTATTGGTGTGATTGCTCAGCATGACTTTGTGTCTGTCATGGTAGTGTGTGTCCTTGGTGTGAGGCCAGAGAAAGATGTCAGGTATTGGGATACAAACATACTACATTGCCATATGTTGTGCTGTGGTTCCCTGTATGTGACTGTGGTGTAGGTATGGATATGGCAACAAAGACTACAGTGCATTACCAGTGACATTTGTACTGTGCATTGCATGCATTGCATGGGTTGACAATGTTCCCCATACATTACCTTGATACATACCCCCAGTGTGAGGCTGTGCATTGGACCTCAAACAGTGTGCCAACTGCTGGAGTATACTTGTTTGTTGTATGGAGTGTGCCAGGCTTTGTCACAGAGTTGTCAGCTGACCACTGATATGTGGTCATTCAAATGTGTATCCCCCAATAGACAGACAGATGCTCTATATGGCAGTTCAGTGATATAACTACAGTAGAGTTTTATGTGTGCCATATCACTTGCTCACATATTTTTCTTTTCCTTCCAGGGCAATGGTGCACCAGCGCAATCCCACATACTCTGCTGCAGAGGAAGAGGAGATACACCAGAGCCTGGTGCGAGATTTTGCCACACTCTTTTCCCGCACCAGCCAGAACCAGCAGGAGAGGGCTGCACTGTGGCAAGACCTTGTCCGTCGGGTAAATGATATAGGCATGCACAACCAGACATATGAGCAGGTACGCCATCACTGCAGTGATTTAATTAGAAATGTCCGTCAGCGTGCATCTGATATCCACAGGCAACAGCTTGCCACAGGTGGTGGGGCGGCTATACACCCCCCCTCACCAGACTGGAGGGGCTCCTCCTAAGTGTTGTGGCTCCAGCCCAACAACAACAACATCCACACACATGTGTAATGATGGAGGCTGGAGCCACCCAGCAGGAGGACTTGGAGCGTGCAGGTAACATGCCATATCTATATTTGACTGTTCTCTACACTGGTAGTTTATGCATGTGTGAGGTGTGTACTGTGTTTGTAGCTATTATCCTGGTAATTATTGTGCAAGAGTGATATTCTCAATATCGGCAGTAGACCTGTGAAAGCCAACTGTTGTACTACTGAACTGTATCATACTCACAGTATCAATGGCACAGTTGTGCCCACTGACAATGAATGTCTTATTTGTGCAGGTCCCTCTGGTGTAACAGCAAGGCAGCCAATCCATGCTGGTAAGTGTGTAATAACATTCCTTTAATACTAATGATAGTAATAGTAATAATACCCTAAAATGGTATTGCTATGTGTGTGATTGCAGGTGTGTCTGTGTCTGTGTGTTTGTATCTCATGTACTGAGGAGTGTGCATGTGTGCATGTGCGCATGTGTGCATGTGCCCATGTGTGCATTTGTGCATGTGCCCATGTGTGCATGTGCCCATGTTTGCATGTGTGATAACATGGTGTGCACATTGTAAACTGTGTTTCCTGTCTTCTTCTCACAGGTTCTGGTGCTGCTCTGGTGGTGTGCAGCAGGGAACCTGAATCTGCTGCTGGGGATAGTGATAATGATGATACCTGTGTAATGGCACAGGGAGGTGTGTCAAGGTCCGTTGTTGGTCAGCCAATCGACAGTACACAGCTGTCAACCCCATCAATGCACACAGTCATCCTGCCAATACATCCATTGTCACCAATATCCCTAGGTGATGGACAGCATACAGTGGGCATTGACCAGGGTAATGTGGTATCAGTGGCACATGCATCCCCTCACAGCAGCCATGGCCAGTGTCCTGACATGGTACAACACAGGCAGATGTCCAGGGGTTCTCGTGGGAGCATCCGTGGTCGTACTGCCCCTGTCAGATGTGCCCACAGAGGTCTTTCAACCTCAGCTATGTTCCGGGCTGTAATGCAGGCACAGTCACATATGGAACGGTACACCAGACAGGGTCTGAGGGAGCTGAGAGCACATCACACTGCTATGAATGACACTATGCATGACGTTGCGGCTGCCATCCGTAATTTCACCGAGGTCATTGACAGACGTTGGGGGGACACATTAGATCTGTTCCACAACTACATGTCCATGAGCCAGGGCAACGCAGGGCGGTTGAGGCATCGATGTGGACGAATGCTAGCAACAGCAGCAGCTGGCAGTCGTCGCGGACAACAAACCCGCGGCCGCTCACATAGTGCTAGTACCAGCCCCAACAATGCTGGGTCTGTGCTGTCATCAGACCGCCCTAGGAGACCACATGCACGTGGCTCTGGACAGTCCCAGCAGGGACATGTCTTCAGTCAACAACCACCTGCTTCTGATGACAGTACCCAGTCTGGCTTAGTACCTGATACTGTCCGTAGCACCCCTGCCAGGCACAGGTACCGTGTCCATGGCCAGAGACAGTGATCTGTATGACCTGGCAGGTACAGTCTGTGGCTGTCCACAAACACCCGTATATGGCGGCTACAAGGTAGAACTGTGTGCATGCATACACACATGCATAATGCTAACACCTAGGGCTAACACATACACGCACACACTGCATCAACATTGCCCCATCTTCTATGGTTGTCCCTCACTGACACACACACACATACATGTCGATTGGTTGTATCAGTGGCAGACTCAGGCATACCAAGTACACACCCTGTGCATATGATGAAACTGTGCCACCTCCTGCAATCTGCAACATTGATGCAGGGCCGGTTAACATGGTGCTGATGCACAGGGTGACTACATAGATGTGTAGTAATATTATCATGTTGTCAACTGTGCAGTGTAATGATATCATTGTGGGTATATCCCAGCATGCCTGATGCATTAACAGTATGATTGTCATTGTATTGTTTGGTACATCCCTATAAATTACCATAGTGTAATGTCTGCACATCTTTGCATTCTGCTGGTAAGGCTGTAAACAGAAGGCCACCTACATAGGTAGCACAGGGATAAGGAAATGGAAGTTATGATACTCAATGGTGGACATGTAAACCGCAAGATGCATGCAGTACAACCTCTACTCTGCATGGAGAATGTTGATATCTGTGCAGTAATAGACAACAGGTTCAAGACTCCCAAGAGCACCCTAGCACTACCGGGTTACACCTCATACCATGCTTGACAGCCCCAAAACACACAACTAACTATGACAGGAGGTGAGTCTCATTAAATGTCAGGGATACTGTGGTGGCAGGACAGGTAGCATACAGCCTACTAAGTTGGGGAATGCTGATTGAGGGCTCAGTGTCTGTCATTATAAATGTGTATTAGTTCTGGTTTAAGCAGTTGGGCTTCAGGCCAGTTATTTCACATTACAAAGGTTCATGGTCTGCACTCTTGTGGGAGGAGAGGCTGGACTCTGCCCGTCTGAGGTGGGAATTTCTGGCTAAAGGCTTATAGTGCCTGCATATTTGAACTGTTTCTTACTGAAATTGGTACACCTTGTTTGCTGTAGCATAGACTAGATCCATGCCTGCTGATTGTAGCTTTGTTTGTATGCTTGTTTGCTTGTTATTTTCCTGAAACACTAATCCCACCTGAAATGCAGCTTTACAGCACCTCTGAGAATCCCTAGTGACATGTGCATTGCTTACTGTATGTATGTCCTTGTTTCACTTGACAGAAAGTTAGTGTTTGTCAGTTATGCAATTAAGTTACCTGTAACACATTGCATTTGAGATACCTGGCACTTGCTCACTAAAGCATTTATATATGCCAGCACTAACAAATTAAAACCACTACACCCTCACAAACTCACCTTACGTACCTTGTTCCCCATTGGCCCTTTTTGTTGTTAATTATAAAGGAATTCCCAATACTAGCCTAGCATGTTCAAAGGTCAGTTGTCAATCTCCTCCACGGTCCAGCTGGTGAATCTGGGAATCTAGAGGCAATGTTACAACTGCCTCATTTACACAGTCAACCCTCTCCTCCTCCCAACAAATTCCACCACATGTGAGAGATGCAACCATATATCCAAACTGCAGGCTAAGCTCTCTCAACTCAGTACTGGCAAAACCTGTCAGGAGGAGATGGAAACCACTGTCACTACAATTCCAGTCTCACATAGACCTACCACGACAGCAATCCAAACAAATAAACACACACAACCATACTCGGAGTCTCTAAATAAAGGTCTGCCTATGCAGCAGACACCTCCAAAGCAGACACACAAGCAACCGCTACCCCAGAACAGAACACGTGCAACACATAGCTCACAAAGCCAGTGTGCCGAACAGTCACAGCATGTAAGGCTAAACAACACACCTGCTACACTTGTGATGGGTGCCTCTATCGTCAGGTACACTGATGTCCCGCTCACCAGGCTGAACAAGGTGAAGGTCACGGTGAGATGCCTGTCGGCTATGATCTGCCACATAACACAAGCACACAGGTCACTCCAAGGCATGTACAAATATGACTCAGTCAGTGTCCATGCCAGTGTGAATGACCTGAGACATACCTCCCTGGACTACATGATGAGAGACATAGAGGAGCTCTCTGAGCATGTGGCCCAGACTGGTAGGACCCTGACCTTGAGTAGCATCTTACCCTCACCAAGAATGATGCCACAATATGTAGACAAGATGATCAATTCAGACAATTGGTTTATGTCTCAGTGTCATTCAAAGGGGATACAATGCCTGTCAGCCTGGGATGACATGCTCAACAAGCCACACTGCTATGCTAGGGACAGCTTGCACCTGTCACCCATGGGCTTTCGGATATTGGCAAAGGCTCTTGATACACCCATAGTGCCTTTTTTAGGCAAGGCTCAACAGACAAGACCACCTCCATAGGTATCACAAGGGATAGGAAACTAATAGTAATGCTACTCAACGCCAGCAGTGTAAACGTCAAGATGCATGCACTGGAAACTGTCCTTAGCATGGAGAACATCAATATCTGTGCAGTAACAGAATCCTGGTTCAAGGCCCCAAAAGCACCCCAGCACTGGCAGGTTATACCTCATACCATGCTTGTCGTCCACATAACTTGCACCAAAACAGAACAGGAGGGGAGTATCAATATTCATCAAAGATACACACACCTCCAGGTTGGTGGCACAGCACGAAGCATCAGAGACTATCCATGTGCAACTAACAGTGGGTAAGACTGCCATCCAGTTCATAGCCTGGCACACACCACACTCCCAAACCCAGGTAACACACTTGGCCTACTTAAGAAGACATGTATATCTGCAGGTGTCTCCAAACAACAATATATTGGGCAGCTTCATTTACCCACACATAGACTGTGAGCATTACTGTAGCTCCAACACCCTAGGTGTAAAGTTCCTAGAATCCATACACTCAATTGCTATGGAATGACTTGTTACCACTCCCACAAGTGGGGAATACATGCTGCACCTGTTCATCACCAACATGTGGACTATATGCTCCAGACCAGACGTGTATCCCTCGCTGGTAAGATGACACCATAGACTACTCTCACTGTATATTCACATACCAAATGCAGCCCCTGCACAGAAAACCACAGTCATAAAGTTGTGTAATGCAAATTACATGTATTCACATGAGGCAGGCTTCACACATGGGAACTATTTCAGGTCACAGGTACATATGTCTATGTGGCACACACATACCTCATGTGTGCATTGACATTACTGATATGATCTATGTCATACAATATTAAGAGCAACACCCCACACACATGGACAAACTGTGTGACAAAAACACACATGGCATTTGTAAGATTCAAACCCCTACCTAACTATGTTATGACACTTGAGAGAGACGCATTAGCAGAGCACGCTATTCGCATTACTGGGAGGTTTCCCTTCTCCTGCTGTACTTATAGGGTGCTGACATCATCAGTGTTTAGAAAGAGGAATGTGCATCATGCAGTGTGTTCTTGTAGTTGGCAAAAGGGACATTTCTTTCACACAGAATTGCACACACACTAACCCCCCTCACCCAAACACACACACTGAGCATTTGCAGGATTCAAACTCCTACCTAACTATGTTATGACACTTGAGAGAGACACATTAGCAGAGCACGCTATTCGCATTACTGGGAGGTTTCCCTTCTCCTGCTGTACTTATAGGGTGCTGACATCATCAGTGTTTAGAATGGGAATGTGCATCATGCAGTGTGTTCTTGTAGTTGGCAAAAGGGACATTTCTTTCACACAGAATTGCACACACACTAACCCCCCTCACCCAAACACACAACACACACACTGAGCATTTGCAGGATTCAAACCCCTACCTAACTATGTTATGACACTTGAGAGAGACGCATTAGCAGAGCACGCTATTCGCATTACTGGGAGGTTTCCCTTCTCCTGCTGTACTTATAGGGTGCTGACATCATCAGTGTTTAGAATGGGGAATGTGCATCATGCAGTGTGTTCTTGTAGTTGGCAAAAGGGACATTTCTTTCACACAGAATTGCACACACACTAACCCCCCTCACCCAAACACACACACACACACACACACACACACACACACACACACACTCTGAGCATTTGCAGGATTCAAACCCCTACCTAACTATGTTATGACACTTGTGAGAGACGCATTAGCGGAGCACGCTATCCGAATTACTGGGAGGTTTCCCTTCTCCTGCTGTACTTATAGGGTGCTGAGATCATCAGTGTTTAGAAAGAGGAGTGTGCATCATGCAGTGTGTTCTTCTAGTTGGCAGAAGGGACATTTCTTTCACACAGAATTGCACACACACTAACCCCCCTCACCCAAACACACACACACACTGAGCATTTGCAGGATTCAAACATGGATGTGACATTGCAAATTCAACCCCTGGGATCTCCACTGTGTCCCTGCTTGACGGAGGCACAGCACACTAGCCTTACATGGTGCCTTCTGTGACCTACTTTACAGAGGCCCAGTAGCCTACTGTACTCTGGGGAGGCAGATGCCAAGCACAGTCTGACTAAGCTTGTATTCCCTAGGGCAAACAGCCTAGTATTGACCTCTACACCCATATGTTTAATTTTCAGCTGCACAATATTTGTTGCTGATAAACTGTTTGCAGGTCTTTATTGCCATAGCTTTCCCTGTTTCTATGTACAACTTGTGTATCTGTGGAAGATGTTTGAATATGTGTGGGATCCACTATTTAACTTATGTCTCTGTAGTCATTTAACTGTGTGCACTGGGCAGATTGCTGTCTTGTGGTTGGTTCCTGGTTTAACACATACAAATACCACATATGTGTGGCCAACTGCTAAACTGAGACATGGCCTAAGTGTGTGAGCATGCCCAGTTCAGGCATATTCCATGGCTTGTTGCCTGACATATGTCTCATTTATCAAAGTGTGTGAGCATGCCCAGTGTGTGCTTTCCATATGTTGAGATCTTCAGTCCACCACATTTGTGGGTGTGTGTGAACTTCCACAGTATTTCACATTTATAGTTGTGTGTTGGGAGTCATGTTGTGTACATACTGCCCAACTGCTTTGTGTCTGAACCCGACAGGGATTATACTGTGCCTGCAGGGTTTCCATGGGATAGTTTGCATACAGTTGTCAACATCCTTTCATAATGACCATACACTGTAATATTGTATAGTGTACTGGTTCAGTACTTTCACTGTGGTGGACAGTATCCTGGGTTTCGGTCCTATCACTGCTTTCAATATTCATAGTGAGCACACCAGACTGGTTAAGGGCCAGTTGTGCACATATGACCATGCTGCATTTTGTTTGGATATGGACTACTTACACCAGGCTTGTCCAACATTGGTAGTGTATTCCACAACTTGGGTGGACATTGACAAACACTAGCGATGTGCCCTAGGCCATTTCTACTGCTAGTCAGAGAGTGTGTTTGTCCTTCAACACACATTGTAACTGGAATTTGACATCACATATTTCAAGGTTAGTATAATGTGCCTCTGTCTACCCGTGACATAACAGTGATACCCAGGGTAAACCTACCATCTCCCATCCACTCATCATGATTCCTGTTGAGGAGAGTCAATGAGGGACTCTCTGGCTAACCTGTACTGGGAGTTTACTCAAGAGTGGAGTGAGCTTCTGGGTTATGGATCAATCACTACAGCATGTCCTATGTATGTCAGTGCTGGGGTTCAGGTCTCTCATGTGCATAGCTCACTGGCATTCAGATTGTACAAGGTGCAGCATGTTCATTGATTCCAGCTTGGACATGGCTTTATACATCAGGCCCAGATTGCCTCTGGGCAGGCAGTATGGCACTGTGTGGAGCTGCGGTTTGTTTAATCAGGCAACACATGGCATCTGTTTGAGCTCTTTGATCCTCCTGGTGGGGTACTTTTGCGGTCTTTCCAGTTGCTGGAGGTGTCTGCTGAGGTACATCCCACAGGGGCCATTGTACTCAATTGTGAGGCTGATGAAGGATGACTGAAGAGGCACGATGACCTCTCCTGATCTAGATCTGACTACCTTCATGATTAGGTGGGTATATGGTATGTTTCTGTAACCACTACAGCCACATGGTTGTCAAATGCAAGATATCTATCAAATTGTGTCCCCAGGTCTCTTATTACTTCTAAAGTACTTAATGGGTTAACACCTATGTGGTAATTGGTGGGCACTTACTGTTTATCCACAGGGGATGACTATACACTTTTCTGCAATTAGCTTGATGACATGGCTCTGGCACCAGTTGTCTGTTTCTATGTGGCCCTTTTGTAGGATGCTTGTGTCAGCTGGAGGGTCAGATAAGGTGCCCAGTTTGTAGTCCTCTGCAAACTTGTTCAGACACAGTCCTTCCATGTTGGCCTGTACCTATGGGAAATATATACCATGCAAGGGAGGTCCCAGGACTGAGCCTTGTGGGATGCCAGTTGTAGCTGGTTTGTAGTCTGACATGGCTGCAGCATGTCTGACCATGTCAGTTCTGTCCTTGGGCTGGTTTGCAACCCATCTACTGACATAGGGGTTTATATTTAAGCTGGTGAGCTTATCTATAATGAACACGTGGGGTATTGTATGGAAGGCTTTTGCAAGGTCCAGATAGGCTGTGTGGACCACATTCCCTCATCAATGGCCTTGATGACTGTTTCAAATGAGTCAGACATGTTTAAGGGGCAGGATCTGCCCTTAAGAAAGCCACGCTGGGTAGGGTCCAGTGTCTGTAGGTCCCCAATATCTTTATTTCTGAGGTCCATGATGATCCTTTCCATAGCTTTGCAGACCAAGCTTGTCAGGATTCTGGGGTGATAGTTTGCAGTATCCATTGAGGCACCACCTTTGTGGAGAGGGACCACTGTTGCTGTACACTGCTCTTTGGGTACATATCCTGTGGTAAGGCTGAAATTGAGCAGTAGTGTTATTTGGCATTCCATTCTTCTTGGAGTTCATGTTGGACACAGCCCAGGACACCATGTCGTACCATTGATGCTGTGTGTCTTGCTTTGAAGATGCTGCCTGTTACCTCAGCATCTGCAATGTCAGGGGGCCAGCACTCTGCTGGGATAGATATTTGTCATTTTGGGGGGGGGGGGGTTGCACTGAACCTGTCAGGTTGGATGTTGGCAATGTGTGTGGGTTTGGTGTATTGTTTGTAATATTTGGTAATTCAGAGCATATCTGTGAATTCCCAACAAGGTTCCTACCATCAGTTAAGACAGCCTTGTGATTATCCTTAGTGTCCTGTACAATTTGTATCTCCATAGGTTCATAGGTTCATACTGGGCTATCTGCCCTAGGGCATTTATCAGCCTAGCCAGAGTGTGTGTGGCTTTCGCCACCCCTTGCTATGTGAATATTATGGCCATTTAGGGTTTACTTTACTGTGCCTCTGTCTAGATGTGACACACTGAAGACCCCCAGTGTAAATCTACGCTCTCCCATCCACTTGGCAAGATTCCTGTTGAAGAGAGTCAGTGAAGGGCTCTGCCTAACATGGAGTGGGTTCTGTTCCAGAGTGTAGGAAGCCTCTGGGTTAGGAATCTGTCCCTCCAGCACATCCGATTTATTTATGTGTTGAGGTTGACATCTGTCGCTCTCACGGCTCTAATGGCTTTGGATTTTCTGAGATGGAGCATGTCCATCAATTCTGTATTGGACATGACCTTGTACATCGGGCATGCATCGCCTCTGAGTATGCAGTATGTGACTGCATACAGCTGGGGTGTTGTCAGCCAGGCAGCATGTAACAAATGTTTGACACCCTTTATCCTCTTGGTTAGGTACTTTTGAGGTCTTTCTAACTGCTGCAGGTGTACATCCCAAATGGGGCATTGTACTCACTTATGGGCCTAATAAGGGAAGAGTATAGGGGCACAATGACCTCTCTTGATGTAGATGTGACTCCTTTCATGATAAGGTGGCCAATATAGGTGGTCTTCCTAGCCATGTTGGCAAAGTGAGTGTTGCATGTGGGGTTACTGTCCACTTGTGTCCCTAGGTCCCTGATTACTTCTTCCATACATAATGGATTACCACCTATGTGGTGATTTGTGAGTACCTTGTTTGGTATTTGGGGTGACATTCATACTCTCCAGTGTTTTCAGGGAGGCTGAGTGGTGTTCCTGGGTCTGAGAGGGTGGTCTGTAGCATGCTACAAACTGTACAGCGATTTTGCCTACAGTTAGTTGCACATGGATGGTCTCTGATGCTTCGTGCATTGTCAGTAACCTGGATGTGTGGGTATCTTTGCTGAATATGGATACTCCCCCTCCTTTTGTAGTTTGGTGCAGGTTTTGGGGCCGAAAAGCATGATTTGAGGTATAACCTAGTAGTGCTGGGATGCTCTCAGGAGCCTTGATGCAGGTTTCCATCACTGCACAGACATCAATGTTCTCCATACTGGGGAGGGCCTCGAGAGCATGCATCTTGTGGTTTAGACATCTGGCATTGAGCAGCATTACCCTCATGTTTTTTCCACTTATGTTTTCTGGGGAGGTGGGTTTGTCTTTTCAGCCTTGCCTACAAAAGGCACTATGGAGGTGGCAAGAGCCTTAGCCAATATCCAGACACACAGGGGTGACAGGTACAAGCCATCCTTGGCAAAGCAGCGTGGCTTGTCAAGCATGACATCCCAAGCAGAGACACATTGTATCCCCTTGGATTGACACCAATAATTGAGCCAATTGTTAAAGCTGATCATTCTGTGTTTGTACTGTGGCATCATTCTTGGTGGGGGTAGGATGCTGATCAGGGTCAGAGTCATACCGGCCTGGCCTACATAATCGGAGAGCTCCTCTATGTCTCTTTACATGTAGTCCAGGGAGGTACGTCTCAGGTTATTCACACCAGCATAGACAATGACTGAGTCATATTTGTACTTGCTTTGGAGTGACCTGCATGATTGTGTTATGTGGCAGATTGTAGCAGCCTACAGGCAGCTTACTCTACCCTTTTCCTTGTTTGGTCATGTGAGCGGGACATCAGTGTGTCTGATTATGGAGTCACCTATTACAAGTGTATCAGGCATGTTGTTTGTCCTTACGGGCTGTGACTGTTTGGCACACCGACTTTGTGTACTATGTGTTGCATGTGCTATGTTTGGGGGTAGTGGTTGCTTGGGTGTCTGCTTTGGAGGCCTCTGTTGATTTGGTGGCTTTTAATTAGAGCCTCCGGGAATGTTTTTGTGTGTTTGTCTTTGGTTTGCAGTTGTGATAGGTCTATGTGAGTGGGTTTGTGGTGTGTGTGGTTACCTTCTCCTCCTGACTAGTTTAGACAGTACTGAGTTGAGTGAGCTCAGCCTCCAGTTTGGAGACGTGCTTGCATCTCTCACATATATTTGTATTTCTTGGGGGGTGGAGGGGATTGTCTGTGTACATGGGGCAGGTGTAACATTGCCCAAGATTCACAGATTCAACTTGTTGTAGCTGGCCTTAGTGGATTTTATGACTGGCCATATTTTATTGCCATAATACTGATCAGAGATTACTTCCCTTTTTGGGTTTGCTCTATCATGTGGTGACTTCCTCATTCTCTTGCATGGTTTGGTAGTGGCTGTGGTCCACCATGCCAGATGCCTGTGTGTATGGTATTGGGCCTTGGTTTTATTTGGGATTGCATAATCCATGCATTCCTGACTGTGTTCATAGAATGCATTTATAAAAGGTTCTGAGGTTGGCCCATATTTTCCACAGGCACAGGGCCTTTAATGGATTCCACATCAGTTTGGAGGAGTGCAACATTTCCTTTACGCATGTTTTTCACTGTGGTTTTCTGGACAGGGACTGTGGTCTGGCTATGAGTATCCAGTGTGATTACTCTATGGTCTGATCTTACCAGTGAGGAATACACTTCTCATCTGGCCATAGAGTACCCATGTTGCTGATTATCACATCCAGTATGCTTACCCCTCTTGTGGGAGTGGTACATTGTTCCTGAGCATGTTGGTTTATGAATTCTAGGAACCTTTGGCCTAGGGTGTTGGTGCTGGGATAATGCTCCCAGTCTATGTTTGAGTATTTTCAGTCACCCAATATAATGTTGTTTGGAGAGCTTGATATTTCCATGCGTTCCAACGTAGGCCAAGTGCAGTTCCTGGCATTTGGAGGGTAGTCTGTAGCAGGCTTCAAACTTGCAGGCAGTCTTAGCCATTGTTACTTGAGCATGGATAATCCATGCTGCTTCTTGTTGTGGTACCAACATGGGGGTGTGGTTATCCTTGACAATTATTGCTACTCACCCTCCTTTTGTAGTTTGTTCCATGTTTTGAGGCTGTAAAGCACAGTATGAGGTGTAACCTGGTAGTGTTAGGGTGCTCTTGTGAGCCTTAACCCAGTTTTCTGTTACAGGACAGATATCAACATTCTCCATGCTGAGGGGAGTTTAGACTGCGTGCATCTTTCAGTTTGGACATCTGGCATTGGGTAGCATTACATCTAAGTTCTTATCCCTTGTGATACGTATGGAGGTGGAGCATCGTGCCTTGCTCAGCATGTCATCCCAGGCTGGCACGCATTGGATCCCCTTTGACTACTGGCAATACTTAAGCCAATTATTGTAATTGATCATCTCGTCTTCATATTCTGGCATCATGCTTGGTGAGGGTAGGATGTTAGTCAGGGTCATCATGTTTGCATATACTACATGGTGTTACATTGCTTAACACATGGCAATCATGCCTCAGGTGGTGCTGCAGGGCTGTCTGTTGGATGCACATACTATACTCCCTGTACATGTTTGATAGCAGGTTGTGTCAACTTAGGCATCCGTTTTACTATATGTGTGAGTCAGAGAGAGGTATCATTTCCTGGGTTCCTACTGAGCCAGTGTATGTGCTATGCGTTGCTGCTTTGCCAAGGCCAAGGCATACTGGGCACGCCTCCTTCTGCTTACTGGGGCGGGCTCAGGTTGTTCCTCCTCCGAGTCACGCTCTGCCTGTGATTGGCTTGGCAATGGTGGGGGGCTGTTTGGCCCAGCCCTATGCTGTTCCTGCTGCAGCTGTTTTCGCAGAATCATATTATGTAGCATAGCACATACCATGACAATTTGGGTACATGCAGTTTGTGAGTACTGCAAGGCTCCACCAGATGTGTCCAGGCACCGGAACCGTGACTTGAGCAGCCCAAACACACGCTCAATTACATTTCGTGTTTGTGCGTGTGCCTCATTATGGCGTTCTTGTTCAGGTGTGTGTGCATTTCTGATGGGTGTCATCAGCCACGGCTCCAGTGCATAGCCAGCATCCCCCACTAAGTGACCATGTGGGATGTCCCCATTGGCAAATGTCTGGTACAGCTGCGTCAGATGCCAGATATGTGAATCGTGGTAGCTTCCAGGGCAGCCAGCACACACATTCATTATTATGCCCTGGGCATCACACACGACCTGGCAGTTGATGGAGGGGAAGCCCTTGTGGTTAATGTAGGCCCTACCCCGCTCACCGGCTGGTGCTTTGATGCGTATATGCGTGCAGTCTATTGCACTCACTACCTCAGGGTATTCCGCTATTTGCTGGAAGAGACGCATGTTGCTGGCCAATACCTCATGGGAACTGGGGAAATATACATGCTCACCGACATGTGCTGACATGGCGTCCAGGAACTGGTGCAGTACCCTGGATGCTGATGCCTGTGATATCCCCATCATATCACCAGTTGGTCTCTGGAAGGTACCTGTTGCTAGTATTCTTAGGCCAACACATACCTTGGTTTCCACTGGGATGGGTTCCCCTCTGTTGGTTCTGTGTGTGAGGCGTGGCCTGCACAGCTCAACAATTTGCTGCAGGAGGTCTCTGTCCACTCTATAGCGCTCCACTATCTCCAGCTCATGTAACCCCTGGTAGGTGACCCTGGGCCTGTACACTCTTCTCCGTCTCCTCACTGTGGGTTGTCTGGCAGCATTTACATAGTCAGCACCCTCAGCAAGTTACATATGTCTCCTTATAACAGCTATGGCAGCCCCTAGCATTTTTGATCTGAGTGAAGCTTTTTCAGTTTTCACTTCTAGTAGCTTACTCCTCTGTTGCAGTGTCTCTTGAGAGAAACATTCTGCACTGTTGTTTGCAGTGTTTTAAGTGCTGGGCTGGGCTACTGTTCTGCCTGTGTAATTGCCTGCTTCTGATTGTTTTCACCTGCTAGCTCTGCCAGTAATTTCTGCTAGCTTCCTACTATTTCCCATGCTTCCTTTTTCCCTTCTGTTTCCTCAGGGGGGAGCAATGTGCATACCAGCATAAACACACTCACAGTGGCTAACACGCGTGCACACATGCTTAGACGGACTAGAATCTGCTTATTCGGGTTAAAATGCGTGCACACCAGCGCAAACAAGCATACAGGTGTTTAAACAGGCCCTTACATGCGTATTCTGCCTTAAACGCACACACTCACACACGCGCACTCTGTCTTACTCGTGCCTACCAGCACGCACATGCGCGCATACACGCCCAGCAAGAAACTTTGGTGTTATCCATCATGTACACCTTCCATTTCTTGGCTTTCCCATGCCTACTTGTTGACACTCCTCTTTCCATGATGTGTGACTGACAGCTTTCACATGCCACTGTGCTCCAATGAGCTGCATTCCTTTCATACATTCCCCCCTGTGATGTCACCTATCTCCTACTCTGTTACTCCCCCTTATCCTACTCCTACACTGCACGGATTGTGCTCATTTACTATGTAACAGTGCGATTCACTATCCTACCACTCATTTACATAGGATTGCCTACTAATGCTTAGTTACATGTCTTACACTCCGCTTCCCCCCTTAGCAACCCCTACTCGGTGGCCATGTTGTTTTACCCTGCTATTCCCTTCCATTGTGTACTCATGCTTTGCATAAACCCACATTTGTGGGTTTAATATTTTTATTTTTTGTTTTTTTATAGCGCAGCCGGTTTGTGCGACGCTGCGCTACGTTTAAACATCGGCCATCGCCGGAAAAAAAAATTATTTTTATTTCATGTTTGCATCAGGGTACGTTGCCAGTGGCCACATATTTGGCCATTGGCATGCTGCCTGCGACATTTGCAACCTTTATTTGGAGCTGACATGGCTTCATTGTGTTATTTGCAGAACGGTACTCAGTTATTAACTGAGTACATTTCTGCAGATAACACGGCTCTTACACGGGCAGGTTTCTGCTTCCTGGATCGCGAATTTACCTCATTTGCATGCCTTTCAGCTGCAAGTGAGGTAATTAGCATATCCACACCCTGCCCGTGTAAGAGCCGTTTTAGGTGCTTTCTTACACGCACAATCTGGCTGTTCCTGGATCGCGATGGCTGCATGGAGTCTTACACTACTCTTAGACTCCGTGCAAGCCATCGTGAATCCTTCCCACTGTTAAACAAAACCTTCCAGATCTTTATCAGTTTTTTCCCTCCTAGTTTCCAAACTTTCACAGGACTACCATTTATTCCTGGGGACTTTCCTGTAGATTGGTTATATATCACCATTTTTATCTCACCTCCTTATATCTTAACTGTTATTGATTGAACCTCCTCTACCTCTAAACTTGGCATATTTAATTCTTCCATAAACATTTCCATTTGTACATTTTTCTTGATTTCCATATTTCTCTGCTTTATACAGACTTTCATAGAATTTTAGAAATATTTCTAATACTTCTACAAGATCCCTTGTTATAGGTTCCCTAAGCTTGGTCACAGCCCTTTCTACATTCTGTTGCCTGAGTCTTTGTGCTAAACATTTTTGTGCTGTAGACTTATTATAAAAAAACATTTGCCTAACAGCAGTCTTTTTAAACTCATGCATATTATTGAGGTAATCCCTTATTTCTGCTTAGCATTTTGTAGTTGCTCCTCTTCTTGTTCTATGAGATTTCCCCTATTTTGCAATATATTAACATTTGTCAGTCTAAGTAATTCTTGTTACTTCTTAACCATATCTCCCTTTCTTTTATTTCCACCCCATTTTTAAATTCCACTTTAATTTCATCCCACTCCCTAGCTATATTTTCAGAAGAAATTTCTATCTTCTGTAATATGTCCTGAATAATTTCCAGTACCCATTCCTTAATTTCTCTCTTTTCCACAGATAGGTGGGAGCATTGCCTCATTTTTGTTTCATTATCCTGTGTTTTTATTTTAGTTATTATTGGCACATGATCTGAAATAGTTATTGGGTGCATATCAAGACCTTCAATTAAATGCACATTCCTGTGAAATTTAAATAATTTTTAGCCTAGACCAGTTTTTTGTATCTTGGGGAATAATATGTAAATTTAGTCAGAACACCTAGTACTGATTTCACATCTTCCATGCCAAATATTTTCATAAATTTCTTTAAAAATCTATCCTCCTGTGTTATATTTCCCTTGTGGTCCCCCCAGACTCATCTTCACTGTTTGCAAATCAAATTCCAGTCCCCACCTATAAGTAATATTCCTTGCTGAAAACTGATTATTTCTCCCAGAATTTTCTTAAGTTCAATTGTAGCAGTTTTAGAGGAAAATAAATATAAGCCATTATAATCCTTTTCCTTTGCCAGTAGCCCCTTAGTACTACAAATCTGCCATTATTATTATCTTTTATATTTTCTTCTATTACTATTGCAGCTCCTCTTGCAATTAATATAAGTACTCCTCTCTTCCTTTGCCCCAGGTATTCTGCTGAATATCCATCCTAAAAAAACTTTTTTTATCAAATTCACATGTTCAGTTCTTTCCAAGTGTGTCTCTTGGAGTGTATAGCCTTTTGCACTCTACATTTTAAATGTAGTTCACTACTCTTTCTTTTTTACATTTATCTCTGATACTATTAACATTTAAAGACATTATAGAAAGAATCATATTCTTAAGGGATTATTATTCCTACCCTTTGTATATAACAACTTTTTTGTTAAATGTCTGATTCCAGCTTTTGTGTTACAGGCATTCACCATTTGGGAGGTTAATCTTTTATACAATTGTTTTTTATCTGCATTTCAGCCTGTCATATCTTGCAAATTTTTTTGTTTTATTGAAAACCCTCAAACAAAAATACACACACACACCCAATACCCCCTAAAACCTATTAACTTAATAATAACACACAAAACTATGTACATAAGAACAAATGTTCTAAACTGATAGCCATATCTATAGGCTAGAAACAACCACAAAGAAAGGTCATTCGAACTAAGATGCATGACACAACCTGTGCTTTTAATAAGTGCTATTTGTTTTTTGTCTTATCTTAATAGCTCTCCCAGCTAAGAAAACACTTGAATGCTTTCAGTAAACATTTTCTCGAAGCAATTTCTCTATCAGATTGTCTTCTGGTGGCATGCAAACCAGACACAAACTACTAAGGATATATTGTTTACTAGGAAAAAAGGCCTTATAATAATCAATATTCTTTTCTATTTATTTGCTTTCTAGTAAACTTGTTACTAAATAAATCCTAGGGTTAACCCAGACATTTACCTATGCAAGCATGATAAAAAAACACACTAATGTTTCATTTGTCATGCTGTCATAACCAGACCTTTCCTCTCACCCTTTGTTCCCCCCATTGCAGTGCCTACATTTCTTAAAAGTGAACAAGGAAAAAGAGAGAAGGCAGAAAAAGAAAAAAAAAAAACAAAAACAGAAGCACCTGTTTATATTAGTATCCCCGTTACATTAAAAAAAAAGAACTGAGAAAACTTTACTTCATAGCATGCTGAAAAATCATGCAACATTTAAACATTACCATTAAGAAAAAAATTGTTTTACTTACAGTCCAGCATCTTCAGATTATCTTGTTCTGTCATGTTTCACAAATGTAATGATTGCTTCATCATCCCACAGTTGTCACTTTCGAGTTACTGGCTTTAATCCTGTTCATCCGACATATTCCAGATTAGTCTAGTCAATTCTTATGTTTTCTTCCTTCTCTCTGGCAATTGAAACAGTAGAAAAGATTTCATGGGCTCAGTCTCGCTGTAGTTCTTATCACCAGGAGAACACAAAGCAGAACCTCCTTTTGCTTCACAGCTCACCCTTTGTTGGACAAACTTTTGTATTTCCTCCCTAACATGTACTTCATCAAGAACATTTTTTTACCTACGCGGGGGGAAAAACACTTTGAATATGTCTGGGTACAGCAGTTTGAATCTCATGCCTGCTTTTTGGCATTCCCCAAGTAATGGAATATATTTTCTCATATGCTGCATGGTGTACACTGAGTAATCATTCTCTATAAGTACTCTGTCTTCCACTTTTAGCACCTTGTCTTTCTGCCACAGTTTTGTCAGAATCAACTCCTTGTGCTAATCAGACGCATCTTTACTATTAAAGGTCTAGGTTGTTTTCTAGTAACCAGATTTGGAGCATACACACAATGTGCCCTTTCAATTAACAGTTCCTGTTGTGGAATACCAGTCCAGTTGGTTATTTGTGCTTTCATAAAATTAATACAGTCTGTTCCTTCCAACTCCTTTGTTACAGCATAAAATCTCAGGTTTTCCATATGTACACTATTTTCCAACTGTTATTTTTTGAAACATCTCTTCTTATGCAGTCTCATATTAAGCCAGCTTTTTCTTCATTTCAGCCTCTGAGTTTTACAGTTCTGTCACCTTATCTGAATATCTGTTCAACACTTCTTCCATTTTTCCAGCATTTTATTTTTTTGTGTTGATAAACTCCATCAGTGTTTCATTTATTTTAACGAGTTCTCTGTGAAGCTGATTTATACTCTCCTCTAGGTTACTGGAAGTCACATCTGGATCCTGTACTGCTTCTGGCAGAACAACTGCAATACTCCTCTCAATCTGTTTGTTTCTCATCTTTTGTAGCTGATTTTCTTCCAGCTCTTTTATATTTATTTTTTCCTGGCATCCAGGTAGTGCAGTTACTAGCCAGTTACTGAAATTTACCCAGAAATCTAGGTCCACTGGCCTACTTTGCTGAGTTTCTATTTTCAGACTGAGAGAGCCAGAATTAAGCTGTTACTCAATGTGCAGCCATCTTGGAAGTCTCTAGGACATCTATTGGTATGGTAAGATTTTACACACCTGTACTTTGTCAGTTACTCATAACTGTGTTGTACCTTATAGAGTACTGTAAGAAACAAATGTCTGATTTCAGATTTTGGGCATTAACTATATGGTCTGATATACATTTCCTTATTGGATTATTGGAGATATAGAGCAAGACATAAAGTACAAGGATTATATGTGCTAGACAGCTGTACTAGAATGAACAAGTTTTTTTGTACATCTTCTCCTAGGTTATTTGCACTGCTTTATAATCATTCTCTTCAGTGCAGTGTATAATTTAGTGCAGTGTAACATTTTAAGTCTGCCCTATCCTATTTATTGTCGTAGAAGTATATTTTTACTGTACATGGCAGTATATAATGTAATTCTTTAAACTCTGTAAGTCTCCAGCTGTGTGTTGTAAGAGACAGATTGCCAAAAGTTGCACTCTCCAACATTTTTATGTTTTAAAACCAATTTTCTTGTGTTTTTCTGTCTGATTTTGCTGCAATGTTCAGTTACTTATACATTATTTTATATTAATTTCAGTTCTTGAAATATTAATTTTTTATTCTAGGAGTTCCTGCAATATTATTTTTTTATGCTAGGGATCTCTGTGTGCTGACATCCAGTGACCTGTATCCTTCCTATTGACTGTGAAATGGTTTGTAATATTGCATGTTGAGAGTTTGGCCAGTGAGATCTCATCCACTCAATATTACAGGGTTAGGATAATTTCTTAGCTCTTTTCTTCCTACAAAACCTGTTCTTCAAAAAGAGCATAGAGTACCCCATGTTTTAGCCATTTCCCAGTTTTGCTGGGATTTCAGTCAATGGAAGTAGAAGACCAATCTTTACTTATCCTTTTTACTTAGATAGACTTTACTCCAGTTCCCCAAGACTTTTTATTTTATTTTGCATTTGTTAAGTGAGAAATTCCAACTGGGCATTGGAATCTCTTTTCATCTGAGGCATGGGGAGAAAAACTATGGCAAAAGGAAAAAAAAAAAAAATGGCATATTGGGTAATAAGATGCCTTAAGTCATGTGATGAAAGTAATGCATATGGTATTCCAACAGACAGAGAGCAAATGCAGTAGATCTAAATTATTATAGTAGGTTAGACCTCAGAGAGGGTCTTTTGCTCTGTTTTACACAGCAGTTTTTTTTTTTTTTTTTTTTTACAGTTACTTGCAAGTAGGAGTCATTCAGGCTATCAGTAGCTGACTTTTTGTGTGTGTGTTTTTTTTTGGTGAGGATAGAGAAAGGACAGCATTAAATCTGACAGGGTTTGGGGGTTATATGCACAATATTGCAGAATGAAGGGGGCAGCATAAGTAGTTATTTATGAAGGAGGGTAGAATAAAAATTAAAATAAAGTAGGTTTTATCCTGGAGATCTGCAAGAACATTTGCTCTGGAAACAATGCAGGAAGCTTCTAAAATCTACCCCAAGATGAAATGAGGTAGCCAGAGCCATGCCATTCCACCATCCCTTGGCTGGCCCTCTTGTGCATAGGTCTGTATTCAAACCCAACTGCTGATACTAAAGTCAGATTCCCCTATCTTCACATCAGATTTCTTTCAATATTTTTTCTTTATTTTAACTGTGGCTTTGGTAGTTCTGTTGTTTTAGAAGATGAAATTACAATGCATTTTTATATATAGGATGAAGCTACTTCAAGTCTTCAGAAATATTTTTTTCATAATTTCTAATCAAGCATTTAAAATTATCTCTTTTTTTGTTATAGGAGTAGCTTTACCAGAAGAGTCTGTTAAGCTTCAGCTATATGTGGTGTCATCCACTAGCTGTTTATTCCTTTGAATCCTATGGGAACTGGTAGAGCAATACAGCCTGCGCTGTTTTTTTTTCTTAATTTACTTTGCCATAAACAAAACTTTACCTTATTTTAGCAGAGAAGCACAGCACAGTTATTAATGGAAACTATGTGTGTGTGTGTGTGTGTGTGTGTGTGTGTGTATGTGTGTGTGTGTGCATATATATATATATATATATATATATATATATATATTTAATTTTGAGTAAGACATTTGTAGCATATAATTGTGTTCCTTTTATATTCTTTCTTTTACAGTTGTCTCTGCACATACTAATTATGTGACTACAAAAATGGAGCCCCCTTTTTCAAGCAATGGTATGACTTAGGGTTATTATACAGATAGAATATAGTCATAGTCTGAACATTTTGTGTCTCCTCACCAAGAAAACATTTTTGGCTGTGCCATTTTGGTCATTGAAGAGGTCATCCTTGAAAGACCAGACCACTTCCTAATCTAAGTCGTACTTTTAGTGGAATCTGAAGTTTTAAGGCATCCTTAACACTTTGACCTTGTTTTTAGATTGTGTTACTCCTTACTTGATCACTGTGATATTTTAAGCATTTACTTTAACTGGCTTTTTTATCAAATGCTATCTTCCATGAAACATTTTTTTTTCTCGGTCCCCTCATTTATCTGTGTTCTTTGCACACATAATTTATAATTTTGAAGTCTCATTCTGTTGCTTGAAATTCTTGTATAATTGAGTTCACAATGATGACCAAAAGATCACTTACAGTTTAATGTGATGTAGCCTTACTGAAGTGAGGTATAGCTTTGTAATTAATGAGCCACTTTAACCCTCCTTTTTGCCAAGTACAACCTAAATCCCAATGTTTACCTCCAAGATTGCTAACATTTGCAAATGCTACGACTGCCTTTCTTAAACCAACATTGTAATCACAACATGGCGAAAATACTTGTCTAACATACAGTCCTTGAAAAGTTGACAGAATGACCCATACACTACCTATGGATTTCCCTCACAAACCAGTTAATAGCAAAAAACATTTGTGTGCATCTTTCGCCAGCATGTTGAAAAACGGCAGTATGAGTGCTTGTCAGTAGGAGTCTTCACAGAACACTTTGTATATACTGTTTTAGAAATTGTTTGTATGTACTGGGGGCCTTTTGAAATGCTAAGCACCATAGGTTTGAGTACTCCACTATTCCAAGGTGCAGTAGTCTTAGCATTAGTATATATATATATATATATATATATATATATTTAGAATGGGGATGTGAGAGCACAAAGGGCTGAAGCTTTTACAGGTGTGGCAGAGTTTTTTGAAATTTGCAGTTTCCCCTGAATCGCAATTTATTTTTGAAGTGTCAGGACTTAGAGGATCAGGAAAGCAAGAAGCCGTGTGTGCATCCATGAAGACATAATGTGCTGAGTACAGAAAGAAAGGATTTGCGAGGTAGTGAATATTCTACCATGTTTTATATGTACAATGTGAACTCCTAGAAGTTGAAAGGAAATTGGGACAAGATTCATATACACGTTGTCCCATGGTGCAAGTCTGATATATGTTAGAAAAGCATATCAAAGCCTGTTGGGTGTCAAAAAGAATATTAAACAGTGTGTATGTTCCCATATGTGATCTTTACCCAGTTGTGTGACCACAGCAGATGGTGGAACACACATCTAATGACCCCAGAAAGGATCATGCATAGTTCAGAAATAGTACAACAGCTGCATACAACCTGGAACTAATTGCAAAATTCATGGTTCCTGAACTACATACAGTTGGTGTAGTGTCTGACAGGGCTGCCTTTCCTTCCCAGCTAATGTGGTGCTTGGCATATAGAGCTGAGTTATGACATCAGTGCACATGGTAGGATAAACCCTACCAGTTGTGGTGCCTTCTGGGGTGCAGGAGAACCTGCTACCCCAATCAAATTGTCCCTTACACCACTTAGTGACACAGCCAACTGCCCTCCAATGGAAGCTTCCACAGCATGAAATTCCCTCATTACCATATTATACAAATTCCTTCCACTCCACTATCTTGCAAAACTAAGCCAAAAACATGAGTCACTGTGTAGCATGTCAGTGGAGGAGGTAACCGGTATCTTGAAAGGACCAGTTGGATGAGGCATTGTCATCAAAGCAGAATATAAACTTGGCCAACTTATGCATGAGAGGAGGATGCTCAGAGGTTAGCCTTGTAGGCTGCAAAGAGTCACCATGATGCTTATTATATTCAACACCCTTTACTAAAGATGCATTTGAAGGTCTTTAATATACAGGTTGGAGTGTCCTAAAGACAGATCATGAGAACAATAGTACAGCAGCTTACGTGCATTCCTAAACTGTATCAGGATAAAAAGATTGGTATGTTCTAGCCATAAATTTTAGAAAAATCAAAGGGCAGAGTGATTGGTGTATTTTAGAGACCTGGCAAAGATGTAAAAAGCTCAGTGTTCAGTGGCGGATCCAGGAATTTGAAGAAGGGGGGGCGCAGTCTGGAAAATAGACCAGCGGGGTGGGGTGGTAGTGGCAAATAGAAGGGTGAGGGCTGTGGAAAGATCACCTTAAACTGCTCTGACAACATGCATGAAAGACAGCACTATAAATTCAGATGCATATCATTGTGATGTGGCTGTGATGGTAGAGGCAGGTAATTCTTTCCCAGCACACAGCATATTTATAGGCAGTACCAGCTATTTCAAGGCATTCCTAGATGAGATATTTGGTTACCCATGCCAAGTCACAGTCCCTTTTAATGGCATAGATCATATATACATTATGATAACCTAACAATGAGTCCCACTGAAGTTGACATCACAACAGCAAGTACCATAGTAAATGTTAGTGGGTTTTGCAAGTAAATAATGATTTTTTGAAAACAATGGGGTTTACGTAATTAATAACAGCACAGCAAGTAAATCCCCAAAAGAAAATACTTCGTTAATTATAGGCAATGTGACATCTGACACATACATAATCTCACCTATTGAGTCTAAAATTCACTGCTATTACTTTTGTCTTCATTGTATTCAACTTGCAAACTGAGAAAATACCAGACAGATCTAAAAAAAATGACCTAAAAACTTAAATAAATCATCTGAATTTATCAGATAAATTGTCAGCAAACAAAGAAATTTATTATACCACATCACACCATACCATACCATACCATACCATACCATTGCATTATCATCAACCCCCCCCCCCTTTTCCCATTTTCTACATGAGATTGGGGTGTTGTGTAAATTCTCACCATCTCTCTCAACTGATTGCCATTTTCCTATCTCCTTCAACAATCATGCCTAACTGTCGCAGGTCACCTGTCACACAGTCCATCCATCTCTTTGCAGGATGCCTTCATCTCCTCTTCTTCTGCCTTCTTCTTGTCAGTCCCAAACGTTCTTTGCCAAATTGTCTTCTGGTTTCCTGTACATGTGCCTGAATCATAAGGATAGTCAAGCTATCAACATTGTGTGAACAGCTATCAAGGTACCTGTTACAAGAAAGTATCTTCTCAGAGTCATAAAAGGTGGAAAAACATCATGAGGAGTCTGGAAGGGTTATGTGCCCAGACCGCACAATGACAGAGCTAATGTAACTTCTAGATGGGAATGATGGGTGATACAACTATATTTGCTTTGAATGTAAATGGGATGACTAACCCTATCAAGAAGGAGAAATTTACAGCTGTCCTAAAAAAGGAAGGGGCAAATATAGCAGCATTGACAGAAACCCATTTAGGTCATCAAGAGTATACAAAATTAGCAAGATGTGGCTATATTCTGCATGCAAGGTCTATGTATGAGGGAGCCCAAATGAGGAGCACAGTAATTTTAACATCTGGTTCTATTCTGTACAAAATCATAAGTAGGTTAAATGATAAAAATGGTTACATAACACATAAAAAGTGGTATGTAGGTGCAAAGTGCTCTTTATTAGGTCAAGTGGTCATCATAATTGCCATATATCCCTCCAAAGGCCCACTTCAGGTAGGTCAGAGTAATGCTGGTGGATTCTGTGAGATTTGCAGAGGGTGTGCTTTTCATTATAAGAGATTGGAATCAGATATTTGACTAGGAGAAATTCCAACAGTCATGGAAGAACATGACAGTATCTGTAATGTCATCAAAAGGGATGTTAAATCCAGCTAGACTAGTTGATATCTAAAATGGTAAGACAACTGTGAAGGGAATAGAGAGTTTTCATCCCATTCCAATGGATTCAAATCCTGTCCTCATATAGGCAGGGAATATATAGAACTGCAAAACATATTAATCAGGTGTAGAATATCGCTGGTTGAAGACAGAGTTGTATTGAATGGTGGGCATTAAAGAACTGGTGCATTGGAGGTTCCCAGCCTTTAAAATAAACTGGGAGGCTGTTGTTGATAAGATGAAATGGACTGTGCATCTTCGTCTCCTCCTCCTTTCAGCTTTTCCCGGTTAGTGGTTACCACAGTGGAACAACAGTCCACAGTAAGATTGGCAGTGGAGTTTTTTTATGGTGTTGAGTTGCCAGCCCAACACCCAACCTTCCACAGAAGGCACACACATTCACACCTAGGGCCAATTTAGAGTGTCCAATCGACCTACAGCATGTCTTTGGGAGGAAACCAGAGCACTCGGAGGAAACCCATGTGAATGCAGGGAGGACATACAGACACCACGCAGAAGGCACCCCAGCATCGAACCACGGAACCTCTTGCTGTGAGGAGGCAACGCTAACCAGTGCACCACCACGGCTGTCCATGAAATGACCTGTGGATAACAAACTCAAATCTTTAGATAAGGTGACAGTTTAGACTTTTGAGAATTGTAAAAAGGAAATACCTGCAGAAATTAAAAGACAGATATGCCACTATGGCAAGCAGGGAGCAGGAGGAGTTCTATTACAAGACAATACAAGTGCTGTAGTAGAAAGGCAAGGAGTTGAATGAAGCTGAGAAAAGAAAACGGTTACTAGAGTTGCAACAAAAGGTGCAGGAACTGGATGACAGAAGGATACTTATGAATTGTGATGTGATGTGATACAGGGCATATTGTTCTCAAATTCAGTGTCGATCTACCTGTATGATATGAAATAAATATTTGTATGATATGAATGATATGAAAGAAAAAAAATAGGAACACAAAAATGTTTTACAATAGAGGAAAAAGGACACATAAACAAAGAGATTAATAGAAGTGAAAGAAAGAAAGTGAAAGTTGAAGCAGCATGAAATCTGCTGGAGGAGTTTTTAATGAATTTTGTCTGATTACTGCGTACCAAGTATGTGTGGGAATGTACTGCATGAGCCTGGCACCCACAAAAAGAGCCTTCCAATTAATAGACAGACAAGGGATTCCCTATAATACCAACCCTGGACTATATTGTTCTACATAGAAAATGTCTGTCAGTTAAGTTGTTCTGCACTGGTTTTATTATTACTATATGTTATTTTTTTAATCTATATAGTTTTTGATAAAAAAGAGTTCCTCTTCCTAATATTTGAAAGTTGCTGTAGGATATGTAACTGCCACTGAAAGAATTATTCTGCATACAAAATATAAATGCCATGAAGTTCTTGAACAGATAATTTACAAACTGTTCACACACAGACATTGACTCACACACACTTTCTCATACAGAAACGAGCGGTTTAAATCACACACACCCACACATATACACGCACACTTTCTCATACAGAAATGAATGGTTTAAATTACACACAGACACACACACACACACACACACACACACACACACACACACCTTCTCTCTCAATCGAACGGCCATAAGCGCACAGTCGCACACACATTCAAGCACTTACCTTCTCTCTTACAAGAACCGCTAGCGTAAATTGCATGTGCGATTGTAGAATGTATTTAAATCCGCATTGGTATGCGTGCATGCGATGAATGTATGGTCCTCCTTAAAGGAGAAAAAGCTTTCATCGCAGAGAGAAGAGATTTTTTTTTTTTTTTTTTTTAATTATTGAAGCCTCCTGGCCAACCTACACCTGTAAAAGTGTTCCCCCTGTAGTTAGAGCACCCTTAGCCACATTTAAAGGAACTAACCAGGATATGAGGATCAGGTCACCTGATTGTCACCATTAACTGCATTTCCGTGACGCACTAAAGAAATAAAAAAAATAAATAAGACCTATATGATGAAATGTAGCAGTAAACAAGGAATGGTCTCAGCTATATACACATTTGGCAGTGCATTTTTCTATTTCTGATTTCAAAAGAAAACTAAAAGCTTTTTCTTTTTCTGGCGCCAGGTTGTGTGGGTTAACAAATAGGGGGAGGCGCGCACCCATGCGCCAAGGCCTAAATCCGCCACTGGTGTTGGTAAGCAGTAGTTGTATAAATTATCATTAAGGTTGCTAGTCAAAAAACTGGACCATTGTAATTTTTCCTTTAATGGGTTCATGGGAGTTGGTCTAAACTGGAACACAAAGTGCAAAATTCAAACACATTTCCTTTCTCTAGGCATAGCTCTCAAAATTCCATCTCCAAAATGAGGAACACTGCCTTTCATAATGTGGAACAAATGGACAACATGTGGAACACTTACTGATAGCTTGCCAATAACTTTAAGTAGGAAACTCACAGGGTAGTTAAAATGAACTACTTTTTACTTTTATAAAAAGTTATTTTTTTGTGAATTAATATGATTCAGTGCTATTTAACCTGGATCTCAGTTAAAAAATTTCTAACAGTGAATACACGACAGACCCTTTCAATGTGGAACTGTGAGGAACATTGACTTTTTAAGGCCTAATGATCCTCACAATGAGGTACACTTGAGAGTTATGTCTCTGTGTGTCATTTGACATTGCCATAATCCATGTGTATGAATCTTTGATGTAACAATGCATATGTGCAAGTGCTTGCTGTTTTATGAATCCATGGGCTGGTTGCCACGGATTTAGAATATGTTAACAGCCTGATATGGATTGTGGTTCAGTAGTCTGATTATTATCTTACCTTTTGAGTAATACTTTCCATCAGATTTAGAGATACTTTGTTGGCCAATACAATTTTGTGAGACTGAATACATTCTTCAGTCATTTAGACAGTTTATCCGCCTCTTAATTTTTTGGCATCTGCAAAGAGACCAGTTCTACTATTAAAATGTCTGAATAAATTCTGCTGTTTTGCACACAGAAGACATTTAATAAAAGCCCAGCATTTTTTTAACCTTTTGTCCTTTGTTCTAATTAAAGACCATACCTTTTCATTTTGAGATTGATAAGGTGCAACATTAATCTTTTGCTCATAATCTGTTGAGTTTACATTTCACTGCTTGATGTTTTTTGCAAACATCTTTATAAAAAAAGTGACATAGGGATTTGAAGGGATATTTTAGTGTTATGCAGTTAAGACTCAAAACATAACACAAACAGAAGGTTAGAAGTCAAAGTGGAAAGGGATGATGATGAAACAGGGGTGGGGATGGAGTTTGAGACGTTAGGAGACTGTAGGATTTTGGATTGCTGGGTCCTAAGGAGAATAACCGACATACAGAATACTATATTAATAAAGTGGTAGAATGTATTCTAAGAACAAGTCAACATTGGAATATAGAAAGGAGATTCTGCCAATATGGATGGCCGTAAGCAGGGGTATAGAAAGAAGCCCAGAGGAGTCTGGAATTTAGTGGGGAAAATTAGCAATGGAGGCAATGTTTTGAGAGTAAATAACTAGAGATGGAGAGGTACAGAGTGCAGTGAGGCAAGTAGAAGTTTGGAGTGCAGGTCAGAGACGGTCTTCTCTACCAGGGTTTAATAGGAGTATAAAGAGAAAGGGACAGGAGTTGCTAAATGAAAGACCAAATTCGGCACAGCTTAGATGAGTCTACAACAGAACTTGTTTTTAAAGGGATAATTAGTAGAGGATGCAAATATTGCATGACAGCAATAAGAATCAATCAAGCGTGGTTATAAAAGATTAGGAAGAGAGAGAATGGAAAGAAAATCTACAAAGGAATAGGAGAACATCTGTATGGCACCATCGTATGTGGCAAAGTCAGGAAGGTTTATGATTTTTACATGGAGGTGTTTATATAGGTATTTTTTATACCAAAATAAGACTTCAGAGATTTTTTTGCCTTGGGTAGATAACAAATGCTGAAGGTGTAATGAGACACAGAGAAGTAAATGAGAACACGTTTTTGGAAATGTAACTAGTTAGCACATTTTAAAAATTCCTTAAAGAGTACTTTGACAGAATTTTGGGAAGCAAATCGTTGTAACTAAGAAAATGATTCTTTTGATATGGCATAAAGGATCTGAATAGTACAGATGTAGTAAAGCCTTGCTAAGTTTAATGCTGTTGGCGAGACACATTGTTATCTTTTCATGGGTCCTTTTTAATATATATGCTCTAGTCAGGGTTGCCAGACATCCCTATTTGAGCGGGATTATCCCGAGATCAGCAGCCCAATCCCGAGTCCCGCACAACCTCTTAAAATCCCTGTGAAACAGTGGGCTGTTCCACATTGAACAGAAAAGGCTCTACTTTGTGATTTTTGACTGACTCGTATACCAGCTTCTCTTACAGTCCCTGTCTGTTCATTCAGAAATCTGGCAACCCTGGCTCTAATCAAAAATGCATAAGTGTGTAGGTTCAAAATGAACAGAACATACATGCCAGCACCTAGGGGTTTTGATTTTTTGCACCCTTCTTCTGCAATGATCAGAGAAACCAGGGGTACAGCTACAAACCTCTGTTTTATACTCAACACATTACTACTGCACTTCCCCTCACATTAGAAATGTACACACTTTTAATAGTTTTGCTCCCTAAAAACATAAATCAGTACATCAGTTTCAATTGCTGATAGAACTAAACAGTTTATTAGAATTGTAACTGCCATTCAACTTTAAGTGACATAATATAGGTTCATAGTTCATAACTATATATTAGGCTAATGACAACCAGGGTCTTTGTAAGCATAGCCGTGCAATCCAACCCAGTTGTGTCAGTATGTATTATCATGGGTGTTTATTAGGTGGAGGTATGTTAGGACGTTTCTAGAGGTTATGTGGAGTGGAGTTTGCTAGATTGGGCATTCCTGTCTGCTTGTGTATGTCAGAGACATGGGATCCAGACTCTGCTACACATGGATATGGAGCCTCTTCCGGAGCATGGGGATCCCCTTTGACACATATCTGTCTCACCAACATGTCTTATGTCGCAATCAAAATTTAAATCCTTGAATCTAGTGTTTATGATGATGATCATTTTGTGGATGTGCAAAAGGTCCATCAGAGCTGGATCTGAGGATGCTCTTTATGCCAGACATAGATTGCCTCTCAGTAACCAGTAGGAGACAGAGTGTAGAGACAGGGATTTTAAGGTTATCCATATAGGACAAGCTGTTTATACCATGGATTATCCTGGCAGTGAACGTTTGTGGGCATTCCAAATGCTGCATATGTCTGATCAGGTACATGCTGACGGGAGCATTATACTGAATGATGAGACTGGTAATGACCAAATAAAATAGCAGTATGACTTCATTGGACCTGGATGCTATGCCCTTAGTTATAAGTTGGGAGGCAACGAGTTATTTTCTTACTATCTTGGCCACATTTTGGTTAAAGGCCAGTTTACTGTCTATTTATGTTCCCAAATTCCTGACTACTGGGTCAACTCTTAAGGGTGTCTTATAGATTGAGTAATTAGTTTAGGTGGCAGTTTTCCCAAAAGACACTATAATGCATTTCTTGGCATTGAGTTTTAGACAGTGACGTTGGCACCAGTCATTTGCCTGTGTTAGACCCTGTTGTAAGATGTTTGTGTCATGGGGAATCTGGTAGCTCCCAATTTGCAGTCATTTGTGTAATCAGCCATAGGCCGTTGAAATTAGTCTTTACCTCCAAGAAGTAGATTCCAAGTAGGAGTGGTCCCAGCACAGAGCCCTGAGGTACCCTGCTGGTGACTGGTCTCTCAGTGGAGATGATATCACCAGTCCTGACTTCCTGGGTCCTGCTTGTGAGCCAGTTAGCAATCCAGCAAATTATTTAGTGTTTTATGTCCAGTTTTGTGGTTTTCTCAACTATACTTGAGTGGGGAATTGTATCAAACACCTTAGCCAGGTCTAGGTAGGTGGTATGCACTGTTTTCCCCTCACCTCTTGCCTTGATGACCTTCTCAAAGAAGTCCATCAGGTTTCGTAGGCATGATCTTCACTTCACAAAGCCAAACTGGGTTGAGTCCAGTGTCTGTAGTTGCCTATATCTTTGTTGATCATTTTCATAATAATTAATTCCATGACTTTGCCTACTAGACTAGTCAGACAAATAGGTCTGTAGTTTCTGGGGTTGGTTGACGATCCTCCCTTGGGACGTGGGATATTTATTTATTTATTTAGTTAGTTGTCTTTCTTTTCCAGGAAAGACCAACTGAGCAATTGCCCTTTTTCTGCAGAAGTCCGAGGAGAAAAGCTGCAGCCCATTTACATATTTAAGTTGCATACTAATGTTACAGTTTTCTTTTAGGTGTAGCATCTCTAAGCCACTGAGCACCTGATCGCTTTGGGCCCTCATCCCACTTGTGTGAGCAAGGAATCCTCTCACTCCAGCTAAAGGCAAAAAAAACCTCTTAACCATCAATCATCCAAAAATAGACTGCAGCCCCAGGTTTAACTCCAGGAACCTTGTTGTTGCCACATGTGCAGTGTAGGTGCCAACTTTTGTGACTACTGTTATGCCTTGTTAAAATCTGTTACAGTCAGCTAGAGTGCATACCCCAGGGGCAACAGCTGCAAACCTTCTTCATCTTAGCCCACCCCCACCCCTTTCATCTGTTTCACTGTTGAGAATTTGTTTTATGTTAAGGTATTTAGCCCCCCTCAATAGTCAGAGCCTTCAGTCCCCTCCTCCTCAATACTTATTCCTCACTAAACACCAAACAGAGGTGCAAAGTCTCCATTTGCTTTTATCTTTAGCTACATTGTGTGCAGCAAACAATGAGCAAAGGGGAATACAAATATAAAAGAGAATAAAATCTGCCATTGCAGACTAGTAAGCATCATACAACATCTACCTGTGGTGTACTCCTGCACAGATTTTCTTGGAGAAACCTTCCAGTCCTTGAACAAGGGTGCTTGTATGTTTACCTTATTTCCTTGGCTGTCCTTTGATAATTAGCTAGGTTAGCAGAGTGCCTTGGCTTCTCCCCTGCTACTTTAAACTCCAATTGATGGTTTCCCTCCCTTCCCCCATCCCCCATCCCCCAAGTGATTGCTCAGGTACAACACACCAAAGGTTTTAAAAACCCTGGATGCCATATTTGCTGTACTTTTGCAGCTGAAAGCCCTCCAGGTGTAGCATCTCTAAGCTACTGAGCACCTGATCACTTTGCCCCCCCACCACCACCACTTGTGTGAACAAGGAATCCTCTCACTCCAGCTAAAAGCAAAGAAAACTCTAACCAGCAGTCATCCAAAAATAGACTGCAGCCCCAGCTTTAACTCCAGGAACCTTGTTGTTGCCACTTGTGTAGTGTAGGTGCCAGCTTTTATGACTATTATTATGCCTTGTTAAAGTCTGTTACAGTCAGCTAGACTGTATACCCCAGGGGCAACAGCTGCAAACCTTTTTCCTCTTAGCCCACCCCCACCCCTTTCATCCATTTCACTGTTGAGAATTTGTTTTATGTTAAGGTATTGATATTTTATTACAGTTGCTGTGGGTGCAGCCCCGCTCCGTTCGCCCTCGCTTCACTTGGGCTCACTTCGCTCCCCACCCACCCCCCATATCATTTCCTTTATACCTACCGGTTTCCTCCTACCCAAACACTCCTCCCCTTCCTGTTCCTCACAAACACTCTAGCCTACTTCCTGCCTCCAGTATAAAATCCCTACCTCCTCCACCACCTCTCTATCCATACCAGCCTATAACCATTAACTATTACCTATAATTATTTTTAACTTCAGTAAATACGCATATCTGAATGTAGTACAAATAAATTGACAATGTATAATTCCCATTCATCTTATCCATAGTCAAGAACATCATTACAGATAAACTAGCAAGTATCCCCCCATATTTACTAACTCACTATCTCTGCTACCCTCTCTTAACTAGAGGATACCAATTAACTGACCATACTGCAGCTCCCTAACACATAAAATGATAGCTCTTGCAATGGCCATACTCTCCATCACTTTTCTACAGCTGTATACCCAGCATTACCTGATGCTTATATAGCTCCTAAGTCCCTAACATCACTTCATCTTGTAGCTACAGACAACTCCCATTAGCAAGTTTCACATTCTCATCCACCTATCACTTCATATCTCTTACCCCTCTTAACAACAAACTCCCACATACACATAATACTGCACCTTTAATACAACACCAATCTCACTCATTCATAGAACATGTATGTAACACATTTTTTCTGACACTAGATAACATGGGTTACACATATCCAACCCAACTACTAAAAACATAATTCTACCCATTAATAATCTTCACCTACTCCTACTTTCCATCCTGTTCTCTTACCACATCCCATCCCCTTGGCAAACTATTCCACAGCCAACACCACCAAACTAAAAAACTTCCCTATATCGCCATGTGACCTTACCTCCCTCCTACCCTTCTCTTGCTCGCGCATTAAACTGAAAATCAAAAAAAAACCTCTATTCTCGAAGACAAACTAAAATAATTCACAAATGGACCAAACTATATCTACACCTACTCCATAAACTCACTTGCAGTGGTGATATACATCCCAATCCAGGACCCAAAACATCAATCAGCCCAAACTTAAATCAGCTAAGTCCCCTACACCAGAAACCTACCTCAGCTCTCCTCTTCTTAAACATTAATGTAAGAAGTATACTTAACAAAATTCATGACCTTCATGCCCTACTAGCTCTATACAAACCAGATATCTCTGTTTTAACTGAAACCTGGCTCAAACCACAACATCACAATAATGAAATTACTGCTCCAGGTTACAACATTATCGAAGAGACAGATCAGAGAAAAAGGGCGGAGGTGTTGCAATATTATTCTAAAATCATCTTACCTTAGAACAACTAGATTACAATACTCATGAATTCAAAGATGTAGAACTAATCCTTGCCAAATTAAAATAAGTTGAACAAGCATATAGTTATTGCAGGTGGCTATATATAACATTACTTTAATGGAAAGCCTGCTTAACTGGACCTCCAGCTCCCTTCCACATGAAACCATACGGAGACTTCAATATTGACTGGCTTCACTGCTAAAGCCATAACCCCTCTGCCTTCATAAACCTCCACAGGTTTACCCAAACTATAACCACCCCCACTCAAATTGACAAAACTTCCAAACGCCAGTCCATCTTAGAATGGATCCTGGTATCTAACCCTGCTCTTGCACAGCGATCTGGTTGTCTTCCAGATACCCTAAGTGACTGGCATCCAACCTACCTAATTAGGAACAGATCCCAAACCATCAACCAACCTATCCTCAGAGTAGTTAGAAACAAAAACCCTTTATAGCTACTGATCTCATCAATACTCTAAAAAGCTGTAACTGGACCCCCCCACTAAAACATCTACTTCTATACGATGCCGTCAAGTACTTTATCACAACCTTCATAAAAATCTTAAATCGTCATGCACCCCCTAGAACCATTAAAATAAAAACTAACTATGCCCCATGGCTAAGAAAATATACTAAAACTATAATGAAAGAAAGGGACAAGGCCTGGATTCAATATCAGAAAAACAAAACCACTACTTTGAGACAAAACTGTGTAGAGCTCCATAACAAAGCCAAAAACAAATCAATCTAGACAAATCCAGCTACTATACAAGCATGCAAGAAAAATATGCTCACAACCCACAAAACTTCTGGGCCACAATAAATGGTATACTGCATCCAGGAAAGTCCACGACTCCAACCCTTGTGCTTCCAAATAACCAAGAAAACATTCCTACTCAGTTTAACAAATTCTTTACCGAAAAAGTCCAGACCCTTGCCAATGCCCAAAATAGTACTAGGAGCCCCACACCAATAACTACCCCAACTCACCCCAATATGCAAAACAATAGCCCCAGTTTTCACTTCCACTCTGTATCCACCAAATCAATATCTAAACTCCTTGGTAAACTTAAACCAACCACTCTAGCAGCTGATAAGCTGCCAGCAGACTTCCTTCGGATCTCAGCTGAAGCTATAGCCTATCCTGTCTATATTCTCATAAACAGATCTCTCTCAGAATGCAAAGTCCCCACCTCATTGAAAACATCATATATAATTCCACTGCACAAAGGAGGCAACTCCTTAGAGCTCACCAACTATCGCCCAATAGCAATCCTATCACCTTTATCCAAAATACTAGAAAGAGTTGTTCATACTCAACTAATACAGTTCCTCCAGAATAACAGCCTCCTCTCCATATCCCAGCATGGCTTTAGACCTTCCCATAGCACCACGACAACACTATTATCATTCACCAACATAGTTAACCACCACAGAAACAAGGGTCTATTTGTTTCTTCCATATTCTTAGACCTATCAAAAGCCTTTGACATAGTAAGCCACAGTCTGCTTCTTGATACCCTATCCACCCTAAATATACGTCTCTCCTCTATGGTTCAACAGCTACTTATCTGTCCGTTAGCAAGCAGTCCTATGGCAGGACCAATTGTCCCTCCTGTTACCAATAACCATAGGAGTCCCTCAAGGATCCATCCTTGGCCCATTGCTGTTCTCTCTATTTATAAATCAGATCTCTTCATCCTCTCCCACTGCCTCAATAGTACAATATGCAGATGACACTACCCTCATATGTGCTGCCCCTACCCTTAGTGAACTGCAAACCTTTACCCAAAATAACTTCACCCTAGCCGAAACTTAGTTCACCAACATCAAACTTCTTAATCCCAAAAAAAACATACTAATTCTTTTCAGCCCTGGCAGAGCTCCTCCCCTAAATAATAATTTCACTATTAACTCCAAAGAAAACATTCAAATCAGTCCAACCACACACACTAAACTGCTAAGCATAGAAATAGACAATGACCTGAGGTTTGACATCCACATAGCACAAACCATTAAGAAAGTTAATAAAAAACATGGTCTCCTCTACAGGAACAAACAGTTTGACAAAACGCACCAACGTAACTATCGCAAGGACTCATCTTTTATCCACCCTCCTCTATGCCTCTCCCATCTTGACCAATCTCCACCAAACTGATCTAAATAAAATGGAATCTTGCTACAACAAGATTGCCAAGTTTGCTACCGAAGCCTCATATAGGTCCCACCACTGTTTATCCCTTAAGCAACTCAACTGGCTTGAGTTGCCTCATATACTTCTACTCAATCAACTCTCTATAGCACACAAACTCTACTACCTTCCTGAGATAACCCCAGCACTTCAGCACCTAATTCAGCCCCACGTTCCCTCTAGAGCCTTAAGATCAAGTAACCAGAACCTCATAACTGTCATCAAACATAAAATGAAGCTGGTAAGTCCCTCTTTGCCAACACCATTGCCAAAACTTGGAACACACTACCAAGCCAAATAACTTCTACCACCTCCTTTAGTCAATTCAAAAAACTCCTGAAAACCCACTAAGTAACTGGCTATGCTCTTGCCACTCACCAGGCTTATCCATACCAAGAGAATTTATCAGGGTACAGCTATGTATAAACAGTTTCTCCCCTGAAAGCTTCCAAACCAGTGTACATTTACCTTATAAAACTTATAACTGCAAAAGAAAAAAAAATGTACCTCTGATTGTCTACTGTAAGAAATGTTAATCACTAGCATGATGTCCTGTTGTGTGTATATATGCTATATGTATGTTTGTTAATCACCAGCATGTTGTCCTGATGTGTATATATGCCATATGTATGTATGTTCTACTTCTTTTTACTGTCATGTAATATATTGTAATGTGGAGCGTTTCTCCCCGGGCCTCTGCTGAAAATGGACCTATGTCCAGTCTGACTTTCCCGGTAAACAAATGTAAAATAAATAAAATAAATTTATACAGTTTCTTAAAGAAGTAATGGGCAGTTTATAGTAGGTTGACAGAGAAGTTCAGGGTATGTATAATACAGTCTATAAAGTTAATATATGCATCAACAGTGGGTTTTCATCATTACATGTAAGCAAAAAAAACATTTTCTGATGGGTATAAATAAAGTAGTGATACAAAAGAAGTGTGGAGCTATGTTTATAAAGTAAAGAGTGATGTTATGTAGACATTCCACTGAGAGGGAAAAATTATGTTAAAGATGTTAGTAGAGAAGTAGCAGAAGAATGGAAACCCATTGCTGTCCTCCATTCTCATGGTTTTGAAGGTGTAGTTGAAAAGTGACTCATGTGGTCCTGATGGGGCATGTTTCAAGCTATTTAGGAGGCATGCAGGGATATTGTCGGACCCCACTGAGGTTGTGTTTTTGGCCTTAGCCACCAGCACATGCACCCTGTTAATAGGTAGAGTGGATTATGCTAGTAAGTATTTTATGGAGGGATGCAGGGGGGGAGTGGAGGATGAAGTTCAAGCTGAATTTGTCAGCCAGCAAATTCGATGTGTTGCTTTGCTTAGTGAAGGTGACACCATTGACCACTAGTTCAACACACTAATGTGTGCCGCCTTTGAGGTTTCGGACATAGCTGTAGAAGGCCTTGTGGTAGTCTTCAGTCTTTGAGGCTATTTTGGCCCCTTAATTGGCCTTGTCATACTTAATTAGTCCTCTTAGTTTCCTGTCATTTTGGAAGTTGCTCTTTCTGATTTTAGCCATTACTTTTTTTCTGTTATAAATCTGTTAAGGTTAGGATTCTACCAGTGTGGTTCATTTTTAGAGTTTGTTTTGGGCTTAATTCTAGTAGGTACAGCAGCCTCTATACAACCATTTACATGGTTGTACAAGGGTGTCTGTGAACAATTCCGCATAGGTTGTTGAGAGTTCTGGGTTGGGAAGGGCATTGAATTTTGATAAACTATAGCTTAATAGGGTGTAGTTTGCTTTAGAATAGTTCTTAGCTGTTAACAGGGTTTGCTGGGGTTACTGAGTTGATTTTTATTTTGAAGGAGACAGCTTTGTGTTCTGACCTCACCAGTGAGGATGTGACACTTGGGGGGGGGGGGGTACATCCCTCTCCCTCTCCCATATTGTCGAGTACTAGGTCCAGTATATTTGAACCTTCAGTGGGTGTGTGCACTGTTCAAGAGTATCTGTGTTAATAAAATCCAGGAATTATCCTGCCTGCGAGTGTGAGGCAGTGTATGTTTCCCAGTCTATAGAGGGGTAGTTTGTCTCACATAATAGGGTATTTGGTTATTGGTCTGTATCAGGTCTAGATACAAGCTATGGGATTCTAGGGCCATAGAAGGTGACCTATAGCTTGCTAGGATATGATATGGTATGGGACATGGGACTTGTCTAAGGTGATTTGCACATGGATAAATTCCAGGGCATCATCCTATTTACCCAACATGGAGTTATGCTTGCTGGTAATATAGATTGAGATTCCTCCATCTTTTCTCCTTGGGTGTGTCGATGGTCTAAATGTGTGGGAGGCACTGAAGCCTTGCACTGCTGAAGTACGTTCTGTAGCTTTAAATTATGTCTCTTGAACAGCACAGATGTCTCTATTGTCCAGAGTGAGGACAGCTTGTAGGTTGTGGAGTTTCTTGATTAGGCTCCTAGCATTGAGCAGTAATACCTTTAGGTTTCTTTAGGTTTTATTTGCTATGTTGGTAGGTTTGCCAGTTTGGCATTGTCTATTCGGAAGCCTAAGGGAGACCGGTGTAGACCATGCTTTGCAAAACAACATGGCCTGTTAACCGTATCCTCCCATGCTGTCAAATATTGAATCTGTCTGGAAAGATACCAGAAACTAAGCCATTCATTGAAGTCAGTCATCTATTGTTCATACTGTGACATCATTCTTGGAGAAGGTAGAATGCTGCTCAATGCAAGGCACAAACCCACCTGAGACAAATATTCAGATATCAACAATGTCTGTCTTCATATCGTCAACATAAGTACATCTCAGGATATTAACACCCAAAATCATACTGTTACCTGTGGTGTAGTGACTTGAGTGTGTGTGTAGCTTGGCTAATCTAGGCTTCAGGTAAGCAACTAACTGTTATCTTTTTGTTGAGTCTGATGAGTGGGACATCTTTGTATCTTGCAATTGAGTCCCCTGTGAAAAAGCCTCTGTTAAAATCTTGGCTTGCCTTATGGACTGTATTCTTGGGGCTTCAATGGGTGTAGGAGTAAGTGTGATGTTTGGTGTTGCTTTTGATGAGTGCTTTAGAGTTTGCTGAGGATAGGAAATACCTTTTACAGGTTTAGGAGGTCTTTGAGCTTTGAGAAGATTGCTTTTTAGTGCCTCAGCTTAGGTTGGTCTATGTGTATTGTGGACACTGAATGGTGGATGTAGTGAGTGTTCTTGACAACCTTGTTTGTATGTGAGATTTGTGCCTCAAGTGAAATTGTGTATGTGCATCTCTTGCATACTGTTTGTTTTTTAAGGATTAAATTGTTGTCTGTGAACATGAGACAATTCCTACATTGTCTCAGGATGCCCATATCTACCAAGCTGGGTATGGAGACATTTGGAATTTGCATATCCCTGTTGTCCGGACCTGTATTTGGATGGGCTACTGTAGGTTGTAGACTGGATTATAGAGAGGTTTCCTTGAGTGGTGTCTATGGTTTGGCACAACACCAGGTTAGATTGTGCTAAGCTTTGATAGTGGTGGTGTTAATTGTGCAAACTAGCTGCTCTAAGCTTGTCTCTGCACAGTGGCATTCTTTTAGCCACCCTAACTTACAGGTTTCAGTTCTAATGGAAGTTTTATAGATAAAATTGACTTTCTGAGTATTTGTGTTTGTACAGTTCACTTCTAACCTCTTGATATAATAACACAAAGAAAGATTACTTGTACAACAAAACTTTAACTTGACAAGGACATTTAGATTGATTTAAAGGCAAAACTCAATAAATAAAGCAGTGGCACTCTAAACAGTTAACTGAAGTACAAAACAATAAAATAAATCTCTCATCTGCCAACGATGGAGCAGGTTTAGATCAGGACCCTCTCCAAGTGTAGCTAGGGTACCAAGCTGATGGGAGCTCTGGGAAAATGAGCAGGAGACAGTTTGTACTAAGAGATACTTACTCATGTGAAATACTGATTTGCTGGGTGAGCACTTAGTTTTATGGATATATGGAAAACAATGGGTTGGAGAAGTAATTAAATAGGTTACAAAACAGACAATAGCAATGACAGAGGGTAAGGAGGGACTTTGGAAGACAACTTACCATAATGGGAGGAAACCAAAGACACAGCCTTTTAAAACCACAAAAAGGGTGGGAGGGTTAGAGGAAAAATTCAAACTGGAGCTTAAGTCCAGTGATTAGAATTTCAAAACCTTTTTGCTTGATACCTCAGTGAGGTGTGGGGCAGACTCAAAGAATAGGGCGAAAAACAGTAGCAAGTTAAACAGAAAAGTACTGTAATGCAACTTTAAGTAGGGACATACACCTATGAAAAGTATTGAAGCACAAACCGCGGAGCAGAATTCAGAATACTGCCACTACTATAATCCCACCAAAGATTAAGGCACCAAACTGCAGAAATGTACCAGTAAAGTTGTAATAAATGAGTAAATAGGCTCACATTTGGCAGTAGATCACAGTCCTGCTGTAACTGTGAAAGAAGCTACAAGATTGGCCAGACTGGGTTCAAAATACAAAAAAGCTACCTTTTACATGTAATTCTACTGTGGAAATCGAAGTGCAGTATAATGTATAAAGAGTGCTAAAATCCTGCAGAAATATGCAGTCTGTACATAGCTGCAAATGAAACTGTAAGACTATGGTCCCAGAACAAACTAAAAAAAAAGAATGCAAACAGATAAATGGACAAATAAAACAGAGAAGTACAACAAAGTATCACCACACAAGTCACGATGAATGCAACTTCTAATTTTTAAGCAGAATTTAAATAAAAAGCTTTTATGTAAATAAAATTCTTTGTGTATGGTATGCAGCCTAAATTAACCTATTATATGCGACTGAAGTATAAATTCTAGTGAAAAATATATCCAAGTATAAACTCTTCAGGATAACCCACACCAACCTTTATACATATGCTGTAACAGCAGGACCTCTGACTACTATTATTGTTTCACACAATGAGCATAAGAGTTATGTTATATTCTGCAAGCATACATAACTGAAATTTAAATGTAGTTTGAATACAATTGCATAAATAAAACTAGGGATATTCAGAGCCCTACAAAATAAATGGGAAGTAGGTCCCATACGTACAGATAACTGAGACATTTGGCTAAATACGTTAACACTAATTCACGACTATCACCATATTCCCAAGCTCCATATAGTTAAAGTCCCACTATATAACTGGCAAGTATGTACTACATCAAGTAGTAGATAGTTATGCCCAGAGGACCACTGTCCACTCAACTAGTCTCCAAATACAAAATGTACTTACCTGTCTTGCTGACTAAGTGCTGCCCTAACCTATGATAGCAGTTGTACCTTAAAATGAGTCTGCAGATATGTCCCTATAAAACTAGGTGCCCTGATATTTTTATGCAAAAAAAATCCCATTTCACTGAAGACTGCAGAATTATATCAAACAGTTAGATTAAAAACTGAATGTAACATAAAATGACTGGATGAACACAAAACATCAGGTTTTTGAAAGAAATTTATAGCTATGTGCATCTGAAAGCATGGTAGTCTTGTCTCATCCATTGTTCTGATTTTAATTCACACCAATCAGTTTTGCACTCCTCGGTCTAATTCCATGCTGCCTAGTTTTATAGTGAAAAACACTTAGCTGCATAGAACTTCAGTTTATGATTTAGTCTTGGGCTATGTGTAGCCAAGTTGGTTGTGCATCTGGGAAAAGGCAGAAAAATAAATGTTCACTATTGGCATGCAACTGTAAAAGTCCAGTTTATACAATGTCACTAAGCAAAAAGCAAGAATTACTAATATAAAAGCTAAACTTAAACTATAGAGAAACACATGTTTTTGATAGAGCATTATTTTTTTTGAAAAGTAGATTAAAAAATACACAAACAACTCTTTCAGATGATTTATTTTGTTCTATGGTGTGACTTTTTCTCACAGAAATGTGTCTTACCATTAGACAAATTTCAGAATGTGCTGCAAAATGTGTTATTGTATTTTTAGCACTAAAAGTAGCACTGTGCTCTGTGTTGTTTCAGGCATCATTTTTAGCTGATGGCTGTTAGCAGTTGAGGAGTAACTCAATTAAATTATCCACAAATCAGATGAATTCTGGAAATAATACAGCGATAGATTGTCTCACATTTTTAAACATAGCTACGTAATCAAAACCCAAAAGTATGAATAAAATCACATAAGTAAAACTAGGGATGTGCGGAGTCCTACAAAATAAATAGGAAAGAAGTTCCAGATAACTTTGGCTAAATATGTTGTTCAAGATACTTAGCATGTTCCTTTCCCATTAAGCTGCTTACAGTAATTGAGGGTAGATCACTGTGGACATTTCAAATCTTATTCCTGTACCTCTCTTGTTTCACAAATACCTGGTAATCCAGAAAGAGGTTTACAAGGCAGACTCATTTTTATTACTGGCATTGTGGGAACCATACAAATACAAAGAAATAAGGAACATTTGTTACAGATATAGACAGACTTCTGACATCACAGTGCAGAAACTAATCGGCTTGTCAGATAGACGTCTGTTTATTGCAGACAGCAACCTTATTTACAAAACGGCTCTAGTAGCAAGGGATCTGACAATTTTTGTATATGTAGTTATAAAAAAAAGGCACAGACAGCACAGCTTAACATTTGCAAATGTGATGTGGATGCATTGAGAGTATTAAGAGCAAGTATGGTCTCTGAGATTGATGTACTATGTCCATTTCTGTGCAGACTGCAAATCAGTCCTAAAATAAAAGAATAACTCTACGTTTTCAAATATAAACAGTATTTTTTTTACTTTCTACATGCACAAAGATAGAGTACTGTGGCGGTCTTTGTGTATTTATCTCACACGAAACACAGTGCTGAAAGTATTGAGCACACAGTAGAGCTGGAGGCATCAAATGGGGATTGTATTTCAGAGCAGTGGTGCTATAGTTGCCAATGAAGGAGTTCATAGGTTCATAGGTTGGTACTAGGCTGTCAGCCCTAGGGCCTATACAAGCCTAGCCATAACAATTCCCTGGCTATTTCTTCCCACACTATTTACTTCCCTGGACCCCTGTCTAACAGGGTGACTGACGTGATCCCCGGGGTGAATTTCCTTTCTCCCATCCAGTCGTCAAGGTTCCTTTTGAAGAGGGCCAAATAGGCACTCTGCTTGACATGTATGGGTTACTTGGGTAGCTCTCTACAAGTGTGAATTTGTTAAGGGATGTTCCTGTGTGGGTGTTGGTGGGGTTTGCAGTGTATGTGCCTGATAATAACAGGTTGAAATACATTAATATGGCTGTTTATTTGTATTTGTTCATTCTTGATCATAATCATATATCTGAGTTGTGCACAGTCAGTAAAGTGGTTGTAATTAGTGGGGACAAGTGTGTTTGCACACAAGCAGGTATACATGCAAGAGTTGAGGGGGTTTGTGTAATGTTGCAGGATTGTATCTGACAGCAAAAAGCTTACTGTAGCTGGTATTTATTCATTTGATTTCATTCAACTGATGAGCATGTTTGTGTATGTCCATGACAGCAGTGAAGTGAAATATACTACTCTGTATATTACTTTGTTCATTCTTGATCAGAGTCAGACATCTGAAGTGTATACAGTCAGTAAAGGCTCTATAATTAGTAGGTGTTTGTGTCTGTGTGCATGCATGCACAGGGAGTTATTAATGTGTTGATTTTGGTCACCGACATCTGAGGTGTACAAAGTCAAAGTGGCTATAACTGGGGTGGTGCATGGGTTTCAGTGTATATAACAGTAATAAGCAGAAATCTATTATTGTGGTCATTATTTATGCATTCAGTGATTCATTTAAATCACAGATGTCTGTGATCACACAATAAAGTGATGATAACTGGTGGCACAAATGCAGTCTGTGGATAACTGACTATAATATGATTGTAGTTAAACAGTTGTTAATCTGGCTTGGCAGGGTTAGTTTGTGTTTTGGGTTTTTATTTTATCACAGACTTCTGAGGCATGCACCATTAATAGTGTCTATCATCACCTCATATGTCTGAAATGAAATCACTTTTTCAAAGCAGTAGCATCTATCTTGAAGAAGACTACTGCTGGAAGTCTGTTTAGCACCTACAGTAGTGTATGACTATTTTTTATTCCTTCACCTCTTCTTTCTTTTCACTAAACCCCACTTTGCCCTCTTGGGGTATGACTATAGCTTCTTTTCCTTAATTGTCAATGTAGTCCTTCTGGCTACTGAGGAAGTTAGTCCTATGGCATGATTCATGAAAGCCAGAGAACAAGGACCTAAAGAAGAGGAGTAGACATGGCTGCAGAAGTCACCAGTTAGTGGCAGCCAATCTGCATTCCTTTGCCAGGAGAAACAACTTGCAGTGATAGCAGCATGCCTGGCACATATTTCTGCCTTCCAGGCGCTATATGTCATTTCGCTCACCCTCACTTGTTTTTGGTCTGTAAAATTCTTGGTTTCCATCAGAGGTCATTGAGATAGTGATCCTCCTCCCTCTCTTCCACCTGGGATAGGAGAGCTGGCTGTTGTCTGCTTCATCCAATCCTCCCATCCAACTCTATTCCAATGAAACACAAGAAAACAAACTGCAAAATCCCAAAGAATAAGGCACCACGCCTGGAACAACAAATTAATTTATTATAAAGCGCTTTTCATCCACACCAAATTGTCGAACTTCATCAAATACAAGTACTTCATTCACAAGAAACAGTTTAAATAACCCTCTCAGTAAGTCACATGACATCCCAGCTAAAAATTTAAAGTGCTAGTCACAGCTATTTAAGAAATAACCGCATATATTTAAACTGACCTTGTTAATATTTCTAAAATCCACAATTACACTAGTTAAAACAAAAATATGTTAAACTTCTGTCCAGCAATTTAATAGAACAGTGAATATGAGTGCAAAACTTAAAAATGTATTTAGGGGAAAGGTCCCTAATACTATTTCATTAGATTTTTCATTTTCAAAATGCATATTAGGGAACACATATCATTGAGTCCTGGGTGGTTGTAGGCATTTAATTGAATTTGCCAAATAAGTTCTAGTCTTTCGAGTTCTAACTGGATGGGGCCTCCCCTAGGATTCTGTGCTACCTGATCTATAACTCAAAATTTAAATGTGTGTTCAGGATTCATAAAAATATGTTTTGCAAAAGCATTTTCCAATTTTTTGTCTACTGATACTATATACATGTTCGTAGACTCTATCCCTAAGCCTTCTTTCTGTTTTGCCTGTGTAGAATGATTCACACAACTGACACTTGGCTAAGTAAACCACCATCATAGAGTTACAATTGTGTTTCATTCTACAGGTTATCTTATTAATAGCTCGAGAGCTATTTACTGGCTCGAGGCCTCCCCATATCCCACAATGCTTGGCGCCAGATACCCAGATCTCGTTTGCCGCTTCAGCTATGAGGTTGCGCTTTTACTGGCTCAGGTCGTATTAATCCTTTTTTTTCTATTATTAGCTAATATTTACCTTGTATTTTTCTTAGATATAGTTAATTTTACCCTTGTAGTATAGTTAGACTGTGTATCCCCTAGTTTATCCCACTAAGGAAACTCGTTTTCTGTTAGAGAGTTTCTACCCCCCCCCTTGTTTCTTCTCTATTAGTGGCTAACCCCACCCGTTGTGTACCTATAGGAGTAGTGTTTAGCCTTGTACTTTTTATATATATATTATTAAGGATAGTTGTTATTGTTATTAAGTTGTGTGATAGTTTTTTGTAGTTATTATTGTTAGCTTAACTAGTACGGGTGTGTGAGTGTTTCTGTGTGCCTTTTTAAGCACTAGTTTAATTTTTCTCTCTTTAGTATCCCCTGGCCAGTATGTCCAAGGTTACTAAAGTCTCAGGCTTCAAGAAGTGTGACTCGTGCTGTCAGAAGATGTCTCTGACAGACGGTCACACTTCTTGTGTGTATTGCTTGGGTTCCTTGCACCTGCAGGACTCCTGCTCGGTCTGTCATGCCTTCAGCCCGAGAGTCCTGCAGGAGCGTAGGAACAAGCTTATTTTGAGAGGCTTACTTAAGCCAGAGGCATCCCGGCGAAGCCTCAGTCGGGGAAATCCTTAAAGCCCGCCAAGCCGTCGGCTCCCAGTTCGGAGCCGTCATCGGGCGGAGCATCTACCGCCTCCTCCTCGGTTCCGGCTGGAGCCGACATCTCTAGACCTCAGTCAGCTCCGACTTTAGTGTCGGAACCATTGTTGGGTCGAAAACGTTCTAGGTCCCCCTCCCTAGAATCGGTTCGTTTGGCTCCAAGGTCACCGTTGCTTCAGTCTGAACGAAGCCATAGGTCCCACTCCTCTCGGTCCTCCAGGCTATCTGACCATGACTTGGAGAGGGTGGTCAGTAGACTCCTTAAATCACAGGCCCTGGCCCAAATGTTAACCAGCCCTTCTCAACAGACTGTGTCTGTCCTGGTGTCTTCAGCAATTCCTCCTCTGACTCCCCCTTTGCGTTCGGAGCCGGAGCTGGTTGGGGCTCGAATCTTGGAAATGTCGGAGCCGATACCACACCTTTTGGCTCCTTCATCGGCTCCGATCTCTTCATTGGTTCCTTCCTTGGAGGGATCTGGGCGCCGGGACTCCCTCATCGGCTCCGAGGGGGCGAGTGGCATCGGACCCTTGTCCGACCCCATTCTCCCTCTTGGGGCTTCGGCGCAGGTGAGATCGGCCTCGGAGCCGTCCCTCTCGGTGCCGGGAGGGGTTCACGTCTCTTCGGAGCAGGGACCCTCTGCTCTGCCTGATAGGGGCGCCTTCGAGGTCATGAGGAGCGTGCTGACTCCTGAGTCGGCTCCTCGATCGGCCCCTTCGGCTCCTCCCCCCATGGTGCCTGCATCGATCTCTGTCCACCCTCCTGACCCCAAGCGTGGAGAACAGATGCTCCAGGTCGCCCCATTGGGCGTATCTTCCTCTTCTAAGGCCTCCCCTCATCATTCGGAGGAGCCCCCTCAGAAGAGAAAATGTAAGAGGAAACATGTCGACTCCCCCGAGTCAGTCACGTCTGATACCGACTTGGAGGATTCGGAAGGGTCCCCAAGATCCCCCTCTGAGGATGTCTCCTTTTCAGACATCCTAGAGATCCTTAAGCAGAGGGGGAACTGGACTGCCCTTAACCCTTCTGAGGACGAGTCGGTATACCTGGACGCGTTTGGTTCTCCCCCTTCCACCTCCTGGGTGTCTCCACCCTTCGACCTGCTCATGGAAGTAGTGGCTCGAAGGGCATGGTCAGCCCCGGACACAGTGGAACCAACTCCCCGCAGGCCCACTAAGTTCATTACAGCCCCACCCAACAAACAGTTTTTGACAAAAGGTGTCCCCGTTGGTGCCATGGTGGTGGTAGCAGCCATGAAGAAGGAGTTGGCTGACCCTTCGGTGCCTGTCCATCCACCTAATAGAGTCTAGGACAATGGACAGGTACGGGAAGCAGATGTTTTCCTCAGCGACCTTTTCCATGTGGTCGCTGAATTATCTGTGCCACTTCACCCGCCTTCAAAGGGATCTTTTCAAGGAACTGGATGATACCCTTCAGGATCCATCAGCTGCGGGGGCTCATGATAAGATTAACTCCCACCTGGCGACCCTTAACTCTATCGTCAACTCCTCCATGCGGCTCATTTCTTATGCAGCTGATGGGGCAAGTAGGGCCGCAGATACAGGCGTGGCTTTGAGAAGACATGCCTGGATGCGGTTATGTAACTTTGCTGGCCCCTTTAAGGTGTACTTCACCAATACCCCCTTCGATGGTTCGGCTCTGTTTGGACCACAGGTGAAGGATACCCTTACCAGGTTTGAGCAGGAAGGCAAGACTCTCTCTGCCATGGGAGTCCGTTTTTCTACTCCCTCTAGACCATACCCTAAAGGTCAGAAGAGTGGAAAAATGTGGTTTCAGAAACCCCAGGGAGTCGTGCTTGACACAGGTGGCGAGTTTCCCTCCAGGGGCAGGGGAGGGAACAATAATAGATGCCGCCCGAGGGGCAGAGGTGGTCCGCAAAATCAGGGTAGCAGAGAATCCTTCTCTGACCAACCCTTTCAGCACCCCTGAGGGGCTGCCCGACTGTCCACCTTCGGAGGTAGTCGGGGGAAGATTGTGACTGTACCCAGAAGCCTGGCATCTCCTCACACAAGACAAATAGGTACAGTCCATCATATCCGAGGGTTACAAAATCCCCTTTGTCCACACCCCTGTACAAACAACCAAGTCCCTTCCAGATGTTCCACCCGGTCTAAGGGAACAGGCAGTGCTAGAAATTTCAAAACTGCTAGAAAAAAGGGCCATCCAGCCAGTCCCAGCAGACCAGCAAGGATCAGGAATTTACTCCAAGTTCTTTTTGGTACCAAAAAAGACAGGGGACTGGAGACCCATTTTGGATCTCAGCAGGTTAAACAAATCTGTTCAAAGAACGATGTTCCGGATGGTCATGCTTCAGTCCATTTTACCCTTTTTGGGTCAGGACAACTGGATGTGCACCATAGACCTTCAGGGTGCGTACTACCATATCAAAATGGATAGGCACTCCAGAAGGTTTCTCCCAGTCACCATCAATTCAGAGCCCTGCCCTTTGATCTCACCACAGCCCCCAGGGAGTTCACCAAGTGCATGACAGTAGTTATGGCTCACCTGAGACGACGAAGATTCCAGGTGTTTCCATATCTATACGACTGGCTCCTTATTGCTTCCACCAGGCATCAGCTACTGAGAACCAGGGATTATACCATCCAAACTTGTTCCGTGCTAGGTATCTCAATAAATTTTGAAAAGTCTGCATTGTCGCCTTGTCAGTCTATAACCTTTATAGGCGCAAGATTAAATACAAAAGATCTGTCCGCAAAACTTCCTCTAGACAGAGTGTCAGACATTCGCCGACATGTGCAGGTCTTACTACAGTGCAAGAGGATTCAGGCAAGATTTGTACTAAAAACGTTGGGTCTCATGGCAGCGGCAATCATACTAGTTCCCCTAGCTCGTTTTCACATGCGGATTCTTCAGTGGATGCTTTTTACCCAAAGGTCCTTTCAACAACTTCCAATGTCTCACAAGATAATAATCACTCAATCATGCAAAGACCACATGGCTTGGTGGATGGTCTCCCCTCTAGTACTCCAGGGCAGACCGTTTGTTCTTCCTTCTCCTGTTGCCACGGTGACCACGGATGCCTCCCTGATCGGGTGGAGGGGGGCACTTTCAGGGCAGGACTGTCCAGGGCACTTGGCAACCTTCTGCACATAAACGTCTTGGAGATGAGAGCGGTGCTTTTAGCGTTGCAAGCTCTTCAGGACTCTCTACCCACCGGGACTATTGCAATTCAAACAGACAATATGTCTGTAGTGTGGTACATCAACAAGCAGGGCGGAACCAAGTCATATCCCTTGTGTCGAGAAGCACTCAGACTCTGGCAGTGGGTGATCTCCTCTCAATGGTTTCTGATAGCAATGCATATCCCCGGGAAGTCCAACGTCATAGCGGACCGGCTAAGCAGAGCTATTCTCATGCCTCATGAGTGGTCTCTCAATCAGTCAGTAGCGGACAAAATTTTCCGCAGATGGGGTCAGCCTTGCTGCGACCTTTTCGCAACTCCTCTCAACAGCAAGTGCGACGATTTCTTCACTCTCTTTCCCCTCCCCGGCCACTCCCCCAGAGACGCTCTAGTTCACGATTGGCCCCGGGGTCTTCTGTATGCATTCCCACCTTTTCCCCTAATTCCCAAACTAATTCAGAAGGCGACCGCATTGGGATCCAGGATTATCCTCATTGCCCCTTACTGGCCTCGACAAATTTGGTTCCCATTCATGCGTCACCTGCTGGAGCAGCCTTGGAATCTGGACCCAGTGCCAGACCTCTTGGTCCATCAGTCGGGCGGGCTGCACCAATCCCTTCAGTCTCTCAACCTCACAGCTTGGTTGCTCCACTTCCAACCTTAGCCAGGCTTCCACATATTTCTCAGCCGGTGCATGAAATCATCCTTTCTTCGCACAAATCTACCACCAGGAAGACTTATGCTAGTAAGTGGAAACGTTTCTCTTTCTGGGCAGAGGCTAGGAATATAGACCCCTTTACAGCCCCTGTCCATCACTTTCCTAGATTTTTTAGCAGAACTCTTTCAAGCTGGTTCCTCGTCTGCCACCATTAGGGTCCAATTAGCTGCTATCGCAAATTTCCATGCTAGCCTGTCAGAAACCAGCATCATGTCCCACAAACTTTGCAAGGCCTTTCTTAAAGGAACTATTTTGCTTAGGCCCCCGGTCAGAGATCCCCCACCTCCGTGGGACTTAAACTTGATATTAGCTTCCTTGATTCTCCCCCCTTTTGAACTTGCGGCTTTGCTCTCCTGGAAGACTCTCTTTTTAGTAGCCATCACCTCATCTAGGAGAGTTTCGGAACTTCAAGCCCTCTGTATTCGTCCTCCTTACCTTGTGTTTCATAAGGGTAGAGTTTCACTCAGGACTAATCCTTCGTCTCTGCCCAAGATACCTTCCAAAACAAACCTGAATCAGGCTATCGATCTACCTGTCTTTTTTCCTAACTATTCGAACAAAGCTGAACAAAAGTTACACCAATTGGACGTTCATAGGCAATTACGTTTTTATTTGGATAGGACTAAACAAACAAGAAAATCAGACCAACTCTTCCTGTCCTATGCTGAGGGCAAGCAGGGCCTGCCAGTTTCTAAAGTAACCTTATCCAGGTGGTTGTCCTCTATTATTACTTTGATTTATCAGCTGAGACATAAAGAACTCCCTACTAAACCTAAAGGTCATTCCACCAGAGCGTTAGCTACTTCGGCAGCTTTTCAAGCAAGACTACCAATGGAATATATTTGTGCTGCAGCCACATGGGCCACTCCTCATACTTTCATTTCACATTATAAGTTGGATATGGCCTCTAGGAGTAGAGCTGATTTTGGTTCCACTGTGCTCAAGAGTCTGTTCCGATGAGCCACCCAGGACTAAGGTGCTAGGGACGCTGTCCCCAACAGCAAGAATGAAGGCGAGATAGACAACTTAACATTAAGAAGTTATGTACCTACCATAACGTTCCATGTTAGTTGTCTTCTTCTCACCTTCTTTCTTGCATCCCACCCTCCATCCCCCTAGCCTGGACAGACCAAGAAGAGTCCCTTTTTGAGGCCTTCTTCCTCTGGCTGAGTCTTGTCTGGGTCACGTCCTCCTCTGTTTTAGTACTGTAGGTAAACCTTGTAGTTTGGACAGGTGTCCTTGAAATTTTTCTATGGTGTTAGCTCTGCCAAACGAGATCTGGGTATCTAGCGCCAAGCATAGTGGGATATGGGGAGGCCTCAAGCCAGTAAATAGCTCTCAAGCTTTAGTAGATAGCCGAGTCGGAGCCGAGGATCGGCTCCGAACCCAACCAGCAAGAAAGAAGTCGAGAAGAAGACAACTAACATGGAACGTTATGGTAGGCACATAATTTCCTATTGTTCACTATTGTGAGGCCCACGTCCATGTACCTACAGTAATGGCAATTCCCACATTGCTTCATTCCTGCACAAATTGAGTTGGATTTAGTGTTTCGTTCAAGCAGGTTTTTAAAATTGGTTGCTCTTCTCAAAATAAATTAAGGAGAAGGCCCCAATTATGCTACTAATTTTTTGTCTTCCCTGAGAATATTCTAGATGTTATGTGGTCCAATCTCGCCTACATTCTTACTCGGCTCCGACTCTGCCAACTTATATTTTTCTAGCACGAAGTCTCTAATTGGCTGGGCTAACCTGGTATCCCATGTTGCACCGCTCCACAACCCCAGATCTCATTTGCCGCTCGTGGAGCTAGGATGTGGTCTCACTTGGCTGTGGCTGAGTAGCTTTAAAACTTCTTTTTCTAGTTGAAAATTGTTCTCTTTCTTCACAAAAGCTATTTTAATAGCTGTTTGCTTATTATTATCGTTGTTTTGTGGTGTGAGTGTTTGTTTGTGGTATCCCTCCATTCCTACGGGCTAGGCCTGTTTAAGTTAGAGGACCTAGTCCTCCCTCCGTTGTGTGGTTTGTCTGAGGTAAATGTTTGTCCCTTGCTACAGTGTGTGTCTTGTTGTCAGGTCAGAATCGTTTAACTTAGAGATTCTGTCTTTTGTTAGCGGTAGTTTCCCGCCTTATCCGTTGTGGCCTACAGTCCTGTTTCTGTGCTTGTGTACTATGGTTTGGCCGTTATGTCTAAGGATCAAAAAGAACACAAACCCTCCGGCTTTAAGAAGTTTTCTAAATGTAGCTACAAGATGTCCATAACAGATGGACATGCTGTTTGTGTATACTGCTTGGGGGCTATACATTTACAAGAGTCCTGTAGTTTTTGTCATGCTTTTAGCCCCAGGGTTCTACAGGAGAGAAAAAATAAACTTATACTGAAGGGCCTTCTTAAGCCTTCCTTTGAGGAGTCCTTGGACTCTTCCTCTGGTTCACAGTCTAAAACCAAGACTTCTAAAGCTAAGAAAAGATCTCCGGCTCCATCAGTTACATCGGAGCCACCGGAGAAGACTACCGAATTAGACTCGACCTCCTCGGCTCCCTTGTCCTCGGGGCCGCAGGAGGTAGCTGTGATTCTTGAGTCTGCCTTGGCTCCTATCCTGTTAGAGCACATTCGGAGCCGATCTCCTAGTGTCAGACAAGGATCTCCAGATAGGAGATCACAGTCACCTTCTTTCTCCTCCAAATCCTCCAGACTCTCTGATTTGGATGTGGATAGGGTGGTCCAGAGGCTCCTGCAGTCGCCGGTTTTGGCAAAATTATTTTCGGCTCTGACCCAGTCGGCTCCGGAGCCAGTCCCGATGAGTGTGCCCATGTTTCCTCCTCGAGCACCTCCTTGTCTTCGGAGCCGGAGTGTTCATCTCCGGGTGATGTTTTGCCGGCTCCAATACCTATTAAGGCCTTATTGGTACCGACGTCGGCTCCGTCCTCTGGTTTTGGAACCCAGGTGTCCTCTGTCTGGCCCGAAGGGGATACTTCGGGACTTTTGTCGGTTCCGAGTCTCCCGCTCGGCGCTCTGGCTCGGGGAACCTCGGTTTCGATCTTGGCCTCGGAGGTTGGTCGATCCTCTGATTCGGGGGGACCCGCCTTCGAGGCCATGAGGAGTGCACTGGCCAGATCCTCAGTCACATCATCCGGATCGGTCATTCCATCCCCTTCCACGCCGGCAAGAGCCTCTGATGTCCCCCTATCGGTTGACGGCGGAGCCCCAAGGTCTGGGGATACCCCCATGAGCGGTCCCCAACTTTCTGAGGGCTCCTCAGAGTCTGTCCCTGAGGAGCCCCCAAGAAAGAAATTGTGCAAGAGGAAGCACATAGACTCCCAGGATGTGTCCCTCACCTCTGATACTGACCTCGAGGAGTCAGAGGGGTCCCCCAAGTCGTCCTCCGATGACGTCTCTTTCTCCGACTTCCTGGAGATTTTGAGGCAGAGAGGTGGCTGGTCATCCAAAACCCCCTCTCAGGAGGAGTCGGTATTCCACATGGCCTTTTGGGCTCAACCCTCCGCCTCGTGGGTGTCTCCACCCTTCAATGAGCTCCTGGATTTGATCTGTCGAAGGACGTGGGAGACTCCTGACTCAGTGGAACCTGTACCAAGATGCCCTAATAAATTTCTGTCAGCTCCCCCTGGGAAACAGTTCCTGTCCAAAGGGGTTTCTGTGGATGCCATGGTGGCGGTGGCGGCCACTCAGCAGGAAGTAGCCGAGTCTTCTCCCTCCGTCCATCCTCCAAACAAGGAGTCCAGGAGTATGGATCGGTACAGGAAGCGTACCCTCTCTTCAGCGACCTTCACACTTGGGTCTCTGAACTATCTATATCACTTCACTCGGCTCCAGGGAGATCTCCTTAAAGAGTTAGGAGATACTCTAACTGGCACCATGCCTGAGGCGTTAACACAGACAGTTAACGCCCAGTTGTCTACTCTTGGCTCGATTGTCAAGTCGTCCATGAGGCTCATATCTTATGCAGCCGAAGGGGCGAGCAGGGCAGCTAGCTCAGGTGTAGCCCTTAGGAGGCAAGCCTGGATGTGCCTGTGTCATTTCGCAGAGGCCTTCAAGTCTTCCTTCACTGACTCCCCCTTTGATGGGTCCTCACTTTTTGGGACCAAAGTGAAAGACACCCTCACCAGATGCGAGCAAGAGGGAAAGACACTGTCTGCCATAGGGGTCCATTTTTCCCTCCCATCTAGGCCTTACCCCAAGGCTCAGAGGGGAGGAAAAATGTGGTTCAAAAAGTCACAGAAGTCTTTCCCTGCCAGTCAAGGTGAGTCCCCCTCCAGAGGCAGAGGAGGGGGTGGCTATTCTGGGAGACGCCGCCCTAGGGGTAGAGGAGGCTCTCGCAATTCGGGAGACCGTGATTCCTTTCGCGGGCCTTCCTATCATCGTCCCTGATGTATTGCCCGACTGTGTTATTCCGGAGCCAGTCGGGGGCTGCATTTCATTGTACCCGGAAGCCTGGGCAAGTATCACTCAAGATCGATGGGTGCTTCGTATAGTTACCAGAGGTTATTCCATCCCATTATTGTCAGACCCTCCTCCACCCAAGAGAATCCCAGACGTTCCACCCAGTCAAAGGGATCACGCAACACTAGAAATCTCAAAGTTGCTGGAAAAAGGAGTCATCCAACCTGTCCCCTCAGACCAGATCAGATTAGGGACTTACTCAAGACTCTTTTTGGTGCCGAAAGAAACAGGGGACGTGAGACCCATCTTGGATCTCAGCCGACTGAACCACTACGTTCTAAAGTCCAAGTTCCGAGTGGACACCCTTCAGTCTATTTTTCCGTTACTGGGAAAAGAAGTATGGATGTGCTCCATCGATCTCAAGGATGCTTACTATCATATCAAAATGGACAGGGCATCCAGGAGTCACTTACGCTTCCAGCTGGGAGCCAGTCATTTCCAGTTTCGTGCCCTGCCCTTTGGCCTCACCACAGCCCCCAGGGTGTTCACCAAGTGTTTGGCAGTGGTGACAGCTCACCTGAGACATCAAGGATTCCAAGTGTTTCCATACCTGGATGACTGGCTCCTCACCGCCCCCACCAGGCATCTTCTCATTCAGGCCAGGGAAAAGACCATTGCCCTTTGTCATCAACTAGGGATTACCTTGAACTGGGAAAAGTCTGCCTTGCTGCCCTCACAGCGTGTCACATTTATAGGTGCAGAGCTGGACACCATTCACATGCGGGCGTTCCTGCCTCAAGAAAGGATAGAGGTGTTGCAGGGTCAGGTTCGCGCGTTGCTGCCCCTTAAGAAGGTTCAGGCCAGATGGGTCCTACAGCTCCTGGGATCCATCCACCATTATGTTAGTGCCCCTGGCCAGGTTACACATGAGGCTTCTGCAGTGGCTTCTGTCGGCCCAATGGTCCTTTCAGAAACTTCCCCTGTCCCATCTGATCCTACTCACCGATCGGTGCAAACAGGACCTCTGGTGGATGAGTCCCACCAACTTGAACAAAGGGAATCCATTTATTCCTATGACTCTGGTTGCCACGGTGACCACGGACACCTCCCAGATAGGGTGGGGGGGGGCATTATCTGGGCAGGACGGTCCAAGGCACCTGGCAGGATCACGAGGTACATCTGCACATCAATGTTCTAGAGATGAGAGCAGTGTTACTGGCGTTGCAAGCACTGCAGAGCTCTCTTACCCTAGGAACGATTGCAATTCATTCGGACAACATGTCTGTCGTGTGTGGTACCTGAACAAACAAGGGGGAACCAGGTTTTATCCCCTATGCAGAGAGGCCATGCGAGTGTGGCAGTGGGCAGTGTCTTCCCAACGGTTCCTAGTGGCAATGCGCATTCCGGGGAAGGCCAATGTGATAGCAGAGCTATTCTGATGCCTTACGAGTGGTCCCTAAACCGCCGAGTTGCGGAGCAGATTTTCAACAGGTGGGGTCAGCCTTGCTGTGACCTTTTCGCCAATCCCCACAATACCAAGTGCAGCAACTACTTCACTCTGATCCCCCCACAGGGGGAGTCACCCAGGGACACTCTAGTCCACGATTGGCCTCCCGGTCTGCTCTATGCTTTCCCTCCGTTTCCTCTGCTGCCAAGAGTGATCCAGAAAGCAATTTCCTTGGGAAGCAAGATGATTCTTATTGCCCCACACTGGCCTCGCCAAGTCTGGTTCTCCTTTCTTTATCAGTATGCTGTGGACAGACCTTGGACTCTGGATCCAGCACCAGACCTACTGACACACATGTCGAGACAGTCCCATCCCTCCCTGAGGACCCTCAGGTTGACAGCCTGGCTACTCCACTTCCATTTTTAGTCAGACTTCGTTTTTCACCTGAGGTAGTACACATTTTATCTTCTTCTCATAAATCTTCTACCAGGAAGATTTACTCCAGCAAGTGCAAAAGATTTTCAATTTGGGCTCAGGCCAAGGGACTGGATCCTTTCACAGCCCCCATCCGTGCTGTCTTAGATTTTTTTATCCACTCTTTTTCAACAGGGTTCTGCTCCTGCCACCATTAAGGTTCAGCTGACCGCTGTCTCCAATTTTCATACTTCTTATGAACCTTCTCTCATGGCGCATAAGCTATGTAAGGCCTTTTTGAGGGGCACCTTGTTGCTTTGGCCTCCTGTGTCAGAACCCATCATGCTATGGGATTTAAATGTTGTATTACAGGCCCTGACATCATCACCTTTCGAACCAGCTGCCACCTGTGATTTAAAATTTCTGTCTTGGAAGACTGCATTTTTAATAGCTATCACATCAGCCAGACGGGTGTCGGAGATTCAAGCGTTGTCCATCAAATCCCCGTATTTAATATTTCATAAGGACAGGGTTTCCTTGAGACCTAATCCTTCCTTCCTTCTGAAGGTAACCTCTGCCATTAGCCTCAATCAGTCCATTGAGCTGCCAGTTTTCTTTCCTCAATTTTCCAACAAGGCAGAGTTTAAGTTTCATCAATTGGACGTACACAGGCAGCTTTGTTTTTACTTACACAGGACTAAACCACTTTGTAAGTCTGACCAACTCTTTGTGTCCTTCTCAGAAAATAGAACAGGTTTCCCTGTTTCTAAGATTACAATTTCCAGGTGGATTTCTGACTGCATCTCCTACGTTTACTCGTCGGCAGGCAGAGGGTTACCATTCCCTGTCAAGGCTCACTCCACCAGGGCTGTTTCTGCTTCAGTAGCTTATCACTCCAGACTATCCTTGGATGAAATTTATGCTGCGGCCACGTGGGCTTCTCCCCACACCTTCATTACTCATTACAAATTAGACATGGCTTCTAGGGGCTGGGCTTCCTTTGGTACCACTGTTCTCAGGAGCATCTTCCATTGAGCCTCCCAGGATAGAGGTGCTAGGGACGCTGTCCTGTGAGTAAGAATGTAGGCGAGATTGGACCACATAACATCTACAAGTTATGTACTCACCATAACGCTTGATGTATGTGGTCCATCTCGCCTTACATTCTTACGTTCCCTCCCACCTTCCCCCCTCCTGCAGGATTTGGAGGCGACATTTGTTTCAGGACCTTTCGGTATTGCTTATTTTTTCTTTGCTGCCCTGGTTAGTGTTCTACTCTTCTGACTGTGGTTGTGCATGAGGTGTGACTATGAGCTGCTGCAAACTAGATCTGGGGTTGTGGAGCGGTGCAACATGGGATACCAGGTTAGCCCAGCCAATTAGAGACTTTGTGCTAGAAAAATATAAGTTGGCCGAGTCGGAGCCGATGTTCGGCTCCGAACACGTGAGTAAGAATGTGAGGCGAGATGGACCACATACATCAAGCATTATGGTGAGTACATAACTTGTAGTTTTTGCACACTATATCTCTAATGTAGCTAAAGTCCAAGTTAAATGTCATGACAAAACCTAGACTAAAGTTACATTCTGAAGCAAGAGTTGTTACTACATGTACTGACTCCTCTGACTTTATAGTATCTGGAGAAGAAATGTTTACAGTCTGAATTATGTTTAAAATTGGCCTATAAAAACTACTATGCCTTTTAGACCTGACTTCATCTGTTAAGTCATCCAATAATGAGGTTGGGTAGGCTCTTCTCATAAACATTTGTTCTAAAAATTTACATTCGTTGTGGAAATCCATTTCAGTAGTCACCATTCTAGCAGCCCATATGAGTTGCCCTTTAACCACTGATCTTTTTTTGGTGGCATGGATGGCCACTTGTGTAGTGCAAGAATGTGTTTGAATAAGTTGGTTTCCTGAAAAGTTTAGCTTCATATCTCCCCTCCTTGTTGTTTTTTCTTAGTTGTACATCTAGAAAGGAAATTTCATGTTCATGAGAGTTGTGTGTGAATTCTAAAAATTGGGTGGTGTTGAAATAATGCACAAGTTTTTCAGCTACCAGTTTACCTTTTATTAGCAAAAAAAAAAATGTCATCCCGGTAACGTGTAAAATATGCTATTTGACTGGTAATTACCTGGATGTTGAAAACGTAAATGTGTTCCAAATAAGCCATTACTAAGCTGGCAAAACTGGAGCCACAAGGTGACCCCATTGCTACTTCCACTGTTTGTAAATAAAAGTTCTTTTTAAAATGAATGAAATTGTTGGGCAGAATAATGTCTAACAATTCTTCAACCAAGGAAATATCTGTGCTTGGGGCACCTTTGTTCCTTAAAATATTTCCTATCCATTCTATGCCTAGGTCATGTGGTATGGATGTGTAAAGGTCTCTTATATCCACTGTAAAAATTGTGTTGTGTGTTGAAGTCAGATTCATTAATTTTTTCAAGAAATGTCCAGGAGTCCCTGCAAATTTGTGCCTCGGTTTGTACATATTTTTTCAGCATTGAATCCACCACTTTTGCACATGCATATGTAGCTGAATTTCTACCATCTCCAATGGGCCTTAGTGGTGGATTGTGAAGGTCCTTATGAATTTTAGGGATTCCGAACATGACTGGCGCCATAGGTGTCAGTATCTGCATGTAGCTGTATAAATTTACATCTATTTTTCCTTCAATGTATGTCATTAGTGTAAATTCTTGTACGTTGATTAGCTGTATTGTATTAATTTAATGAAACTTGTTGGTAAGAATCAGCATTCAAAACAGATTCAGTCTTATCATAATAGTCAAGAGTCCATGAATACCAGTCCCCCCACCCTTATCTGGTTTCATGACTCTGACATTAGTTGACCTTAACACATTAAGCCAGGCTTGCTCATCCTTACTCAAGTTATAGTTACTTGCAGTCCTTTTATTGGTGGACTGTTACATCCTGAAATCAAGTTCACAAACTTGTTCAAAAGTATATAAAAGGTTATGCAGTGGTAGATTAAACAAGCTGGCTATCCTAAACTGTTGATCCTCTAGACTAGTATTACCTAGAAGAGCTTTTAAATTTAATTTTCTTACAAAAAGCTTCAGGTCTAAAATACATTTAGCAATGTCCATTCTACTCTAGGGAATGAAGGTCAGCCCCTTAGCCAAAATGTTAGCAAGTTCAACAGTCACATCAAATTTGGAATAGTTGTAAATGTAAAAGTCACCGTCAGTATTTTTGATAACCAAAGGATTACTTCCATAAGTAATGTCATTAATTTTTGCTGAGTTGTTTACCTCCATTTGTTGTGCTGCTTCCATTGGTTCCATTTGTGCTTGTATTTCCCTCTAGTAAAACCCTGGTTGGAGGTGTTTTGAGGAGGCTGGTTATTGCTGTTTTGCTGGTTATCATTAAAATTGGAGCGTGTTTGTTGGTTTTGTAAACGCTCACTCTTTCTCAGTTTCATTTTGCTCTGGACTTTCATGGTCATAGTTGGAAACCTGCTCACAGTCGGTGTGTATAGAGACAGCTTTTTCACTATTCCCTTCATTACTAGCGTGATTAACACTGAGCCCATAGTCGGCACCTCCTCCTCTGACGTTCCATGCTTGTGTTGTAGGGTGGCATGGATAGGCAGTCCCATTTAGGTACTGAGCACGATCCCTTTCTAATTTCTTGACTTTAGTTAGTTTAATTTTGTTAATGTGTTGGTCTGTACAATGAAAGATACATGCATAATCATATGTATAATGGTCAAAGTCCAAGTGAGTTTTAATCTGGACATCCAGTACGGAAATTGCATCTATTTCCTCTGCAAACAAGTTGTAGTATTTGCACATTAAATCTAACAAGTCTAGACCCTGTTGATTTAATAACTTAATTAACTCCAAGTGAAACTGTGAATCTGGGACCAAATCTGTGGGATACTGACAGATTCTTAGCCCTTTAGGTACTAGTTCTTGTTTTATACATTCCTGAAAATATTCTATTTCTAGGTGCAGTTTCTTATATTTTAACAAATTCTGGCCAAATATATTTAATAAATCAGAAATATTCACCTTATCCTTGACCAAGTTACCCATTGTTTGTGCTGAATTAGGTACATTAAAGCCCAATGGTGAAATTAGCCAATCCTTTAACGTCGGAAACCCAGTAAGCCTCGGAGATAGGTTTTCATTCACTGGTTGTTGTGCTGGGTTGTTAAGTTGGTTGATAAGTCCATTCTGCAAGTTTACATGTTGAATTTGAGAAGTAGCTTGGTTTAACAACCCAAAAACAACAGAAGAAGCATTTCCACTGTTAGGTTGTGTAGAGTGAGTTGAGTCTTGTTGTTGTTGCTGTTGTGCTGGGTTAAGCAAATCCAACCTGTGACTAAGCCTTCCCACTTGTTGGGAAAGAGCTTGAACTAGGATGGTAACGTTCATAGGTGGGTGCTAGGCTATTGGCCCTAAGGCCTATATAAGCCTAGTCAAAAAGGTACCCTGGCTTTCGCCACCCAAGAAAATTATTTTCTTGTGCCCCTGTCGAGCAGAGCCACAGAAGTGATTCCCGGGGTGAATTTCCCATCTCCCATCCAATCATCAAGAGTTTTCTTGAAGAGTGCTAATGCGGAGCTTTGTTTAATATAGATAGGTAGTTTGTTCCAGAGTATGGGGAGTCTCTGAGACAAGAATCTATCCCTCCAGCATGTTCTGTTTATTGTGGTGACAAGGATTAGGTCCCTAGAGCGCGTAGCTCAGAGGGATTGGGATTTCTTTAAGTGGAGCATGTCCAACAGCTCTGGGTTTGACATAGCTTTGTATGTTAGGCAGAGATCGCCTCTGAATAGGCGATATGCGACGGAGTAAAGCTGGAGTTTTTTGAGATGGTCTGCGTAAGGCATCTGTTTGAGGCCAGTAATCCTCTTTGTGAGGTATTTATGCAGCCTTTCTAGTTGTAGATGTCTTGTGAGGTACATACCTAAAGGGGCATTGTAGTCTATAATGGGTCTGAGTGATGAGTAGAGGGGAACAATGACCTCTTTTTTCCTGGATGAGAAACCTTTTGTGATAAGGTGTGCCACATAGGATTTCCTGATTACTGTGGCAATGTGATTATCAAAGGAGAGACTACTGTTCAACTGTGTCCCAAGGTCTCTTCTCACACTTTCGGTGTTAAGTAGACTGCCTCCTATGTGGTAGTTCAGGGGGACAGAGTTTTTACCAAAAGGGATGACAGAGCACTTTTTGGCATTGAGCTTGAGGCCATGGCTTTGACACCAGGCATCTGTCTTAGTGAGGCCCTTTTGTAGGATGTCCATATTGTTTGGAATTTCGAGAATTTCGATTATGGCTCATAGTTTACAGTCATCTGAGAATTTCGTTAGCAAAAGACCTTCTGTGTTAGCCTGTACTTCAGAGAAGTAGATACCAAACAGGAGAGGACCCAGGACTGAACCCTGTTGTACTCCACTTGTCAATGGTCTGAAGTCGGATTTGGAGTCTGCTACTTTCACAGTGTGCATTCTGTCAGTGAGCCAGTTGGCAACCCATCTTGTGACATAGGGATTTATACCTAGTTTAGTGAGTTTCTCCATAATTCCAGAGTGGGGTATGGTGTCGAAAGCCTTGGCGAGATCTAGATAGGCTGTGTGAACCACCTTACCCTCATCTACGGCTTTGGTGACCGCTTCAAAGAAGTCTTTCAGGTTTAGGAGACATGATCTGCCTTTTACAAACCCAAACTGGATGGGGTCCATAGTTTGAGATTGCCAGTGTCATTGTTTATACGTTCCATGCTGATACATTCCATAACCTTGCAGACCAGATTCGTCAGGCTAATGTGGCAGTAGTTCCCGGGGTCCGTGGTGGCTCCCCCTTTGTGGAGTGGGATAACCATCGCCGTGTGCCATTCAGTGGACACAAAGCCTGTGGTGAGGCTATGATTGAACATGGTACTTAGGTGGGGTGCCAGTTCGTTCTGTAGTTCAATTAGAATGCAACCTGGGATGTTGTCAGGTTCCATGGAGAGTGTGGTTTTTACCTGGGCAGCTGTGATTACAGGAACTTTGCATTCTTCCGGTATAGAGATGGGCCCTTTAGGGGGTGAGGGGGGGGGGTAAAGTTAACACTGAACCTTTCTGCCAGGATGTTGGCAATATCAGTTGGTTCTGTATACTTAGTGCCATTGTGCTGGAGCTCAGGGCAAATCTGAGTGTTGCCATTGAGATTCTTGACATAGTTATAGAATGCTTTGTGGTTGTCGTTAGAGTCAGTGGCGATTTTGTTTTTGTAACTACCTTTGGAGGATTTTGTGAGGGATCTCAGCTTCTTACTGAGGCTGACCAGGGAGTTTCTCCAATCATGGGATTTTACTCTTTTTTGCAACAGTTTCTTTCTTCTGTTGTAGAGTTTGTTTATGGCAGGGGACCAGCAGATTGGCTTCCTTTTTTTGGAGGATAGCATCTTGGTTCTGTTAGGGATTGCACAATCTATGCACTCATGTAAGTGCTTATAAAGTGCATTTGTGTAGGATTCAGCAGTCGTACCTCTATTGTCCGTCTGCATGGGTGTCGTGAACTTTGCCACTTCTGTCTTAGTAAGCGTGAAGTTGGCTTTGGAGAAATTTTTATGGTGATTTCCCTATTGGGGGGTGGGGGTGGGATGTGGATATCTGGGGTGATTAGCTTGTGGTCAGATCTGATCAATGAGGAAGTGACCTCTGGTGTGGAGCAGTGGTTGCCCATTTTGGTAATGACCAGGTCTAGGATATTGCTGCCCCCGGTGGGGGTGTGGATAAGTTGATCCAAGGCGTTGGAATTTATGAATTCCAGAAAACATTGAGCAAAAGAGTTGGTACGTGAGTAGTTTTCGCAGTTAATGGTGGGGTAGTTGAAATCTCCCATTATTAGGGTGTTAGGTTGTACCCTAATATTTTCCAGTGTATCAAGAAATGAGGAGTGGTAATCTTGGGGCATGGTGGTGGATCTGTAGCAAGCTACAGTTTGGATTGTGGTCTTGCCCAGAGGTAGTTGCACTTGGATAATCTCAGATGCATTATGCTGAGCAACTAGCCTGGAGACGTGGATATGCTTAATGAATATGGACACGCCTCTGCCTTTAGTGTTTCGTTCCAGGTTAGGTAGCCGAAAGGTGTGGCATGAATTATAGCCTGGTAATGCAGGGGTGCTTTCTGGAGCCTTAAACCAGGTCACTGTCACTGCACAGATGTCAGTGTTCTCCATTTTAAGGAGTGCCTCGAGTGAGTGCATTTTGAGGTTTAGACTTCTAGCACTGAGTAGCATTACCCTCAGATTTTGCTTGCTTGTACCTGTTACGGTGGTGTTTGTCATTTGAACCTTGCCTAAAAAAGGCACTATAGTGGTGGCAAGAGCCTTAGCCAGTGTCCGGAATCACAAGGACGACAGGTGCAGGCCATCTCTGGCAAAGCATCGTGGTCTGTCGATCACGTCATCCCAGGCAGACAGACACTGGATCCCCTTAGAATGACACCAGTAGCTTATCCAATTGTTGAAGTCAATCATTTTGCCCTTGTACTGTGGTATCATGCTGGGTGATAGCAGGATGCTACTCAGGGCTAGGGTCATACCTGACTGGGCTACAAGATCGGACAGCTCCTTCATGTCTCTTTTCATGCAGTCCAGGGAGGTACGTCTCAGATCATTCACACCAACATGGACAATGATAGAGTCATATTTGTACTTGTGGAGTGACCTGATTGTGTGCATTATGTGGCGGATCCTGGCATCCGACAGGCAGCTGACAGCAACTTTCTCCTTGTTTAGCCTGGTGAGTGGAACATCAGTGCCTGACTATAGAGTCACTTATGAATAGAGTGTTGGGTACTTTGTTATGACTGATAAAGCGTGTAACCAAGGTCCAAATACACACCAAGAAACACCAAACAGGGAAATTCACCACAGTTTTCATTATATCAGAGCATTTCTTTATGAAGCACTTATGAATCAAAATTTAGATCTTAACACTTACAATTTTTGTTTGGTGGAAAAACCTAGGGTTGGGACACTTTTTGGCTCCCCAAAAGTCTTTGGACCATCCTCCTTTCAGGCCAATAATTTCGGCACCACATTCAGCTACAGAGGGTTTGGCTTTGCTTATAGATTCTTATTTAAATCCTGCTGTACAAGGACTAGGGTCCTATTTGAAGGATCATGGGACTTCCTGGACAAATTCGGGAAGTTCGTTTCTACTGCTTCCTACACATGTGAGAGACGTACTATTTTTGCAGTGGACGTGGTTTCATTGTTTACCTGTATTCCACAGCAAACAGGAGTGGAAGCAGTTAGGGAATTTCTTTCTTTGTATTCCAATCTTGAGGCTGAACAAACTGGTTTAGTGTGTAGTTTTTTGGAAATAGTGTTGGAACACAATTTTTTTACCTTCAATGGACATTTTTTCAGACAATGTAAGGAGGTAGCTATGGGGTCTTCTGCTGCCCCCTCTTATGCAAACATTGTCATGGCATGGTGGGAGGTTACTGTTCTCTCTAATTTGCAATCATTATATAATATACATTTCTATGCCAAGTTTGTAGATGACCTGATTTTTGTTCTAGAGAGGGTAATAATGATGTTTGTGAACAATTTCTTCATGATCTTAATTCAAGGTCTGTTTTTTTGCAATTTGTCAAGAACCGTTGTGGACATCAGATTAATTTTTTAGATGTTAGTCTTGGTTGGAATACAGTTTCTGGATGTTTTGATAGTAAGATCTATAGAAAGGAAACTTTCACGAATGGTTGCTTGCATTTTAAAAGTAACCATCCTTTCTTTATCAAAAAGAATATTCCTAAGGGACAGCACATCCAGGCTTGCCGGATGACTACTTCCCAGTCAGACTTGCAAGAAGAGTTTTTTTTTTACAATTACCTCTACGTTTTTAGATAGTGGTTATGATTTGGATTATCTTAATGGCATGCAACTTGCCATTTTGGATAAAAGGGACAGGTTTTATCCAGCTATACTTAAATATCCCTTTGTGAGTAAACAAGTTAATGGAACTAACAGATCTACTAACAGTACTGTCTGTAATTTGGATATGACAGTGGATTGTAAAGGTATAACAGAAATTGTTCAGAAAAATTGGACGATTGTGGAGGGCAACAGTGACTTACATAACATCTTAGGCCCTAGACCCAATTTTGTGTATAGAAATACAAACCGTCTTAAAAATGTTCTTGAAAGAAGTAGTGGTAAGGCAAACAGGTGCATTGGGGATGTTTAAATGTGGTCATTGTAATTTTTGTAGGTTTATTTCAGAAGGACCGTACATTTCCCTACCACATTTTGAACACCCTATGCAAGTACCTGGTCATTTTTCTTGTGGGAGTAGGGGAGTAGTGTACATAGGGTTATGTAGTGGCTGTAATTCATATTACGTGGGGATGACCACTTGTACCTTAAAGGAGCATATTAGAGAACACGTATATAGTATTTAGAGCAAAGATTCAAACAATACTTTATACAAACATACTACAGAGTGTACAAAATATAAAACAATTGTATTCTCTATTTTAGAAGAAGTGCCTGTTGATCCCAGAGGTGGTGATTATAAGAATATTGTGGAACAAAAGGAAACTGCTTGGCAGAATAGATTAGGGGCTGATAAAAAGCCCGGTCTAAATGATGCAATTAACATCAGATGTGTTCTTAAATATAGGAAACATAAGGAAATTTTAATTAATTTTCTGTGGTTCCCTGACAGTTCTACTTTGCAGTGCAGGCTGCTTTAAAATTTAAGTGTGGTTTTAATTGATTAATTGCTTTGGATTTTTTATTGGCTTATACAGTTTTGAACTAGGTATATTATTGTGGTTGCTTTGATTTGTTTTTTATTGTTTGTTCTGAAGAAGTCCTGGTGAGACAAAAGCATGGAATAAAGTCTTTATACGCTAAGCTATTTGCCTTCCTGTCTTTACTGACCATCAGTACCACTGTCTGGTGTTTCTGGGTACTTTGTTATGCCTTATGGGTTGTGGTTGAGTGGCACACTGAGTTTGTGGGCTGTGTGTCATTTGGGTTGTGTTGGGGGGGGTGGAGATTGCTTGTGTTTCTGCTTTGGCGGTCTCTGTTGCTTGGGCAGATTTTTGAGAGCCTTCACGAATGTAGGTGTGTGTTTTGGCGGTGTAGGTTTTGAGGGACTATGTGATGAGTGTGGTGTGGTGTAAGTGTTTACCCTCTCCTCTTGACTGTCTAGGCCAGTCTTGTGTGAAGAGAGCTTTGCTTCCAATTTGGCTATATAAGTGCATCTCTCACAGGTTGTTGTGTTGGGTGGTAGGAGGAGAGGGTTGTCTGTGTACATGAGGCAATTGCAGCATTGCCCCAAGATGCTCAGATTCATCAGGTAGACAGGCAAAACACGGGGAGCTGACTCTTAGACATGCCTGGATAGGTGCTTATTTATTAAGTACTAAACCCTGTTTTCCTCTAGACAAGTGAGGAAAGTTGAGTGCTGTAGTAAGTTGTAGCTTATTTAGTGCTTACAATGAGTTCTGAACAAGTGCTGAGCTCAAAGATACAGATTTGAGTGCTAAAACTAAAAAAAATGGCTAGTTCTAAGGGAAAATTTGAAGAGCAGGCTTTATGGAGCCGGGAATAGTTTAACCCAACCTAAGCGGTGGGGGCTCAGAAGCTTACAAACAGTCCTGGATGCAGCAAATCTGTATCTGGACTATACTACTTACAGGAAAGGCAAGAAACAAGCTTAGAATTTTTTTTTTTTGTAAAGTGGAAAGGGAGTAAGGAGGAACAGAAGATAACTCAAGGTTAAGAACCAGGTGGCTTGGCCTTCTCAAATGTTCTCCCTGCCTAAATCATCCGCATCTCTCCCCAGTACTGGAAAACAATTCGGAGGTTGAATCCAGCGAGTTGGTTGCCTTCATATACTAACGAACTTGAACGAAACACTAAATCCAACTCAGTTTATGCAGGAAGGAAGCAATGTGGGAATTGCCATTACTGTAGGTACATGGACGTGGGCCTCACAACAATAGTGAACAATAATAAGATAACCTGTAGAATGAAACACAACTGTAACTCTATGATGGTGTTTATTTAGCCAAGTGTCAGTTGTGTGAATCATTCTACATAGACAAAACAGAAAGAAGGCTTAGGGATAGAGTCTACGAACATGTATATAGTATCAGTAGACAAAAAATGGAGAATGCTTTGGCAAAGCATATCTTTATGAATCCTGAACACACATTTAAATTTTGAGTTATAGATCAGGTGGCACAGAATCCTAGGGAAAGGCCCCATCCAGTTAGAACTCGAAAGACTAGAACTTATTTGGCAAATTCGATTAAATGCATACAACCACACAGGACTCAATGATATGTGTTCCCTAATGTGTATTTTGAAATTGAAAAATCTAATGAGATAATATTGGGGACCTTTCCCCTAAATACATTTTTTACATTTTTAAGTTTTACACTCATATTCACTGTTCTATTAAATTGCTGGACAGAAGTTTAACATATGTTTGTTTTAACTAGTGTAATTGTGGATTTTAGAAATATTAACATGGTCATTTTAAAGATATGTTGTTATTTCTTAAATAGATGTGACTAGCACTTTAGATTTTTAGCTCCCATCCAACCCTACCAGAGGGTGAAGTCCATTTTTGAACTTGGATTGCCAGTGGCACAGACCGATGCCTTACCACTGCACCACTGGAATGATTAAGACCAACAATTTCATGTAAATGTTTTACCATGCTTAAATGTGATTGTAACGTAATACTGACCCATCTATTAATTTTCTTCCTGCAGCCTGTGTTGCTTTGAAGTTACTAGCCACCATGAGTCCACTTTAAACAGGAACTTAACAGTTTTCTAGTCTACAAATCTGACCTTTCCAAGCCTGTAAAAGACAGTTTGCCTTACTTATAATTTCTTCAGCTGTACAAGTTATTTAGTGAAGAGGGTGATTTTATTGAGCTAACACAAATTATGCATATGTATTTCATCAATAGAGGATCCTTAATGCACAGTGCATCAGGCATTCCTGAATGTCAGCAGTTTGCCTTGCAACATTGGCACTGTTCTTCCTTATGCAGTCATATATCTAAAATGCATGCCACTTGTGCTTTCATTCAACAACAAAACCACTTCTCTTTACATGTCCATTGTGAATAACTTGTCTTATTTTACAGTCTGATCTAACAATTTTAGAACTTACTTCTCTATAAGATCATTGCATAATGTTATTGAATAGGTTTGTATCTTTGGTTAGTCATTGGCACTGCTTTTCACTGCATCAGTGTTTTCATATTTATTTATTTATTTCCAGTTTGATGACCGGGGAGGTCCACTGGGCTCAAGGAGCCCTTTTTCAGTGGAGGCCCGGGGAGAAAAGCTCCATATTACATAGTAAAGCTAAGCAAAGTATAATAGCAAAATTGAAGAACATACATTACTTATATGATTGTTGTATAATTGTGCATTCTGGGCTGCCTTGCTGAAAATTACTATCTGTTACCTACAGTGTTTTAATATGGATGAGTGATAGATTGTTTGGAAGTCGTGTAAGCAACGTTGATACTATGCTGCCTCTTGAGCCTGATTGTGGCTACTTGCACATTACTTACTTACATGTTCTAAACCAGACTGACACCCTCTCCCCTTGCTAAAATACCTCTAAAACTACCTCAACATTTATGTCCATTTCTTATTTCCTCGCTATTTGTTTAGGATGAACTACAATTTTTTTCTAGTTTTAATTCAGTATTTTCTGTTCCCTGTCAAACTACTTAATAAAAACTAGCCTTTTCAGAGATTTTATTACACGCCATGCCCTGTGTGCATCTATGTATATAAGATGTTTGCTACATGCCATGCCCTGTGTGCCTTTGTATATAAGATGTTTGTTACATGCCATGGCCTGTGTGCACCTATGTATATAAGATGTTTGTTACATGCCATGCCCTGTGTACATCTATGTATATAAGATGTTTGTTACATGCCATGCCCTGTGTACATCTATGTATATAAGATGTTTGTTACATGCCATGCCCTGTGTACATCTATGTATATAAGATGTTTGTTACATGCCATGCCCTGTGTGCATCTATGTATATAAGATGTTTGTTACATGCCATGCCCTGTGTGCACCTATGTATATAAGATGTTTGTTACATGCCATGCCCTGTGTACATCTATGTATATAAGATGTTTGTTACATGTCATGTCCTGTGTGCACCTATGTATATAAGATGTTTGTTACATGCCATGCCCTGTGTACATCTATGTATATAAGATGTTTGTTACATGCCATGTCCTGTGTGCACCTATGTATGTAAGATGTTTGTTACATGCCATGCCCTGTGTGCATCTATGTATATAAGATGTTTGATAGATACTAGCTATTCATTTCTTTTTGCTTTCCATGTCTAACCCACTGCTCTAAATCTGCTATACCTATTCTTCTATAGTTATATCAACTGTTCTAAATCTCTTTACACCAACTCTAATATAATTATTTTTTTCTCGCTCTTTTTCTTAATATTGTTATTTCGTTTTCTCTTTTCCCTTTTTCCTCTCTCACCTACTAACTTAAATTAAATCCATGGTAAAGTGTTTTTCTTTATTTTACATTAGTCTATTGTTATAATGTTTTCTTTAAGGAGATGCTTTGTATCTTTATTCACTTTAATACTGTTTTGGAGCTTTTCTCCCCAGGCCTCTACTGAAAATGGACATATATCCAGTTAGACTAGCCCGGTCAACAAATGTAAAATAAAATAAATAAATAAATAAAATACACTTGGTGCTCTGCTTCCTTACTAACACATTAATGTTCAGAAAGCCAGAACTCCCAGTTGTAAACAAGTGCTGCAGGTATGAATGCCAATACCAGTGCTGCTGCAGACATATCTGAATATCTTATTTTATCTCATGCCTCCAGTTGTTCAGCTCACCCTGAAAGATAGACAATTTCTACTCCTGCTTACAATTTAGTAGTTAGAAACATATTTTTCTAATAGATAAGTTGATTATAGCTGCACTGCAACTTTTCTGTTCCAGGGCACATTTCATAAACTTTTTAAAAAGAATAGAATGAATTATGTTTTAAGGCACTTAGCTCAAGAGTAGTCCTAACCAATTTAAAGGGCTTCAAAATAGCAGCAGCAGTTTTCCACTTTGTGTCTTGTGCAGGATGTTTTTATGCAGCTTAAGGCACCACACTATTGATATTCATTACCCTTCAGTTACTCCTGTTTTTACTGTTCCTCTTTAAATAACTGAAGTCTGGGGGCAGGACTTCTGAATGAGCAGTCGGCTAGTGATATGATTCTCCTGGTTACTGTAAGCAGGTCTTGCTAATATATATCCCTAAAAGTGGAAACTGCAGGCAACTTTTGTTTTTTCTCTGACCAGTATTGCTGTTTTCAGTTTTAATTAATGAGGTCACACTGTTAGACTGAACATGCCAAAGTAAATGAAGATGTACATTGCTATTTTAAGTATATTAGGGGGGAGTTTTGCTTATGGCATTATTGTTTAAGATGCAGTCAGCTTAGGGCCCCTGTATGTAATGTAAGGCTTCCTTCTTACACCATTTCTAAGATGCCATTTGCACATCATCTGCTGTTAGTAGACCTTGTGTCTAACGCCATTGTTAGTTTTGAGTGGTGACCTCTTTAAGTGTTTTAGTCTTGTTGGTGTCTGTACTATGTTGACTTCTCTTGGCTCTCCCTATATTTTTGCCACATCTCTTACCTTAGTACAGAATTTGTAACAGCATTAGCTACATTACAAGATCTTTCTTTACAACACAGCACAGGCAACTTTGTTTTATTATACCTGCCCTTTCCCCTTCCTGTATGCTGTAATTGTATTGTTTCTGTATTTTAACAGGTGGACTGTTACATACTGTCAAGTGTAGAAGAAATGGCCAACCAAGGGAAGAACAATATTAATATGAATGGAAATGAAAATTGCAACATTTAGGCATACTAAACACTTTCATAAAGTGTGTTTTAATAAGTTCCTCTTTTCAGTTTTTGCAGAGTAATCATTGCTGTGTACACACTGGTTTTGATGTTTTGTGCACAGAGACCAAGATGTGTTCTTCCACGCCAGTACTTGTGGGTCTTTGTACTGTAAAATCTAACACATTCCTGTAATTCTATACAATTTTAATACTAGTGTAAGGTCATGCAAGAAACACAAAGAGCACATGTTTAGGGGAATTTAATTTAATTTAGTTTCATTTTTTTATTTCTTTTTTTCCTGATTCAGATACTGTGCAGGTTTAATCAGCTGTAAATCCCTGGCATTTTGCTTGTAATGTTGCCATGAGGACGCTTACGCTAAAATCAACAATGGCTGCTTTCCTGCAAAGATATTGTTCAGATATATAAACTTGCCAGTCAGAACAGCTTGCTGTTGAGCTAGGTCATGTTACTAGCTGCTAACCTGCTCGTTTCTGGAATGACCAATGGAGAGGGGAGAAGTCATGCTCCTTGTAGCCTTACTATGCCTTTTTTTTTTTTTTTTTTTAACCTTACCCCCTTCCCTTCTACCTGACTTCATTTCCTTTGTACAGCTTTAAACCACACCCATTCCTCCAGCCCTTTATACTCATTTCCTCTCTACTCATTAAGTCACACTCCTTCCTGTAAATTAGACTTTTATTTCCCATGTACTTAATAATTCTCACTTCTTCATACAGAACATTTTCCTAATACTATTAATATGGGCATGTATATAACTTAGCTTCTGTCCTTAGATCCATTGTACTGCTTAGTTCTCTAACAAAATAAAAAAGTACCAAATACAAAAACTATTATAACCCACAATAACGCTATGCAACTTTATTAAACTGTATAGATATCAAAATGCCAGAATGGTAGCTACTCACCATAGATATTGTTATCACTTAAGAGATTTCAGCAGAGCTCTGATGTGTATCTACCAAACGTACCCTTATTATAGTATAGCAAGGTTGCAGAAACTTTTAATAATGACTACTTTTTACTTCTATTAATAGCAGGACTCCCCAGATACAACAATACCAAAAGTTATAGAACATAAACCTATTTCCATTGGATATATGAAAACAGGAAATATTAATAATAAACTGCCACAAATGATGCTTTGTGCTACGTAGTATAAAACGTAAATTTATCAAAGTGCTGATCAAGGATTCAACATGGCTATCACCTTGTATTTCTAGTGATTTTTACCCTGCTCTTGGATAATATACTATTATCTAAGTATGGTGGTAGGATAACACTTTTAGTGAGAAGTAATTCCAATTTATATAGTCTTTGGCAAACAGCCAGACTAGATTCTTCTGAAAATTAAGTGGGCAGTCAAGCATTCTTTAGATATCATTTGCACCCCACTCATTCATCTATCTATACTTTTCAGGATACTCTAGGCAGACTGCTACAGCAGACAAAAGATACACTTATAGTTGTGAATGATCTTAATTTTGAGTGGAAGGGCCAATACATTACCCAGCTTAACAGGATCCTAGCAATACACAACTTAATATTGTAGCTATTATTTTTCGTGGAGGTGCTGTGTGAAAGAAATGGACACTTACAGGATCATATCTAAATTATTACTAATATGTTTTTTGGGGGACTATATCTTTCAGAAGGCAACATGGCCACTATTTGTGATGACTTCACAGTCAACCGGTCGAAAGAGGCATGCTCCATTGGAAAAATGGGTTTGATTTTATTCAGAATATCTTCTAAGAGGTCAATGAAATTATTGTAAACTGTTTTAGGGGAACAAACAAGTGACGTTGTATATACAGCTGAAAAATCTTGCATTTAAATGATTTTTATTGTCACATCTGTTACTTACAATCTAGCACATGTAAGCTGATAGACCTTTGCATGGCTGGGTGAAACTAATGCCAGGAATATATGTGTACAAAGTCTAAAACCACAAGTAACAAAATAACTGATGATGATAATGATAATAATAGTAATAACAATGATAATATTTTTTTATTTCCCAAGCTGAGACAGTATTTCTGTTTCTGCAAATGGGGGAAATCTAGAGTAACTATTTGCAAAGCCATTGAGCTAACGTTTAAATCTGGACTGAGGAGCAGTGATATTTTTGCGGGTCGAATGGCATTCTTGAGTTTGGGTTATTAGAAGCCCCAGACTTTTTGTTGCAAACTTCCTTAGACGAACTGACATGATCCCAGGCCACTAAGATACAGCTAACATAGCGACTATTTTAGAGGCTTTTGTCGTCATAATCTGGCACTATACTTAGTTTCCACCCAAGGACTATGTGAAAATGTAAACACTTTATTTCACCATCCAAGGCAACATTTCTGTTACTGTGTATACAGGCGTAGCCTGCATCCTATGTACTCACAAAGTCAGTCTATGCTATATACATCAGGATTGAGATGCAGTGAAATGTTTGGGCTTAGAACAACATACTTGAATTTGTTTTGTACCAAAGTATCGTAACAGAATTTCTCTTTTTTATTATAAACTGCTTAGGGATGCTAACATATGCAGCATTTCAGAAGCTTTTGCTGGCACAGTCTGCTGCTCTACCCAGTTTCCTCCATGAGGGCTACGTACCACTGCCGCTGAGCAGAAGCAAAACTAATGTCTAGAGTTTGTGCACCAGGTCCTCATGAAACTGCACTCAGAAATGACTTTTTGTTTCACAAACCAAGGCAGCATTTTTCTTACTGCATATAAGCTTGAAACATACATTGTAGGTACATGTAAAGGCAGTCTGTGCCATGTAAATCAGGACTGAGATGCAGTGAAGTCCTTGCGGATAGACTGGCATGCCTGAGTGTTTTTTTTTTTGCCAAGGTAACTTATTAAAATTGTTTTGGCCTGAAAAGTGTCCTCAGATATGTCCATTTACCCAGTTAACAAGCTTTAAATTAATAAATAAACATTCACTGAAATTTTTATTGTGAACTCTTTTTTGGAACTTGACATACAACCTATTGTATACAGATAGTAAACCCAGTGTTTCACTTTCATAGAGGCTTGTGCTGTCACAGTATACCCAGTTTCCACAGTGGAGCTTTGTGACCATTGCCATATGAAATTAATGTCCAGAATGCATAGACATCGAGTCCTCATGAAACCATAAATAAATAAACCATATTTAGTTCACCAGCCAAGGCATCATTACTGCATATAGTGTGAGCTGTATACTGTTTATACTGACAACTGCATTGTACTGGTATGTAAATCATGACCGAGTGCAGTGAAATACTTAGTGCAAGGATGGCATTACTAAGTGTGTTTTTTACCCAGATTGAATTTTTATTGTAAACTCCTTTAGAGGAACTGATGTAAGGCTACTATACCTAATTTCCACCTAGGTGCTTTTTGACCTTTGCTCATAAGACCAAATGAAACTAATGACCAGAACATAATTGCAGTACATCCTCATTAGGCCAGGGATAACATTTTATTTCACCAACCAAGGCAGCATTTTGGTTACTACATATATTTTGAGGCCAGCAATCCATAAGCTGCCCTGTAAATTGGGGTGCAGCGAAATCCTGTGGATTGAAAGGCATTATTGTGTTTGCTTTATATCCAAGTATCTTGCTATAATTCACTGATTTTTTGGGTCTATATTAGAACATCGAAGATTTAGCAGTTCGAATGACTAAAGGTCGACCTTTAGTGATCAAACTGTTAAAACATCGAATGTTCAGAAAAAAAATAAAAACAACAAAAAAGCTAAATGGTGTTGGCAGGGGGGCTAGCCCCCCTGCACCCCCCACATGGGGTGCTGTGCCACCCACACCCCCGCTACTTAAATATACCAACTCCGAGACCACACTACATTGAAGTAAACGGAAATTTCCCCTTACAGAGATTTCCGTTTACTTGTTTGATGTTCTGCAGTTTTGCTATTCTCGTGTCGACAGTCTCAGATTCGACATTCTCGGCATTCGAGAATTCAATGTACCCCCGATTTTTTATTATTAAATGCTGACATATAGCCTCTTATGTACAGCTAATAAATCCAGTGTTTCAGAAGATTTTTGAGACACTCTAGTACTGCTTGTTTGCAACCTGCATAAGAATACACATTTGCATATTACAAATGCTTTGCTGCTGCAGATAATTTTGCTCAACGTCCGTGTTCTCCGCCTTTCATGTTCTGGGGATGGGTTTTCCTAAAAAGTGTCCAACTTATTTGTTTTTTATATTACTAGTCATATGAGAAGCTGAACCATGCTGCAGCTTCTTCCTGTTTCTGATCTGTGTGCCTGTGGGATTCTAGTTAACTTAAAATATGATGTACACTGTGTTGTAAGATGTTTTTATTTGATTTATTATCAAATTTAACAGCTTAGATGATGATACTGTATTTGGATTACTCAGACTTGTGCTTCCCCATATCTTACTGCAGCAATTCTGGACAAAAGCGAAAATAATGGGAGGCAGAAAGACCCAAAATCAGGGACAAAATTTAAATATTGCTCATGTAAATAAAGTTGTATGAATAAAGCGGACCGGAAGGGTAATGGTCCAACAAGCAGAAAATACAATACAGAATAAAAAATAGTGAAGGATCAAGCCACATATATGAAAAAGTAACATATATAAAAATAGTGACACATATAAAAAGCAGCATATATAAAAAAATAGCATATATAAAAAAGCAGAATATATATTCTGCCTTTTTTATATATGCTGTTTTTTATATCTGTCACTATTTCTATATATGTTACTTTTTATATATGTTACTATTTTGTGCATTATTGTTGTTTGTACAGACCATTGATGTATTAGATCCATTTTATAATCTGTAACTTTAAGGCTGAATTGGCCAAGTGACCTCATTGGCTGGTTTGTATTTAAAAAATGGTGTCTTTTAGTTCTTTCTGTAATGTCTGATGATGGAGCAAAGGTGCTGCGAAAGAGCTCACTATCATTAAATGTTTATGCCTTGTGTTGCCATGGCTTGGTCCTTTGCTATTTTCTACTGTGTAAAGTTGTATGAATTCCAGGTTTTCGTTAGCTTGCATTTTCAAAGGTCTGTCATTATTTAGTGACTAAATCCTTAGTGATCTGAAAGAAAACCATACATTTTTTGAGGAACAGACCAAAAATATGTGGTTAAAATCTGGACTGCTTGCAAAATTGTAGACAACAGAGAGGTATAGTCAGACCCAGCACACTTTGTTGAGGAAGGGTTGAATGTGGTAGGCTAAAGCAACTGATAGTTCAGAAATGTAGGATACTTTAGATCTGCAGCACTCTTGTCACTATGTGATTACACAGCTATCAGGTTCAACAGTAAATTCATCTGTAATTTTGTATCATTTTTCTTGGCAATCATTGTTGATAACTCATATTAATAATGCCCAGGAATCCGCAGGTTTTTCACCCTTTTAGTTGATGTATGGGCATAGGGTGAGGGGACCTCTAGATTTGATTTGAGATGAGTGAGCAGGTGTGTGTGAATCCCACAAGGAGTTTTTTGTGGCATATGCCCTAAATCTCAGGACAAGGCTCAGGGAAATCATGGGTTTGGTCCAGGAGAAACCTGGCAGAAGCCAAACAGCAGAAAAAGATATGGTGTGACAGGAATGCTCAAGCTAGAGAGTATGTTGTAGGACAGCAGGTTATGGTTCTCATTGCTTCAGACACAATAATCTGGAGGCAGCTTGGAAGGGACCCTTCAAAGTGGTAAGGAAGGTCAGTGATGTTAACTACACAGTAGAACTGCTAGGCAGGAGCACAAGCTGTACCATGTGAACATGATGAAACCTTACCATGATAGGGAGGCCCTGGTGCTAAGTATTTGCAGTAGGAGGCATGAGGGGTCTGAGAGGGATCTATGGCTACAGGGAGCCAGCCAGCAAAATCCAAAATTACTGTGGTGGAGCTTAGGTTGCATTGCAGGCATATGATAGGACAATGCAGCACTGTACTTTGGTCAGCCATGCCAAGGCAGCTGGAATCTCAGGACAGGGAATGGGGTAAGGTATTCCCAGATTGGCTCATCCCTCTCAAGCAAAGTTTCTCAAGGGTCACATGATAAACTAGCTTGAGTCTTCGAGGGGGGGAGAAGTGTGACAAAGGGAGATACTGCCAGCACAGCTATCTGGAAGTTTGTAAATAATTATGTCATTTGTGAATATCAACATACTTCATATAAGATATTTGTGTTACAAATGTATTAGAACTGTATGCCAGGTGTATATCAAACTGCTGATAAAGAAGTGTGTGTTAAAAATGTTTTTGCAAAGTGCTTAAAATGTAACCACAGCATGCCCTACTGGAATAGAATAGAAATATGCCTGCACTATTGTAACTGTTTAGATGCATATATTTTAATAGTTGAAACTGGAATACAGAAGGTTAATGTCAGAAAAAAATTGCTGAAATTAAATTACTTTGTCGCCACACAATACAAATATGTTATCTTTCAGTTTCAGTGCAACAGGAGACATAATGCCTGTGCTAGAGAAGTTTGCTGTATTGTCTTGGATGTGTTTTATTGTTTTATGATTTCCAGGATCTACAAAGATCTGAGGAAAAGCCCTTGTGTATGTATTTTTGCAGATATATGCTAAATACTGCTTAGCTTTCAGCAGTGTTGGTTTTACCTGAGGCAGAGTTAGATGACAAGCAATTATATCATTCTGCAAGCTATCCCAGCAGTAATATTTGAGATATTAATTTAAGAACTCTCTGAGGGAGATAGCTTTCTGTATTCTGTCTTTGACCTGATAACATCAGCTAGAGGATCTATTCACCACATCTGCCTTGTTGATCTAATTAAGTAAGTGTACTAGGGTATAGTAATTCTGTTTAGATATAGTCAGCAATATAGCAAAACTTAGCTTAGATATGTTTTTTTGAGACTGTCCTGCAATGTTGTTTTAAATATTTCTTCTGATTTTGAACTCTGATGTTACTGTAAATGTATAGTTAGTATTGCCTTGTTCTTTTATTATTTATTATTAAATATATTTAGACCTTTCATTGTGGCTGGTCTTTCTAGAGATATTTAAGTTCTGAGAGTGCTGGCATACTTATTTGATGACTGTGTAGGTCACTCCTAACAGCTTTGCTCTTGGTCAAATTACCATTTGTATTGATAGTAACATTACACAGTAAGATTGGACAGCCTTTGTTAAAGGCCTTAAAGTAGCTGATAAAAAGGTGGCTGGTGGCAGTAATAATTACCTTATAGTCCGAGCGAAAGGAGGCATAGCTAGTAAACCTGTGTCAGCCTTTCCCAGGTGTGTGTGTGTGTGTGTGTGTGTGTGTGTGTGTGTGTGTGTGTGTGTGTGTATATATATATATATATATATATATATATATATATATATATATATATATAAATCAAACCTCAGAGAGAGTGTGTGTCAGCTACTTGGGCAGGACACAAAGCACTGGTTGGACAGAGAGGGTGCTGGAGGTCTTGGCCTGGCCACTCAGCTGAGATCTCAACTCTATAGCTGTGTCAGTGGGGAGTCTTATTGGGGATCTGGAGAAAGAGGGAGAAACCAACTCCGGACTGACTGTGGTCTCTGTGTGCTCTTAAGGGAAATTGCACTTTACTCTGTGTGTACTTGTTATCCTTCCAATGTGCATCCCCCATTGTTACCAGTGGTGAGGATTGAGGCTCCTTGATTACTGGGCCAGTGGTGGGTCGTCAAGGCTACTATGGTTCCAAATGGTAGATTTGGACTGTTTTTGTCAGGGTGACTCTTTTCAGTAGGTGAGCATGAGGTGGCTGATCGGTCTGATTTTTCTGCGACTTACTCTTAAAGCCACCCAGAAATATGTTTTTTTTTTTTTTTTTTTTTGTGACCTCAGCATAAAACATTTTGGTGTGATTACTGAAAGATTTTAGTGGAGGTTATGAAGCCTGCAGTCAAGTTTTCAGGTGAAAGGAAAGCCTCGACATAAATTAGTTTTTTCACCTCTTACAGGTAGAATTAGTCGTCTTCTTTTTCTTTTGGCTGTTCCCATTAGGAGTCGCCACAGCGGATCATCTGTTTCCATTTCTTCCTGTCCTCTAAATCTTGCTCTGACACACCAACCACCTACATGTCCTCTCTCACCACATCCATAAACCTTATTTTAAGCCTTCCTCTTTTCCTCTTATCTGGCAGCTTCATCCTTAGCATCCTTTTCCCAATATACCCAGCATCCCTACTCAGCACATGTCCAAACCAACACATTCTCGCCTCTCTGGCTTTGTGTCCAAACTGTCCAACCTGGGCTGACCCTCTAATATACTTATTCCTAATCCTGTCTACCCTCGTCACACCCAGTGCAAATCTTAACATCTTTAACTCTGCCTTTTTGTCAGTGTCACTGTCTCCAACCCATATAACATAGCTGGTCTCACTACCCTCTTGTAGACCTTCACTTTCACTCTTACTGGTATTCGTCTGTGACAAATCACTCCTGACACTCTTCTCCACCCACTCCATCCTGCCTATACTCTCTTCTTCACCTCTCTTCCACAGTCACCATTACTCTGAACTATTGAGCCCAAGTATTTAAACTCATCCACCTTCACCACCTCTACTCCTTGCATCCTCACCATTCCTCTATCCTCCCTCTCATTCACATACATATATTCTGTCTTAATCCTGCTGACCTTCATTCCTCTTCTCTCTAGAGCATATCTCCATCTCTCCAGGGTCTCCTCCACCTGTTCCCTACTCTCACTACAGATCACAATGTCATCTGCAAACATCATAGTCCACGGGGACTCCTGTCTGATCTCGTCTGTCAAGTCTGTCAACCAGTCCATCACCATTGCAAATAAGAAAGGGCTCAGAGCTGATCCTTGATGTAATCCTACTTCCACCTTAAACAAATCTGTCACTCCCACTGCAGACCTCACCACTGTCACACTATCCTCATACATATCCTGCACCACTCTTACATACTTCTCTGACACTTCCGACTTCCTCATACAATACCACAACTCCTCTCTAGGCACCCTGTCATATGCTTTCTCTAAGTCTACAGAAACACAACGCAACTCCTTCTGACCTTCTCTGTATTTCTCCATCAACACTCTCAGAGAAAATATCATTAATATTTTCCTCAAAATCAGAGAGCTGGGCTTGGGAATCTGTAGGAGAAGAAGTCCTATCTCTGTCCAAGTCAGGATCATCAGACCCAGTTTCCTCAGGAATTATTTTACAGCCACCTGTAATGGCTTCTGTGTACCAGCATTTATTGCCTTTAATGGCTGCCTTGTCAAAGTAAGGAACTCCTCTTTTTAACAGCAATTACCTCAGAAGAACAAAGTTTAATCTTTTTTATTAAAAGGAGTTTCAGTGGAAGAAGACTGACTAGGAGGAGGAACATTGGCCCAGTCTAATGGCTTATTGTCACAGTTACACCGAAAATGGAGTGTCTCCTAAACCTAGAGAAGATGGTTCTTCCATGCTCATATCGGACATCAGAATAGCCAGAGACGACGTGGCCAAAACGCACCACAACAGAGGAAGCTGGAGAGGTGATTCACTGGTATGAGGAACAACCAACGGCCACTGGAAGTTCATCCATTAATGGCTGAGGAAGACAAAGTCCACAACAACAGCAAGGACTCTGTGCAAGTGTTTTTTTTTTTCTTTCTAAGTAGAGTAGGGAAAGGACTAGGCAAAGCAGTGTATGTATCCATGCTGTAGCAAAGGAAAGAGGAAATAAGAGATGAGCCTCGTCAGAGCAAGTCAGTTAGATGATAAATTGTCACTGAGTGTTCACAAGAAGCACACTTACACTCAGTACCTTCCCCACTACCTTTATGATAAAAAGCACAAGCAAGAAGTACAGTTGTGTAAGTACTTGCTATACCTTAGCAAAATGGGTTATATCCTGTCAAGGATGTAACAGATGGACAGCTTCCAAAGTTTCAGGGCATCTTCTATGAGTTCAAACTGTTAGGCATCTCAGATCAAGCTACCTCCAAAAACACAGGTTTCAGTGCCAAGCCCTTCCGAGCTTTCATGCAAACTGAGAGACGGAGGCTATGCTCTAGCAGGACAAACTTAGAAGTAAGGCTATATATATTTATGTATATGTATATATATGTATATATATGTAATATACACGCGCGCGCACACACACACACACACACACACACACATATATATATATATATATATATATATATATATACACACACACACACACACGCACATACATAATCACACACACACACACACACATATATATATATATATATATATATATATATATATATATATATAAGCGCTACAGAATCCTGAAAGCCCAAAATCCTTGAAAACTCATAATCCTGAAAACACACAGGATACCAACACTTAGTATATTCCAGCACAAGTACAGACAGAAACATATTACCCTTCAGCTAACCTTCTTGATAACATTTTTTGTGCTGTGTGTATTTGATTATGTCTTTGCAAGGAGCAGCAGTGATTCCTGGAGTGTTTAAAACCCAAGCAGAGGTGGAAAGGTTTTGGTGTACTGAATTATGGAAGAAAAGAGAGGATAAAATTGCTAATAGTGATCTTTGGTCCATGGGCACGGACAGTTGGAGGGATGAGAGGTATGATCAGCTGGAGAAACTGCTGAAAAAAGAGGTTTCATTGTTTTATGACATAAAGTTGTTCCAGAAGTATGTGGTGATGAATGTTACACCCAGAGGGCTACGGGTAGATTGTTTACCAGCATTTGAGTTTTATGAGGAAGAAAATTATTTATTGGAAGAGTGGAAGTTTGTGTCATTGCTTCGCACTATTAATTGGCTGAACATCTTTAGTTCTATTGTGCAATTGCAGGAGGAGCTGCTTTCGGAGATGTCTGTCGTTTTTTTTGCAAGCAAAATGCGAGATATAAAAGTTCGGGTGGCTAAAGTGGAGTCTGATGTTGTAGAAAGAAAGAAGAGGAAGCTTACAAGGGACATCAATGACTATGAATGTGGAATCATCTTTTCCTGGCAATGAAAAGGCAGAAGGGGGCGTGATCCTTACACAAACAGAAGGAATAGATCACGCTCTGGCCTCTCTTCACGCGATACATCAGTTTCATCAGGGGAATTGTTGTCCTACGGTCAGAAGAGTGTCTCATTCGAGGATATAAACAAGGCAGTTGATAGCCCTTTGCAGGTTGAAGGAATGGAGGAGTCCGATGTCCCGGGTTGTGGCAGAGGAAGGGGCAAAAGATTTCAGGGAAAGGGAAAAAGAAATTAGACTGTTCTCACGAACAGAGTAAGGTATGTGTCAACTATACAGACTGTACTTTCCCTGTTTTATCTGTAGAAAATGACTCAAGTATTGTGAATTTATCAGACCTTACTGATGCCATGGTGGCACAGCAGTAGCGTTGTTACCTTACAGCAAGAGGTTCTCCCGTTCGATTCTCGGCTTGGCTTGGGAGTGCCTTCTGTGTGGAGTCTGCATGTCCTCCCCGCGGTTGGGTAGTGTTCGAAAGACATGCGTGTGTAAATGGGCGTGCCTTCGTTGAAGGTTGGGCGTCGAGCTGGCACCTCGGCGTTTCGTAAAAAAAATCTACTGCCAATCATTAGTGGACCGGAGTTCCGCTGTGGCGACCCCTTACCAGGAAAAAGCCGAAAGACAAACAACAACAATGGTTTCAGTTAACTACACAGACTGTACTTTCCCTGTTCCATCTGTAGAAAATGACTTAAGTATTGTAAATTTATTCGACCTTACGCTTTCAGAAGAAGCTGCAAGTGTCCTTTTGAAGGGCACCAATTGTGTCCCTACATATTTACCTACCCTAGCAGATTTATTGGGGGAGGTTAAAAAGTTTTTCAGGAAGCTGGATTTAAAAATCTTTTTTTCCAACAAGGGGCAAAGCAGCAATGAAGCAGAACTGGGTTGTGATGAATTGTTGGACAATTCACTTCTGAACATGTCAGTATATGACAACCCGGTTGTGGATTTTGATGATACATTAAACTTGGACATTAGTAATGACTCTGACCATTTGAATGAATGTAATGTGAATTTTGCAACTGGGTATGGTAAATTGGTTGTGCCAAAGGTTCCATCCGTAAGTTCTTTTGTACCTCCCAAAATGTCTGTAGCTGTTCATATGTTTGAAACTGTTATGTAAACAAATAGAAGTTGCTTACAATCATTTTGTTAGAAATTCAAGCATGTGGAATTTAAGCATGTGGAATTTAAGCAAAGAACAGTGGATAGCTTTAAAGCAGCTACGGGGATTGACTGAACATTATGTTTTTACACAAGCAGACAAGGGGGGCAATTGGGTTGTAATGACAAGGGAAGATTCTAACAGTATGGTGTTTGAATTGTTGTCAGATGATAACGTTTATAAGAAATTGCAATCTAATCCATCAAGTATGTTTAATGAGTGCCTACTTGAGTTATTGGAAAGAGGTGAAAGGTTGGGTTTTTTTAATCAAACTGATGTCAAAAAGTTCTATGTAAAAAGTCCAAGAGATGCAAAGTTTTTTGCAATTCCTAAGTTGCATAAATCATTTACCAACCCCCCTGGGAGACTAATAGTTTCGGGAGTGGGAGCATTTTTGCAGAATACTGGCATCTTCTTGGACTCTCAACTTAAGGTGTTTCTCCCCAGGGTTCAGTCATACGTCAAAAATACTGCACATGTTTTGGAATGTATTGGTGAGATTCAGTGGAGTTCTGATTATTATTTTGCTTGTGTGTATGTTAAATCATTTTACACAAACATCAAAATAGAGAAGGGTGTAGAAGCAGTTGTGAAAATGATGGGGGAGGGTCCAAGAACTACTTATGTTTGCCAGTTGTTGGAGTATGCCCTCACACACAATTATTTTGTGTTTGAACAAACATTTTACTTGCAGTTGGAGGGGACAACAATAGGGGCAGTTTTTGCCCCCTCTTATGCCATATTGTTTATGGCATATTTTTGAGAATATGTTTGTCTACTCCACATGTTTTTTAAGAACAGTGTGATTGTGTTCAAATCGCTTTATTGATGATTTGTTATGTGTGTAGAGAAGATTAAAAGGAATTTGGGAATTTTATAGCTGATTTAAGTAAAAATTCTTTTGGCTTGGAGTTTACATACAGAATTAATGATAGAACCATGCAGTTTCTTGATGTAGAGTTTTATGTAGACAATGATGGGAAGCTTCAATATATAGCCCTTTTCATAAAACAACAGCTGCCAATAATTTTTTAGAGGCTAGCAGTTCTCACCCATTGCATTTGATAAAGTCCTTACCCTATGGGGAATTTAAGCGTACCCTTACTAATACATCTGATAAACAAGTACTAGAAATGGAATTTAAGGTAAAGTATAAGCTGTTAAAGAGGGGTTATAAGGACACACGCATTCAAGCAGCAATGGATAGGGTCAGAGGAATACCAAGTAAAAAAGTTATCAAGAAGGTTCCAGGAATGATTATTATGTTAAAGATTTAGAGGAAATGGAGCCTACGTTGTATGTAACTAAATTCTCTCCTTTGTTGGATACCATAAGGGAATTGGTAAATAAATTATGGTCAGTAATTTACAGAGATGAGGTGATAGGGAAATTATTCCCGAAGAAAGTTACCTTCTCATATGGTAGATTCAACAATTTGAAGGAATTGCTGAATCAAAGGGTATAGAACACTGTAGGGAAAAATTGGGGGCTTTTCCTTGTGGAAGGTGCAAAGTATGCAGTAGAATTAGAAATTTGGATGGATTGGTCATCAATGGAAAGACATTTTGGATAAAAAATGAATTTAAATGTGATTCTTGTGGGGTCATTTACATCATTGTGTGTGGATGCACACCAACAATGTGGTATATTGGGAAAACAAAAAGGAAGGTAAAGTTGAGACTATTGGAACACTTGGGTAATATTAGAAATTTGAGATTAGAGCGCCCAGTGGCCCAACACTTTTGTTCTGTCCATGAAGGAAACTTGGATAGTTTTTTCTTCGGTGTTCTGGCTAGACCCTTTGGAACTTATAATATGGGGGGGGGGGGGTTATACATAGGTTATTAAAGCTGGAAGCCAAACCTATTATTAACTTAGGAACCTTAGATCCACGTGGGTTGAATTTAGAAGTAAATTGGGATGTTTAATGAAATCAATTTATCTTAAGTTATCAGTTTACTGGGTGTTTAGATGTTTATTTGTTTGTATGTATGTATATGTATGTGTAGTTGAAGTGGGAATGTTAGGTCATAAATTATGTTAGATAATAATGAAAGTGGTGAGGCCATTATGTAATGTAAATTATATTTAGTATAGGTTTAAAGTAAAAAATGTTATGAAAATGTTATTAATTATGTTTGTGAATGGATTAGTAACAATTTTATAGTGCATTTTTCACAGTAAAGTTTTATACATGTTAGTCTTCTCTTTCACTTAAGGGAACTATACCTTTAAGCTTGGCTGGTGATTTTTATCAATTAACTGTTTAGTGAATGAAATGTATTTCCATACAAAATTGATGGGATTTAAAAAGGCTGCAATGGCATAACATTTTATTCCTTGAAGGCTTGTTAGCCGAGATACCAGAAGTGTAATAAAAGAAAGTACAACTATTCACTTGGTTCCTGACTTGTTTTTTGGAATATTCTGCAAAGCCAGGAACATTTTCAACTTGGTTTTACAAATACAGCACCTATAGGGGAAGAGAGAGAGAGCTAGAGAGCAAAGATTGCAGGATATTTTGTGAAAATGGTCAATAAGCAAACAATATAAGAATAAATTGTAGACCAAACATATTAGGCAAATAAAAGAACATTCTGTAAAACTGGGGAAGGGTTCAAATGTGTTTCATACAATATTCCAATTTATATCACACACATGCACACTAGCCATTAATGCCCAACTTTAAACTGAGCACGAGTTATTTCATCAACAATACAGCTAGCCACTTCCTCTCAAGAAAAAAAGCATAAATATTCCAGTTTATTTCACACAAATGCACACTAGCTAGCCTTTAATACCAGACTTTTAAGTTGAACAAATGAAGAGAATAAGTTCCCATAGCACAGCTAGCCAACCCCACCCCCCAAAAATGACTTTTTGTCACAAAAATGCACACTAGCCAGCCTTTAAAATAATATGGAATGGACCCCCCCCTCAAAAAAAGCATAAACAATCACACAAATTCACAATGAGTGGAATTTAAACTGACCAAGTGAAAAGGACAAGTTACATTTATCCACAGCACAGCTGGCCAACCCCCCCACCACCAAAAAAAAACGGATAAAAATATTCCAGTTTAACACAGTTATTCGCATGCCAGCCTTAATGGCAGAATTCAAGTTGAGCAAGTGAAAGGGCAAGGTACTTTAATCCACAGCCCAGCTAGCTTCCCCCTACCCCACCAAAGCAAAATAGGGCAGAAGAGTACAATAAAATAAAAACATAAATATCCAGTTTCAAAATATTTAAACAAATGTGCGCACACACACACACACACAATTTGTGACTAACCCAGTTTGCCAGGTTCAGTTAAAATAAAAAATTTCCACTGCAAGACTCTCTACTGCATTGTACTACTGTACAACTAGAAGGCTGCTGTTAATTTTAAAAATAACTGCAGTTCTCTCCAGTCTTGTCTGTATTTCCTTCCGAGTTTCTTCCAGTCCTGTACCAGGTTTTCATGCATGGACACTGAGATGCATGCAAGAGGAAGAAACAGTGTTTAATTTAGAACTGGATCATGGTCAACTGGAGCCCCAAGCAGGGTAATGCCCCCCCCCCCCACACACACACAAAAACACCCCGCAGCCATTCCAGTATCCCATTAATTGGATATTTCTCCACAGTTACCATAAGCACTGTTCAAACCTCTCAGTGTTCATACTGTTTTCTTCTTTGCTTCTACAATGATTGCATATATTTAGATTTAATTTAAAACTTTTATTTCAAACTTTATAGCACAAACCCTGATAGACATTTGCTAAACAAAACAATACAGTCTCACAGTGGAAACAGACTTGGCATTAACAGTAAACTTCTCTGCTCTTGAAACTCACATAGGTAGGTGCTAGGCTATTGGCCCTGAGGCCTATATAAGCCTAGCCAAAAAGGTTCCTTGGCTTTTGCCACCCAAGAAAATTATTTTCCTGTGCCCCTGTCAAGCAGTGCCGTAGAAGTGATCCCCGGGGTGAATTTTATATTTCCCATCCATAGAAATGGCATTGAAACCCACATTCAAAGACAATGCACCTGGCTATTGGCAGATAAACTTTACATTTGAGCAGTTTTCAAACCATTGGCCCCTTGCACACATTTTAGGACCATGCATACATGCATGTTTTCTTTGATTCAAAACAGTGTAAGAAACTTCTCTGTGTGGAAGATTTTCAGTCCATATATTTCTAGTTAATCACTGTATATTAATCAGATCAGACAATAGTAGTAGAAGTAGCAAACGTAAACTCGTCAAGTCAAAAAGTAATAATAGAAAATATATAATTCTGCAGCATTACTAAGTATTCAAAAGTAATCCAAGCAAGGCAGGCAGTCTGTTTCCAGTTGAAAATCCTTTATTAAGTACACAGACAAACGATCCAAGTAAAACAAAAATAGAGTAATAATTTCCTCACAAGCTTTCTAAATATATATATACTTTTTATCAGGCATGGGAGTATTTTATTGTGCTGTAAAACAAAGTGTTATTGGTACACATGTTAAATTCACATCCCTTCCCCCATCAGTGTGACATTCGAGCTGGTCCTGCCCTACCTAGTAGCTGTCATAATACTATATAGCCCTAATGTACTTCAATGGTACATCTTATTTAACCAAATTATTAAGTAGATTATTAAGTCTGTGATTTTATACAAGGCAATATACTACTATATACAATATACTAGAAACTGATTTTTACATGCAAAATATATATGTATATATTTATATATAATTTTTGATCGCAAAATGAACTGAGGTTGATATATTTCCAGCCATGTAGTATATTGCCTTGTATAAAATCACAGACTTAATAATCTACGTAATAATTTTGTTAAATAAGATGTACCATTGAAGTGCATTAGGGCTATATATTATTATGACAGCTACTAGGTAGGGCAGGACCAGCTTGAATGTCACACTGATGGGGGAAGGGATGTGAATTTAACATGTGTACCAATAACACTGTTTTACAGCACAATAAACCACTCCCATGCCTGATAAAAAGTATATATATATTTAGAAAGCTTGTGAGGAAATTATTACTCTATTTTTGTTTTACTTGGATCGCTTGTCTGTGTACTTAATAAAGGATTTTCGACTGGAAACAGACTGCCTGCCTTGCTTGGATTACTTTTGAATACTTAGTAATGCTGTAGAATTATATATTTTCTATTATTACTTTTTGACTTGACGAGTTTATGTTCGCTACTTCTACTACTATTGTCTGATCTGATTAATATACAGTGATTAACTAGAAATAAATGGACTAAAAATCTTCCACACAGAGAAGTTTCTTACACTGTTTTGTTTTTAGACCCACTACACTTTAGTGGGTTGTTTTGAGACTTAGGGGATACCACGGAGATTACTTGTTTTTTTTTCTTTGATTCACCTTCCTGATTGTATTAAGTTATATTCCTTGTATATAATACAGCACCACTTCTTAGATTGTGTTTAATATTTGTAGCTTTGAACATTTTTCCAGTAAGCAATGAAACAAAACATGTGACCCAATAATGACAAAACTGTCCATTTCATAACATTTTAATCATAAAAGGCCACTCAAACGTCTGTCATTACAACCCACCAATACCAGTTAATATGCACAGTATCTACAAAAGTAAAAGTCTTCTGAATAATTCCACATTAAAGAAATCTGTAACTAATGGAAAGTTTGCTGCTAGCAAACAACTTTATATTTCAGTGTTTCATCTACAACTTCACTGCTTGCTACCCCTGAAGAATAAATTACCAATGTTACATTTAAAAAATCAGTTGTTAAGCTGGTGATGTTCTAATAGGGAATGGATGGCAAAGCGACAACAGGTTCATAGTTACTAGGAATCTCATCCAGAGGACACACTCAGGACTGCAGCACCCCCATCCCCCTCCCTTCTCTTTAAAAGTACAACACAGTATCAGCAATTCATCTACATGTTGCGAGAGTTGAAATCACATCCGTCTGCATCAAAAGCAAGTAAGCTACCTGTTATGTTATGAAGCTTACAATTCCTTGAAAATGCATGGAAACTCAATTCCAAGAAAATGCACCAAATCTCATTTTACTAGTTATTAGTTGGTGTAGAGGATTCAAGCTCTAGTTTCCCATAGCAATGGTACAGGGTTTGAGACTGTACAAATGAACTAACCTGCCATCCGTAACTAGGGCATTACACACACACATGCACCTGCGCGCGCACACACACACACACACACACACACACACACACACACACACACACACACACACACACACCATACCTCTCAACCTCTTAGTGCAATAAATCTGTACATAGCCATAGCTCTCAATCTCTTACTGTGAGAAATCTGGACAGTGCCATAAATGGGGGGATGAAGGCCCAAAAATAGAGGCAGTTTTTAAATATTGCTCTTATAAACTTAAAAAGTTGGTACACAGGTTCTGCTTTAGCATGGATTTTCTGAAGGTTATGATGTCTTAAACTCAAGTTTCTGACATTATTTTTTGACTTCAGTTTTCAGTGACTTGCCAAAAACACTAATATTGTATGAGGAACAGACCAAAAATGTAAGGTAAAAATCTGGACATTCTGCATAAACCTGGACACTTTAGAGGTATGAGAGATACACGCACATATGCAAAATTGTCCAAGCAGCAGCAAGAACACACACACACAGTAGCACCAAGAACATCTAATATGTAAATTCTTTGAGGATCATGAAAAAGGAGTAAGCAGCAGGTGCGTGCATCGATGCATGCAGGTAAGCCCAGACAGACAGATGGAAAAAGAGTAAGCAACAGATGCATGTATGCATTGAAGTATGCAGGGAAGCACGGACATTTAAAGGATCCAACTCTGGTTTTACTTTAAGCTTTTTCATGTTTAAAATGTGAAAAACCTTTAAAAGAGTAGTTTCTGTTGTAGTCGTATGCTGTTAGACTGTGAAGAAGGTAACAAAAAAATGGAAGTTGAACACTCTGCCACTTGTGACCAGTGCATTGCTTTGAAACAAGGAGTTAAGCTTTATAAGTAGCTATTGCATAAAGTCTTGTCTAAATCCTAGTCTCTAACTTCTAGCGGATAGATATTGATAATACTAAATCACCCATTCTTAAGTAAAATATCTTCTGTATGGACCCAACACACTCCACACTACCTTGGAGCAAATGGCAACACCCTGATACTATCTAACCAATTATCTGTCTGTTTAGCATTACAACCTGTTTTTAATTATATTCAATCTCTTTCTAGTCTAATTTCATACCATTTCAAACTCCACAGCTTTTCTAAAAGCTGTATAATTGATACTGTGTAATTTGCTGTTTAATAATGAAAAGTCATATAGGACAGCAGGGGAAATGCATTAGAAAGTAAGTATAAAATGCTAATAAGCAAAACACCACACCTGAGGCACAATTCCCACAGCAGTCCACAAAAAAAGTCCAAGGGTTCCAATAATAGTAATAAAGTGTTTAATAACAGACAATAGATGTAAACGGACAATAGGTAAGCACTTTCGTTTGTCTCAATGCAGACATTATCAAAACCAAAAGTGCTTAACTCCAAATCCCTTTAAATAGTCAACCCATTTGGCTGATCAAAAAATTCTTAAAAAGGCAAGACATATTACAAACAACTTATCATAAAAATTTAAAAAATTTTGCTAAAGTATCGAAGCCCTTTCAATTAAAATGGGCTTTAAAGAAACATGTTCATTCATGTCAGGGGGCTGGCAAACATTTAATCGGAGTTGCCACTTCAACTCTGCCTTCTCAATCTGGTTTGACCAGTTACCCCCCCTGACATTTTTAACAACCACTTCTCAAATACCAAATTTGAAGCCAGAAGAACTTATTAGTTGTCATTTTCACCACTCGACACACGTTTTTGTTTGGTTTAAGTATAAAATGCATACGCTTGCTTTGATGAAAATGTTTGACTTGTATGTCTAATTTCATAGAGAGTGCATTTTGCAGATAACGAAGGGCGGTCAGTATGTGAAGTTGTTAGTGTCTGAAATGTATGCTTGGTTCAGTTGTTTAAATGCCTTATTATGTTTGCTCTATTGTTTCACTATTCATTTTGTATTAGGTTGTTTGTATATCTGTTTATTCACAGCTTTGATACCTGTACAGTGTAAGGGCTCTGATTACCACATTCTGTTCTGCTTCTAAGTATGGGAAAAAGCATGAGAGAGCAAACATAAAAATGTGTATGTGTGCTTTGATGAGAATGCCTGATTTGTTTCTCTGAGGTCATAGAGAGCACATTTTGTAGATAATAAAGGATGGTCGTTATATGAAGATGTATTATAATGTCTTTAACATGAATCGTTGGTTCTGAGATAAAGAATTCCTTCAGCTTCCTTATTTTCCAGAGTGGCCACATATGAAAGGAAAAAAGCCTATGACAAGAGAAATTTATGAAATTCTCTGTCAAACATTTTAAATCGTTAGAGAAGTGTTAGGAATATTTGACACTGAGAAACCCCTGATGGTTTCTTGACTGTTTACATATTCTCAACCAACTGACATTCAGCAATAAATTCCAAAGATGTGGTTCTCAACTTGTTATGACTAGAGTCGGGGACAAAGGCCCCAAATTGAGGAAATGTTTGCATATTGGTGCTGCTGACTTTGACTTTTTACAGAATGACATGAAATGGATTAAAATGCATTTTTTAAAATAAAATAAATCTGTAACTATAATGTTTGCCATAATCTTAACTGTAGTCCACTACCTTTCCTCAAAGCATTATGAATTCTTTAAGGGACAGAACTAGCTGTACGAAAATCAGGGGGAGTATAGTGGCCCTGTTACACAGAGGGATAAAGCAGTCAAAATGCACTCTCCTTTGAAAAAATTAAAAACTGAAAAAACAAAATGCTACAGCATTCAGTATTTACCTTTTCACCAAAAACTTCATCAGTTTTTACAGAGAGATAAAGCCCTTAATGCACCCCAGTTGACCTATGTTTGATTATGTCATGGGTGCTGGAGGAGGGGATGGGACTGAATGGCCAAGGTTTGTTCACCCATCCTTGGCAGAGGGAGGCAGCCTAGGCTCACTGCAGTTAACAATGTACGAGTCTGGTGAGCTCCATGCTGCATAAAAGGTGAGCCAGTTAGGCAGGAGGTTGAGCATGCACAGAAGATGCATGCATTTCTCTAGTGTAGTGATCATACAGCTGGCATGGCTATCATGAGGGGGCAGGAGTTAAGGCACATTCCTTGGCAGCCATATGACACTGCGCCAGCCTCCAAAATCTCCTCACTAATCCTGGATGTGGGTTGGGTTAAGACTGGAGGGCGTTAAGGTAGATCCGCTGAACAAGAGTGGCAGCGGGGGGGGGGGGTGATAGTTGAAAGAAATGCTTAAAGATCTCTCATCCAGGGATGTCTTTGTGCCTTTTCCAATCCATACCTTAACATAATGTGCATGGTACTTAAGAGCACTCATTTCCTAGTCCTGCCAGTTCTTTTGCCACTTGCATGGCTCAGATAATCCTTACACTCAGTGGTTATATCCTGCTTTCCAAGCTTTAACATCATCTTACTAGCTTTCCATATGGCCATCATGTCAGAAATGCAAACTGAGAAAAAAAAAAAAGGCAAAGTCTTCCTACCTAAATGCCATATTCCAAACCACAGCCTTCCAGCTGAAGCATTTCTGTAAATGAATTTAAGTCCTAGATTATTTTAAAGACATTGAATGTAACAGTGTTACCCCTGTGATAAACAGTTGATGAGTACGACTAAATTCCCACAGCTTATCGGTAATCATACACACTCCATAGTCTCCTACCCCTCCCAAATATTATTCCCTACTAATACCTCTTTCACCCCAAGTTTCTGTTTTTAAAAGTTTTTATTTTCATTCTTAAGAAAAATACTGCAAAATCTATAGACTTAAGACTAATTAGAGTAATTTAAATTAGTGTAGTGTCCGCCCTGCACTCTTACAAATGAGTGCCAAACCTCCAGCTAAACCACCTTTGCATATATTTGTTTTCTACAAGTCCCCTCTCCACTTCAACTACTGCTGCATAATTACTGTCCCCTGAAAATTATTCGCCATCCAGTCCACAAAAGTTCTGGTCAATAGGAGTTATCTTATGTCCAGTTTGGATTTTGAAATGGTCACAACTGTATGATCAAAACTTACACCATTACAGATGAAATGTTCTTATCAATGGACGAGGGCTGGCTAACTGGTACTGTCTTTATATATTTGCTTCAATCCTTTGAAATTGTAAACCATCAAATCCTACTAAGGAGAATGGGAATGTAGACTTTATTGCCAACACAGTCAGTTGGTTAAAGATTAAGTAACAACAGAACCTGTAAAGTAGAAGTCAGTAATACTATAACTGATGGCGGAACCTTTACAGCATGTGCTCCTCTGGGCTATGTACTATATCCAATGCTGTTTTCATCACTTAATGGCATTAGCTCAATTATATCTCTTTTAAAATTATTCTTTGAGCAGGTGATGCTTTCTATAGAGATATATGTCCGTGTTTTGCAACTGTACAAGAAGAGTTGCAAAGACTTCTGTAATCTCTTAGTTTGGCTAACTAAAAAACTCTCATTGTAAGTGTCTTAAAACGCAGTAATGGTCTTTAACACCAAATGGAAACATACCCAAATTAAATTTTTTGTATAAAGACTCCTAACAATGACTGCATATCCACAGTACAAGAATACAAATACTGTGGCCTTACTTTAGAACCCTGTCATTCAAAGGTATATGTATTGCCAGTTACCATGAAACTTAAGCTGCCTGCTCCATTCATAGCAACTAAATCTTGAAGCCAGAAAAGCTCTAGCAAAGTCCGTACTTATACCTAGAACAAAATATCCTTTCCATGTTGTCTCACTGTAGTCTGCTTATAATACACACCATATTCAAGCTACGTTAAATGGCATTATCTAGATTTATCAGTGCCGTCCTTCTACTTGAACATCAGTGCACAACCCTGTTACTGCTCATTGTGGGAAAATTCCTATCCATCCTGACCTGAAAAATAAACTCAATCTCATCCTTCCCTTTTTCTCTTCAAAATCAAGCTAACAAGACTAACCCTACACATGACCTTTTTTTACCATGCTGTCAGTAGAGGAAAGCAGCAATAAAATGGATCCATCATACTGAAACTACTTGCCATCCAGCCTTAGGAATATTATAGATTACAAAATACTTGGGGGAAAAAAGCTCTGCACACCTAAAAGATACTTGGAGATACACATGCTTTACAAAGGTTGATTTAACCAACTTGTATAAAAACTTACCAATAACATAGCTAGAACATTCCTTGTATTTCTTTTACTATCCATAAAAAAGATCCTCCATCTGTAAATGTTCTGTGAAAATAACCACCGATCCATAGATATATTTTGATCTTAGATGTTTGAGCACTTAACATAACTATGTGATACTTCGTAGGACTGGGGGACTGGTTTTACACTATAATGACAAATGTTCATTCCATGTGTCAGTCTTAAACATTCTCATTACTGTAGTGCGTATTGGAATACTATTTATTTGCATAATGTTATTGTAGATGTGTGCATTACAGTGTTCCACTGAGATTCTGTGAAAGTGTATTATCACTTGTACTAATATACTGTCCTTCTCTGTATATGATGGTTGTACCCCATATGCTTAATATAGATGTAAAACTTGGTGCACATGCACCTAAATCATACCTATAAAGTGTCCTATGACCCAGTCCACCTACCTTGTTAATACAGTTAAGTAAATATTAAAAGCCATGACCCACACAGACTTTCTTGTCTCAGGGCGTAGCACAGTGTGGAATGACACTTTTGTCAGTTAGTAAATCCTATTACTTGCAGGTGCTTTCAGGTAAAACGTCTTAATAGCTTTATATCAGGAATAGTGATGGCCATAGGGAGTTCTTTGCATATGAACCATCAAAAGGATCATCCTGCACAAGTTGCAGAATTGCATTAAGGACAAGTTTCAGCTGCAACACTCACCCATGATAACATGTACTTAAGTCTTCTCCCATTCCCATCCTCTGTCTTTGAGGCAGACCAAGGAACCAAAGGATGAACTCCACCATCATCAGCCTCTAAAAGTGTATGTATGGGTTAGTTTTTTGTTTATAAACAAAAAACATCTTTATTAAATTATCACATGTGACAGGCAATCTTACATTTATATAAATGAAAAACAAACATTGACACAACTTTAGTAGCAGGCATTATCTTTCACAGACACCATTGAGGCAGCTGTATTGGCAAACATTATACATCATTTATAATCTATCCAGTCATTGTCAGTTAAGCATTATATAGCTCATTCAGGTCCTGCCTTCTTTTAAACCTTGTTCCTTCTCTGCATATATTGTTCCCACAATTCCCATTTTTTCCTATGTAGTTTGCTCCTTCCCTTGTCTAAAGATCCCAATTCCAGTTGTTTTATCTCTGTTACTATATTGACTACTTCTAGTAATGTTGGTTTAGACTTTGATTTCCATTTTCTAGTAATTGCTTTTTTGTCAGCCGTCATAATTAGACTCAGCAAGGCTTTACTATGTCAGTATGTCCAGGTTCTTATGCCATTTGTTCACTGATTAATCAGCTGAGATGGTCAGTCAGTTTATTTTGGAGTAGTTCAACCAATTATGGATTAGTATTACTTAAGATCATGTATTCCCACCCTGGGATATTCTCCCCACACTCATTCAGGTAGGAGGGTCTTTTAAGTCATATACCAAAATTCACATCTACGAAGCTAGATATTAACACACCCTTTGAAAAAAACAACCAAAAACCATTGCTGCAAAAACCATTGCTGGGCCTGTAGCAGGCCTCCTTCCAGGCATACAAGTTTCACTTATTGACATATTTCAAGTGGTCGTGCACATGCTTGCTTTCATGTGATATTTTGTAGTCTTACCCCTGCAAGTATGGCGTGTTTAATTCCCTCATAGATTCACTCTTATGAGGTGTCTGAGAGTTCCTCAGCCATTTTCTAAGACAAATCTCCATTTCTCACTGATAACTCCTTTGTGAGGCCCTTGGGTCCATGAGAAGCAACTTAGAGTGGCTTGAGCCCCCTTTTTCTCCTCTGAGAAATGCCCTGAGTTTTCCCTCTGTAGATCCCAGTTATTAAGGATGCTGTCTAGGTAGCTAGGGGATGCCTTCACTGTGCCCTCCTCTGTCTTCAAGAAAGTAGATACCCTCTACAAACATCTGTTTGAGTAGATGAGCAGCTGCCTCAGTTTCCTGTGGCTGACTTCTGTGTGATCTTTTCAGTCCAGTGTTGGTCCCAGAGACTACAGCAGCTTGTAATCACAACCTGACCAGAAGTGAAAGGCTTTTTAATTTATTATTTATTTGGTATTTACAGTTTGTTTACCTGGGTTGAGCACCATTCCATATAGAACAGTTTCAGACTCAGTCCAGGGGAATTTGCAAGGGGTATGAGGTTATGGAGAGATTTTATCTGGTACAGAAGGACATAACTATGGTTTTGGAGGTGTTAGTAGTTTTGACAAAATCTTGTCGGAAGGAGTATTGAAGATTGGTTTATATGGCTGGGGTAGAATTTCCTGACCCAAGAAAGACCATGTTATTGGCATGTAAATCAGAAGGAGATATGCGTGGTCATATGGGAGATTGCTTATAAAGATTAAGAAGAGAAGGTGTTCCTTTCTGGAGTCTTGGGGAACACCTTTCAATAATAGACCTTCAGAGGATATAGAGGAGTAGATTTGAACTCCAAAGTGATGGTTGCAGGAGAAGTCTTGAAACCAAAGCAGAGAATCTGGGCTTACACCAATGTGAAACGTGGTTCAGAAACAGAAAGTGGTCTACCTAGTCGGACGCTATCAAAATGGTTTCCTTTACCCTTTAGAGATGATGGTCACGAAAGCAGCCACTGTGCAGCACCCAGCCTAGAAGTTGTGTTTGTAGATGGGCAGTCAGTACTGATCGATGTAGGTTGACAACTGCATATAGATTTGTTTTTTTAAGAATTTTCCTAAAGTGGTAACAATAGAGATGTGACAGTGTTGATATGTTATTCGGGTTTGGTTGTTTGGGGAGGGGTTTAATTAAGGCAGCTGTCCAGATGATAAGCATAATGTTGTTGGGGTGGCAAAGGTTGCTTATGTGGGTGAGAAGAGTATTAATGTAGTCTTTACAGTGATATAAAAACCAGAGGAGTGGGTTATCTGATACTGTGAGGGTGTCTTGAGGAATTTGCTTGAGGAGCGATGCAGCAAAAGAGTTTGCACCTATATCATTTTGGGGCTTAGAGAGGTCAACTATTTCTATTCTGTTTAGATTATATTCACACTTGCTGGGGGAAGGCTTTGTAAAATTCTTGAGGCCATCCCAAAGACTGAGTTTAAGGGTGACCTATAACAACACTGACAATAGATTCCACAGTGTGTTCTCATGCTTCTTGCTGTAACATTTTACTGTGCAAATGCCGTGATCTGGGACACAAGCTCATGTTTTTGTCTGCATAGAGTGGCATGGCTAAAACTGCTGTCCTTGAATGCAAAGCTCTGGAACAATACCTTGGATGCCCATTTTGTGGTGGAAGTGCTATTCAGCTAGATTGCTGAAGGCCTGGTTAGGAGCCTGTTGTGGAAGAAGCAGGCCCTTACCTATGACCTACTTCTTCCTTATCCTACCCCTAGTCAACATCAAAAGAGGTTGAAGCCTCTTTATTGCCTGAGAAAGGCTCTGAGACATTACACATTCCAGCTTTCTCCAGTGTCCGCTAAGGTACTTAAGAAGCTGACCTTTCTGGCTGGTCCGCTACTATCCTGTCTGTAATCTGGAACTGTCTAGTGTAGTTATTTGTGCACAGTTTCCCCAAGTGCACCCTGTTTTGAAAAAACATCACAGGAGATATGCGAGTTCTAGATAATGTCAATCTCTGTCATATTCCAAAGCTTACCTTAAGGTGATTTCATAATTGTCCCTGAACCACTCTGTTCACCTCTCCATTTTCACTCATGACAGCAGAGGCTTGGAATAGAGTATCCTTTACACGCTCGATATCTACTTTCAGCTCAGGTGCTATCTGCAGTTGGACAACATTAGGGGTGGTTCTTCTCAGACCTGAGAGTCTTCATAACAAACTGCCTAATCTTGAAACACTTGTTCAGTATCCCCATGCATGTATACCTATGACATGGATTAAATGTCAGAAAATCGCTCTTTCCATACCTGAGTTTTGTGCCTACCTAGCCTTCAGACCTGGTAGAAACTATGACTGAGTATCCATATTTGTCGTTGGCCATTTCACATCTAGACTGATATTTAGAGACTCCAATAGGAAGCTCTTAGAACTCCAACTTGCAGTGGAGTAAGGTAAGCTTTCAATTTATAGCCTGTTATAGATCCCCCTCCATGTCCCCAGAGGTTCATGCATAATTCCTGACAATTTTAGAAGAAATTTCCATGAGCAACAGCTCTGTAATCCTTTGACTTCAGTTAATCCTCCATAGATGGGAATAAGCTACATCACTAATGCAGGATATTTTCTGAGATTAATGGGTTGGGTAGGCAGGAATTCTCTGGATCAAATTGTCTTTGAACATAGTACGGGCTGCAACATTCTTGATCTGATCTTCATTAATAAGGCCTGTACCTGTTACATCCCCTTAGTCTCCCCCTCACCAGCAAATTATGTTACACTGATCTTTCATCTTTGTTTGTTACATTAGCAGGAGGTGCCAGCATGTCTGGTGATTCAACACATTTCACAGACATTCCTTTCCCTGTGTCATTTAGAAAAAAAAGTTTGACATTCCTAGCCATGGGAACAAGGCACGGTAGGTGAATCTTAGAGGAAAAAAGAAGAAAAAACATACATCCTGCTCCATTTAGCCTGACATTATCCCCTGGCTTCCCAATTGCTTTTCATTTAGCCTGGCATTTCCCTAGCTTCACACTGTTCATGCTGCTCACCTCAATCTGGCCAAAGCATTTAACACCATACCACATAACAAAGTTGTAAAGAACACTCTGATGAAGGCTGTGCGATTTATTAGCCGAAACCCGTCTGTTTTTCTCCTGTAATATTATGTTTGTAGCACATAATATTAAATATTGGTTTTGCCACAGTCTGCTGGTCTAATTTTGCTTTGGATTACGAATTAAATAACCATCACTTTTTAATGTAAGCGCTTTCGTACAAACAATGACATATACTTCATCAGACAATGAAATTCCTAAACAACTCCCCTTAAATAATGAAGTTAATTGTTAAATTGAAAGTCAATTAACTTTTTAAAGTTGCATACTCCAAAAAATACATCCATTTACAAATAAAAACATGTAAAGCTTTCCTTGCTAAGAAATATATATATATATATATAAAAATACATAAAAATATATAGAAATAAATATATACTTTTATATATATATATATATATATATATATATATATATATATATATATATATATAATGAAAGACATATTCTTTGAGACCACCATCCAACAAACACAGAGTAATATCTTTTGCAATCATCGTTATAAAACATGAAAAATAAAACATAAAAAATAAAAGATAAATAAAAGATGTGTTGACTTTACATATAAATAAAGTAACCATCATCTATCTAAAGCCTTTAATTTAAGTAGGCACTTAATGGAACAAAATTAATTAAGTCCTGGAAATATATGGACATTGGAACGAAGCTGCCATAAAAGCTCATGTTCTTCGAACTTTAGTTCCCAAGGTCATCCTCTGATATTTTTATTAACTTGTTCAATAATACTAAACTTAAAATCGTGTGTAGAGTATTCACTAACATGACATGCAAAGGCATTATTATAGTTCTTCTTACTAATATAATAAATATTCTTATAAACCCTCTGCTTAAAGACACACTCTGTTTTTCCTATATAAAAACATAAACATTGTTGACATGAGGCAAGATATACGACCCCTTGAGACTCGCAATTGTATTTGCCTCTGATAGTATAAGAGATGCCATTAATGTGAACATCTTTCCCTGTTTGAATGTTTATGCAGTAGTGGCAATGTCCACATGTAAACATTCCCCAGGCATTACAATTTGGTTGTAAGGGAGGGGGCTCCAAAAGTCCTTTCAAGTTAGGGCCTCTTTTATATGTAATCAAAGATCTGTTTCCCAATATATTGGTTATAGACTGATCTTGCATTATGAACATCCAATTACTCATTAAGATGCTACGTATATTACCTGCATCATTAGTATATTGAGTGGAAACGCTGACAGTGAATTGTATGATTGGTTTCAGCTACCAACATATTATTATGAGGAAAACATTCAAAACTATCCACATTTGTGGAATGCTGGTGTCCTTTCCATAGGATTGGACTAAAATATCCTATATTCTTCTACCTACTAACTTCCATTCTAAGTTGTTATATAATGGCTTCAGAGTATGCTCTATTTAGAAACGTGTTTTAAATTATCACATTCAGCCTCAAAATCCATGTCTGAGGAAACCATTCTGGATGCCCTTACCAACTGGCCTTTAATCACTGCTTTCTTTTGTTGGATAGGATGATTACTACAAAAGTGTAGAAAAGAATTAGAATACGTAGGTTTCCTATAAATCCTAGCTGAATACCTACAATGTATTCTGTCCTTATGTAAAAATACATCCAAAAAATTAATAAGTTCAGTATTAAACTGAAATGTAAAATCTAAGAAGGAAGTAAACCCTTTGTTTCCACAAACTGTGTGGCTGAATTATGGTCTCCTTTTCAATTAAAGAACATGGCATCCTGATAGCGAGTATACTAAGCTACATTATCCTTAAATAGTTGGCTGTTAAATAGGTAACATCTTTCCCAATATGCCATGATGGAGTTGGTAAAACTACCGCCACAAGGAGAGCCCATAGCTACGCCTGATTTTTGGAGAAAATATTCTTTATTAAATTGAAAGAAGTTGCTGTTCAGCACAAGTACTAATAATGTTTCAATTACATTAATATTTTGATCATCTATCCCTTTTTTGAATAAAAATGCTCGAACTCACTCAAGGCCTGTATCCTGGGGTATGACTGTGTATAAATCTTTAATATCAATTGTTAGAAAATTGAAATTCTCAAAAAATTCTAACTTACTGGTATCTTCCAGAAAACCCCAGGAGTCATGGCATATTTGATGTTCATTGGCCAACAAGGGTTTAATTCTAGTGTCCACCCATTTGGCACAAGCATAAGTTATGGATTTCCACCTGTCAATAATAGGACGTAAGGGAGGGTTAATAAGATCTTCCTGTATTTTGGTTGTGCCAAAGATTACTGGAGTCATTGGGGCTATCATTACAAGATAATGGTAGGTCTCAATAATTATTGAACCTTAGATAAATAAATCATTTAAAATTCTATGAATATGCTGATAAGCCTGGTGAAGCTGGTTAATTGAGACCTTTTCATAATTCAGAGTATTTAAGATGGATTCCATTCTTACAGTATAATCAGCTTCATCCATAAATACAACCCCCCACCCTTGTCTGGCTTCATCACTCGAATTCCATTTGTTTTCAGATAAATGAGAAAATTCGTTCAGCTTTGCTAATGTTATTCTCTCTATAAACATTATTAAATTCTTTAAATAAAGCTTTAATTTGAGTTTCACAAACTTTCTCATACAAAGCCAGAGTGGCATGAAGTGGGGAGGTGAATACACTAGACACTTTCACTGTGCAACATTTGAGAATTGTTACCAAACATAAGTGTAAGATTTAACTTGTGTAAAAGAAGCTTCAGGTCAAACACTGTATTAGCTATATTAGTTCTAACAGAAGGAACAAAGTTCAAACCTTTTGACAGAAAGTCAACAATCTCTTGAGGCACTAGTATAGAAGTGAAATTGTAGATTTTAAAGTCACCTTCTTGGCTTTCAAGTATATTAAGTCCATACATGTTTTCTTATTCCCCTATTACTTGCAATGCTTGTATTTTCTTCTCTGTTGGCGAGGATTTGCTAACGGTCATGTTTGTATAGATTTCCTGCTGTTGGGGTTGTGAAAACCCTGCTGGTTATGATTATTCTGTTGTCTGGGTCTTCCAAGTTCAGGAGGGACTCCTTGTTGATTTTGTTGGTTTTGTTTAAGCCTTTCACTTTGTCTAACCTCTGTATGTGTACTAGCCGTTTTATTATTTACAATGACATCATCAGCCTGGTTAGGTACACCAATGGCTTCAACCAAAGAGGTAGTAGGGGGTGTGAGAATATTTGTTGTCCGGTGGATCTGGATAAGCAGTGCCCTGCTGATAGTCTAATCTATCTCTATTTATCTTATGTAGCTTCGTTTCAGTGATTTTACTAATAACTGCATCAATACTTGTAAAAAATATGCCAGAAATCAAATTCATACCGGCCAAATTCGGGATCAGCTTTAATGTTACGTTCCAGGATCTCTAACTGAATTTTGAGATCCTCCATTTGCTCAGTGTAATTGATAAGGGCTTCCAAAAATTCAAAACCCTGTCTGTCAAACAGGGCTAAAAGTTTCAACTGGAAGGCAGAGTTTTTAATAATCCCCATAGGGTAATGCCATTGTCTAAGCCCTTTTGGAATTAACTTGAGTTTAATGCACTCACGGAAATACAGAATCTCTAATGAAGTTTTTTATATTGTAATAGCTTATGATCAAATTCAAATACATTCAAACAGGGAAAGATGTTTACATTAATGGCATCTCTTATACTATCATAGGCAAATACAATTGTGAGTCTCAATGGGTTGTATATCTTGCCTCATGTCAACAATGTTTGTTTTTATATAGACAAAACAGAGCGTGTCTTTAAGCAGAGGGTTTATGAGCATATTTATAATATTAGTAAGAAGAACTATAATGATGCCTTAGCACGTCATGTTAGTGAATACTCTACACACAATTTTAAGTTTAGTATTATTGAACAAGTTAATAAGAATATCAGAGGAGGCCCTTGGGAACTAAAGCTCGAAGAACATGAGCTTTTATGGCAGCTTCGTACCAATGCCATATATTTCCATGTCTTAATGAATTTTGTTCCATTAAGTGCCTACTTAAATTAAAGGCTTTAGATAGATGATGGTTACTTTATTTATATGTAAAGTCGACACATGTTTTATTTATCTTTTATTTTTTATTTTTCATGTTTTATAATAAGTTGGATGATTGTAAAAGATATTACTCTGTGTTTGTTGGATGCTGGTCTCAAAGAATGTCTTTCATTATATATATAGAAAACTATATATTTATTTCTATATATTTTTATATATATGTATTTATTTTGTATGTGTGTGTATGTATATATATATATATATATATATATATATATATATATATATATATATACATACATCTGTTTCTTAGTAATGAAAGCTTTACACAGTCTATGTACATGTTTTTATTTGTAAATGGATGTATTTTTGGAGTATGCAACTTTAAAAAGTTAATTGACTTTCAATCTAATAATTAACTTCATTATTTAAGGGGAGTTGTTTAGGGATTTCATTGTCTGTTGAAGTACATGTCATTGTACAAAAGCACTTTCATTAAAAAGTGGTGGTTATTTCATTCGTGCCATCTTTTGTTTTTTGCTGAGTTTGTTCCTTTGAAGTTCTAGTCTGTTGTTTATTTGTGATGGCGAATGGCAACTGCCCACAATCTCAATCCTTATTTTCACAAGAAAGTAGCATGGGAGGACCAGGAGGTTTTACACTAAAGGCAAATGCCATGGGGACCTTGACTGCTTTAATCCAGCAACTTACAAACCATGTAGATGACTTGTCAAGGAGAATTTTCGAACAAGAAACTACACTTCATGCTTCACTGAGACCAGCTAGCAGAACTAATAGTTTAGGTGGGCAGCAATTAAGCCCGTCTTATGCTTCTGCTTTAACTTTTCCAACTAATAATCTGTCCATTAATCAAGCAAATCCTGCTTCAGTGAGAAGTAACACTTCTGGTAACAGTTTAATACAAGGACTTAACCAGAACCAACATTCTAACAGGAATATGCATATTCCTACAGTTACGGACGTTACTAACACACCACAGAATCTTGGAGCTATCAGCTTGCAACCTGATAATAACGTAAGTAACCTTTAAAAAAAACTTGGTTACTAATCTTAAAGAATTTGATCATAAGCTATTAAAATATAAAAAACTTCAGTTAGAGATTCTGTATTTCCGTGAGTGCATTAAACTCAAGTTAATTCCAAAAGGGCTTAGACAATGACATTACCCTATGGGATTATTAACAACTCTGCCTTCCATTTGGAACTTTTAGCCCTGTTTGACAGACAGGGTTTTGAATTTTTGGAAGCCCTTATCAATTACACTGAGCAAATGGAGGATCTCAAAATTCAGTTAGAGATCCTGGAAAATAACATCAAAGCTGATCCTGAATTTGGCCTGTATGAATTTGATTTCCGGCGTATTTTTACAAGTATTAATGTGGCTATTAGTAAAATCACTGAAACAAAGCTAAGTAAGATAAATAGTCAGCAGGGCAGTGCTTATCCAGATGCACTGGACAACAAATATTCTAACACTTCTGCTACATCTTTGGGTGAAGCCATTGGTGTGCCTGCCCAGGCTGATGATGTCATCGTAAATAATGAAACAGCTAGTACACATACGGAGGTTAGACGAAGTGAAAGGCTTAAACAAAATTAACAAGGAGCCCCTCCTGAACTTAGAAAACCAAGATAACAGAATAATCATAACCAGCAGGGTTTTCGCAACCCCAACAGCAGGAAATCTATGGAAACACTACCATTAGCGAATTCTCACCAACAGAAAAGGAAATGCAACCATTGAAAGAGATAGGGGAAGAAGAAAACATGTATGGACTTAATATACTTGAAAGGCAAGAAGGTGACTTTAAAATCTAGAATTTCACTTCTAAACTAGTGCCTCAAGAGATGGTTGACTTTCTATCAAAAGGTTTGAGCTTTGTTTCTTCTGTTAGAGCTAGTATAGTTAATACAGTGTGTAACCTGAAGCTTTCTTTTTACGTTAGTTAAATCTTACACTTATGTTTGGTAACAATTCTCAAATGTTGCATAGTGAAAGTGTACTCACCTCCCCACTTCATGCCACTCTGGCTTTGTATGAGAAAGTTTGTGAAACTCAAATTAGAGCTTTATTTAAAGAATTTAATAATGTTTAGAGTGAATAACATTAGCAAAGCTGAAAGAGATTTTCTTATTTATCTGAAAACAAATGGAATTCAAGTGATGAGGCCAGACAAGGGTGGGGAGTTGTATTTATGGATGCAGCTGATTTATATTCTAAGAATGGAATCCATCTTAAATACTCCAAATTATGAAAAGGTCTCAATTAACCAGCTTCACCAGGCTTATCAGCATATTCGTAGTATTTTAAATGATTTATTTATCAAAGGCTCAATAAGTATTGAGACCCACCATTATCTTGTAATGACAGCCCCAATGACCCCAGTAATCTTTAGCACACCCATAATACATAAAGATCTTATTAACTCGTACATGAATCGTGCCATCCCAAATAGAACAAAGATGCTGTCCTCCAAAAAAAGGAAGCCAATCTGGTGGTCCCCTGCCATAAACAAATTTTACAACAAAAGGAAGAAACTGTTGCAGAAAAGAGGAAAATCCCAGGATGCAAAAACTCCCTTACCAGCCTCATTAAGAAGCTGAGATCCCTCATAAAATCCTCCAAAGCTAGTTATGAAAATAAAATTGTCAAAGATTTCAAAGACAACCACAAGGCATTCTATAGCTATGTCAAGAATCTAAATGGCAATGCTCAGATCTGCTCTGAGCTACAACAGAATGGCATTAAGTACACTGATCCCAAGGATATTGCCAATATCCTGGCAGATCAATTCAGTGCCAACTTCACCCCCTAAAGGGCCCATCTCAAAACCGAAAGATTGCCATATTCCGGTAATAACGGCCACAAAGGTAAAAAACACACTCTCCAAAGATAAGAATACAGCATCCATGTGATCAGACGACATCCCAGACTACAAAATGAACTGGCACCTCACCTGTGTGTCATGTTTAATCATAGCCTCACCTCAGGCTTCTTGCCCACTGATTGGCACACAGCTACAGTTATCCCACTGCACAAGGTGGGATCCACCTTGGATCTTGGGAACTACCGCCCTATCAGTCTGACGGGCCTGATCTGCAAGGCCATGGAACGTATGATCATGGAACTTATAAACAAAGACATTGGCAACCTTCAAACACTGGACCCCACCCAGTTTGGGTTCTTGAAGGGCCGATCTTGTCTTCTGAACCTGATTGACTTTTTCGAATCAGTCTCCAGAGCTGTGGAGGAGGGTAAGACGTTCCACACAGCCTATCTGGACCTCACCAATGCCTTCGACACCATCCCCCACTCTGGAATCATAGATAAACTTACTATGTTGGGCATTAATCCCTACGTCACTCGATGGGTTGCTAACTGGGTTACTGACAGAACCCACATTGTAAAAGTAGCTGACTCCTAATCCAGCTCCAGACAAGTGACAAGTGGAGTTACCTCAGGGTTCAGTCCTGAGACCGCTCTTGTTTGGCATCTACTTCTCTGAGGTACAGGCCAACACTAAGGGACTCTGGCTAATAAAGTTCACAGATGACTGCAAACTGGGAGCCATTATTGAATCCCCAAACAATGTGGATATTCTACAAAAGGCCCTTACAGAAACAACATGCTTGGTGCAAGAGCCATGGGCTCAAGCTCAATGCCAAGAAATGTATAGTCATCCCCTTTGGGGAAAAAACATGTACCCGTGAATTACCACATAGGTGGCAGTACACTAAACACTGAAAGTGTGATGAGAGACTTAGGGACACAGATGCCAGTTGTCTCACCTTCGATAACCACATTGCCACAACAGTCAGGAAATCCTTCTATGTGGCACATCTCATCACTAAGGGCTTTTCATCTAGAAAAAAGGGGTCATTGTCCCATGGTACTTATCCTGCATTAGACCCATTATAGAATACAACGCCCCGTTTGGTATGTACCTCTCAAGACATCTGCAACAACTGGAAAGGCCACAGAAATACCTCACTAAAAGAATCACAGGCTTAAAGCAGATGCCGTATGCTGACTGTCTAAACAAACTTTAGCTATACTCTGTCACATATCTTCTACTCAGAGGCGATCTCTGCTTAACATACAAGGCCATGTCAAACCCAGAGCTGTCGGACATGCTACACTTAAAGAAATTCCAATCCCTCAGAGCCACATGCTCCAGGGATCTAAACCTTGTCATCGCAATGAACAAAACATGCTGGAGGGATAGGTTCCTGACCCAGAGACTCCCCAGCCTCTGGAATAGACTGCCCATACATGTCAAGCAGAACGCCTCTTTGGCCCTCTTCAAAAGGAACCTCGATGATTACATGGGGGTTTACTATCAGATGTTCGAATCGAACTCCATTGACTGCACTTTTGTCGAACACAGAAATTCAAAAACGGTAATGTCAACAACCAAAAGCCAACCTAGGAACGGGTTTTAACATGGGTCGAGATAGGGGAGAGGTTTGTATTTCGGCAATAATAGTGAACACCTATCTCGACCCATGTTAAAACCATTCCTAGGTTGGCTTTTGGTTGTCGACATTACCGTTTTCGAATTTATGTGTTCGACAAAAGTGCAGTCAACGGAGTTCGATTCAAACATCTGATAGTAAACCTTGGCTGGGAGATGGGAAATTCACCCCGGGGATCACGTCAGTCGTCCTGCTAGACAGGGGTCCAGGGAAGTAAATATTGTGGAAAGAAATAGCCAGGGAATTGTTATGGCTAGGCTTGTATAGGCCCTAGGGCCGATAGCCTAGTACCAGCCTATGAACCCTCCCTTACGTCTTATTATTGATGGGAGGAAATCCATAACTTATGCTTGTGCCAAATGGGTGGACACTAGAGTTAAACCCTTGTTGGCCAATGAACATCAAATATGCCGTGACTCCTGGGGTTTTCTGGAAGATATCAGTAAGTTTGAATTTTTTGAGAATTAAAATTTTTTTAACAATGATATTAAAGATTTATACACAATCATACCCCAGGATACAGGTCTTGAGTGGGTTTGAGCATTTTTATTTGAAAAGGGATGGATGATCAAAATATTAATGTAATTGAAACATTATTAGAACTTGTGTTGAACAACAGCTTCTTTCTATTTAATAAAGAATATTTTCTCCAAAAATCAGGCATAGCTATGGGCTCTCCTTGTGACGGTAGTTTCACCAACTCCATCATGGCATATTGGGAAAGATGTTACCTATTTAAGAGCCAACCATTTAAGAATAATGTTGCTTGGTATACTCATTATCAGGATGATATGTTCTTTATTTGGAAAGGAGACCACAATTCAGCCACACAGTTTGTGGAAACAATTAAAGGGTTTTCTTCCTTCTTAGATTTTAAATTTCAGCTTAATACTGAATTCATTAATTTCTTGGATGTATTTTTACTTAAGGATAGAATACATTGTAGGTATTTAGCTAGGATTTATAGGAAACCTATGTATTCTAATTCTTTTCTACACTTTTGTAGTAATCATCCTATCCACCAAAAGAAAGCCATGATTAAAGGCCAGTTGGTAAGGGCATCCAGAATGATTTCCTCAGACATGGATTTTGAGGCTGAATGTGATAATTTAAAACATGTTTCTACATAGAGCATACCCTGAAGCCCTGATAGAACAACTTAGAAAGTTAGGAAGAGGAATATAGGACATTTTAGGCCAATCCTATAGAAAGGACACCAGCATTCCACGAATATGGATAGTTTTGAATGTTCTCATAATAATAGGTTGGTATCTGAAACCAATCATACTAACTTCACTGTCAGCTTTACCACTCAGTATACTAATGATGCAAGTAATAAACGTAGCATCTTAATGAGGAATTGAACGTTCATAATGCAAGATCACTCTATAACCAATATATTGGGAGACAGATCTTTGATTACATATAAAAGAGGCTCTAACTTGAAAGCACTTTTGGAGGCCCCTTATGACCAAATAGTTATGCCTGGGGAATGTTTAAATGTGGACGTTGCCACTATTGCAAATACATTCAAACAAGGAAAGATGTTCACAATAATGACATCTCTTATACTATCAGAGGCAAATACAATTGTGAGTCTCAAGGGGGCATTTATCTTGCCTCATGTCAACAATGTTTGTTTTTATACAGGGAAAATGGAGTGTGTCTTTAAGCAGAGGGTTTATGAGCATATTTATATTAGTAAGAAGGACTATAATAATGCCTTTGCACATCATGTTAGTGAATACTCTACACACAATTTATTATAAGTATTATTGAGCAAGTTAATAAGAATATCAGAGGAGGCCCCTGGGAACTAAAGCTCGAAGAACATGAGCTTTTATGGCGGCTTCATACCAATGCCAATATATTTCCAGGGCTTAATGAATTTTGTTCCATTAAGTGCCTACTTAAGTTAAAGGCTTTAGATAGATGATGTTTACTTTATTTATATGTAATGTCAGCACATCTTTTATTTATCTTTTATTTTTTTATGTTTTATTTTCCATGTTTTTAATAAGTTGGATGATTGTAAAAGATATTTCTCTGTGTTTGTTAGATGCTGGTCTCAAAGAATATGTCTTTCGTTATATATATAGAAAAGTATATATTTATTTCTATGTTTGTGTCTGTTTGTGTCTTTCGGCTTTTCCCGGTTAGGGGTCGCCACAGCGGAACTCCGGTCCGCTAATGATTGGTAGTGGATTTTTACGTACCGGGTTACCAGCCCTGATGCACAACCTTCAATGAAGGCATGCCCCATTCACGTATGCCTCCACACAGAAGACGCTCTAGCTGAGAATCGAACAGGACAACATCTTGCTATGAGGCAACAACGCTACTGCATCACCACCACCGCAGTCCTTATTTATTTCTATATTTTTTGTATATATGTAATATATATATACGTTTCTTAGTAATGGAAGCTTTACACAGTCTATGTACATGTTTTTATTTGTAAATGGATGTATTTTTGGAGTATGCAACTTTAAAAAGTTAATTGACTTTCAATTTAACAATTAACTTAATTATTTAAGGGGAGTTGTGTAGGGATTTCATTGTCTGATGAAGTACATGGCATTGTTTGTACGAAAGCGCTTACATTAAAAAGCAGTGGTTATTTCATTCCTGCCATCTTTTATTTTTCACTGAGTTTGTTCCTTTGAAGTTCTAGTTATCTGACATTTGCAAATTGACTGTGATTGTCAAATACTGTCGAAGTGTCTGTACCTTTCAAAAAGAGCATACAGTAGTAAGCACTTGGTGTGTGGGTATTGGACTGAAATTGAGCATCAAAAAATTTATATTTTTCCCTTCAAAAGACAATAGTTCACAACAAAAAAAGCAAAACAAAAAAAATAGGTAGAGACCTGGATGGATAGTTCCCTCTCCTTTGATCACCAAGTGACAGCCAGGAAGTGGCAAATAATTGCCAAGAATATTTTGTCCAGATCAAGTGAAATGATCATTTCCCTGTATCTAGCACTGGACCCATTGTAGAATACAGGTCTCCCTTTGGTATGTATCTCATTAGATATTCCAGATAAAAAACTTAAAAAGCCTGAGAGATTCTTTAGAAAAAAAATATCTCTGGTCTTAAGAACCTTAATTATCGAAAGAAGCTGGAAACCATGTCCCTGTGTTCTGTATCCTATAGACTCCTGAGTGATGATTTGTGCCTTGATGACCATGCCATAAGAAATCCTGTTATCTTTGACCATCTTTTTCTCATTAAGGCAAATTGTGCAGCCTTCACCAACGTATAGAAAATGTGTTGAATGGATAGGATTATCACTCAGTATTTCTAGCCCCTCTTCTCTGGAATAAACTTCCTCTACAAGTTATGCAGTACAACTTATTAGTTTCCTTCAAATGTAACCTGAATGACAGGATAGGTACCCTCACACTTATGCATACTAGGACTAACTATACTTAACCTCCTTGAGAAAGAAGATAAAACCTGAGAGCAGGTGTTTGGCAAGACATACATGGTCTTTAGACTAAATAGCCTGGTTGATCTTATGTGTAATTTCAAGGAGATTGACCAGATTTTTACCTGTTTTGTATCAGTGAGGCAAACACTCATAGTTGCTAATCAGTCACTTTACAAACAGCTTGCCAGCTGCATTGTCTTATGGCATCATGTGGTGAATTGTCCCTGGATAATGTTGCAGTCAGAGCCTGCTCCACTGAGACAGTGGCTGCTTCCAGTATTTGATTCAGGTATGTCTCCATTGCTGACATTTATGCTGTGGCCATTTAGTTCTTGGTGAATTTATTTTATTTTATATTTGTTAACCAGGTTAGTCTGGCTGAGCTTTTGGCTTATTTCCAGCAGAGACCCGGGGAGAAAAGCTCCTCAGGACTAGAAAACAATTTATTAAATTTTAGTAACGTAGTAGTAACAATCAGCTATAGGATCTTACAAGCAGAGACCAGGAGAGAAAAAAAGCTCCTCAGGCAATTCAATTATACAGAGTATTAACAATTGGCAGACAAGTATGTGAGTTGTTACAAACAAGGTTTTAAACAATTAGCAGAAGTAAATGTGACTAGTTACAATATTATTTAAGATGCTTAGAGCAAAATGAGTTAATAGTTAGGCAGATGCTTATTTAAAGTGGGTAGGATCTAGTTGTATAGGAGTTTGGAAACGAGAAAGGAAAGTAAGAATGGCTAGTAGGAGATGTAGGGTAGGTAGAGTATAGGAGACAGACTAGACAGGTAGGTTGTTTTGAGACTGTAAGAATTAAGTGTGGTTGGAGACAGAGGAGGGGAAGAGGTAGAAAAGGCGGGAATAGTGTTAGAGATTGAGAGTGAGGTGGTGAAATAGGTGAAAGGATGGTGGTTTTAGGGTGGTTGGCTACAGTGGCAAGACCACTTTGTTTTTAGGTATTTCCTTGTGGCTAACTTGAAACATTTGCTATGCTGGAGGGATTTTATTTCCAAGGGGAGTTGGTTCCAGGATGTAGCTAGGTTATAGTTATAGAGAAGGCAGCCTAATTTGGTTTTGGGTTTGTAGATGTCAAATAATTCTTGATTTGAGCTGTGTAGCGTCCTAGCAGGAGAATATTTGAATATGATAGTGGAGAGGCTGGGGCAGAAAGAGGGTAGATAGAGGTTGCTGTAGAGCTAAGCAGTGGTGTGACTTGTAGGTTTGGTTAGCTGCAAATCTGGCGATCTTATTATAGGTAGTTTCAAGCTTGGAAATAAGTGTAGAATTTAGGTTTGTGAATATGTGGCAGCTGTACAGGAGTGTTGGGAATAATAAAGCCTGGGAGAGAGTTATTCGGGCACTGTTAGTTAAGTATTTCTTGCTACGGAAAAGGTGTCCATGTTTCTGATGAGTTCTTTTTGCCGAGTTAGTAATATGGAGATCATACTTAAGCTGATCATCTATTGTAACACCAAACAATTTAGTACTAGATTCAGCTGAGATGATAGTGTTGTTGCTGGATAAAATGGTAAATGTACTACTGAGTGTGGTGATGTTTTTAGGGAGGAAGAGTAGGAGCTTAGTTTTTTTTGGATTAAGTATTAGTTTGGTATCACTAAGCCAAGTCTCAATGGTGTGGGAGGATGCCTGGGTAGTTGGGTGGAGGTCAGTTGGGTTGTCAGCAATGGTTATAACAGTTGAGTCATCAGCATATTGCACAAGAGATGACTGGGGACATGAGGAGTAAAACAAGTTGGTGAAAATATTAGAGTAGTGGTCCATGTATGGACCCTTGGGGGACTCCCATTTATACAGTGAGAGAGGAGGATAGTGTAGAGAGCCATGTAACTGATTGCTGGCGGGTAGAGAGATACCTGGAGAACCAGGAAGATAGTAGGGGGAGATAAATGTAAGTTAGTGAGTTTATCTAGAAGGAGTGGGTGAGAGACAGTGTCAAAGGCTTTAGAAAGGTCAAGGAATAGTCATGAGACAAGTTTGTTATCATGAGCTATGGAGACTATGTTGATGAATGGTATGAGTGCAGTAGTTGTACTATGCTTGGGACGGAAACCATGTTGTGTGGGTGTGAGAAGGTTTTCTTGGTGAAGGTAATGCATTACCTGCTTGTGAAGGCATTTCTCTAGGATTTTTGAGAGTGGAGAGAGTATGGCAATCGGTCTGAAGTTGGATATGTCTGAGGAGTTGCCCCTTTATGAATGGGTAGAGTAAAGAAATTCTTCCATACAGTGGGGACATAGGATTCAGAAATGGATCAGTTGATTAAGATGGATACAGGATAGGCAAGAGGTTCAGAGGCAGTCTGCAGGAAGTATGAGGGTAGCTTGTCAACAGATGGGGAGCAAGGTTTAAGTTTAGAGAGTAATGACTTTACATAGTTGATACTGCTTTTAGACAGAAGGAGTTAGGAGGGTTTGGAAGATGTATAGAGTTTGTAGGGGTGCTAGTGTTGTTTCTGGGGGGGGGAGAGAATATATTATGGCGGTTATTGAGTTTATAAAATGATTGTTAAATTTGTTGGCTATTTCTTCAGATGTTGCATTGGGACATGGGTTAGGAGAGGAAGGGTTTCCTAGATGAAGAGTCTGTTTAATAGAGCTCCAGAATTTCTTTGGGTCGGATTTAAGAGTAGAGGGAAAATTGGCATAGAAGTTTATTTTGCCATAATGGATGATTTTTTGTTTTATTTTATTTCTGAGTTTTTATATTTCTGAAGAAGAGGGGGGGTACTAGTTTTAGTCCACATTTTCCAAATCCTGTCCCGGTCTTTCATGAGGGTTCTGGTAGATTTAGTGAGCCAGGGAGCAGTCTTAGATTTGATTCTAATTGTGCGAAGAGGAGCAAGGGAGTTAAGAATGTTTAGGAATGTAGTGTTGAAGGAGTGGACAGCTTCATCTAAAGGAAGAGTGGTGAGGTAAGACCAGTTAATTTTGGAGAGTTGGTGAATGAAGGAGTTAGGACAGAAATGAGAAAGTGAGCAGGTGGTAATAAATTTGTTAGGTTTGGTAAGGTGGGGAGTATGTCTGGTAACTGTTATAGGGCAGTGGTCGCTGAAGGCATTTGGAAGGGTTTGGGAGTTATGATAGTTTTGAGGGTGGGAGACTAATATCCAGTTAAGAAGGGAGCTAGGTAGGTGAGATTTATTAATGTAGGTTGGGGCTGTGATTAGCTTCTCAAACCCATGTAGGTTTATGCAGGAAGTAGTGTTGGAAGCTTGTATTGTAAACCAATCAATATTTACATATCCCAATATAATTATCTCATTGTGGTTGTATGTGAGAGGTGAGATAGGATGTTCTCAAGTATGTTAATATTATCACCAGGGGGAATATAGATTGCTGCGACAGTTATGGTGCTGAAACTGTTAAGTTTGAAGTTGGTCAGTAGGAGTTCAGCTGGTGAGAAGGAGGGTAAGTCTAGTGTGAGACTGATTTGGGAGAGACTATCTGAATAGAGTATGGAGACTCCTCCTCCTTTTCTTTTAGGTTGATCTAATCTAAGGATATTATAGCCAAGAGGGATGATTTCAATGTCCAGATTTTGTGGTTTTAACCATGTTTCAGTTAAGGTAACTATGTCAGGAGTATAGTTAGCTATCCAAGCATGGAGTTCTTGAACTTTATTTACAAGGCTCCTGACGTTGATAGAGCAGAATAGTACTTGTTTTTGTGGGTTGGAGGGGTTGGCAGGTTTAGATACAGGGGGATTATTGTTCAGGGTAGTGTCTGTAGGGCCTGGGTTAGGATGAATGTCACCAGATAGAAGTAGAGGTTTGTAATGGAGTTTTAATTTGAGTAAGTAGACTTTGTTTTTTTTTGTTTTAAAGGGGAGGGGGGAGATATTTTTATTTTAGGAATGGGAGTGGTGGGGGAAGGATGGAGGGACAAATTAGTAGATAGGTTTGTGGTGTAGTACTTGAGTTAAGAGTGAGGGATGGAAATAGGGAGTAGGTAATTGTGAGTGATATGAGGCAAGGAGTAGAGAAGGTAAGAGTATAGTTTGAGTTGTAGGAGACATGTCACTTTAGGGGATGTAGAAAAGTGGAAGGGATGGGAGTAAGGTATAGTGGTCTTTGATAGTAGGTAAGTGTGGCGAGGAGGAAAGTAGGGAGGTAGTATGAGAACAGGAAGTAGAGCAACTGTGCATTATTGTCTCCACTCACTGCACCTCCTTATTAACCCTAAACTTGAAACTTTCCTTGGAAAAACACATTCTATAACACTGCCACTGTAGAAGTCAGACACTGACCCACACGTGCATAACACTAAATCTATCTCCTTACTTAGCCATTACTCTAATCCTACCCCACATACACTTGTGCAAACACGTCCATTCCATCCATAATGCCCAAACCTTCAGTATATCACTTACCCACATGCATTCAGTGCTCTGTTCATCTTACATTTTCAAAGATCAATGAACAGAACACCGAACCACATTTCAGCTTCATTCGCCCTGGCAATGAACTGCAGATTGAACAGGTAATAAGGTATACCTAGTATGGATTGTTGTACCTCAGAATAAAAAGAATGTGTTAAGATACTGCAGTCTCAGAATCTGTCAATAACTAAACACCAGTGCACTCAGAGTTTGCACATACGAGTAGCCAGTAAGTGCTGATTATACATGTAACTTGCTCCAGAGACTACTAAACACCAGTGCACTCAGAGTTTGCACATATGAGTAGCCAGTAAGTGCTGATTATACATGTAACTTGCTCCAGAGACTTATGTCGTGCTGTGTTTTATAAGAATTTACTGAAATTCTGAATAACTATGAATGTTTTTGAATGTTGCTGATATTGCACAGTGTGCCTTCAGAGCTAATCTGGTTGTCCACCAAATCATTTAATTTGAAAGTTAGCCTATAAATTAATATGACTTGCAGTCTTAAGTGTGATTTGACATGCAGCCCCTTAATAAAGGAGAGAAAAAATTGTACAGCACAAATCTGAAACATGTTGTGGTTATTTGTGTAGACAGGACAGACAGTGTCAGGTCCCAGAATGATTAGCTTTTGCCGCCTATCAAACGAAATTAGCAGATGATTACTTAACTGCCAGTTTATCTTAAATCCTTCCTGACAGTTACTGACATTTAGTTCTACTTTGGCAAAGCTAGGAAAACTTTACCTTTGCCTTTACAGTATGTTTATAAAGGGTGTGTGCTTATTTGCCCTGCAAAAAAGAGTGCCTCTTTTAGGCATTTTATTTAACCCTGACTTGGTAAATGCAACACATCTTCATAATGCCATCTTAATACATAGTACAGGGTGAATACCAACATTTAAATGACTGTCTTACGTATCATTTATTGCTTTCTGAGTTATGTTTGTAACCTTCTAAGTTGTGTCATTAATACACAAGATTCCTGTGAATGTAAAAAATAATGTATCACATTACATTTTCTGAAATGCATGTCATAAGTGCATTTAAATGTGCCATGGGACTGCAGGTAGTTTTTGTCGGTTATTAATTCTTGCCCTAAAGATTACTTAAGCAGTATTTTTGTACACTTGCTGCAGACTTAAGGTTTTGCATTTTTAGTAAAAGTTTGTGTTGCTTATGTATGCATTAACTAGATTTGTTTTTGAACAATTACATTTTAAAAAATAAATTGTTTTTAAGTAGTTTTTACTGTCTGTTGCTTTCTTTGGGATGAAGGAACAAATCTGTCTAATTGCCAAAACTGGGGGTTTATTATTTGAAAGCAGACTCTCCAGGAACATGTTGTCACTATGGAGACAGATACAGAGATTTGTGGAATCCCTGAGATGAAACAGCACTGATGCATTGCATATTTTATGCCACCCACTCACTCCAGCTTTAGTCAAAACAAAACTATTGCTTATTATGTCCATGGCAGTTTTAGTTTCAAAATATTTTGTTTTCAGTTAACTTAGTTTTCTGGAAATTGCAGGAAAGTGTGTTTCACTACACCATTATAATTTATTCTACATTGAGGTATTAGAAGACACACTGTCTAGATATTAATTTAAATTGGCAGATTCCATACTAAGTTATATATTTTGTTTTTCTATCAAAAGACTGTGGGTGATGCTTTATTCTTCGCTATAGTGAGCTATACTGTTTAGTGGCCACCCTTTTCACATTGTTAACCTTTTCAGGGGATGAATCATAAAATATGCTTTCAGTAGGTTTTACATTGTTTTCATCTTTGTGAATATGCTAACAGTGCAATGTATAGAACTCAATTTGACAGCGCAGAAGAAGAAAAAGGCTAAGAGGTGTTAATTGGCAACTACCTTGTACTTTAGGGTTAGAGTCTGTCAGCTGTCATTGGCTTACTGTACAACTCTGAGCAAAACAGTTAACCAGACAGTGCTCCCAGATCATCCTTGAAAAAGGACATTCGTGTCTAGTGGGTTTATCTGATAAACAAAAACAAGTAAAATATGGATTCTATGGCATGGTATTAATACAGCAATCAAGGCAGTAGACCACAAAGCTGGAGCTTTAGGTTTGACTACCACCACCCCTGATGTGTTTATAGTGTGAGTTGAGTAGACCATTTTTATGTACGGCCAGTCTAGCCCTGAGTATGGGACATATTCATTTAGCAGACTGTATCTGGTTCCCAGTACAGATACATAGCTTGCCAAATAAAAACATGGATGATAAATTTAAATAATCAACTGTACTATGATTCATAATTTTAGAAACTGCATTATCTGGTGTGATCTGTCTGTAGGTACATCCCAACTAGAATGCTTTGCCTTTATCAACTGATGTTAGATTTTGAGCATAATTCAATAAAGATGTTTCTTATTTAAAAAAAAAAAAAGAAGCATTTTAGGCTATAAACTTGCCTTTGTAAGAAACAGTCAGGCAATCTGCAGATTCCTTCAGGCTTATTATTTGTGTTTTCACTCCTATATATGATCCTGTCAAAAAGGTTCTGACTTTGTTAGATTTCTGCAGCATGCTTCATTGGAAGGACTTTTATCCTTTTGATTCATTGGTCCTTTTGGCAGATTTTAAGAAGTAGTGTGCAGATTGGTTGTAGCACATCTTCCCCATCATTACCATTATGTGCTAGGACATTCCAGTTAAGTTTCCACTAATCTTTCAACAAGTCTGAATGGCTGTTTAACAGACAGGGAAAGCATTAACAGTTTGCCAGTTCACAGCCACTTCTCAGTTCTGTTTGCTTCTTTATTTCTTTGGCATTTGCTTTGCACAGACTTTTTACCTTTACAATTTATTTTCCAAGTTTCTGGCAGTGGATTTGATTTAGCTTCTGTAGGAAGCTGTTTAATAAAGCTATGTGCAGTATTGTGGTTACTCATGAAGACATTTGTAGTGGTTGTCAATTTGGTTTAAACCCTGTTAATGCATCTCAAGTCCAGGGAACATCAAAAACATGCAGTTTTATTTCATAGTAAAAAAAAGGTGGTGGTGCAATGTAACAGTCACTTTGAAAATAATTCCTTTCTGCATTAGGAAGAAGCAAGAATCAAAGTCCATATCATGCAGAAGCCTTCCTGTAGAATATCACATAGGTTCATAGGTAGGTACTAGGCTATCTGCCCGAAGGCATTTATAAGCCTAGCCGGAATGTGTTGGCTTTCGCCGCCCCCTTAGATTAGTTCCCTGTGCCTCTGTCCAGCAGAGCCATTGAAGTGATACCTGGGGTAAACTTTCTGTTTCCCATCCACTCGTCAAAGTTAATCTTGAAGAGTGTTAGCGAAGAGCTCTGCCTAATGTAGATTGAAATCTTGTTCCAGAGCATGGGAAGTCTCTGGGACAGGAATCTATCCCTCCAGCATGTCCTCTTTAGTGTTGTGGTGAGGTTTAGATCCCTGGAGCGTGTGGTTCGAGGGGATATGGTTTTCTTTAAGTAGAGCATGTCCATCAATTCTGGGTTGGACATGGCCAACTTCTGAATTACTTCACAGAATGTCTAGGTCTTCTAGGAAATAGTCAGCATCAAGTTTTCTTTTAATGCAGGCCATCTCCTCTCTGGTTTGGCAGAGCCTACAGCCCTATCTTTTATACGTCATTTAGTTATATGATTGGCTGTGTTAACTGAACCATGCAGAACCCTGCCTAATACAAATTTTGTTGTCATTTTAATTTTCTGTATTGTAAATATGGTGCTATTTTTAGCAAGTGTGATATTCCTGAATATTTTTGTACTGCCAGCTGTAAAGCGCAGAGCATTTAGCAATGCACAGCGTAAGCCCAGTGTTAAATAAAGATGCCACTGCAGAATTCTGTGCATTCATGCATTCAAAATATTGTTTTTAAATCTGCAGTTGCCCTTCTCTATCCATATAGTAAATATTTGTCACAAAATCTGCATTATACTGTCTTTTTCTGTCTGTATTGCAAATAGATTTCTTTTCTAACTAGTGTGATATCTCTCAACATTTGCTGTACGAACTTGTTGCCTTTATGGGCCCAGGTCATGCCTCAAAAGGGTCTTGTGACCATCCCACCTATCTGGTTATCAGATGTTAGTAAATACATTATGCAGATCACAACACTTGGCCTAAAGCTAAAAAAAAATGTTAAGCTTTATAGGTCCTCTTAAGACCTACCAGGGCAGTGCAAGAACCATTAGACAAATTTAGCAAATTTCTTTCCTCCTTTTCATCTTATGATAGAAAATCTATTTCCATCACTTCTGTGCTGTACAATCCATCTATCCACAACCCCTTTTTCCCATGTTTGCACATGGGGTTTAGGTGTCACTTCAAAAGGCAATCATCTAGAGCCAATATTTACATTGCCGGGTGGCTATCCCTGCTGTGGTAGTATGGCCAGTTTAGAGTGTCCAGTTCACCTACTGCATGTCTTCGAAATGTGGAGGAAACCAGATCACCTGGAGGACACCCCCAGGGACACAGTAAGGACATGCAGACTCTGCACAGAAGGCACCCCAGCTGAGAACTGAACTGGGGAACCTCTTGCTGTGAGGTGACAGTGCTATCCACTTTGCCACAGTGCCACCTTCTGTGCAGTACAATAAAGAATGAAAACTGACATACAAATGGCAGTAAAGTTTCTACTTATAGTAATTTGGCAGTTAGGTCTATGAGCTACTTAGCCTATTTGGGTGTTTATTAAAGATCATTTATAGGGAAAATAGAGGACTCTACATATCAAATGCTTAACCCTAGTAATGAGCTTCGTCTGGAGAAATTGAACAGGGACAGACAGTACTGGTATCCAAATCTCAGAATGTACATAGGATGTTTCAGATTCATCTTCCAAAGTTGCCATGTCTGAAAGCATACTTGACTTCCAGTATGGTGTGGAGCTAGGTGGAGGCAAGCTTTGCTAATAAAATCCAACTGATCGCTGTAAAGTCATTTAGGAAATATAAAAAGACAATTTTCAGTAGACTTGATGACTAAAACTAAGCAGAAAGTGACAAGAAATGGTACAAGGGAAATAGCAGAAATGGAAAGGCAAATGACAGCAAACTAACAAGAATAAAGCAAGTGCCTTAGAAAAGAGGTCAGAACAGGAGGGGGAAGAGATAGTGAACTAGAAAGAAAAGTTAAAGTTTAAACAGAAGTGATGAAAATGAATTGAACATTGCTTGGATATGCTAAAAAAAGACTGGATGAAATGTACTATTCCTTATTTCAAAATGCAAATGAATAAGGGGCCCTACATAACAGTAGAGAGAACAGGCCATGTGACTTTTAGAAAATGAAGCAGCACAAGAGGACAGTAAAGAAAAGTATCAGAAATAGAAAACATGGAACAGCAAGAGAATTTAAGAATAATGAACATCCTGGAGAAGGCAGCAGGGAAGGGATTGTGAAGAATTTGTGGTGGAGCAGGTGAGCAGATGGACAAATATCCCAAAAGAAAATATGCAGATGGGTAGAGCTCACTGTATATACATACCCCAGAGACCTACTTTCCATTTCCCCATACCCATAATACTGAAGGTGCAGACCTTCCAATTAAAGGAGCAATTGTTAAGGCAAGTATGGCAGAAGGGCAAGGAACTGCAGGCGAGAGAGAATGGAATATTTTTTTATTAAGATTCTCCCAATACAGACCGAAAAAGACAGTAGGAACAGGATTAAAGAGCATTTAGTTCACTCTGCACCTCAGTCTAGGCTAAGCTTTAAGACTGATGCTTAAGCTGATATATCCATCAGCTGTAAAGGCATTTTTCCTGACTCATGCTAAAACGTTTTTGGATCCTGAAGATGCTTTTAAAGAATTGGAGAAGTATAGCTAGATGGCTCTCTTCATTGTCAAGGAGAGTGATGTATGCAACATGCAGTGACTTCATATGAAATATTTCCAGTTAAGCCCTTCCCTCTTCCGAATAAAATATGCAGAACAGATTGAAAGCCATGGATCAGCATGCAAAGAAAATGAGGGAGGTGCTGATAAATGAGCAGAAGTCAGAAGAAAATGAAGAATAGCAAAAAGACAAAAGTTTCCTTTTCCTTTCCTTTGATAGGATTACAGTTTATTTTGACATGAGGACTTTGGTGAACTAATTTAAGCTGGAAACTGTAGTTTTTTGCTTACTTACACATAATGAAATATTACTGCTTCCAATTTTTATGTCTGACTGGGAGAAAGGCAAAAGAGGTAAAACCAAAAGCATGCTAATTCAGCTAATGTGCTAGCTAAATAAAAGTACACAAGATAATGACGAAGTGCAGTGTCGTTAAATTGATGGGCTAAGAAAGTAAAATTGATTTGAAGTTATAAAATGGTTGAAATGTGCAAATATAAATGAGTATAGAACACTGCAAAGATGTATCATCAAGAGCCGCCATGTTAAAATGTGTAAATAGTGAAAAATGGAAGCGTACAGAAAGCCATGAGGGATGCCAGCAGAAAGTAAAGAGGGGCCTGGAGGGAAATGGAAGTGAGCTATATTTAAAATGAAAGAAGACTGACTGAGGGGAGAATTTCATAGAGAATAAACTAATGTTAGTAGAGTTGTAAGCTAAGGGCAGCTGCAAAGCATTATAATGTACTATTTTGCAGTAGTAGTATCGGAAAGGTATACAGATCATTCTGGCAGGAAAATGAATCAAAGAAAGAGAGGCATTATTTAGAAAAGATGAAGGGAGGAGTCAGGATGTCAAAAGTGAAAGAGATTAATGAGGGCAAGTTTGGGGGTACGTGCACAAATGTAAGCTATAAAGGTAAGCTAATAGTCACACCACAAAAGAGTAGTGGCAGTACTGGCTTGACATATTTCAGGAAAATAACTTTGGGGGATACAGGGGGGGGAAGTGTGTATGTGTGTGTGTATATATGTTATGTAAATGTCTATATATATACATATATATATATATATATATATATATATATATATATATGTACATATACAAAAATGTGTACATATATATATATATATATATATATATATATATATATATTTGCATGTATGTATGTATATAAAATTATCAAGTTTGTTTTTTTAAAGTTGTTTCTTAAAATTACTAAGTATTAGTGGGAGGGAGGCAAGCAGTCAAATAATGAGAAATCCCTGGTTTGGCACCTATGTTTCTAATGGACACAGGCAACCTGTAAATGTTTCATCTCCCAAACCCCTGCTTACACTTATCAAGGGTATTGGAACTTGTCAGAGATTTGAGATGCATGGCTAGGTTTAAAAAGGCCCTTGTGGTCGTTAGCCTAGTAAACACCTGTGAACCTATAAGAATGAAGGAGAGGAGAATTTCTACCACTGTAAAGGAAGAAAATGTATGGGGGGAGAAAAAATGTAACCAATATTATAGGTTCATAGGAGATTTGGCCAACAGGTCAAGAGTCCTTATAAGCCATTCTTTACCTGGATTTTACCAAATTTTTGATCACTAAAGCTAGGGAATGGATTAGGTACATGCCTATGCCTTTGAGTATTTTACAGACTAACCCTGCCCATAAGATTAGCTGTTCCAGAGCATTTGCATTCACAAAGTCTAGAAATCTTTGTGCGGTAGTTGAAATCACCCATGAGTATGGTATTGGGTTGAATGGTAAGTAATTCTACTAAATTCAGGTATGAGTTATGGTTTTCCTGGTTCGTGTTGAGGCACCTTTGTCTACCAAGGATGTGGTAAGGGATTTTTCTGAGGGTTAGTTTGACGTGGAGTAGCTCAAGCATGTAATATTGTTTGACCAGTCTTGAGGTGTGATTATCTTTTATGTAGATGGCTACATCTCCACCTTTTGTCCCTTCAAGTGGGTGGTCAGAATGTGGGAAAGGTGTTGTAGCCTTGCACTGTTGAGGTGTTTTCTGCAGCCTTGAGCCATGTGTCAGTAACTACACATTTTACAACTACATTCTCTAGAGTGAGGAGTGCTTCCAGGGAGTGTAGTTTCTTGTTGAGACTTCAAACATTGAATAGTAATACCTTCAGCTTACATTGAGTAGATTTTCTGTGTTGGAAGGTTTATCTGTTTGGCAGTGCCTAAAAAAGTCACTATAGGGACAGATAATATTTTGACCAATATCCAAAAGCCTGGTGGCGACAGTTGAAGACCATGCCTTGCAAAGCTGTATGGCCTGTCAATCATGTTCTCCCAGCTGAGAAATATTGCACCCCCTCAGAGTAACATCAGATGTTCTTCATGTTTCACTGTTGCAGTCGTCACACTTGGGTTATCTGCCTGCAGGTAGCCCTCAGTCGGCCCGAATACCAAAGACTTAGTATTTCTGCATTGGTTGCTGTTGCTTCAGTACTGACATCAGGTCGTCAGGGGTATTTATTTATTTATTTTACATTTGTTGACCGGGCTAGTCCAACTGGATATATGTCCATTTTCAGTAGAGGCCCGGGGAGATAAGCTCCGAGGACACAAACAAAATCACATATACAAAAATTAATGTATACAGTGAACATTGCAGGTGCAGTACAGAGACTAATCAAAGTGGTCATTCATTCATAACATAGTGCAAAGTATACAGATACAATTAGTACAATTGTTTGTGTCTTTCGGCTTTTCCCGGTTAGGGGTCGCCACAGCGGAACTCCGGTCCGCTAATGATTGGCAGTTAATTTTTACGTACCGGCTTGCCAAGCCTGACGTACAACCTTCAACGAAGGTACGCCCATTCACACATGTCTCCACGCAGAAGACGCTCTAACTGAGAATCGAACCGGACAGCGTCTTACTGTGAGGCAACAACGCTACCGCAGCACCACCACTGCGGGTAGATACAATTAGTACAATACAAAATGTAATTGCAATACATCATAAAGAAAAAGATGGCAGCTGAATTATACAATATATTGGTATACAAGTAGTCATAAAGACAAAGTAGGAGCTGAAATTATACAATATATTAGTAAAAGTAGTCTTCTTAATGAGATTCTGAAGATGTAAGTAATAGTATAGAAGGACAAGGTAAGTTGTTCTTAAGAAAAGGAACTAGATTACTGAGAAGAGATGGGTAGGTTGAACCAAGTAAGAAGAGCTAGTTGATCAGTCAGGTTTAGTACAGGGGCACAACGAGTGTGTTCTGAGGAAAAGTTTCAGTTTGGTTTTAAAGAGTGATATAAAGGGAAGAGAGGAAAGTTCATTAGGAAGAAGGTTCCAGGATTTTCCAACAGTATTAGAGAAAAGAGAGTCCCCAGCCCTGTTGTTTGTTTACAAATATTTACAAGAAGTTTATGTGATGATCCTAAGGTCTTTAGGTTGTTGTAGGGGGTAATGAGGGTAGATAGTATAGGAGTATTGGCAGGTTAGTAAAGGGTTTTATGGGCAATGGTCAGTTGGTGGATTTTAAGCTGATTTTGTAATTCAAGCCATCCTAGCTACTTTAGATTAAAACAGTGGTGGGTTCTGAAAGGGTTACCTGTAGCAAATCTGGCTATGTTATTGTAGGAGTTTTCCATTTTATTAAGGTTGTTTTTAGAGAGATTAGTATATATGCATGAGGCATAGTGGAGAGTAGAAATTAGATGGGTGTGAGCAATAGTTATTCTAGCTGCAGGAGAGAGGAAGGGTTTGATCCTGTAGAGAGAGCCTAGTTATCTATTAACAGATTTTAGAGTATTGCTGATATGGGTGTCGAAGTTAAGGTTGTTATCTATGGTGATACCTAGTAGTATGGTAGTTGGATCTTGGGGATATGAGAGTACCATTATTGGATGCTACTGTGAAGTCTATTGGGGGGGACTTACAAGTAGGAGTAAAAAGGAGGAGTTTAGTTTTTTTGTGGTTCAGAAGGAGACAGAGCTGTGTAAACCATTGTTCAACTGTGTTAAACACATTTTGGGTAAGGGAGTGAAGTTCAGATCTAGATATGGCTGAGCATACAAGTGTGGAATCGTCTGCATATTGTATGCATGTAGCTTGGGGGATTGCTAGATGAAGGTTGTTGATAAATATAGAAAACAGGAGAGGTCCTAATATGGACCCTTGAGGAACACCAATGTTAACAGGCAGATGGGTAGATAGAATGTTATGCCAAAGTACAGCCTGTTGTCTGTTTTCTAAGTAGGACTGGAACCATTTTATAGCTAGTGCATCTAGTGACAGGGATTTGAGGATATTTATAAGTGTCTGGTGATTTACCATATCAAATGCCTTAGACAGTTCTATAAACAGTGCAGAGGAAAGCATATTGAGGTTACGTTTTTTGTTAATACAGTCAGTAAAAGAAAAGAGGGCAGTAGTAGTGCTGTGGGAAGGTCTGAAACCATGTTGAGAGTTTGAAAGTAAGTTATTTTGGATTAAGTGGTCTAGCAATTGTCTGTGGATGCATTTTTCCATGATCTTTGCTAAGGGAGAAAGTAGGGCTATGGGACGGTAATTGGAGAGTTAAGTAGAGTTCCCACCCTTGTGAAGGGGGACAATATGGGATACTTTCCAAATTTTAGGGATGTGTCCTTCACTGATGGTTCTATTGATGAGAATGGAAATGTGATAGGCAATGGATTTGGCTGCCTTTTGTAGATATTCAGCGGGTAGTTGGTCTGCTGAAGGAATGTACAGTTTCAGTTTCTGGATAAGGGTAAGAATATATGTTGCTGGGACTGGTTGGAAGAGAAATGGAGGGGATGGGTTAGAGTTAGAGTTGGATATAGTTAAGTTCTGAGTAGGTAACTGACTGGCAAGAGTTTGAATGGCCTCAGTGAAAAAGGTATTAAAGGCATTAGCAGTCTGCTTGGGATTCTCCTGGTCTGTGCCTTGTGGGTTTGGTGTGATGGATTGACCTGGGTGTAATAATTGATTAATACTCGCCCAGAACTTTTGTGGTTTATTATGGTGAGTCTGCTGGAATTGTAGGTAGTAGTTTCTTTTGTCAGACAGTATAGCTTTTTTAGTTTCATTTCTCAGCTGTCTGAAGTTCTGTTGGTCTACTGGGTTTTTAGTTAAACGAGATTTATTCCAGTATTTATTTCTGAGATGGTTTTTTTGCCTGGTTTCTTTTGAAAGCAATGGGGCAAATTTAGTTCTCATTCTAATAGAGCGGGTTGGTGCATGGTGGTCTAGTATGGCTAGGAAGTTAGAATTAAAGTAATTAACAGCTTCCTCCAGTGTGAAGTATTTTAAGGGAGACCAGTTACATGCTCTTAATTCTCTCTGGAAGAGATCGGGGTTGAAGTTTTTCTTGGTTCTAATTGTCCTAGATATGGATGAATTAGGTAGATTGGATTTAAGCCTGATGATGTAGGTTAGTGAGTGGTCACTTACATCATCGGGGGGGGGTTCCAGCTTCATATGTCTGGGGATGATTGTTTATGAGAATCCAATCTAAGTTACTTTCTTTCTTATTAGGCTTGTTTATCCTGGTAGGGGGGTAATGGTTTGAGAAAAACCAAAAAGGTTAATATGGCTGGTAGGGTGGCTACTGCTACAACACTTCCAATCAATGTTAAAATCACCTAGGATTATGGTTTCTTGGGGTAAATTTTGGGATAACCAACAAAGGATATTTTCTATGGTGGCAATGTTATTACCAGGAGGAAGATAGATACAGATAATATAGATGGATTTGAATGTGTTTAAGTTGAAGCTTGGTAATAAGAATTTCAGTGTTGGAGTCTTGAGGTGGTTTATAGTCATAGGTAGTAATCTGTAGCCCAGATTTAAATAGGATAGCTACACCACCACCCTTTTTGGTTGCACGGGCAAAATATTATAACCGGGTGGGATGACTTCATTGTCTTTAGTTACAGGTTTTAACCAAGTTTCTGTTAAACAAAGAATGTCAAAGGAGTAAACTTCCAAGAGAGCATGGAGTTGTGCAACTTTGTTATTAATGCTGTGTATGTTGAGGTGGACTAATAAGAGTGAGTTAGGTGGTTTGATAAGGGAATGGATAGTAGAGGGGTTGGGGTTGTGGAGTTGAGTGGTAGTAGCAGTTGTTGGGCTTGGGTTTAGGTGAATGTCTCCATCTTTTAAAGAGAAGAGTAGTGTTTGAAGTCTAGGATTTGGGAATTTACTATATAGAGGTAGATATTTTCTGGGATTGGGAGAGTAATATCTAATGTGGGCTATCCTATGGTATTTTGCTAGTAAATAGCTGGGTGTAGATGTTATGTTAACACAGTTAGTGAAAATAGGTAGAGAAGGAGTGGTAGATAGCTTATTGAGGTAGAGAAGGTGTGGATATAATGGGTGTTCATAGGAGGTTAGCAGGTAAGCTAAAGTTATTGGTGGTAGAAGTGTAAGTATGAGTAACCTCTGTAAGAGGGCTGGGGTGGGTAGCTTATACATCTGGAAGGGTAAGGTTATAAAAACAGGCAGCTGATGCCATTACATCAGTCTTTCTTGCAGAGGAGCCTGAAGCAGAAGCAGTTCGCACGAGTGCTGGTCGGCCACTACCTGAGTTTTCTTTTCCGAACTGAATCATCCTGAAGTCTTCTAAAGCTAAGTACCCCGTTGGGGATCCTTTTTTCTTGCTCTAACCGATGTCAGAAAATGTTAACAATTGTCTCGCCTGTGGAAAGCAAATACCATACCGAGATTTCCATTCTTACTGCGTCACCTGTTTGGGCCCAGACCACGACGTACCTCGCTGTCAGTTTTGTGCCTTATTCAATGCCCAAACTATTCGTCGTTGGGCCCTTATTGTTGCTAAATACTTTCGCTCCCGATCTCCATATTCCGAAATGGCTTCGGTAAGCCATTCGACTACCGATCTTCCAAAAAAAGTAAGGATAAAGACAAGAGACAGACTGCACAGGTCCAAAACTGCCGACGACGCTTTGGTTAAGCCAGTCGACAGTTCGCTGGTACTCAGTGAGGTGCTTTTTGCAGCCCCTGATGCCAACTTCTATGGATTCGCAGGCCGCTACCGAGACCCGTTCAAAGTCCGGTATGCCATGAGACTCTTCCTTGACTATGAAACCTGTGGATGTCTCTACCTTGGATGGGTCTAGAGCCGCTGTGCAGGCACCGGCTTCCGAGGAAGTTTTTCGCATTACCGATATTCGACACAAACCGACTTCTCTTGCATCGTCAGTTCTGTCTAAAACGACCGAGTTTCTAAGGCCAAGAGTACGAGCTACGCCTAAAAAACGACGACCCAAACTTAAGCACCTGCTTCCTTGCCACAAAATCAAATGCTTAAAATGGCAGAAGACGTGATTATGCTGATTAGGGGAAGCCAGTCTTCCCCTGCTAAGAGAAAAAGAGACCTGTCCCCAGCAGCTTTAACTGACCAAGAGTCCGATGACTCTGAGGTTACTGATTATGACGACATGCCTTTATCTGCTTTTGAGGATTCATATGCAGAGGAATCCATTCCCTCTGCTTCCCCTCCAGAGGATTTTTCTTTTGGTGAAACCCTTCATACTTTAAGAGGGCATTTCCACTGGGAATGCCATGATTATCCTCAGTCCAAAAAGAAACTCAGAGAATTTTTAGATTTACCTCAACATAGACCTTTAGCAATTCCTCCTGTTCTGGATGTTGTGGATGATGTTTTTATGGAATCCAGTCTAACTCCTAATACTTTACCCCCTGCTACAAGGAAACCAGACAGGTACTACAGAGTCCCTGACTCTCACAAATTTCTTTTCAAAAATCCTACTGCTGACCCAGAGGTCATTTCCCAGGGGCCTAAAGGTATAAAAGCAACTACAGCTAAGAATCCCACCCCTTTGGACAGAGATTCCCGAGCTTTAGACAAATGTGGTAAAAAAGTATACACCTCTGCAACTCTCACCATTAGGGCATTGAATTGCCAGTTTCACATGCTGAAATACCACCAGCATATTATGGAACTTATTCAGCAAAAATTATCTACCTTTACAGACTGTGCAGAAAATAAAGAATTACAAGAGCTTATGCATTCTGCAAGCCAAGTCAGCAAGCATACCTTGCAGTGTGGCTTTGACACCCTTGAAGCTTCTTGCAGGGCAACAGTAACGTGTTCTATACTGAGAAGGCATGCTTGGCTTAAGGAACAGACCTTGCCAGACCATGTCAAATCAAAATTACTAGATGCTCCTTTGAACAAGGATGATCTCTTTGACACCAAAGCAGAAGAGGTTCTAAAAAAGTTGGAAGACAAAGCTAAGTCTATGCAGACAGTCAAAGAATTTTTGCAAGTGCATTGTCCCTCTAAGTGCAGCCTCCAAGATTCAGTAGGCATTGTCCCTTGAAACATTGGGCCTTTCCAGCCCCCTCAAGGCCATCTCAAACTAGACCTAGGGGAAACAGACCCCCCAGATTACAGTTTCAGGGTACGCAGAGATCTAAGCAGTGGAGTGCCTCCACTTCTAACAGGGAGTGCTAAGCCACCCCTTACAGAAAGAATTCACAATGACTTCTCAACACCAATCCTCACCTCTGCCCAATTGATTGTGCCCCTAGGAGGAAACTTGCCCATCATGCAAAACAATGAACCTCCATCACCAAAGACTGATGGGTCCTCAACATTGTATCCCAGGGGTACAAATTGTACTTCCACTCACTGCCATCCCCAAAAGGGTTCCCAGACTTTCCTCCAAACCAGTGGACAGAGGCACAAAACCAAATTCTATCCCTGGTCTCCATAAAGGCAATTCAACCTGTTCCTGCAGAACAAATAGGTGAAGGGTTTTATTCCACACTTTTTCTGGTACCAAGAAAAGAGGGCACTTGGCTCCCAATCCTAAATCTTTCCATTCTAAACACCTTCCTGGTGGTACCAAAATTAAAAAAGCTAACCCTTCAGCAGCTTGTTCCTATGCTGTCCAAAGATGCCTGGTTAGCCATCCTAGACCTAAAAGAAGCCTGTCTGCACATCCCTATCAGGGACTCATGCAGAAGATACCTACACTTCAGGCAGGATCTATGCATTATCAGTTCTCTGTACTTCCCTTTGGATTATCCACTGCTCCCAGAGTCTTCACAAAATGCCTGGCTCCAGCCATTGCCTATTGCAGACAGAAAAAGATTCAAATTTACCCGTACATGGATGATTGCCTGATTCAGGCAGACAGTCAGGAAAAGCTGTTGCAGCACCTGACATTTGTAAAGAACCTTCTAACCTCCTTGGGGTATACTATCAATGAAAAAAAATCAAAACTAGTCCCCAGTCAAAAGATTGTATTCCTGGGAGCAAGCTTAGATACAGCATCCCAGATGGCATTTCTTACTCGAGGAAAACAAGCCTATCTGACAGGCTACTTCACTCAAATGGCCACCAGAACTCAGCTATCCACAAGGAAAATCCTGCAGGCCCTTGGGTTCATGGCATCTTGCATTCTACTGATTCCATATGCCAGACTGCATATGAGGAAACTTCAGTGGTACTTGAAAAGTCTTTGGTGCCAACATTCTCAGGATCTGGAAACCGTCATACCTATCATACCTTGTCTAAGGATAGAGTTTCTTTGGTGGGCAGCAGCATGCAACCACAACAAGAGACTTCCCTTTACTCAACCCCATGCTGCCCAGACCCTAACTACAGATGCATCAGACTATGTCTGGGGGGCACATATGGATGACAAGTGCATTCAGGGCCACTGGAGCCCAAGTCAAATTCATCTGCATATCAACCAAAAAGAGATGCTAGCTGTTCAGCACGCTGTGACAGCTTTCAAATCCCTACTCTCACCAAGACCCCCTGCTAATACAAACAGACAACACCACAGTTATGGGGTACATCAACAAGCAGGGGTGAACCCACTCTTACCCACTCTGCAGGCTAGCCATGGCCCTGTGGAACATGGCCATGGACATGCTGATTCATCTGCAAGCTCAATTCCTGCAAGGCAAACAAAACTCTCTGGCAGATGACTTAAGCAGATATCTATTAGAGCCACTTGAGTGGCAATTAGACCCCAGCACCTTCAGCCTTCTAACCCTGAAATGGGGGACCCCAGAGGTGGACCTTTTTCCCCCCCCTACAATAACCAGGTCAGCACATTATGCACCAGGACACCTCACAGCAGGGCCTGGAAAGTGGATGCCCTGTCCTTCCAGTGGGTAAAGCTCTCAATCTATGCATTTCCCCCTCTGCCTCTTCTCACAAGAATATTACTCAAGATAAGACAGGACAAACCAAGGGCAATCCTGATTGCCCCGGACTGGCCATGCCAGCACTGGTACCCACTACTGCGCAGCCTGTCACTGGTGCCACCCTGGCACCTACCCCAGATACCAACCCTCCTCTCCCAGCAGGAGGGACAGATCCTGCATCTGCAACTGCAAACCCTGAATCTTGCAGCCTGGCTTATTCCTTGAATTCTCCCCCAGTGACCAGCCTTAGCAAGCAGGTGCTGGACATTATTCTTGAAGCCAGAAGACCCAGTACAAGGAAATTGTATGCTGATAAGTGGAAAAGGTATTCCTGGATTCAAGCTAAAAGGAGAGGACACAGCACTGCCCTCCTTATATCTAATCCTGGATTACCTAGCAGATCTACTCCACAGAGGCCTATACTTCTCCTCCATTAAAATCCATGCCTCTGCCATCTCGGCTCATTACAACACTGAGCCACCTCTCTTCTCTCACCCTCTCATCAAGCAGTTCCTGAGATGGGCAAACAATCTAAGGCCACCAAGGAGAGCACCCACCCCTACTTGGGACCTTTACTTTATACTGGAAAATCTCACACTACCTCCCTTTGAGCCTGCAGTGTCAGCAGAGTTAAAATTCCTCTCTTGGAAAACAGCCTTGGTTCTGGCCATCACTTCAGCTAGAAGAGTGTCTGAGCTACAAGCACTTATGACTGTGGAACCCTTCATTATTTTTCATGCTGACAAGGTCTCCCTCAGGACTAACCCTTCCTTTATGCCAAAAGTGGTGTCCAGTGTGGCTCTCAACCAATCTATCCATTTGCCAACCTTCTTCCCTAATCCTCAAAATAAAGGGGAAAGAATCCTGCACTCCTGGGATGTACACAGGCAGCTCAGATTCTACCTGGGTAGGACTGAAGTCTTCAAGAAGTCTGACCAGTTACTAGTCAGTTTTGCACCAGAGGCAGAGGGCAAGGCCATTTCAAAACAAACAATTTCCAAATGGATAGCACACTGTATCCATTTCTGCTACAAACACCATGGGAAACCAATCCCTCAAGGGGTCAGAACGCATTCCACTAGGGCAACATCTGTCTCTATAGCATTCCTCAGGGGAAGTCCCTACCAGGGACATTCTGGAAGCTGCTACCTGGAGTTCTGTACACACCTTCACCAAGCATTACCCCATACCTATCTTTTCCAAATCCAGGGCGGGTTTTGCAACAGCAGTCCTGCAGGGCATACTAGCCAGCCCCAACTCTTCTTGACTGCCTCCACCCTTTCTTCAGCTTTGGGAATCAACCCAAATGTGAGGACTGCAACAGTGAAACACGAAGAATATAGTACAGTTGTGTGCACTTACCATAAAAGTAGATGTTCGAGTGTATTCACTGTTGCAGTCCTGGTTTCCCACCCTCCAGCCCCCTTGTCTCTCTCTCTATCCTCTCTGTGTCTATTACTCAACCCTTACTGGGTTATTGGTATTTACTTTTTAGTGGTGGTGTTTTTCCCACCATAACTTTGCTCCCTATTTGGGGGGCTCCTCACATTTGGGGCAAGAAAAACTGATGTAATGGCGTTGGCTGCCTGTTTTTATACCCCTGACGACCTGACGTCAGTACTGAAGCAACAGCAACAGACACAAAAATACTAAGTCTCTGATATTCGGGCCAACTGAGGGGCTACCTGCAGGCAGATAACCCAAGTGTGATGACTGCAACAGTGAATACACTCAAACATCTACATTTATGGTTAGTGTACACAACTGTACTTTGCTAACTCAATTATTAAAGTCAGTCATTTTCTATTGGTATTATGGCATCATCCATGGAGATGATAGAATTCTGTTCAGTGCTAGGCTTACACCTGCCTGCAACACATATTCTGAGAGCTCACTCATGTCCCTCTTCATATAGTTCAGGGAGGTACATGTCTGGTCATTCACATCAACATGGACTATGTCTGAGTCATACTGGCACTTGCTGTTTAGTGACATGACTGCTTGCAAGATCTGATGAATCCTGGGCCCTGACAGGCAGCTAACTGTAACCTTCTCCTTATTTAGCCTGGTGAGAGGACATCAGTGTGTCTCACAATGGAGACTTCTATGACCAAAATATTGGGTCAAGTGGTGCTATGCCTTATGGGCTTGTTAGCTGAGACACTAGGAGATGTTTTATGTGATGTGGCAGGTGTCTTTTGTGTTCATGCAGAGTTTTTGGGGACTTTGTGACACCGAAGGCCATGCCATGGAATGTGAATGACCTCACTGATAAGAATAAAGGGCAGAAGGTTGTGGAATATATTGAAGTAAGTGAAGTAGGGGCAATGATGCTACAGGGGACACACTTAAAGAAGACTGAACATGAAGAATTGAAGGGGAAGAATTTCAAGGAGGAGTATCATGCAGAAGAGTAAGTAAGGAAGGAAATATTCCGACTAGAGGGAATAACATCTTGTATCTTATCCTTACTAATATGAGAGCATTTTGCACCATCCCTTGTGTATCTTCATCACTTGTTAGGTCTGACCAGTAAAACAGTCTCCTTCAAAATAAAATTGAAACCAGAGATCCCTTCCACCCAAGGTACCTTTAGAAATTTCCTTTAGATAAACTACCTACTGTTAAGTGATTGGCAAGCTTCAAATCCCCAACAAACCCAGGTAACTCCACTGGATATGCAGAAACCTACACCACCACACCATACCAGCATGTAATCAGCTGCATAGATGCAGTGTGTACCCCTTAGGAACAAGTGCAAGGCAAACCCTGGAAACAAACCTACATGATGGAACCATAATATCAACAAGCTTTAATAAATAATAAAAGGAAAATAATTTTGACCAAAGTAAGAAGAGTAATTCCCGGAATATTAGAGCTGTTGTCACTGAAGTAAACAAACAACTCAGGAGCTTAATAAATTCCACCAAAGCCAAGTTTGTGGCTAAAATAGCTACCCAACCTTAAAGCTGTCACAAGGCATTTTTTAGTTTTGTTCATAATCTCAAAAGACAAATGCAGCAGTGCACTTAGCTGATTGTGAATGATGTTACCTACACTGAATCTGAAGATATAGCAAGCCTACTGGCCAATAAATTTTGCTCTAACTTTACCCCTTTCTCCCTCCATCTGTTCAACAGATATCTGAAACTGGCTTGCCTCTAGCTATCACACAAGACCAAGTCCTAAAAGTGCTATCAAAAGCTTAAAATACTGCATTATTGGGTCCTGACGGTATCCCTGAATGCATCTTAAATAACACGAACCTTGATTTAGCCATATCTCTAACAACACTTATCAAGCTCTACCTCCATACAAGTTTTGCAACAAGCAAATGGAGAACAGCTACAGTTATTCCCCTACTTAGGGTATGACCTTCCACAAATCCAGGCAATTACAGACCCATAAGTCTGACCAGCTTAATATGCAAAGCCATGGAAAGACTTATTACGGAACTAATAAACCAGGACATATGGACTCAAAAAATTATGGATTCTTCAAGAACAGGTCATGCTTACTCATCCTGGTAGATTTTTTTGAAAAGGTCACCAAAACAATGGTTGAAGGCAAAATGTACATACCACATATATCAACCTGGCCAAAGCTTTTGACACAGTTTCCACTCCAGCTTAGTAGAAAAGCCAAATAAACAGGGAATAAACCCCTATGTCTCCCACTGGATTGCCAGATAGGATGCAAAAAATCAAAATTAAAAGTTACTTCTGTAAAGAGACCAGTCACCAGTGGAGTCCCCCAGGGTTCTGTACTGGGACCTCTTCTGTTTAGCATTACCTTTCTCAAGTAAAAACAAATACCAAAGGGCTTTGGCTGACTATGTTTACAGATGGCTGCAAGCTAGGAGCAGTTATTGAATCCCCAAATTACTTTGCCATCTTGCAAGAAGGTTTCTTCCAAATAAATAACTTGTGCCAAAATCATGGACTGATACTAAATGCCAAAAAATGCATTACTGTATCTTTGAGAAATCAACTACCTCAGGGAACTACCATATTGACAATACGCCCCTAAGATTTAAGTCACTTGTTCGGGTTTAAGGATCTTATGTGGACAGTGACCTAAAGACCAACATGTATCCACTGTTGTAAGACACTCCTATATTGCACAGCTTATAAACAAAGGGATTGCATCTAGATCTAGGGATGTCATTGTCTGACTTTACTCAGCCCTCATTAGTCCAATCATTGAGTATAATGCCTCCTTTGGCATGGATCTGTCTAGACACATGCAACAATTAGAACGCCCACAGCAGTACCTTACTGAAAGGATACAAGGCGTAAACGACATGTCTTACATGGACCGACTCAAAGCCCTGTCACTATACTTTGTATCCTACAGACTGCTAGCAGGTGATCTGTGTCTGTCATACAAGGCATCCTTCGACCTAATACTGATGGATTTACTGCTATCAGCAAGTCAGATGACATAAGAAATATTCAGTCTAGGAATCTAAACCTCTTTTGGAACATCAACAGAACAGTTTAGAGGAACAGGTATATCTCACAGGGAATACAGCTGCTCTGGAACAGACTCCCCAGCCAAATAAAATGAAGTTCATCCCTGCCCATATTCGAGCACAGCTTGGATTTATGGATGGGAAACAAAAAAATGTTACCCCACGACTGTCCCCAAACTACTAATCGACAGCTTCTAAATGGTTTATCTCATACATGTGTTCCCTCACATTATCTATGGTATGATCCCAGTTATTCTCTAAGAATAATGTATAATTATTGACAACAAGATGGGTAAGGTCAGTCTCTAACCAAATGGGATGTTAATTCAAGCACAAAAAGGGACAATGGCTAGGCATAAAATGGCTCTTAAGGGCAGCTAGCCTAATACTTGCCTATGAACCTATGAAAAGGGGTGTGATAATATTAAAAATAGATAACTGGGTGGACATGTCCTGATGAATGGTAATTGGTAGGGTACTAAAGTGACACTGGGAACATATATATTTTTATTTTTTTATTTGCAGTTTGTTAACCAGGAAAGTCCATTGGGCCGAGGTAAGCTCATTTTCAATGGAGGCCCAGGGAGAAAAGCTCCATAGTACAGTATTTTCAATATCTACTATAAAGTTCCAAAATACAGTATTTTCAATATTTACAATAATAAAATAAACCAAAAATTTAAAGTAATACACAATATATATGAAGATATAAAAAGTGAATAATTAAATTGGAAATATACCTGAAAAAAATTAGCTGAGGGTAGTAATGTTGGAAATAATTGTGTTTCACTAAATTATTATGATAATTGCAGGAGACTGGAACCTAGTAACTGAGTGGAAAAGTAAATGGGGACCCAATAGTTAGTAAAGTTAGAGAGGAGTGTGGGAAACTGCTTAGAAGTACTTTAAAAAGATCAGATTAATGAACATATGAGATATTAAGGTAAACAAGAAGGGGTTTGCTTATTATTATTTAGAGACAGAAGTTGGTAGAGACTAGATAGGGCTTGAGTGTCTAATTAGTATGAATACTTGGTGAATGATTTGTCAACACATCTTTGGACAATATCCAGCCATACTCCAGTTAGAGTAGATCACAAGGTGCCAGCAACCAAATGGGGAGAAGAACATTACAGAATATAAGTGAGTTGGCTGAAAAATGTGATGCATATCTTTAAACCAGACGGCACCAGAATTACCTGTTCTAAAGACTTAAACCTTGCCTGTTATATAAATAAGACCTGCTGGAGAGACCGGTATGTATCCCAAAGACTACCCCCTTCTCTGGAACAGGCTCCCCATCCATGTGAAACAGAGTTCCTCCCTAACCCATTTCAGCTGTAACTTGGACAATTGGATGGAGAACAGGAAATTCATCCCTGGTTTGGCACCTATGTCTCTTATGGACACAGACAGCCTGTAAAATGGTTCATCTCCCAGGTCCATGCTTATACTCTTTATCGAGAGTACCAGATCTTGTCAGAGATTTGGGATGCATGACTAGGCTTAAAAAGGCCCTTGTGATCATTAGCCTACTAAACACCTGTGAACCTAAGAAGGAGTGGTTGTGAAACAGTTAAGAAACAACAGGAAGAGAAAGGGGTGTAGTGGGAAGAAGTTAAGAAAGAGTTGGAAAAATAGATTCAAGAGGAAAAGAGAAGAGGTGGATTATAAAGGGTTAGACATATGAAGACCAATTTAGAGCAAATACAGAAACTGCAAGAGAAGAATGTAAACTTAGAGGGAGGAGCTCATGGAGCCAGAAGAGTAAATGGAATAAGTATTTGGAGCTGGAAAAAACAGTAGAAAGAAAAAAGGTGGCATTTAAGTTGGGCTTCTTTAAGAATATCCTAAAGTTACAGAAAATGTTAGCAGGTAAATTAAGGCACTTTAAGGAAGAGAGAAGTGTAGTGAAGATGAGAGACCCAGCAACAGGAAAGATATAAGTAGGGAACCAGCAGAGTTAGTTAGGATCTTGTGCAATTATTTTGCTACATACAGAGCAAATGAAAGAAGTGGATTACCTAATACGATTACTGGATTTTTTTAAGTGATTACAGTTAGCTAGGATTATGGAAGGTAAATGGAGAGAACTGATGCGAATAATTGCAGTGCAAGAGATAGAGGAACAGGTGGAGAAATAAGCAGTAGATAAGTCACTAGAGGCAGTGATATCTAAATAAAGTTATGGAGGTAATATAGGGGAAGGTGGTGCTGAAATCATGGAAAAGGGCAGTAATATTAATAAGGACAGAAGCAAAGGGCCCGACTACTCCAGCTTCACATTGCTCAGTTTCAGTGCTTAATCATGATTATGAGATGCAGCCAAAAGAGTGTTACCAAATACAGTTGATGGGAATCATTGTGGCTTCATGAAGGGAACACAAACATTTGACAACATATTAAAGATGTACTTCTGGCTAACCTTGCCTCATGGTCGCAACTATTATAATGTAATTTCTTCATTGTCCACGTTCTGATTAGACACTTTTTTCACCACCCTTTCATCTTAAACTTCTTATTCTTTCTCAAGTATTTCACTCTCCCACTTTGAAGTCCCTCTTACTTGCAACTTTATCATCTTCCATTAATATCTATCACATCTTTTACATGATTTTCCTAGCCTTTCATTCTACTTTTCCCTTTTACACCTCTTCTTGTAATCCTAAGAAGTTTTAAGCTGTTAGACTATGAATGTCTGTTATCTGTATTACTTTTTTTTTCTTGTTTTTCAGGTTTTGTTTATTGTCACATGTATACTAGTCTGTTATACTAGTATGTGTAAGTGTGTGTGTGTGTGTGTGTGTGTGTATATATATATATATATATATACACACACACACACACACACGTTTAATTTTATGTCCATAATATTACACCAAAAAATAGGTAGACAATGTTTCACTCAGTGATATTTTTGTAATCTTTGACATTGACCCTGTTTCAAAATGTACTTTCTGGAGCTTTTCTCCCCAGGTCTTTGTTGAAGATTAACTTTTTCCAGTTGGACTTTCCTGGTTAACAAAAACAAACAAATAAATAAATATGATTCAAATGGAGATAGAGTAAGAAGGTAAAAATCTGTTATTTGTAGGCATGCAATACACCATTTGATAGGGTTTATTTCAGATATTTGTGGGAGGTAATTTATAAGATGGGCTTCCCAATGGAATTTATTAGAATACTTCTAGAGATTTGCAAAGATTCCAAAGTATTAAAAGTCACTGGAAGAATTTAGTCGGAACTTAAAATAGGTTGGGGAACAAGGCAGGGATGCCCTCTTTCTTCATTATCGGCCATATTCCTTGAGCTATTAGGCCAGAAATTATGACAGTCACACATCCAGGGAAGGGAATGGAGTAAGGAAGAAAAAAAAGCTTGCTGTGTTTGTAGATGATATTTTATATCTTACTAGACCGCAGAGGAATATACCTTTATTAAATATTTTGAGTCAGTTTACACAGATATCTGGATACAAGGGAAATGTCGACAAAATGAAGGCAATGTGTAAACTACATACCCACTTACAAATTAGTAGGGAGATATCCACAGTAATGGATTTAAGTTAAAGTACTTGGGAGTATAGATAAAAAAAAACTGAAGGATTCCCCAAAGGAAATGTGGGAGATGTCTAACAGAACTGTCAGTATGATGAAGAAATGGAAGAATTTAAAAGTGGCTGTAGACAAGATAATTCATGCAGTAAAATGTTTGACCTTTAATACTGTACACTGCACTGGCATGTGTTTGATTCTGGTAAAGTATTTTGGGAGCATTTGAGGAAGGAAGTGATGAAATATATATGGGCGAGCAAAGGCTTAAGAGTTTAATGGTGAATGAGTCTTCCAGTAGAAGAAGGTAGATTAGTGGTGCTCATTGTATTTATGATAGGGTGCCCCAAATGAGATTAGTGTATTAAATTCGTAGCAGTAATTAATATCAAGGAAATGAGTAATGCTTAAGTGGGTGGGGGGCAGAGAGCAGAACAGTGCAAATAGTAAATATTTGGTCACAACCACTATATTTAGAGAAAAATGAAACTTTTTTAAAGCTGGTATATAACAGCATGATAGTAATACTGAAGGAAAGGGTATATAACAGCATGATAGTAATACTGAAGGAAAGGGAAGTATTAAAGTTGTAAATATGAGCAGTACACAACTGGCCTAACTTGTCAGAAACTTGTAAAGGATGCAACTTTAACTAGTGATGGGAGAACAATAGATATGTTTTTGAGAACAATTAACAAGGGAAGGTAGTAGGATGAAATGGATGGACCTTATGGCAAGCTATACCCCAAACAGGAGAGATTCTATCAAATGCAGAGGATTGCTTGAAATGTTAGCAAAGTGTGATGTGGAAGTAAAATGGAATGCAGGAGTGAAATTAGAGTGCAAAGTATTGACAAGCAAGGTTGGAAGAGGCCAACAGTAAGCAGCTATAGTAAGTAGGTTGTACAAAGTTTTAAGAAGTGGTGAAAATAAGGGAAGCTAAACAGACAAATACAGACATGTTAATTATTAATTGAGAGGAAGATTACTGGAGAAATCTACAACATCCCAATAAAAGTGACAAAATCAAAGCTGTTGAGAATCTTTATGTGGAAGTGTTTGCATAAATATTTGTATACCCCAGTAAATTACAGAAAATGTTCCCAGTGATCAATAAAAGATGTTGAAGATGTGAACAAAACCAGGTAGGGGACTGGAGACAGATGTGTTGGGTATGAAGTAAATCGGAAAGATGTAGGAAAGACCTGCTTTGTTTAATAAAGTGGATAATGGGAGCTGAACAGAAATTACTGAGATAAGCTTTTATTTGAATTGGGCAGATGAGTTACCAGTAAAGGATATGTTAGAACAATAATAGCATAGAGGATTATGATCAGGTCTCCAGTTGTAATCATGTTATGTGGTCATGACTACGATTCCAAGAAGTTCACTTCTCGAGCTTCACTCATTGAGTGAATCTTGGCATCCATTTTGAGAAAACACAATAAAAGTTTACAACTGCAGACCAATCATAATTCTTTGTAATACATGAATCTTTGTCTGGGCCATGTACTACTAATTACAGAAAAAAAAGAACAAAGTGGGTTAATAATCTTTGAAAGTCAGTAAAGCCCTTAGTGAGCACTGTCTAACAGACAGTAGCAGAACATCTATCAGTATGCTTTTCTGAACAGTAAGAATTGTGAGATTCTGTTTCTGATATTTTTGAGTGTCTAATTCTCTGTGATTTATCAGAAAATCTAACAAGTGTACAATCTACAGGGCAAAATATAAGATGAACTCTGGGGCAGTTGAAAGGCATACACAGCAGGCAAAAACAAAGCTGTTTTTACTTCTACTATTGTCATTTGTCAGCTAGCACTGTCAGTTATTAGTGCCTAGCACATGATTCAGTATTATAGAACTGCTTAGCAAGTGTTAAATGCCTTTCTAAGTGCTGGTAATATCTGGTCTTGCACTGCAATAGCATTTGTCTATTTTTCTCAATACTGGAGCAAAATCGCTAAAGTAGTATTAATAGTAGATAAGAAAGGAATAACTAAAAAGTGGAACCTGATTCAAGAAACCAGTGTAGAAGTGATAAAATGGACAATATACAGAAAATGGAGAGGGAAGGGATGGAGTATAGATTAAGTAAGTTTAGGAAGAAATGGAAAGTTTGGGAGCAAAGACAACAGAAATAGTGAAATATATCCCTGCCTGAATGCGGCGCTTCAGAGTATAGTGAGGAGAAATTAAGAAAAGTATATTTATATAAGCAGTGTAGACAGCGGGAAGAAAAGCGGAGAAAAACAAGAGATCTCTTAAAGAAAACTGGCAACATTAAGGGAAGTTTCCAGTTAAAAATGGCCATGGTAAAAGGCAAGAATGGGAGGAAAATAGCAAAAGACATTAAGAAAAGATGGCAGGAATATACAGAAGAACTATATAAAAGACTCAAACATCACTGATACTTACCATCCTGGAGGGTAAAATTAAGTAGGTCCTAGAAAACCTTCCTAACAATAAGGCTGCAAGAAATTATGGAATTTGTGTTAAATTGTTTCATATCCAGCAAAATGGTGCTATTGCAGGATTGCTTGGAATTTGCCAGCAAATTTGGCAAATACAGCAGTGACTAATGGATTGGAAAAAGTAATGTTATATTCCAGTCCCAAAAGGACAGTACTAAAGACTACTCAAATTATCAGACAAGTGCACTTTCACATCGTAGCAAGGGTAATTCTCAAGATTCTGCAAGTGATATTCCAACAATATAGGGACCAAGTACTACTATATATGCATGATGATTTTATAAGGAGCAGGGCACCAGAGATTTAGTTGCCAACATCTGCTGAATAGTAGAAAAAGCAAAGGAGTTCCAGAAAAAAAATATTTACTTGTGCTTTCCTGAGAACTATAAAGCTTTTTTGTCTGTGTGGACCATAAATAAAAACGTGGCAAATTCTTAGGTTGACACTGTATCCGTGTTTCTTAATTTGCTAGCTCTAAGGGATGTGTATGAACAAGAAGCAATGATTAGTACCAAAAATTGAATGATGAAGTGGTTCAGGACTCGGAAAAGAGTGCAACAAAACTGAATAGTATCACCCTACCGGTTTATTTTATATACTGAATTTTATCATGCAAAATGCTGGTTTAGACAAATGCTGGAATCAAAATTTCTGGGAGAGGTACTAATAACCACAGATTTGCAGATGATACCACTCTGACGGCTGAAACTGGGGAAGAGTGAAGAGCCTGTTGATGACGGTGAAAATAGAAAGTGCAAAAGTTCGCTCAATATAAGACTGCCATCTTTTTCTATTTGCAAATAGATGGAGAAGTGGTGGTAGTGGCAGGTTTTATTTTCCTGGACTTGAAGATCTCTGCAGATGATTGCTTGTATAAACTTATGAGACTTGCTTCTTGGAAAGAAAGCTATGAGAAATCTGGATAAGATTTTAGAGAGCAGAGACATCATATGGTCAGCAAAAGTCCATATAGTCAAAGCTACTATTTTCCCAATGATGACATATGAATGTGAGAGCAATGCTGTTTGCCAGAAGATTGATATCTTTGATCTGCAGTATTGGAGAAAAGTTTTTTGAAGTCCATAGACTGCAGTATCACCAAGTCCGCGAATACTTAAGGAAATAAACCCAGATTGCTCACTGTAACATGTGATAGTACAACTAAAACTCAAATACTTTGAGCATCTAATGCAAAGACAGAAGTCACTGAAGGTAAAAGAATAGGGCAAAGGCTAAGATGGACAGACCACATTACTGAAGCAATGAATATAAATTTGTAGGAACTTAAATAAGCAGTTGTTGACAAACAAGCTTGGTCCTCTAAAGTCCTTGAGGTGTCAAAGAATCTGACATAACTAAACAACATCACAGTTTCATTCATACTTGCAGCACATTTGTAGTGATACCTCTGCAGCATAGGTTCATAGGTTGGTACTAGGCTATCGGCCCTAGGGTCTATACAAGCCTTGCCATAACAATTCCCTGGATATTTCTTCCCACAATATTTACTTTCCTGGACCCATGTCTAGCAGGGCAACTGACGTTATCCCCTGGGTGAATCTCCCATCCAATTGTCAAGGTTCCTTTTGAACACAAACATTTCCATCTCAAATGGGATTTTGCCCGATCTCTGGAAGTCAGACACTACCATTCCAATAGCTCTTACCCCAAACAGTTATACACTTTCTCTCTGTCTCTTTCAAACTTCTCACCCCTCTCTGAAGTACAAGAGAGATGTAAATTCCCAGTTCAGGTAATAGTATACACTGTCATGACCAACATTGTTTCAGTAGAGTATCTAGCACCACAACTCACTTTTCTAATGGTATCTTTAATTATGTGAATGTGGCAAATTGACTAAATCAGGTTTTACTGATATAACAAAGGCATTTGACTTTATATGACATTCTAAAGTAGCCTCTTCATTTAGTGTTTGCCACATTCAGTAGCTGTGGTTTAACTACTACTTAACAGAATAATTTAGGTACTTTTCAGTACCTCTCCCTCTCTTGAATTGTTTTTCCATTTGACTTCCCTTGAGGTTTAGTCCGTGTTCTCCATCTTCATCATATCCCAACTATTTTACTCCCCCCCCCCCCCCCCAAAAAAAAAAAAAAAAAAAAAAAGTTCTCCTTTAGCAAGCAAACTTGTCTTCTGGCACATCATCTCCAAATCCCTAACTGAAAATATATCCAGACTTACCAAATACTAACTGACTTCGCTTAAGAAAGTATAGTTTATGCTACTGGGAAAATATAGGCAACTAAGGTGTATTCTCTGGTCTGTAGTCATTCACACTGAACAAGTTTCTCTATTTAAATACCTAGGTGGCCCATCTACCACCTTTAAATGTTTTATTAACAAAACTTTTTGTGACTTTCAGCCCAAAGTTAAAACTTTCCAAGTACTTTAGTCTCAGATACCCAAAGACTCCAAAGACATTTTTGTCCATTTCACTAAGACTCTTGTGACATTTCTGCCAAAAACAACAGTAGACTACAAAGCTACTTAATCAAGACCTGTCAGTATGTTTCCTCTCTGACAATCATAACCATTGCAGCCCTTTATCCTGAGTCAGTATGTTAGTTATCCATCTCCACTTCAGATTTATACTAGCATCTTTACTGCAGAAACTCTTCCATTCATATGACTGTCCAAGCCCTGCTAGGGAACATAAGCCCAAACACATTCTAGAGCTTTTAGGACCTCTCCTTGTGTCTCATAGTCTCCTCTCATGTATGTAACTTTCCTTTTTAATAGCATGCTCTAAAATAAAGAATTCTCTCCTTCCAACTTACTACCTTCCCATCTTATCAAAATGTCATTAAACAGTACCACTTCTCTCTGACAACCCGTGTGTGTTTTACTTCTAACTTCCACAAAACTGCCATCCTATTGTATCTTAGTCTTACTTCATGTGGCATCTACTTGTTTCAGCTCTCCAAATTCTTCCTTCATCTAGTAAGTCAGTTAAAGCAGTTTCTATCTTTTTCCATTGCCCTCATCTCTACTGTTATACCTATTGCTCCCTTCTGTCCTTCCTTCATTACACAGAGAGTTAACTTCTCAAATTATTCTTACGTCATTATTGTCTTAATCCTAATTGTACAGTTTGTTATTCTCCTGCATGTAGTTTAGATCTAAGCCTCCGCTGTGTTTTGTTCTTTTGTCTAATGCATTTTAAAGACTGTTACAAGGTTATTGACTAAAATGGACCCCTGTGCTCCCATCTCCGGTTAACCAGCCTTAAAAAAATAATAAATTATCATGCATCACTTCTTGCAAGTGGTCAACTGAATGGAGACCTCAAACTCAACTAGAGGAATGCCTTCATAGTTTAATAAAAGGGGACTTTCTCTTAGACCTCTGCAGGATTTGTCATATCTACTATGCAAGTACATCCTAGCAATTAAATTAAAATGGTAATTTTGAAATGCTTTCTGCCTTTTGTAGAACAAAGTTGTTGCATAGCAAGTACCCTACTCTAGCTACTCTTCTGACGCAGAGCCATTATATATTAGTTTATAAGACTTTCTCTACAAGAAATAACTAATGTTTTCCATTGCTCATTAGTCACTTTCAACAGTGCCTTAGCTGGCTCTTTTGTCTCCCAGTGCAGCTCCCTGATCTGGCACCCATCAACTATATGTTGAGGAGCTAAAACAAAACAAAAACAAGGTTCATTCTTTGATCTGGCACTCCTACCTTCTCTCCTAAGAAGGATGTCAAGTTCTAACACCCTTGATCCTCACTCTGTATGTGAGAAACAAAACAAAAACAAGGCCCATTCTCTGGTCTGACTCCCTGCTAAGGAGGAACGCCAGGATTTAATGGTCTCCCGCTCTACTGCCCACCCTCACATTTACACAAGCTATATAAGAATATACTTGCATATTAGAGTGCAGTTCCTATTACCATTACTCTCATAACATTATTTTTCTGATATGAAGATTTCAACAAATAATTACCCTAATATTGTTATTTAGTCAGAGTGCTCTGGTCCATAGGTATTACCTAGGCTAATGACCACCAAGCCTTCCTACGTTAAATGGGAATCACAGAACTGACCCATCAGAAAATATTAAAAATGAAAGTATGTATGAACATGTTTTGAAATAAGGAGTTTACACATTGCAGTGCAAAAATAAGTGAGTAAAGTCAAATATATTTCTTAACATTTTACTTCTGATGGTCTTACCCAAGTGTCTTACAAAGTCAATGCCCTCCATTTACAGATATGGGCTTCATTCATCAATGGTTTATAGTTTTACTTTTCAAGGCCTTGGCTTGTTCTTTACAGCATCAGTTTACTGCCAGCATCCCTTTATACTTGTCATGTCAGACTGTACTGCTAAAACTTTACAGCTTTACATCATGTAATACTTGATTTGTCAGAGTGTAACAATTTACACTTTGTAATACTGGATATGTCATATTGAACCTTTTGCTTAACATGCCACAAATGCGGTTTCTTCATTGTTCCCTGTTATGGTATGGAAGAAGGACATGGAGGAACACCAGCTCTGTCTACTTGTCATTTCATATTTCTATACAGGAACTGTCCTGACTTTTCATCCTGGCAAAATGGTTCCTCGTTGTTTACTTTCTTGTCTGTTTTTCCATTTTCTTGTCTCTTTTCCTTAACTGAAGTCAACTGTTAGGACAGTGCACTGTTATTACAGTTGACTGGCTAAATATGTACTATTCAAAGAAGAAGAAAAAAACTTATTTGTTTTTTGTTAAACACATTTCCACTGGCAGGCTGAGCACTGAATCTTTAATTTTTTCCCCCAAATTTCTATGCTTTTACAGTCTGGCCTGTATATTTCACACCCCAGATCACCTCATGTTCAAGCACACACTCAGTGATTCAAGTATCCTTCTTTCCACTTCAGCAACACCTGACACAGCCAGAGCCAATGATGAAAACATCTGCTTCTCGTAGCAGCCCGCCTAAACTCATAGAAGTGCTATTTGTACATCTGTAAAATGATAGGATGGAGTGTCACAACGTGTAATCATGCAATCACATTACTCATTATGAGAGAACTTAAATGCTGGCATATTTTTTTTTAAAAGTCAGCTTGGTTTACTGTTTTTTTTTTTAACAAAACTCATAATAGCTTGCATGCAAAGTATGAGCATGGAGTTCTGTTATTTTCATTCTGATGGATAAAGCTAGCATTTTTTTATACTGTTTCCCCCCATTGCCTGCCATCAGTCCTCTTTCTCAGAAGCTGTGATAGAGGTTGCCATCAGAATTTGTTTGGTTAACTTTGTAACAATTCTCAGTAGTAGATGATACAAGTACCTGCATTATTGTGGGGTCACTCACTGCCCATCAGTGGGACACAGTTGCCTATAAGGGCTGCTTTCACTTAGTTGGAATGCCAAGAAGGCTGTCCCTAGTCCTGCAACTGTTGTTGACATACAAATCTCTGCTTACATGGGAAGAATTTGGTCAGCTAGGATCACCATTTCCCTCTCCTCAAGATGAGTGAGCTGGCATAAGCCACTCACTTCCACCCTTCCCTGCTTGGCTGTTCTAGCACCCAAGCTCTTGGTCAGACTCTGGTCATCTATATCATAGTCAGGGCTTTACACCTCCCCCCACCATAGAGCCATTAGGGAAACTGGTGAATTTTTAATCAAAATTAAAGGAAATCAAAACAAATAGGTGGAGAAGAGTGTCAGGAGTAATTTGTGACAGACTGGTACCAGTAAGAGTGAAAGGGAAGGTCTACAAGAGGGTAGTGAGACTAGCTATGTTGTATGGGTTGGAGACGGTGGCATTGACAAAAAGGCAGGAGTCAGAGCTGGAAGTGGCAGAGTTAAAGATGTTAAGATTTGCACTGGGTGTGACAAGGATGGACAGGATTAGGAATCGGTATATTAGAGGGTCAGCTCAGGTTGGACACTTTGGAGACAAGTCAGAGAGGCGAGATTGTGTTGGTTTGTATATGTGCTGAGGAGGGATACTGGGTATATTGGGAAAAGGATGCTAATGATGGAGCTGCCAGGTAAGGGGAAAAGAGGAAGGCCTAAGATAAGGTTTATGGATGTGGTGAGAGAGGACATGCAGGTGGTTGGTGGGACAGAGCAAGATGCAGAGGACAGGAAGAAATGGAAACAGATGATCCGCAGTGACAACCCCTAACCGGGGCAGCCGAAAGAGAAGAAAACAAAAATGGAAAGTCTACAACCCAGCAGTCCAATAGCATGAGCTGCAACTGATTAGTATTGTTTGGTGCATGATGGTTTACCTAAAATGGTTGGAGCAACAGTCTAGAGCTGTATTATAATATTGTCAGCCTATGAGTTTTCAATGTTTTATTTATTCACTGAATTTGAACTGGAACTTGTATTTATTGCAGGTTTTCCCTCTGTCAGTTTCCCTGACTATTCTCACTTGTTTGAAATTTGTGTTTAAAATTGTTCTTTGCCCATTTTTTATGTATGTATATGATAGAGCTTTTCTACTTGGATATTCGATATTGGACTTTCCTAGCCCGTAGTAGTAATTAATTACAAGTAAGTAGAATGTAGGATTACTAAGTGCTGTGATGCCACATATTTACTGTATAAAATTATATACAGGAGTCAGAGAGTATGTGAATATTCTAATTGAATAACATTTCTACATCATTCCTGTTAAAGCTGAAATGGTAATACACATAACTAGAACTGACTAGGAACTAAGTTTTCTGATGGAAGGATGACCTGCAGAAGTTGATGGGCATTTGACAATATTCCATAAGAGGAGATTAGAGCTTTCAGTGGGGAAAAGTTGTGCTTTTTGAGGGACTTGAGTAATCATGTCTTAGAAACTAAGAAGGGCTGTATTGGTAGAACTCAGTACAGATCAGAATGGTATTACAAAAATGAAAGTGCTAGCTAGAGAGTTTGAGTAGTGGCCAATGCTGGATAGCGGGTTTGTATGTATAAAAAGTGGGTACCATTCCAAGTGGAACAGAAAAGTCTAAGAAAACACCATTATACCCATGAGAATCAAAGTTAGAATAGGTTACTTTTGATTCCAAGATGGTGATAGTTTAAGAAACACCCTCTCCACCAAGCTCTTACCCAAACTACTTGAAAATAACAGAATAGCCAACAAATATGGATAAACGTGCATCTTTCAGGAAAGAAGAGCCAGTACTTAACCAGAACTCATCTTGCTGAACTTCAAAGTCAGTGTGTTCATGAGATAAATCTAGTTTTGTTTTCTGACGGTTACTAACACGAGTTTCCACATGTAAATTAGAGACCTGAAGGCTTCAGCACCTCAGCAATAGACAGCAACCACGAGGGAAAAAAGCAATCAAAGTTGCAGTGAAAAAATGCCTAAGGAAATAGAAGGTATGGATATTCAAACCTCCAAAACTATAAATTATCGGCGATAGCGTCCCCTGAAAAAGAAGTTTTATCTAAAAGGCAGAAAACAACCAAAATACATCAGGAACAAGCTAAAGATAACACAAAACAAAAGCCTGAAAGCACTATACATATGGAGGATCTTAAGAGCGCCCTTTTACCACTACAATCTGCAGTACAAGGATGCATAGAACAACTTAATAAATTTGGAGGTACAATGAATCAAATTGCCGAGAGACTGGACTTAGTAGAAGGAAAAAACAGACCTAATGAGTTAGAAATTGAGCAGCTGAAAGACAAAATAAGAGCTAAAGATAAGACGCTAACTAACATAAAGTTAAAAATCCTGGAGCTGGAAGCGAGGAGCAGATGGAATAATCTCATTATCAGAGGGCTCCCGGAAAAATACAAACAGAACCAACTGCTTCCAACACTTAAACAAATCTTTATTGTTTTACTACAATTAAGGGAATGTACAAATGAATGCATAATTGAAAGAGCGCACCGCGCACTCTACAAAAAACAAAGCACCACAATCCCAAGAACACAGTATATGCGAAGCTTCTTAACTACCAGGATGTACAATCTATTCTTGCTGCATTAAAAAAAAAAAAAAACACTATGTGGAATGGCTATGCAATTGCTGTCTCACAGGATCTCCCTCTAGAAATCAAGGAAAGATGATGCAAACTCTGTCCATACTGCGCAGGCTTAAACGGAAACTCAAATTTCAAATGAGATTCCCCAACACATTTTTTTTTACCACAATGATATCAAATATACTATGGATTCATCTAAGGAAGCTAGTTCAGTCTTTATGAAGGGCTTCAGCAAATTACCAGAATCACAGTTACGGAGAATGATGCACTTTTACCTACAAGCTCTAACCTTTAGCTCTCCCGGTCCTAATTCTCCATTCTTATATGCAGGCATGCATTAGTTTTATTAAAAACTTTATTATTTATCAGGTTCTAGAAGTTGTATTGATGTTTAATAGAATGTATTTTAGTTTTTCCAGTTGCCTTCTTTTTGTAATCAAGATGCATTGGTTGAAGTGTTACAAGTCTGTAACTTATTTGTAACTTGTTATTTGTACTCATTATAAATCTCTTATGTCCATATGTGGAGCTTTTCTCCCCGGGCCTCTGCTGAAAATGGAAATATATCCAGTCAGACTAGCCCGGTTAACAAATGTAAAATAAATAAATAAATAAAATAAAAACGTTTAGATTAAACTAAAAAGAAGGATCCATTGTCGTTCATGGTTCCTAGGAATAGTCGGACCGCCGAGATGCAGCCAGTGGGACCCTTAAGTGGCAACAACCTTCGATCCTAAAAGGCATGTGCACTAAAAAGAGTTTCCTTCCAGTTTAACTTGTTCATCGGGACTCTGCACTATCTCCATGCTTAGGAAAATGTCTCTCCTGACAACAGACGACTTCTCCACTTACATATAGATGTTGACAGGGCTGTGAACTGAATGCTTACTAATTCTTATGAATTAGCAAAGGTAAAGAGAACATACGAGGTTTAAGACTATTAATTCTATGTGACCATACAAAGCAAATTACCTCCCCACTTTAAGCTACATGAATGCATCTCTTTCCTAAAGAATGCATTTCTGTACTACTCTCTTCACTAATGAAGGGGTTTTGGACTAGTTGTTTTAAAAGCAGTATAATTCAGACCTGCTATATATTTTCATGTTTTTGTGTACCTCTTCCTCTATCTCCTATATGTCGCAATGCATAATATCACAAACTAACTAAAGAGGAAGATAATTAAGGCTCCAGTTGTAAACAGCTGACAGCTAGCAGTAGCTTATATGTGAAGCCTGCTCTATACATTGGCTGGGCTATAGCTATCTTTACTTTTGAGTAAGTCACAAACTTTCCTAGTCTGAACTGATTTAATATGGTCAAATAGTTCGGTTATGGGCGATGCATGCACGAATTGCAAAGAAAAGACTACAACTCAGAACTTTATGAAAATAAAGTATTTGGTATACCTTGAACTAATCTCGACAGTTTAACAGGTTTTAAGTAATGCTAGATGTGATGTAGCACTAGTCTTGTTTGAAAGTTATGGCATATTTAGCAACAAATGGAGATGCCTATGAAACTCCTCATATTTAGCTTAATTTCTCTACTGGGAATTATATTATGGTGTATTCTATATATATTTTTAGCAGTATGCATGAATAATTGTTTTACAATAACTCCTCTTCTTTTATATGTATATACAATGGATTTTTGATATTTCTCTTCTTTATTCTTCTTTACCTTTCCTGAAGTTAGATTTTTGATATAATATACCATTTATCAATATAAAATGCTTAATAAATGTATGCTAGTTGATGCTTATATAACATTATATTTACCGCAATTGGCAGAACTTTTAGTTAAGAGCTAGGTAGGTACTCTTACGTAGGGTACTGGATGACTACATTTAGAACTAAGTCAGGGATGTATATAGGATGTAGTTATAGTTATTTTGTTTTTGATAACCACTCAACATTCTTAATGATATGTGTACCTGTTTTCTTTTTCTCTCTTTCAAATACAGGGGTTAAGTGCGTGGGCACAGGGATAGATTTGAGAGAGATCAGTGCTGCAGTATCAATACATGTCACAACTTTACTTACTTTATGAATTAATCTTGAGCCTTTTAATAGACCTCTTCTTTTTAGTCATTTCAACCACACTGTAAATATTAACCTAACACCCCGAAAGGTATGGATAAGGTGTAGAAATTAGTTTCCTGGAATGTAAGAGGGCTCCATGACAAAAATAAAAAATCTTCTAATGCACCTACTCTTAAAGCCAGAAGCAGATATTTGTTTTATTCAAGAATCACATATGCTCATGGAAGAGTGGACAAATGAAAAGAATAGGAAATGGATAAAAGATATTATCTTGGCAGGAAGCAGTTGTAATGCTAAAGGGGCAGCAATTATTAAAAACTCATTTCAGGCCTCTATTATAGATGGGGGATCGGACCAGGGGGGTAGATGGTGTTATTTCATATGTATAAACCCATTACTTAATAAACCAATCTTATTTTGAAATATTTATGGACCTTGCTCTGGACAACATGACTTTATTTTAAAAATCTATAATATCTTACTTAATTTTCCCAATTATTACTATATTCTGGGGGGGGGGGGAGCTGGAATGCGGTAATTGACCCTAGCTTTGACCGCTCCAGTAAATCCAAATCATACAATACACAACCCTCCCTAGCCTTGATGGACTTAATCTCAGACTGTGGACTGGTTGACTCCATCTCCTTTGGTGACAACGTACAAAACAACAGTAAATATGCATATTTCTCTAAATGCCATAACTCTTGGTCACGCCTAGACTTCTTTCTTGTGTCAGAAGGATTAATAAAATGGCAAATAAAGTATTTAGTTGAACCTAAGTTTATTTCAGACCATTCAAAGATTACTTTAATAAACTTTACACATAGCTCACCTACACTAGCTAGAGGCTCTAATTAGTCTGTAAATAACAATATTTACATAACCCAGAAGTTACTGAAGAAATTGCTAAAGCTCTAGCAGAGTTTGACACAGACACTCAACACAGACATCCCATATGATGTCCAGTGGGCTGCATGTAAAGCAGTAATTAGAGGAATAATTATTCAAAAATCCACATATCTTAAGGAAAAGAGGAAAGAAAAGAAAGACCGCCTAATATCCGAGATTAGAGAATTAGACAAAAGGCTTCAAGAAAAGTATACTCTAGCTATGGAAACTGAAATGATAGATAAGCAAAGAGAATTATTTGGCCTGCATCAATTCAACTACTCCCTGCAGGAATTAAGGTTCATATCTAAATATTCTGAATGGATGCAAACCCCCTCCAAAGCACTAGCTAGGCTAATTGAAAACAAACATGAATCTTCCAGGATAGCCCTCATCTGCCATCAAGACAAACTTCATAAATCAGATATGCAAATTACTCAATTATTTCACCAGATATATTCAGACATCTATACTTGGAATGACCACCAAACCCCATTTTCAGAAATAGAAGACTGTCTCAGCAATCTCACATTCCCGAAGCTTAACGAAGACCAGAAAGTAATTTTATCTGCCCCACTAAGTCAACAGGAAGTAGTAAATGCCATTGGAAACCTTAAGTTAGGAAAGGCTCCAGGTCCAGATGGCTACTCTCCGGATTTTTATAAAACCTTTAAAAATAATCTAGCTCCCATTTTACTTAAACTGTTTAACTGTATCTTCCTCAGTGGTATTTCGGACCTCTACATTAACCACTCAAAGACCATATTGATTCCTAAAAATAACCAGAAAGGCTCATCCAGACTCTGCTACACTTTGCTGTGAAGGAAAGGTTAGTTTGCTGTTATTTTTTGTATTTCTGTATTGCCTTTCTATATTTTGAATACTGTAGTTTGTTTTCTTTACCTTGTGTTTTGCTTGCATTCTGTTTAACAGCATATTAAAACTTCAAAAGAGACCACAGCTCTCTCTGTTCTGAGTCAGGCAGAATTTTTCCCCTCCCTCCCACCCATTTAAGTTGTCTTGTTAAATACCACTGTCTTTCTAGTTGCCCGCCTCTTATGTTAATCTGACCATATATCTCATTTCTCTCTGCTTTCACTGGCTTATGTGAGTAATCACAAAACCATCACTTTTAAATCCCACCCTTCAATTATTTAAATTTATTGGCCATCCTACAGTATTTCATAGTACCAAAATACAAAAGTAACCACCCCTTTCAGTCCATCTTGCTGTTTTAAAAATAGTAACTCTCCACTAAACCTTAACTTTTTAAACAGGTAAAACTCAAGTTACCTACTTTCATATCTAACTTCTCTAGTGCACACTGCAGAGTGCATTCTTTTCAATCTTACCTTTAAGCATCCCTGTTACTAGCACTTTCTCTAATACCTAAAAGATCATCTCTACTTGACTCCAAGTAGACTTTTCTCTATCTGTTAAACCTAGCACTTGCTCCTACAGTACTTATTACCTTGATACGGCACTCTTATAGATAGCACCCCAAAAGGCAAACCCCATTTCTCGGTCACTCACGCCCCCGAATCTCTTTTAAAGTTTTTTTGTCTAGTCCTTCTAGCATGTCGAGGATCAGTTGCTAGTGTCCTCTCCTGCTCAGCTGGTGAACCTGGGAATATTGAGGCAATGTTACAATTGCCTCATGTACACAGACAACCCTCTCCTCCTCCCACAAAACACAAATACATGCGAGAGATGCAACTATACGGCCAAACTGGAGGCTGAGCTCTCTCAACATAGGACTGGCAAGACCAGTCAGGAGGAGAAGGTTACCACACACACTATAGACCCAGTCTCACATAGTACCATCACAACCTCAAATCATACACATAAACACACAAAGACATACTCGGCTCTGATCAAAAATCTACCAAAACAGCAGAGGCCACCAAAGCAGACACCCAAACAACCACCACCTCAGAACACAACACCTGCAACACATAGACCTCACAGTCAGAGTGTCAAACAGTCACAGCCCTTAAGGCCAAACACAATGCCAGACACACTAGTCATTGGTGACTCCATAGTCAGACACACTGACGCCCCGCCACCAGACTGAGTAAGGAGAAGGTCACAGTAAGCTGCCTGTCGGGCGCTAGAATCCGCCACATAACGCAAGCACTCAGGTCTCTCAACAGCAGGTACAAATATGTCTCACTCATTGTCCACGCTGGTGTAAACGACCTGAGACGCACTCTCCTTGGACTACATGAAAAGAGACATTGAGGAGCTCTCTGATTATGTAGCCCAGGCAGGTATGACCCTGACCTTGAGCAGTATCCTACCTTCACCAAGAATGATGCCACAATACAGAGATAAGATGATCAGCTTTAACAATTGGCTTAAACTCTGGTGTCATTCAAAGGGGATCCAATGTCTGTCTGCCTGGGATGACATGCTGGACAAGCCACGCTTACAAGGGACGGCTTGCACCTGTCACCCCTGGGATTCCGGATATTGGCAAAGGCTCTTGCCACCCCATAGTGCCTTTTTAGGCAAGGCTCAAATTCTAAACCTACCACCCTAGAACACAAAAAGGAAAAAACTAAGGGTAATGCTGCTCAATGCCAGAAGTCTAAATCTCAAAATGCACGCACTCGAGGCCCTTCTCAGTATGGAGAACATCGATGTCTGTGCAGTGACAGAAACCTGGTTCAAGGCTCCTGAGAGCACCCCAGCACTATCAGGTTTTACCTCTTATCATGCTCTGGCCCCAAAATCCAGACAATACCAAGAAAGGAGGGGCAGTATCCATATTCATCAAAGACACCCACACCTCAAGACTGGTGGCAACGCACGATGCATCGGAGACCATCCAGGTGCAATTAACCATAGGCAAGACTGCTCTGCAAATTGTAGCATGTTACAGGCCACCCTCACAAACTCAGGAACCTCACATGGCCTTCCTGAAAACACTAGAGGGGATAAATGTATCACCAAACACCATCATACTAGGTGACTTCAATTACCCTAATATAGACTGGGAACACTACTCAAGCCCAAACACCCTAGCCCAAAAGTTCCTGGAATTCATAAACTCAAATGCCATGGAACAACTAGTCACCATCCCCACAAGAGGAGAAAACATACTTGATCTCATCATCACGAACATGGGAGCACAATGTTCAACACCGGAAGTATACCCCTCACTGGTGAGATCAGATCACAAACTAATCTTGCTGGAGGTCCTCATCCCACCCCCACCTGAAATAAAAAAGACCACAGTAAAGAACTTCTCGAAAGCCGACTTCACACTTCTAAAGACGAGTGTGGTCTCCTTTAAGGCCCCCGAGCTGACGGAAAACAGTACTCAAGCCGCTGAATCACTTACAAATGCCTTCTACCAGCACCTGCAGGACTGCATGGATAAGGCAATCCCAAGCAAAACAAAGACTCTTTGTACCAAAGGCAAGCGTCCACTCTGGTGGACCCCAGCCATAAACAAACTCTACAACAAAAGGAGGAAGCTACTACAAGATAGAGCAAAATCCTTAAAAGGTAAGACACCCTTGATCACTATAAGTAAAAACTAAGAGCTCTCATAAAATCATCCAAAGCAAATTTTGAGAGAAAAATAGCTAAAGACTCAAAAGACAATCATAAGGCCTTCTTTAGCTATGTTAGAAACCTGGGAGGAAACTCCCAGATATGCTCAGAACTAGTTCAAAATGATGTGAAGATTACTGTTCCTACAGACATTGCCAACATACTGGCTGACAGGTTCAGTGCAAACTTCTCCCCAAAAGGAGAGATATCTATACCAAGCGATTGCAGCCCCCAAACATCTCCAATGCCCAAGTGAGAACTGCTCTCATCAAAGCAAAAAACACAGCATCCATGGGACCTGATGGTGTCCCCGGCTGTGTGCTCCACGAACTCAACGAGGAATTAAACCCACAGCTAGGACAGCTGTTTAATCATAGTCTTACCTCTGGATACGCACTCCAGGAGTGGCGCACTGCAACTGTGGTCCCACTTCACAAAGGCGGTGCCTCCACCGACCCTGGAAATTACCGCCCATTAGCTTGACAAGCCTTATCTGCAAAGCCATGGAGAGGATCATAATGGACCTCATAAATAAAGACATAGGGAATTTGCAGACTTTGGATCCATCCCAGTTTGGCTTTGTCAAAAGCAGATCATGCCTTCTAAACTTGGTTGACTTTTTCGAAACAGTCACCAAAGCCATTGATGAGGGAAAGGCAGTCCATACAGCCTACCTCGATCTGGCGAAGGCCTTTGATACAATACCCCACTCGGGTATCATTGAAAAACTCATCAGCTTAAATGTTAACCCATACATCACAAGATGGGTTGCAAACTGGCTGAGTGACAGAACCCACAGGGTCAGAGTTGCTGGCGCCATGTCAGACTCAAAGCCTGTCACAAGTGGTGTACCACAGGGCTCAGTCCTGGGCCCACTCTTGTTTGGCATCTACTTTTCCAAAGTACAAGCAAACACAGGAGGGTTATGGCTGACAAAGTTTGCAGATGACTGCAAGCTGGGCCATAGTAGAAAACACATCTGACACAGATATCCTACAGAAGGGTCTCACAGAAACGGATAACTGGTGCCAGAGCCATGGCCTAAAGTTAAATGCCAAAAATGCATAGTCATACCCTTCGGGAAAAACAAGGTTACCCCTAGCTACCAAATAGGTGGCAATCCACTGAGTACAGAAGAAGTTATCAGGGACCTGGGGACCCAGGTTGATAGTAGTCTGTCATTCGACACCCATGTAGCTAAAGTAGTTAGGAAGACCTTCTACATTGCCCACCTTATCATGAAGGGATTCTCATCTAGATCAAGGGAGGTCATAGTCTCCCTATACTCATCACTCATCAGACCAATGATTGAGTACAATGCCCCATTCGGAATGTATCTGACCCGACACTTGCAGCAGCTGGAGAGGCCACAAAGTTCCTCACCAAAAGGATAAAGGGTCTCAAACATCTGTCCTATGCTGCCCGACTGAAAGAACTCCAGCTCTATTCAGTCGCCACCGCTTGCTCAGAGGTGACCTTTGCCTAACATACAAGGCCATGTCAAACCCAGATTTGATGAATATGCTTCACCTCAAAAAATCTAGATCCGTCAGAGCCACAAGGGCGGGAGACTTAAACCTTGACACGGCTATTAATAGGACGTGCTGGAGGGATAGATTCATCACCCAAAGACTCCCTATGCTGTGGAATAAAATCCCGATATATGTGAGGCAGAGCACCTCGCTGGCCTTGTTCAAGAGAAATCTTGACCAATGGATGGGAGATCGCAGATATACCCCAGGGATTACCTCAGTGTCACTGCTCAACAGAGGCACAGCAAAATAATGGGTATAGTTCCCCATACTAAAGGAGTGGCATAAGCCACAAAACTATGGGCTAGGCTGTAAATGCCCTCGGGCAGATAGCCTAGTATGAACCTATGAACCTATGAACCTATTGAATAAATCGAACTTGAATAATTACAAGCCAATATTACTAATGAATGTCGACATTAAAATTCTATCATCTTTGTTAGTTGAAAGACTTAAGAAAGTGATCCCCTCTTTAATATCTAAAGAACAATCGGGTTTCATGTCCAGCAGACATACCTGGGATAATACATTGATATTAGAAACTATGATTAGCCTTATCAAGAAAGATAAAAATCCAAGATACGCAATAGTATTTGATGCGTGTAAGGCATTTGATAGGGTCAACTGGAATTTTCTGTTTATAGTGTTATCTCACTTTGATATCCCCATAGAGTTTATCAATATTGTCAAGATTCTATACAATAGCTCCTATGCGCGCCTATATATTAATAAGAACAACTCAAAACTCATAAAAATTTCCAATGGTACTAGACAAGGGTGCCCCCTTTCCCCTCTTTTATTCAACTTATACCTAGAATCCCTTTTCTTATCCATTTTGCAAAAGACAACATCACTCAATACCCAAAATACTACATACCAAAATAAGTCTGGCCACATTTGCAGATGACTTGAATTTATATCTTGAACACACCACTGTAGATCTCAAGAAGTTAGTCACTACCTTAAATACCTTTGCACATATATCTGACTATAAAATTAATCAAAACAAATCCTATATATTCCCGATCAATCCCTACAGCTCACAGGGAAAACCATTTTCCAGACTCTCCCTTTAATATGGTCTACTCCTTTAAATATCTAGGGATTTGTTATGACCACTCCTCCTCTTCCATATTACATTGTAATATAATCAAACTTTGGTCGGGAATCTCTCAGGATATGACCAGGTGACAACAGATGAAACTGCCCATGCTGTCGAAAACATCTGTCATTAAGATGAATATCCTCCCAAAGCTTCTTTCTCACTTTCATGCATCCTTCTCTTCCATTCCTAATACGTTTTATACTAAAATTCACAAAGCTTTTGCAAAATTCTTCTGGCATCCAAAGTCAGTAAGAGTATCATATCAAAGACTTATTTTCCCCAAAAACTAGAGGAGGCCTAGACATGCCAGACCTACAACTTTACTATAGAATCTTGTGTGCCAGTAGAATTATTTCATTTGCTAACTACCACCCAGACAAACAAATATGGGCTCCCTTTTGGGTAAAGATATGGTACAACCATGTTTTGAATAATAACTTCAACCCCAAAGCACTCCCCTTCTTAAAGCCATTAATTCTTACAAAAATAAAGCTGAATCATGCCCTGAAGGATAATGTTAAAACCTTTCAAGAGATTTTTAAATCCCTGAAATTAGAAAAAGCTCTGCTTTTATTCCAGCCCATACACCTAAACCCTAATCTGAAATTGAATAATAGCATGATTAACCTTGGTGAATACCCTCTAATAAAACATTACACACTTTGGGACATTTATAAATATAGGGATTCCTCACTTCTAAAACTACGCAACATCTTAAATTTAACCAAAAAATACACAATAATACTTCATCAAATAAGAGAAATTACTGTATCTTTACTTCAAGGTGACACTATTGATGAGTCTGACTCCAACCAGGTATCTAAATTGTTGCACGTTTTATCTAACAAAGAGTATGTTAGCCCTCTCTTATAATCTTATATATAGAATCAAATATCAAGATAAAATTGTGTACGCGGACTACTGGGACCAACATGGATCTGATCTATTAGAAGACCAAAAATTATCAGCCATCAAATCCACCCTCCTGTTTTCCCTGTTTAAACAGTTCACTTACACACGATTTATGAGTAACAGTAATTTATATTTTACACCCGCTCAATTAAATAAAGTTAACCCTAATGTATCCTGTACATGCTCCTGCTGCTCCTATCCTCATGCAGATATTATACATATAATGTGGTTCTGTAGATATTCTTACAGCATTTGGTGCTCTCTCAAGGTGAGACTTGATAAAATGGGGTACCACAAATCAACCCTCTCGTGGGCGAAAGCGTTACTCCATATTACTAATGTTAAAATCTCAAAGTTAAGATTACATATCTTAATAACACTTTGCCTACTATTAAATTCTACATAACCAAACACTGGTTAGATCGCACTAAAATGTCTTGGAAAGATTTTAGAAATATGGTGGCTAAATATATTACTTCACAAAAACTTTTAATAATAAACACTAACAAACATACTTATTTCCAGAAATTCTGGAATATCATATTCGAACATTTGGCTAGATGGTACACTAGTACTAAAAGCTTTTCCTCTCTACCTCCTTGTGTTTTTATGCTTCAATTCCCTTTCTTTTATTTCGCTTCCTTTGTGGCTCAAGATAAGTATTAATTTTCCTCTTCTATCTTTGACTTTATATTTAAATGAAGCATTTATTATGTATATTTTCAGTACTTGCCTTCTCTCACATATATATCTAACTAAGACTACTTTCAAGGGTCGTAATATCCTTAAGCAGCACTATTGTACATATTGTATATAGTTAGTAGTATTATGTTCTGTTCTTTATTATTCGTTTCTAAACTGCAGTTGTTTGTGTTATGTCTATAATACAAAAATAATAAAAATTTCTATTTGAAAAAAAAGGTTACTCATTGGTTTTGCAGGATCATTTCTAATTTGTTAAGTGTAGTAAATATGTATTTGAAATGGTTAGAAGTATTTCATATGGGAGAGATCATGTCTTCAGCAACCATTTATCATTCAAGAAGAGAGTATTTGATAGTTGTGGTTTACCTCAAAATCTTATTATTTGACAGTGGTACATAATTTACAACAGAGTTATTTTATTATTATGTTAAAACGAAATAATCAATTCTCCTGGTGCATCACAGCATTCATCAGCCAATGGTTTGGCTGAAATATCCAGGCAGACCTTCAGAACATATAAGACGGGGGGCATTCAGTAATTTTCCTAGGGTTTCATTTCATCAAAGGCCAGAGTCAAAATATTCAGTACTGCAAGGGACTTCCCAATTTAAGTACATCATACAGCTTATCAACGAGGTTTATTACACTCCATAAAACCTTTTAAAATACTGTGACATCTAGGTAAGAATAAAAAAACATGCAAGATGCTTGGTTTTGTCAGATTTCAGGTATACAACAATCCTTTTGATTTTATCTTATTTACTACTATATATCATATATCTGGTTTCTTAACTAGCGTTAAACATGCCCTTGTTAGACACAGACCTCAAGTGGTTTAACTTGAGTTTAGCCACCGGCTTTGTCCCTTATGAGTGACACACTGCAGTGGTGATGCCCCCTCTGTAAGGATGGCTTTAAAACTGACGTGAGTAAGTACAGTCCTTTCAGCCTTACAAGCCTCATATGTAAAACTGTGATATCAAGACCTTATTAGAATTGATCCCCAACCCTTGGCTTTATGAAGGGTAGATCCTCTCTGTTTAACCTGCTAAATGTCTTCAAAAGGGTTACAGAGGCTGTAGATAGTGCCCATGATAGTACACATGGTGTACGTTGACGAGTCAAAGATCATCAACACCATCCCTCATGCTTGCATCATACAAAAGCTAATTGTTTTAAAGCCTGACCCATATATGGTAAAATGGATAGCAAACTGTCTAAAAGATGGAACCCACACAGTGAGAGTTGCAGGTGCGTCATCAAAGTGTATGAAAGTGACTAATGGTGTCCCTCAAGGCTCAGTGCTGGGACATGTCCTTTTTGGTATTTACTTTTCTGATATCCATGTAGACAGCCAAGACCTCTGGCTAACAAAGTTTGCAGATGACTGCAAACTGGAGGTTTGTTAAGTAAACCTTTGACAACCAAACTCTCCTGAATGATCTCTTCCTGATAACTCTTGTTGTACTAAAATGGCCTCAAACTAAATGTTAAACAGTGTAGTGTCAGCACTTTTTACAAACAACCCATCCTGTCATCATACTGTATAGACAACTCACCAGTACAAAATGGAAATTTTGTCAAGGACCTAGATAGTTGAACTAATACCTTCCACTCTTTTGACCATCACTTGACAAGGGTCATCAGGAAATCCTTTTACTTAGTCCATCTAATTGCCAAAGGAATATAGTCACATTCTAAAGAGGTAATCACTCCCTTATATTCAGCACCAGTCAGGACAGTTATCGAGTACAGTGCCCCTTAGGGGGGTATCTCATTAATCATATCAAACAGCAGGATGCCGAAGGTACCTAAGCAAAAGGATCACAGGTATAAAGTCCCTGTGGTACCAAAATAGGCAGGAAGCTCAATCCATTTATTCAGTGTCATACAGACGTTTGAGGGGAGATCTCTGTCTTACTGCACATCAGAGACTTAGTTGACCTGGGCCTTCTGTTTCTGTGTAATTCCAACATCTCAACCAGTACTAGAACCAGGGATCTAAATCTTCACCAGCAGATAAATACGGCACAGTGTAAGGCAGTGCCTCCTAAACCTTTGGAATAAACTTCCCCTACATCTTAAGCAGTGCAGTTCATTGTCTAAGTATAAACATAAACTAGATGACTGATTGGGTATCCACAGATTTGCTCTTGGTCTGACTGGTATGACCCTCTGGAGAAAGGAGGTGGTGCCTAAGGGAGGGTACTGGCAAGGCATGAATTGTCATGTCTTTGAATATCTATGAATCTAAACTGTTTTTAAGGATTACTTATATAGCTTGTCTGGAAATGTCTACCTACTCCCATAATGATCATGAAGTGGGTCTAAGAGAATGAATTATACCCTAAAGTGGTTCTGAAGTTGGTCTAAGAGAATGAAATAATAATTAAATACTGCAGCATGATTGCCACCAGGAAGTAAGTCTAGCTCCAGTAAAATGGAGAGCAAAAACCTATCCTGATGCTCAGTGGGTGAAAGGCAATAAACACACGGGTCTGCATTAGCTGATGGAAGTCAAACTTTACTTGTAGAACATACCTCTCAACTGTACGAAGTATGTGCATGAATGTAATATCTTATTGTACTTGTATCAGTTGTTGTCTTTACTGCCCTTCATCCCAGACTGTGGCTGAAAGAGGTCAGTAGGACCAGTCCACTTACCTTGCAAACCAATACAGTATCCAGAATTACCCCCCCCCCCCATTATTTCTGTCTTTGTTCAGAATTTTTGAGAAAAAGTTAAGTGGTATGCTGAGGATTATAGTCAGTCCCTAATGCTAGATAGTGGTATGCTGAGGATTATAGTCAGTCCCTAATGCTAGATAGTAAAGTGTCATATTTCTATTGTTCAGAAAATGCATGCTAATGCAAAACTTGCTCTATTAATTTTTTAAATGAATTAATAATGTTTAGAAATTGCCATGGTTTTGAGCCTTCATTCACATGTTATTTTTGGCTTTATCTAAAATTCATGAGGAAAAGTTGGTATGCCTCAAAAAACACTTACTCAGACATTTCCACGGTAAATGTTAAGCTTGGGCAGCCTGAAGAAGATGATTTATTACCCAAATTGCCTTTTTTGTCTGCCTGAATTTGTGGTTACCTTGAAAACCCCGGCACGAATGTTTCCATGTAACCAGCATGCCAGCAGCAGTTTCAGGGCACATTGAGCAGCTGTTTAAAGTTGGGGGGCTCTCGCCCCATCTTACCATATGGTTTTGGCCCCCATGCTGTTTTTTCCTTTGTGGTTTCTCTGTGTAACCTTCTTACTTGTTGTTTTCTAATTCATCTTATATGCTAACTTAAATTACATGTAATTACATTAGGGCTTGTGTTTGTAATAATATACCTTGTTCAAGATGTAATGAAATGTTAAGAAAATGGAACAAGTGAAAATCTTATTTATTGGTAACACTTGTAAGAAACTTAAAGTTCTTGACCTTAAGATTTGTTTATGCAAAAGCACATGGTGTGGGCTGGTTTTGGCATTTTTGTTTTAGGCAAGAATGTCAGTTGTATTGCTGTGTTTAGTTATACATCATTCCCCTATAACTTATAAAATAACTTAACCGACATTAAATGACATTTTGCAGTAGCTTTTAATTTTATATATTCTTATGCATTTAAGGGATACAGGGATAGAGTGCTGTAAATTCATTGATTTAAAAAAGAAAAAAGTAATAGTTCTCTGTATTACAAAATGCAAATGATCAGCTACATAGGTTTCTTGTGACATGCTGCAGTGTTACCTGCTAATAGCTGTTATGCTTAGAAATCCAATTACTAGGAACTGGGCAGAGAGATGCAGGCGGGGGTCGAGGCCATAACGGGGGTGGAAAGAAAATGGTGATTGATTAGCGACATGTGTTTGAAGCAGTTTGTTTTCGTATTAAGGCTGTAGGGAAAAACTGGAGACAAAGTAAACTGATTTAATATTCAGAGTTAGTGAAGGATGCAGTCAGCCAGAAGAAGAAAGCGTATATACACTGCCATATGGATAAAACACACTTTGTGGCATGTAGGATATGTCTAGTCCAGTCATTTCCTTACTTGTTAGATATGCAACAGATTGTAGTTACAAAGAAAATAGAATTGCTTTGTGCCTGTTCTACTATGTTTTTCTGCTTCTGCATTGTTTATGATCATGCCGTTTATGGAAAACATATTTCTTGCATCTACCATTATATGAACAAAAATAATCAGCAGAATTTGTGGTATATGACTAACAATTTTTTGTACATTTGTGTTCTTAATATTACTCACATGAAAATGATTGGAGCACAGTTTGTTAGAATAACTTCATTGTTTTAATAAGTAAAACTCGTTAAGTGTGAATTTTGAAACTTGTTTATATAACTGTTATTTCTGCAGAGACAAAGAATAAACTGGGACTGAAACTGACTCATTCTGTCTGTTTAGTATATCAACATAATCACTATAAAATATGCTTTAACACATTTTTTATCTGTCATCTTCTCATTTATACTCTTTTCTTATTGTTTGTGGTGCATGTCCTGTACAATTTTAATTGTGTTTCTCTGACTGTTGGCCTGCATTCATTCTGTATTGCTTTGGCAGTGGAATATCTAGAACGAACGTACACTGCTTCTCATGTGACCTAACTGTACAGGGGAACAGTAACCTATGTTTTCTACTTTATTACTTCTTTATTGTATTCCATTATTAATAGCCATACTTCCAGCACCATTATTTTGCTTGCCTGTCTTTTAAGTTACTTGATTTATTATTTTTATTTTATTTTACATTTGTTAACCTGGGGTGTCTGTCTGAGCCGAAAAGGCCCTTTTTCAGCTGAGGCCTGGGGAGAAAAGCTGCACAAAGAAAAATTACAGATACATTTAAGTTAGACATGATCAGTATACACACAAATTACAAAAGACATGTTTTTACAGTGGTATGCGGCACATCAACAGTTACAGTGAGAGAACAAACAAAACAATATTAATTTAAAAATAAAGGTACTTAATAGATTTGTGGTGTACAGCTGAAATTTGGAACATAGGTAGAATACATACATAGTACACAGGTACAGTACATACATTGTAGATTAGCCAGTGTTTCTGAGTAAGAGTGAAAACTATTATCAAGTACTCTAGGTTTAGTATGTGTACCTTATCCGCTTTCACTAGCCTGGGGAGCAATCATGGCACTGCCAACTTTGCTTGAGATGTTGCCTAATGAGGTTTTTAAAGGAGGCTTTGGATGATGCGTTTTGTATGCTAGTGGGGAGAGAGTTCCATTTTTTAGCCACTGAACTACTATATAGTGCATCTCCAAAGCTATTGTAGCTGTTGGTGACTTCTAGTAGTAGTTTGCTTGATGATCTAAGAGGCCTTTTGGCTGAATGATGTTGTACTAGGTTTTTGAGGGCAGGACACTTATTGGGGAGGTAATAGAATGACAGAGGCAGAGCTGATTGTAAGTTAGGAGGTTGGGCAGTTCAAGCCAGCGGAGCTGTCTCATAGCAGTACAGTGATGAGTTCTATATGAGCAATTTGCAGCAAAGCGGACAATTCTGTTATAGCAGGCTTTCATTTTGCATAGTTCAGTTTTGTTGAGATTAGTCAGAATGGGAGATGCATAGAGTAGGGTGGATAGAAGTTGGGAGCAAGCAATGGTTGATAGGGTGGTTGTCCCAGTTGCTATTAACATTTCCCTCTCTTTTGTAGTTTTCCCTCTGGATTTTTGTTTCATGTGTACAGCATTTTGCAGTTCTTTATTCTGAATAGTAGATACCACACTCAAACCCACAGCTCTAAACTTTCCAAATGTTGCCTTATGTTCTTCTTTTGTTTCTGTTTCTGGTCTCTAAGGCAGTGTTGCCTACAAAGATGTGATATAACTTGTGTAATGTTCTATTAATTTTGTCTCATGTTTCCAATCCTAGAGTTGCACTTGGGATATCTGATGTTTTCAGTGATTTTTATATTGGATAGCTGCAGCAGAAATGTCTGCTAGCTTGGCTTCACATAACTGTAATGTTGTTAATCCATGATAACTTAGACATTGTACTGGTCTGCATGTAACAGATCTTTACTGTAGGTCATGCTACCTACTCTGCTTTTGTCATTCTTCTGAATTTGTACACAAGAAGCTTGCATACCCTTTTCCATCTGTCTGGTACCTAGCCAATGTCCTTTGAAACATCTAGGTTTGCAGATACTTTTTTCACATTCTTCCTTATTGCCCTAGTAGTTCTGAGATTAATTTCACTAGACGACTTTGCTTTCACAGTTTTAGGAGTTATTGTAGAACAATTTGCTTTGTTAATGAGGTAGAATAAATACTTTAGTGGCTTCTGTTTTAGTTGTTTTGGCATCATTAAACCCTACCATTGCTGCACCCCACTATCCATTAAGATGGCCCCAACTAGGCCATCTTATTTGTTGTTTTAGTTAAATTTTTATTCTGAGCAGTGGAACATTGTGCAGTACTTTGGCATTTAAGTTATAGGGATAGAAATGGATACAAGTGGATGAATAATTCCAAAAAAACTAATTTTACTGCCATAACCTTAAAATTCAAGTGCAAAAAGTAAATTCAGATTATAGGTACACAGCTGAAACTCAGATGTGTGCATGGATGGGTAGTCAAGAAGTTCATGCATTGTAGGGTGATTAGTAGAAGGCATACAGAGTTTTTTTCAGATATTTATCCTTTTTTCCTTGATGACCTCAGATGCTGAGTACCATCTGTGATGTCCGCTCTCTGGGCCAGTAATCAAGGAGCCCGAATCCTCACCATTGACAATGGTGAGGGATGTTCACTTGGAACAAAAATACATACTTGCAGTATTTCTAGATGCAACTCTCTGCACTAAGCGCAATTTCTCTTAAGAGCACACAGGGAACACACTCAGTCTGGGTTCTGGGTTTCACTGTCTCTCTCTTCAGGCCCCCCCAGTAAGACTTCCCACTTTCGCAGCTATAGAGTTGAGTTCTCAGACAAGTGTCCCAGGCCAAGTACTCCACCACCATCTCTATGAAAGCAGTGCTCTGTGTCCCTGCTCCAGTTAGCTCTCACACACACACACACACACACACACACACACACTGGAGAAAGGCTGGCACATATTTACTAACTATGCCCCTCTGCTCAGACTGTAAGGTAGATACTACCACCAGGACAATCCAAAGCCAGATACTCTAAGGCTGTTACAAGGGTGCCCAAGTATACTGAGTAAAATTAATATTAACACAAATGGTAGTTTTTAACCATTGCATTAAGACTTTCAGGAGTGGCCATGGGGGTCACCAAATAAATATAAGTACTCTCAAAGGTTAAAATATTCTCTAAAGGACCAGCCACAATGAAATGTTTAAATATATTTAATAATAAGTAGTAAAAGAGTATGAAGATACTAAATATCTATTTACAGTAAACACCAGAGTTTTAGTCACAGGAAATATTAAAGTAACAGAGATGAACAGATTCATACAGATAAAACAGTACTTAACTAATCTCAGTATATTTTCCTGACTGATCTAAAAGAATTACTATTCCCTGGTTGCTTACTAAAACAAGGCAAGATGAAGTGGGTGAGTGATCCTTGTATGTCAAGTTTCAAAAACAGACTGCTCTGAGACTTCTGTCTTATCTAGAATTAAAACATCATTCTTGTCTGCAGCTTAGTCTTTGGCTCCACTTGGTGATTCGATTCTGCTGAGGAACTTGGCGTAAGATTGGTGAGATCTCTCTTCTCTTACCCCAAGCTTTTTTTCTATTAGGTTTAGGTAGTTTTGAGGTAGTTCATTAAGCTAGGTAGCTTAGATATTTTCTCTCTTTTGCGCTCTCGCTCTTCTAGTTCTGTTTCTGCTTCCAGGGCTTCTAGCCTGAATCCCAAGACTGGGTCTCTGAAGTCTTGGCTGCCAGACTTTAGGCATTCTAAAAGGGAGTGCAAAAGGTCTTCTTTGGCCTCCACCTCTGAGCCTGCACCCTTGGGTTCTCTGGGCCCGAAGGTCACTTGAATTTCAGCATCCCCATTAACATTAGCATGAACTTCAGCTCTGAGATCTCGTAGCTGATCACCTTTGGGACCCAAAACAGCAAAACTGACATCTCTGGCTCAGAGCATTCTGAACCTCTTCCTTGTCAAAGGGGCACCTTTGGACAGGGTAGTTTCCCATTTTTCTCCTTGTACTCCTGCTCAGTTGTTGGAGCCTTCCTCATCTCCATCCCAGTTCAGAGCTTCCCCAGTTCCAGTCTAGCATGCTGGATCCTCTTCACATAGACCCTCGAAGCCATGCTCTGTGGTGTCATCTGTCTGGTCATTGAGGTTGGTGGGCAGCATCAAACAGTCTGATCTAGAGCAGCTGATGAGGTCCTTTTTGCAGGCACAGATGCAATTAAGGCTTATCCTCTCAGGTCAGATTTTGACAGTGGGACTCCTGGCTCCATTATTTGAGTTTCCACCCTTACCCCTTTCAGATCTCAGGTCTTTGAGCCATTTGAGTTTTTATGACAGCCTGCTAATCTTCAGTTCCATCCTTTTCCTTGGTAGCTTCAACCCCCAACTTGTTCAAGTGCGTTGAGGCTGGAGGTCTGTGTTGGGGGCTACAGGCCCTGCTTCTGGATCATTTGTTCCTCTCAGAACTTCAGTTTTAGACAGTTCGGCTCCACTCTCAACACTGGGTCTAGCACTGCTCCCTTGGGTTCGAGGTTGCCTTCGGTATCCATGGGGTCTGGTAATCTCGGACCTGAAAGTTCCAACTCTGCCTCAACTTTTGATGTTGTTGAGAGGATATTCTCTTCTGGAGAAAAGGGTTGGATGTCTCCAGCTGGCACCCCTCCCAGTTTTCATCTCTTCCTCTGACCAGTCATCAGTCTGCTCCAAGACAGCTTGCAACAACTGGCCTTCCAGGCTGCCCCCTTGACAGGGCTACCCCACTCTTCCCCAGCTTCAGAGTGGGACATTTCAGGGAGGAGAAAGTGCAAGTGGAAGCCCTTGGATGCTACAGAAGAATCCCTCACCAAGGATAGTGACTTTGAGGAAGGCGAGGGTTCCCCCCAAGTCCCCTCATGATGATGCCTCCTTTGATAATGTGTTGGAGCTGCTTCACCTGCATTGGGGTGAATCACTGAAGCCCCCACTCTGGAGCAGTAAGTTTTACAGGAGTCCTTTGGTGCAGGCCCATCCATACCTTGAGTGGTTCCCCTTCTATATGCCCTTATTGAATTGGTATCCTGGAGTGTGTGGAAGAAACCCATCACAGTAGAACCTATTTCAAGGAAGCTGGACAATGTTCTTGCCCCCTCTCCCCAAGACAGGCCTCATTGGAGCAAAGGATCCAGCTGTCAATGCCATGTTTTGTCAGAAGCCACCAAAAGGGAGATTTCTGAGAAAAGCTCCTCAAATCGCCCACCATACAGGGAGTCTCAGCTACTGGATCGATTAGGGAAGCAATCCTATGCCTCATCCACCTTTGCTTTGAAGGCTGTTAATATACTTGACAAGTCTTTAGCAAGACTTTTCTCTTGAAATGTCAAGTACCCTCAAGATACAGCAGTCTCCAGATACCCAGAAGAGTATGGAGACTCAATTGTCCACCTTGACTACCATCGCCAATATTTCAGTGAAACTCATCTCTAATATGGCTGAAGGAGTGTTTAGAGCAGCAAGTTCCAGGATTGCAATGAGGCGCCAAGATTGGATGTGGTTGTGCAACTTTGTGGACTGCTTCAAAGCATCCTTTATCAATGCCCCTTTTGATAGGCCCTCCTTATCGAGATAGATCAGCATTCCTGGAGGTTCCATCACTTCTGGCTGGAAATGAGTCAGTTCATGGTCATGCCATTTGGTCTCACCACATCCCCCTTGGTTTTCACCAAGTGCATGGCAGTGGTTGCAGCCTGGTTCCAGCTGCAGGGATTTCAGGTCTTCCTTACCATCCCACAAAGGCACTGTTGATTTTTACCAGGGATTTCTTGCTCCAACTATGTGACAACATAGGGATCACAGTCAGTTACCCCAAATTGAGCCTTCAGCCTGTACAAGTCTTAGAGTTCATAGGATGTCATCTAGACTCATTCCATCAAACTGCCAGGCTTCCAAGCTCCAGAGTGCTCAGTCTTCGAGCTCAGATGCTGTCAGTGCTTGCAATTCCCAAACCTCTGCCTCACCCAGTTCTAAGGCTTCTGTGTCATATGGCAGCATTGATAGGACTGATCAGTGGACTTTTACCATTCAGTAGACCCTCCTAATCCATCCATTGGATTTCCCAATACAAATGATGAGAGCATGTCACAAACAGATTCAGTGGTGGTTATAGTCAACATTAGTAATACAAAGGAGACTATAATTCCTTCTCCTTTTCCATTGATTCCTTCTCCTTTTCCATTGGCCATGATCACCACAGACACCTCTCTCCTGAGGTGGGGGGATATTTCGAAGGAGGACAGTTCAACAGTCCTGGTCTTCCACAGAGTCGCACATTCACATCAGTGTCCTGGAGATGAGAGTGGTCTGTCTAGCATTGCAGGCTTTTCAGGATGACCTCCCCAGCGGTGTGATCGCAGATGGGCAACATGTTGGACATTTGGTATCTTAACAAATGGAGGGAACATGTTCTTTCCCTGTTTGTCAAGTGGCCATGAGGGTTTGGAAGTGGGCTATCTCCTCTCAATGGTTTCTGGTGGTAATGCATATCCCAAGAAGTCCAGCCTTCTGCCCAACTGCCTCAGCAAGAACATTTTATTGCCTCACAAGTGGTCCCTAAATACAACAGTGGTGGAGTTTTTGGTGTTGGGGCAATCCATGTTTTAACCTGTTTCTGTCCTCATCCAACACCAAGTACCACAGCTGTCATGCTGTTGTTCCCCATTCAAGACAGGCACCCAGGGATGCTTTGAGGTTTACTAAACAACAAAATAAAAAATAGAAGAACCACAGAGAAAGCGAAGAACACCAACTGCAGAAACATGAAATCCAAAACTGTTTACTCCTCCAGCACCTCTGAGGTTTACTTGGTCACCCGGTCTCCTTTATGCTTATCCCCCAGTTCCCCTGATAGTAAAGTTTCTATAGAAAACAGCCCATTGCAGAGCTTCAGTGATCCCCATTACCCCCTTTTGCCTTGCCAGGTGTGGTTCCCCTTCCTTTGGTCTCTTCTTAACCCCCCCCAGATGTTGGATCCCATTTGGAATCTGTCTCTTATCCAGCCGGTCTGATCTCCTCCACATCTTTAATCCCACAAGTTGACTGCATAGCTCTACCAGTTCCCTGGATGGTCAGGAATCCCAAGCTTTCACAGATGGTTACTTATATATTGTGTCCTCAGAAAGAATACACTAGAAAAGTGTAAACCAGTAAATGGAAGAGATTTGTTTTATGGGCAGAGATTCGGGGACCTGACCTTTTCTCTACCCACTTGGAGTCAGTCTTCCTAGATTCATAGACTGTTACTAGGCTAATGACCCAAGGGGTCTTTATAAGCCTAGCCAAGTTTTTCCAAAAGAATCCAAGTAGGACACTGAGAGCCAAGCATTTATATACAACCTCTGGCCATAAGGGACATAGGTACCAGGCCTGGTGTAAATTTCCTATTCCCCATCCACTTGTCTAGGTTGTGCTTAAACTGGGTTATAGACAAACTCTGCTTCATATGGATGGGAAGCCTGTTCCATAGGGGAGCAATCGCTAGGGCACATATCTGTCTCTCCACTGACAAAATTTAGGTCCTTAGACCTTGTATTATTGGTACTCTCTGAGTTACAAATATGTAGGTGATTACATAAACGTGGAGTTTGCAGATACCTTTTAAGCCAGGCATAGATCACCCCTCTGCAATCTATAGGAGACTGAGTACAGGGAAAGGGCTTTTAATGCACTCTGCATATGACAGGTTTGTTATACCTTGCATTCTTTTTATAAGGAACCTTTGATGTTGCTCTGGTTGCTGCATATGCCTGGTCAGGTACATACCAAAGGGAGCATTGTATTCTGGTTTGATAAGGGAGGAGTACAGTGGATAATGACTTCTTTGGACCTAGGTGTCATGCCTTTACTTATTAAGTTATGCTGTGGCCACATGTTGGTCAAAGGTAAGCCTATTGTCTATGTGCATGTCTAGATCCCTGACCACTGGATCAACTCTTAAGGGTGTATTATCACATGATAATTAGCCCGGATGTTTGGTTTCCTAAAGGGTACAATTATGCATTTCTTAGCATTGAATTTAAGACCATGGCTTTGGCACCATTTATTAGTCAGAGATAGACCGTATTGAAGAATGCTTGTATCTGCAGGAGAATTGATGATGACCCCCACCTTGCAATCATCTGTAAACTTAGTCAGACGTAAACCTTCAGCATTGGCTTCCATTTCAGAGAAATAAATGCCAAAAATGAGCAGGCCCAGTACCGAGCCCTAGGGGGGACTCTGCTACTGACTGTCCTCTTGTTAGAGGTGGCCTCACCTATTTTGACCTCCTGGATCCTATCAGTGAGCCACTTGGCTATCCAGAGGGTAATAAAAGGGTTGCTACCTAAATTAGTGAGCATGTCTATAATGCCTGAGTAGGGTATTGTATCAAAATTGGATCAAAAGCCTTGCACACCATCTTATCTTCATCCAGTGCTTTGGTGACCCTCTCAAAAAAGTCCAACAGATTTAATAGGCAAGACCCTCCTTTAACAAAGCTGAACTGTGATGGGTCCTGTGTTTGCAGGTTACCTATGTCTTCATTTATCATATCCATGATGATTCTTTCCATGGCTTTACACATGAGGCTGGTAAGACTTATGGGCCTGTAGATCAGTGGTTGGACTTCCTTAGTGGAGGGGAATGATTCAACCATCTTCCATTCCTTAGGCACAAAACCTGACTGAAGGCTGCAGTTGAAAAGTAATTCAAGTCTTGGATTTTCTGGCTGAGGAGTTCGGCTCAGGATCTAGTTTTTCTACTAACAAAGTATAGTTAATGGACATTTCTAACTTTCATAACAGTACAGATAGCATGTCCTTGCTCCCCCCAACTTATTGAAATGAAAAAAGGTCTCCCTCAAAAGTTGTTTGAAGAAAAAAAAAAAGCTCTTCTGCAAAAGCAACAAACTAGCAACTTGCTGCAGCTAAATCACCACACATAGATTGCTTCAGTTGGGACCACCACAAATGCTGTATAGTGGGTACTTCACTCCCACACCATTGTTACCTGCCAATCTTGGAGGCAAGGAGATGTGTAACCATTGTGGTGAGGGAAACACAGGGGATGTTGTGTGAAGAAAGGCTTAAGAAATTTGATCCCTGTTCACTAGATATAAGAAGAGATAGGGTGTTTTAGTATACATTAACAGGTAAGTGTGAAGGGATTACACTGGATAGGAAGGGCAGGGTAGATCGAAGTGCCAGGACTACTAGATTAAGGGGGCTAAGTTCAGTTGGACATAAGGAAACACTTTATCACTGTGCAGGCAGTAGGCAGGTAGAGATTGAGTTGCCAGAATGGGTAATGGAGGATAAGTCTGAAGGGACATTAAAAAAAAAATTAGAAAGTCTGGAGAGAGAGAGAGAGCGGGAGGAAAGGGGGGATGCCCATGACTAGCTACAGCTCCCAAGCAGTCCAGAGAGAGACTGTCACTTCTACCAGCATTATACATGCAGCGCTGCAAAATCCTGAAAGCCCAAAATCATGAGACCAAAATCTTGAAAGTTCAAAATACTGAAAACTCAAAATACTGAATCTCATAATACTGAAAACACACAGAATACCAACACTTACTACACAAGTGCATACAGAAAAAAATAAAAGACAAACCATATTACTCTTCAAATATAAGCAGGGGTCAAGACCCCCTGCACCCCCTGCAACTTAAATATATCAACTTCAAGATTGCACTTCATGTAGTGTATTATACCTGCCCCACCTGCTTATAGTTGAAGGGTAATGTGTTTCTGTATGTACTTGTGCTGGAATATAGTAAGTGTTGGTATCCTGTGTTTCCAGTATTATCAGATTCATTATTTTGAACTTACAAGATTTTGGTTTCAGGATTTTGTAGCACTTTCTCTCTCTCTCTCTCTCTCTCTCTATATATATATATATATATATATATATATATATATATATATATATATATATATATATATATATATATATATATATATATAATGTATATGTGTGTGTGTGTGTGTGTATGTATATATATATATATATATATATATATATATATATATATATATATAATGTATATGTGTGTGTGTATATATATATATATATATATATATATATATATATATATATATAGATGGGTTTATATCACATAGTCAAAGTTCCGTAACTTTGACTACCATATGTACGAACACACGTCTGAAGATACAGAACTTCGACTGTGTGTAAAAAAAAATTAAAAAAAAGGGAAAACAAAATAAAAGGTTGTATGCAGGGAGGAAAGCCCGCTGCACCCTCCACACTCCCTACTCTATAAATATACCAACTCTAATGTCGTGCTACAGTGCAGTAAAAGGGAAAATTTCCTTTACTGCACAGTAGTGTGACATCGGAGTTGGTATATTAAAAGAGCAGGGGGTGTGGGGGGTGCTGGGGGCTTGCCCCCCTGCTTACAACCCTCAGGTATGTTCTTTTTGTTTTTATTTTTTATTTTTTTTTTTTTTACAATCGAAGTATGACAACTTCGAACTTATGGTTTCGACCATATCACGTTCAGAGTTGTCATACATCGACTACGTGATATAGACCCTATATATATATATATATATAGTTCCACTTTACAATCCTGAAATACTGAAAGCTCGAATTTCAGTATCTCAAGACCGTAAAGGCGAAAATGCAAAATCTCGAATGTGCATAAGCGCAAATTCGAATATCTCAAATCCGTGCTTATGCAGTGCAGCAATGGGACGGGAGGTGTTTGGCCGGGTTGTTTTACGGAAGTGAAGGTAAGTGAGTGTATGCGAGTGTTATTGTAAGTTGTGCGTGTGGGTTAGGGTAGGGAGGTTGTGTTTGTGTATGTGTGATGTATGAGCGCGAGGGAGTGTGGAATGTCTGTGTGTGAGTAATGCATTTCTTGACTGTTAGTGCGATCTCAGAGTTGGTATATAGAAGTAGGGGAGGTGTGGGGGGCACAACCCCCCCTACATGGGGGGTGCAGGGGGGCTTGCCCCCCTCCATAGATGTAGTGTAGGATTGTGTAGTTTGTGTGTTGTGGGTTGAATGGTGTGCGTGTTGTGTGGTGTATGGTTTGTGAATGTTCGGCATTTTAGTTTTTCGTGTTTGTGTATTTCGGGATTGTGGGCTGTTCGACTTTATAGTTTCGAGATACTGAAGTTCGAGCTTTCAGTATTGTGAGATTATAAAGGGGAACCATATATATATATATATATATATATATATTTATATATATATATATATATATATATATATATATATATATATATATATATATATATATATATATATATATATATATAAAATGTATATTATAAATGTAAAATGTCTCTCCAATTCTTTATTTTTTACATTTTTCTAACTGAACTAAACTGGACAGAGCTCCTTTGTGGAGCATATCTATGGAAATAAGACTGCAAAAGTAAACATGAATTTTAAGAATGAAAATGAAAAAAATGTGTAAACAGCTGGTCACCACTCCCACAAGAGGGAACAACATATTGGACCTGGTCATCATCAACATGGGGACTCTATGTTCCACACCAGAGGTAAACACCTCATTGGTAAGATCAGACCATAAACAAATTTCCCTCGACGTCCATATCCTGTCCCCACCCCCACCCATGGAAATCACTGTAAAGAATTTCTCAAAAGCCAACTTTACACTTCTCAAGACTCAGGTGGAATCCTTCAAAGCCCCTGGGCCAGAGGATAATACAGCCCAATCCGCAGAATCCTTTACAAATGCATTCTATGAGCACCTGCAGGAATGCATGGATCGTGCTATCCCAAATAAAACCAAGACTCACTCCTCCAAAAACAGGAGACCGGTCTGGTGGACCCCGGTCATAAATAAGCTATACAATAGAAGGAGGAAGCTACTACATGACAGAGCAAAATCCCAAAAAGGGAAAGAATCTCTGATTAGTATTAGCAAGAAACTTCGATCCCTCATAAAATCATCAAAGGCCAGTTTCGAAAGAGAAATTGCCCTAGACACTAAAGATGATCACAAGGCCTTCTTTAGTTATGTCAGGAACATGGGCAGAAACTCCCAGATATGCTCTGAATTGTTGCATAACGGTAAAAAATATACCGAACCTACAGACATAGCCAACATCCTGGCAGACAGATTCAGCGCAAACTTCTCCCCCCCTAAACCCCCCAAAGGAGCAAATGCCTATCCCAACTGAATGTAACCTCCCTGACATCACAGATGCACAGGTGAAAGCTGCCTTCTCCAAAACAAAAAACACAGCATCTATGGGACTGGACGGTGTCCCAGGCTGTGTCTTACACGAGCTCCAAGAAGAACTGAACCCTCACATTAAGTCACTGTTCAAACTTAGCCTTACTACAGGATATGTACCCAAAGAATGGCGTACAGCTACAGTGGTCCCACTCCACAAAGGTGGTGCCACAACGGACCCCGGAAACTATCGCCCCATAAGCGTGACTAGTCTGGTCTGTAAAGCTATGGAGCGTATTATCATGGAACTCATAAGCAAAGACATTGGGAGCCTCCAGACACTGGACCCTACCCAATTCGGCTTTGTTAAGGGCAGATCTTGCCTCTTAAACCTAGTTGATTTCTTTGAAACAGTTACCAAAGCCATAGATGAGGGCAAGGTAGTCCACACAGCCAACCTGGACCTCGCAAAAACCTTCGACACAATACCCCACTCAGGCATCATAAATAAGCTTACCAGCTTACCAGCTTAAATATCAACCCCTATATCACAAGATGGGTTGCAAACTGGCTCAGAGATAGAACCCACATGGTCAGAATCGCAGGTGCCATGTCCGAATCCAAACCAGTTACAAGTGGCGTCCCACAGGGCTCAGTTCTGGGACCTCTCTTGTTCGGTATATACTTCTCTGAGGTTCAGGCTAACACGGGGGGACTATGGCTGACAAAGTTCACAGATGACTGCGAACTGGGGGCCATAATTGAATCTCCAGCTGACACAAGCATCCTCCAAAAGGGTCTCACAGAGATGGATGCTTGGTGCCAGAGCCACAGCCTCAAGCTAAATGCTAAAAAGTGCATAGTCATCCCCTTTGGGAAAAACAAGGTGCCCACAAAGTACCACATAGGTGGTAATCCATTAAGTATGGAAGAAGTAATTAGAGATTTGGGGACCAACATAGACAGTAATCTCTCCTTTGATAATCACATTGCCAAAGTGGTTAGAAAGACCTTCTATATAGCCCACCTTATCACGAAAGGGTTCGCATCTAGATCAAGAGAGGTCATTGTGCCCCTCTACTCGTCACTCATCAGGCCCATAATTGAATACAATGCCCCTTTTGGGATGTACCTTACCCGACACCTGCAGCAACTGGAGAGACCCCACAAGTAGCTCACCAAGAGGATCATGGGCTACAAACAGATGTCCTATGCAGCTCCACTAAAGAAACTCCAGCTCTACTCAGTTGCTTACCGCCTACTCAGTCGATCTATGCCTGAACGTACAAAGCCATGTCAAACCCAGAATTAATGGACATGCTCCACCTCAAAAAATCCAAGTCCCTTAGAGCTACACGCTCCAGGGACCTAAACCTCAGCACAAAAATAAATAGGACAAGCTGGAGGGACAGATTAATTTCCCAGAGACTCCCCTCACTCTGGAATAGAATCCCAATTCATGTTAGACATAGCCCCTCGCTGACCCTCTTCAAGCGAAATCTGGATGCGTGGATAGGAAATCGCAAATTCACCCCTGGGATCTCTTCTATGTCCCTGCTAGACAGAGGCACAGTAAACTAATCTTAAAAGGGTATCTTCTGTGACCTACTTTGCAGAGGCACAGTAGGCTAATCTAATAGGGAGGCGGAAGCCAAATACACTCTGGCTAGGCTTATAAATGCCCTAGGGCAGATAGCCTAGTATCTACCTATGAACCTAAGAAAAGAAAAAAATGCAGAAAGACTTGGTCATTAAAAGTGCATAACAGGATGCAGGTGTGATATACATTTATGCACATATTTGCAAGAATTCCTAAGCGGGCTATACAGGAGAAAAGATTATGCACACACAGAAAAAAAAATCCAATGAAGGTTAACTTCTTTCACTGGAAAATTAGGAGCATGTTGAAACTTATCACACTTGTATTACTGAGTTTAGTATTTCAGTGTAGAAGATGGACAGCACTAGAAACCTGTGTGCCCAGCATTTCTGCACAGTTCTGATAACAAATGTAATGGATGTGGGAAAACAACTGCATACTTACAAAGAGGTAAATGACTGCGGTGGTGGTGCTGCGGTAGTGTTGTCGCCTCACAGTAAGACGTTGTCCTGTTCGATTCTCAGCTAAAGTGTCTTCTGGGTGGAGACATTCGTGAATGGGCGTACCTTCGTTGAAGGTTGTGCGTCAGGGCTGGCAACTCGGTACATAAAAATCTACTGCCAATCATTAGCGGACCGGAGTTCTGCTGTGGCGACCCCTAACTGGGAAAAGCCGAAAGATACAACAACAACTTACAAAGAGGTAAATAAAATACAACTCTTAAGTGAAGAGCAGACATTGCTGATTATACTGTAAATCTTAAGGAATCACCTAGGTATCTGAGTTACTCTGACAAGCGATAATATGAGAACTTTGAAGGCAAGATTTTTAGGATTTCTTGACAGGATACCTAACAAGACTAACATTTTACTTTGCAAGCCATTTTAAATCTGTAACTGCATGCTGGTTACATATCACTTGAAAAGAAATACACTCATTCAATCATATGACATGTGCTCTAGAGCTGTCTTCATTACATGATGTAGGCCAGTGCTGGTTCAGAAATAAAGTAGGTGTTCATCCTTAACTATTCCTTCTACCTATTATGCTGATTGGAATTTGATTTGGGGTACAGGTTGTAGGTCACATTGGTGGGAAAATTTTGAAATGATTTATTGTGGTCTCATTTTTTATATCACAAAACCCTGGCATTTTAACAGGGGTGTGTACACTTTTTATATCCACTGTATGCTTTTAATAATGGCCAGCATCAGTAAAGAATACTAGTCTTGGCTTCTCACTTAACATCTATACGTTTTATTTAAACACACTTCCGAAGCATTTTTGTTTCTACTTTTGTTTATTGCATTTGTAGAATTTCTTATGTTTTATTTATTTATTTGTACATTTCACATACTTGCACCTGTAACTATTTCCTGTTTCTGCTTTTCATTATAAGTTTTTTTTTTTGTCTTGACGTGGCCTGAAATTAACTTCAAATCTATAAACATATCTTAATTCCCCAATTTTAAGTTAAGTAACATAAATAAAATGAGATCAGAATTATGCAAGCATTGTTTGTTCATTCATGTGCACTTGTATGATTCCTATAAAAAGTTCACAAAGCAATATATGGTGTAATGTTGTTTGTGAATACTGATTGTCAGAATTTTACATTTAGCAGCACTCATAGCTCTGGTTTAGAGAGGTTAATTGACTTAATTTCCCTCAGTGAGTCTTGTTCTGGCATTATGGAATAGTACTAGAGAGGTGTCACTTCTGGACATGTTATGTACTTTATCAGTTTCGGGTGATCGCTCATGTTTAAGATGTCAAGAGGCATGACTTTATTTGAAATGAGTATTATCCCCTTCATGTCTTACTTGTACAGATTTGTGGGTGCTAATGGATTTGTTTATGGATTCCTTGAAATTTCATTGAGCATGTAATGGTTATCATTTCCTTTGCTATGCAACAGCAGTGCTTGATTCTCAACTATGTAATACTGAAACTATAAAGAAACCGCTGCAAAGCAAGCTTTATACTGAATATTACTAGTTATCATATGTAGCCATGTGATATATCAGATGATTAACTTGGAAAGTTATTTAACTGTTACAGAATTTAAGTACAAGAAAAATAAACTGATTAAAACTCTTATAAAATTTTCATCAACTGCACTATGACTTATAGTTTCCAGATTATTAAAATGTCTTTCTGCAGCAGCATTTTAATGTTGTATATAATTAGGTGAATGTTTGTGGAGTTAAAAGGGAATTTATTGGGATTTTATGTGACTTTAGATGAGCACTTTTCTCATTTCTTTCTCCTTGAACATTTTGTGAAAATGTTACAGCAAGGAAAAGCTGTGGTTGACAGGTGAAAGAGTGAAGAAAATGCTGTTTACTTTTTCTGTATAAATATTTCAAAGCAAATGATGTTACTCTGAAGATAAACTAAAGGCAGGAAATACATATTTATTTTAAGTATACCGGCCTGTTCATGAAGAGAGCAGAACATAAGTTTACTTTAAAACATAAGATTTGATGCACTGAATAGCATTGTTGCCTCATAGCAAGAGGTTTTCTGGTTTGGTTCATGGCTTTGGTGCTTTTTTGTGGTCTGTATGTCCTCCCTCTGTACTTTTTGATTTTCTATGTACTCTGCTTTCCTCCCAATCCCAAAAACATGTGGCAGGTGTATGGCCAGTTTGAATTTCCAGTGGATATGTGCAATACAGAAATGCCTGTCAATCTACTTCTGTTCTCATCTTGCCTAGTAAACTCTGTAGATGGTGTTAGCTGTTCATTGATCACTGTAGAATTTGGATGTGACTCGTAAGGATTGGACTGATGGATGCCTATATCAAGAGCAAGCAGATTTGTTTGCTATATTATGAAGAAATTAATGTATACCCTTTAATTTATACTGAAACCAAAGTCTGATTTGTTGGCATTTCAAAGTCATGATAAACAACCTGTTAATACTGGGAGTAGGAAAAGAACATTTTTTTAAATGCTCTTCCATCAGCAGCATGATTTTATTTAGTAGCAGCTGTAATGGGGACACGCAGTTTTGCCTGCTCCATTACCAATGAAATCTTGCTTTGCTGTTCCTTTTAATTTTATGATGCCCCTTAAGACTAGTCGTCCAGTGTTTTGTTTTTATATAGGTAGGCAGAATCACTTAGTGCTTCAAATATGAGTGGGACAATGTGTTTGATGAGTGAAGGCACATGGAATGACTTTTGAGCATTAGCAGGCTTTCTTGAAAGTACAAAGAATAAAGGTACTAATTGTCATGAAAGGAGATACTGCCAGCCCCAGCTATCTGGAATTTTGTAAATAGTGATGTTTGTGAATATCAACATGATGCATATGCTTGTGTTACAACTGTATTAGAACTGTATGTTATGTGTATATCAACCTGCTGGTACAGAAGAGATATTTTGTAAAGTTCTGAGCTAAAATGTAACCAGAGCGTGCCCTATTGGAATGGAACAGGAATGTACCTGCACTATTCTGACTGTTTAGATGTATATATTTAACAATGGAAACTGAAACACAAGATATTAACTTCAGAAGAATAGCTGAAATTTAAATTACTTTATGACCACGTAGTAAAGGGATGTTATCTTTCAGTTTCGGTGCAGTAACAGACACAATGTCTAGAACTAGAAGTTTTTTGTATTGTCTCAGAAGTGTTTATTGTTTTACGATTTCCACAGTCTGTTTTAGATCTAAGAAAGGTCCTTGTTTATGTATTTTCACAGGTAAAAGCTGAATGCTACCAGCTGGCATCAATGATTGTTTTGAGCCAGGGAACTGAAGTCAGATATCAAGAAATTATGTCATTCTGCAAGTATCTCAGCAGTAATATTTGATATGTTAATTTGGGAAGTCTCTGAGAGAGAGATAGCATTTTGTCTTTGACCTGACAAGAACATCCACTCACCACATCTGCCTGCTTGCTCTGTAAGTCTAGGAAACAGTATAATTATTTTAGATATAGTCAGGAATATAGCTGAGCTTAATTTAGATGTTTTTCTTTGAGACACTCCTGCAATGTTGTTTTAAAATATTTACTGTTATTTCAAACTCTGATGTAACTGTGATTATTTATTGAGTGTTTTCTTGTTCTTTTAATATTTATTATTAAATATATTTAAACCTTTCACTGTGGCTATTATTTGTGAGACATATTTAAGTTCTGAGAGTACTTGCATATTTATTTGGTGACACTGAGTCGCTCCTAATAGCATTGCTCTTGGTAAAACTACCATTTGTATTGATAGTAACATTATACAATAAGATTGGACACCCTTTGTTAAGGGTCTTAAAGTAGCTGATAAGGACGTGGCTGGTGGCAGTGCTGACTACCTTATAGACTGGGCAAAAGGGGGCATAGCTAGTAAACCTGTGCAAGCCTTTCACAGGTGTGTGTGTGCTTTTGTTTGTATATAAATCAAACCTCAAAGTGTGTGTGTGTGTGTGAGCGAGCTACTTGGGTAGGGACACAAAGCACTGGTTAGACAGAGAGGGTGCTGGAGGTCCTGGATTGGCCACTCTGCTGAGCTCTCAACTCTATAGCTATGTCAATGGGGATTTGTATTGGGGATCTGGAGAAAGAGGGAGACACCACTGTGGTCTCTGTGTGCTCTTAAGGGAAATTGCACTTTACTGTGCGTGTACTTGTCATCCTCCCAACATACGTCCCACACTGGTGCTAGTGGTGAGGATTGAGGCTTCTTGATTACTGTTGCCAGTGGTGAGGCGTCACATTGACTACAGCCAATCCATACTTAATAGCATTAGTTACATGGTGTATATTCATTGAGAAATTGTTTTGTATATGAAAAAGCTTAACTGGATTTTGTAAGTGAAAAAGTAACAGAAATGGAACTGTGATCACTAATGTTGGATAATGTGTTTTATACGTGAAATTTGGCAGTTATGAGGATGTGAAGAGTTGAGTTATTGTAACGTTTTGGGTTGAGCCTAGCTGATTAGTTGGTTGAGACTAAAATGCAAGTGAGACTGTGTAGATCATTTTTGTTGTTGCCTAGGAAGTCAGTATATGAGTCACCGAGAATATGGAGGTGTTTATTATCTTGAGCTTTCTTTAATATGGTTTGGACTAGACTTTATTTTGCTCCACCCCTCCTTGCCTGATGGCTCGATTGCCAGCAATCAAACCGCCTATTCATTCTCTAGTAATAAAGGCAGACATTCCTGTGCTAGATGAGAGCCCTATGGTCTATTCCATACTGCCTGAGAATCCTGATTAGCTCTCCATTCCCTAGCAAGAGTCAGGTGGTAGAGAGAGAGAGAGACAACTTTGTTGTCCTGGGGGCAGTTTACCTTCTCCCTCCTGGAAGCATCTCCTCCCCCTAGGTTGAGTCCCTAAGATGCCTGAGCTGCTATTCAAACTTGGGAAACCTGCAGCACAGTCAGGGCTTTATCTTTTATGCCACAGTGATGGCTTGTTTGGGCTAGATTATTGAGACTAGGGGAGGGATAATACTGTGGCAGTACTAAGGGTGATTTTCCCAGGGAAACTTCCATCAGCTTTGAACCAGTTCAGGCTGCATTCATCAGAGGTGGAAGAGTCTGTTATAATTTTTTAATCAAAACTGTTCAGTAACAGCATGTGACTTCCACCAACTTCCTTCCCTGGGGCTCATGGCAGATTGTGGAATGATTAGGGTATTTTTTTTTCTTTTAATCAAATAGGGCATTAGCCAAATTTCATTAATCGTAAAGATGTCAGTGTTCTGTGTAATACATAGTTCAGTCTGTTCAGTATCATGGGTATTTGTTCTGCAGTTAAGCATTTGTTTTAAATTTGAGTTGTACATGGTTTGTTTGTGTGATGATGGTAATGATTCTGATGAAGTTCTCAAAGCGCTTAATTTGTTTTAATAAAAAAGTAGTGGTTTAATATATTAGCATTTTTCTTTTGTGAATTCTGACCTGTTTTGTTGTAGTTGGAATTGTTCCTGGTTGGTGTCTGTGGTGACTTCTGGCTGAATTTAATGGTGGTAGTAATGGGTTGACTGAGGAGTGAGACATAGATTAGTGTGACTATCCCCAGCTAGAAGTTGGAGGAGATTGGCAGTTTTTTCCTTCTGAGTGCAAAGGAGGGATGGGACAGAAAGTCAACATATTCTTTTAACTTGGGTGACAGGTATGAAATTGTAAAGTTGGGGTAGACTGGAGTGAGGTACACTAGTAAATAATTTTATTTTTGTTTGATTTTAAGTTGTTTTTGGTGTAGATGGTAAAAAGAGTGCATTACAAAGGAATAAACTAAATATAAGAATAAAGGTCAGAATGATTTCTGTAAAACATTGTTCTGTAATGGCAGGGAGGTTACATGGAATGTATTAGATAGGCAAAGGATAGCCTAGTGCCATCCCTCGAACTTGCTCCCTCACCAAAAAACTCTTTTCTGAACTTGAGCAAAAATAAACTTCTTACAGTTTACAGCACATGGACCACTACAGCCAGTAACATACCTGGGGTGGAGCAAGAGGGGCAACTGCCCGGGGTGCAAAGTGTTGGGGGAAGGGCAATCAGCTGATCCAGATGTGTCTCTAATGCAATACCGGCTTTTAAAAGGTGGTATTGCGTTTGTGGTCAAACCTGAGTGCTGTAGCACTCCATGTATGCTCTAAACTGTTCTTTTTAGTCACATAGTTTAGATCTCACTCTAGAAAATCTCCATGGAAATATTGTAGTGGTCAGTGAATAAGCATGTAGACCATCAAAGTATTCATGTGGTCACCAAAGCATGAGTCAGGATCCACATCAGCACATAATTTCTTGGAGGAGGAGCATGATATCAAGCACTTCCATAATACCCAGAGTTTGATCCAACCACCCAGAAATTTGGGAGAGAAACTCCAGACCATTCCAGCTACTCTGGAGATGGTGCTGGTTGAGTGTATCCTTTGAGAGACTTGTTAAGATGGCTCCTCATGCAATTCCAGCCCTTTGCCAGCAATGACAAAAAGCTTAAAAAGTAGAGCTGGAGACTGAATATTGAGAATGTCTTTGAAGTAAATCTTTCTGTGAGATGAGACTTTTCATCTCACTGCATCCTGCCTCGCTGCTGACTAGTGAGGGCTCAACTTCATTCCTTAGAGAATAATTTAAGATTTCAGCCCCCAGGAAGGCAGATTTCCTCAGTAAGCACCTGGCTGAGTGGAGTAACATCCTTACCAATGATCCAAAGTGGTGATAATGGAACAACAATATGCAGATGAACAGTGTGAGGACATTCATAAGGCTCACAAGTATGCAACAGAATCTAGAAGGTATAGTATTTTTGCATGGAAGTGTTTGCACAGGTATTTTTATACCCTGAGCAGACTTGAGAATTTTATTTTTCTCAGGTGGATAGGAAATGGTGGAGGTTTGATGAGAAAGAGAGGTGAAATTGGGAAAATGTTGTATGGGAATGTAACAAGTTGGCAGAATTTAAAAAATCCTTATGGGGTACTTTGTCAGAAATGTTGGGGGAACAACTTATTGCATCTAAAGAAATTATTCTTTTGAGCTGGGATGTAGAAACTGAATTGCCTGGACTTAGTGAGGCCTTACTTGCTTAATGCCAAAAAAGCAATTACTAAAAAATAGAAATCAAATTCTAAATCAGTTGCAACTAAAGAATTGACTGTTGCAAAGGAAATAAAATAATTGGAGATGGGATCTTTAGAAAGGAAAAGAGCAAACTACATAGAAATAAATGGAATTTGAGAGAACATTACATGCAAAATGGAAGAAGAGTGAAATTTCAGGGAAGGCAGGACTTGAGTAATGGAGTGAATGAAAATTGTTAAATTGTATAGAAAATAAAATTCTAGTATGGTTTGTTTTGTCTAGTTTTAATGCCACATTTAATAAAGTTTTTTTTACAAAAACTCAAGTAGATAAGGATCTAGTAATTTAAATCTGAAACTTGCGTAGTAAGTAGTTTACTGCATGGAACTAAACATTCATAGACAAATCTGTAAAAATGTGGGATATTTGTATAAAAAGTAAGAGACTGCAAGAAATTCTGGCTGAGACATAAAGAAAGAGTAACATATTAAGTAACACATAACTCCTAAATGCAGTGTTGCACAAAATGTAACATATTCATATAGTTTTGCCAAATGTTGCACTTTGATATAATATACTAGTAGACGCCAATAGAGTAGAACCATATGCGCTTTGCATAAGACCAAATAATACAAAGTATAATGAAGTATACTGTAAAAACTGCCAGTTATTATGACATTACTATAACCTATGCTACTGGTTTAACTGCTTTTCTGCAAAAAATCCACCAAAATGTTCTAAGTTTAGATCTCACTCTAGAAATTCTCCATGGAAACATTCTAGTGGTCAGTGAAATTGTAGTTTATTGGCTGTTTGGGCAGTTTTTCCATCCCTTTCAACTTTCTGGTTTAAAAGCCCATGTTTGCGCGGGTTTGCACTTGTTTAAGCTCTGTGGATCCAGTTTTGGTGTCCTGCAGACTACAAGAGCAACAAGGAGGAGAAAGAGATCCTCTTAAGTGCCTCCATTTTGATTTTTTTCATAATTTACTGCTCTCTGCACTTTTTTTTTTTTTTTTTTTTTTTTGTCGTTTGTAATTTATCTGCATTTATTTAAGCTGTACTTGCCTTAACATTGCTACATACTCAAGTGTGCTAGCTTGTACTGCATTTAAAGTGTTTTTGCTATGGTTCTTAAAAAAAAAAAAAAAAAATGTTCTAAGCTAGTTTCCCTCATTTCCTATAACTGGTCTAGTCCAGATACGGATTTGCTGCATCCAGGACTGTTTTGTAAGTTTCTCCCAGACCTTTCAGTGTTGGAGAGAAGCCTTCTAGCTTATCAGTGGGAGTGGTAAGCACTAGATAGCCTGTCAACCATAAGAGGAATGGTTTCCCGCCCAGAAATTGTAGTTTATTGGCCGTTTGGGCAGTTTTTCTGTCTCTTTCAACTTTCTGGTTTAAAACCCCATGTTTGTGGGTTTGTGCTTGTTTAAGCTTCGCAGATCCAATTTTGGCATTCTGCAGACTACACGAGCAACAGGAAGGCAAAAGAGATACTCTTAAGTGCCACCATTTTGATTTTTTCATAATTTACTGCTCTCTGCACTTGTTTCTTGTTGTTTTTAATTTATCTGCATTTATTTAAACTGTATTTGTCTTAATATTGCTACACACTCAAGTGTGCTAGCTTGTACTGCATTTAAAGTGGTTTTGTTGTGGTTCTAAAAAAAAAAGTTCTAAGCTTGTTTCCCTCCTTTCCTGTAACTAGTCTAGTCCAGATACAGATTTTCTGTATCCAGGATGGTTTTGTAAGTTTCTGAGCCCCCAGACCTTTCTTTGTTGGAGGGAAGCCTTCTAGGGTATCAGTGGGAGTGGTAAGTACTAGGTAGCCTATCTACCACAAGAGAAGTGGTTTCTGGTCCAGAAATTGTAGTTTATTGGCCGTTTGGGCAATTTTTTTCTGTCCCTTTCAACTTTCTGGTTTAAAAGCCCGTGTTTGTGCACTGTGCAGCGGCGCTTTGCTGAGGTGAACTGTTACCAGTGCCAGAAAGTCTGCTCTTTAATTTTCCCCTTAGAACGTGTTTGTTCTTTTACTTCTTGAACTTCAATTAGCTTAATCAGCTAGCACTTTAACAGGCTTTTGTAGCATTTATTGTAGCACACTTAGGTGCTATCAGCACTAGCTGTTCCTACGCAGTATCAGGACCAGTACTTATTAGTTATGACCAGACCTGCTGGTATGACTGTAGGGTAATTTCCTGTGCTTTCTCCTGCTAACCTGGTGCACTTAGGCATTCTGAGACAGTGTGGCAACTGTCTAATGTACACAGACAACCCTCTCCTCTTACCTCCCAACACTCATACCTGTGAGAGATGCACATATATCACCAAACTGGAAGCAGTGCACACTCCAACCAAGACCGGACTAGCTGATCAAGAGGAGAAAGTCAACACTTGCAAGTCACTACATAGAATACACAGCCCTCCAAAACACCAACCTTCACAACCCACACATAGAAACACAAACCATACACCCACCTTCACGGAGGCTGTCAATAAAAATTTACCCAAACAGCAGAGACCCCCAAGACAGAAATGCACTCTACCACCACAACACAACACCAACCCCAGAACACACAGCTCACCATCACAGTGTGCCCCTCAACCCAAGCTCTTAAGGCAAAACACTTTGCCCAGTGTACTAATCATAGGAGACTCGATTTTGAGGCACACTGGTGTTCCACTCACCAGTTGAACAAGGAGGAACTGACAGTCAGTTGTCTATCAGGTGCCAGGAGCCACCAGATAACACATGTACTCAGGTCACTCCACAACAAGTACAAATATGACTCTGTCATTGTCCATGTGGGTGTGAATGACCTGAGACATACCTCCCTGGACTGCATGAACAGAGATGTAATGGAACTCTCAGATTGTGGCCCAGGCAGGTATGACCCTAACCCTGAGCAGTATTCTACCATCACCCATAATGATACCACAGTATGAGCAGAAAATTATTGGCTATGATTCTGGTGTTATTCTCAGGGGATCCAATATCTGTCTGCCTGGGACAACATGATCGACAGGCATTGATGCTTTGCTAGAGATGGCCTGCATCTGTCACTCATGGGATTCCAGGTACTGGCTAAGGCTCTTGCCACCCCTATAGTGCCTTTTTAGGCAGTGTTCCAAAGACCAAAATTCCACCGTAACGGCTACAAACAAATGTAGTCTGAGGGTCATGCTTCTCAATGCTAGAAGTCTAAATCTCAAGATGCACTCACTCGAAGCTCTCCTAAAAATGAAGAATGTCGACATCTGTGCTGTAATGGAGACCTGGTTTAAAGAGGCAGAAATCACCCCTGTGCTCCCAGACTATAACTCATTCCATACCTTTCAGCCCCAGAATATGGCCGGGAGCTCCAAAGGCAGTGGTATCTCCATATTCTTAAAGGATACGCACAGCTCTAGATTTGTAGCCCAGCATAATGCATCCAAGATACTTCAGGTACAACTAACACTGAGTAAGATGGCGATAGAAGTCATACCCTGCTACAGAACCTCAAACATGTCCTTAGACTCTCACTCCAAGTTCGTAAGCACCCTGGAATCTATCAACATCCAACCCAATACTCACATACTGGGTGACTTCAACTACCCTTCCATCAACTGGGAAAACTATTCAAGTACCAATGTACAAGCCCAACACTTTCTGGAATTTATCAGTTCCAATGCCCTGGACAAGCTCATTCTGACCCCCATTAGAGGAAGCAACATCCTCAACCTGGTTATCACCAACATGGATGACTGTTGCTCCACACCTATAGTCAGTTCCTCCCTGGTTAAATCTGACCACAGACTGATCACCATGGAAATCTCCATCTCACCTTCACCCTCCCTGCTAAGGTGACCACCCTAAACAACTTCTCTAAAGCCAACTTTGGGCTCCTAAAAACAGAAGTGCTTAACATCTCGGCACCCATGCCAATGGAAAATAGCTGCATGACTGCCGAATCATACACCGATGCACTCTACAAGCATGTACACAAATGCATGGACCTTGCCATACCAATTAGAACTAAGACACTCTCCTCCAAAAAAAGGAAGTCAATCTGATGGTCCCCAGTCATCAGTAGACTCTACAACAGAAGGAAGAAACTGTTGCAGAAAAAATGAAATCACAAGACTGGAAAACCTCCCTTATCAGTCTCAACAAAAAGCTGAGATCCCTTATCAAATCTTTTAAAGCCATCTATGAAGGCAGAATTGCTGCTGACACCAAAAACAACTGCAAAGCCTTCTATAGCTATATCAAAAACCTCAAACTCAATACCCAGATTTGCTCTGAGTTATTGCACAATGGCACCTCCTATACTGAGCCAACAGATATAGCCAACATACTGTCTAACCTTACCCCCCCCAAGGCCCTATGACAATACCAGAAGAAAGCCTGTTACCCACCATTTCTGCGGCACAGGTAAAAGCTGCATTGTCCAAAGCCAAGAATACAGCATCCATGGGACCTGATAATATCCCTGGCTGCGTCCTACATGAGCTACAAAACAAATTGGCACCCCATCTGTATGCCCTATTTAATCACAGCCTTACCTCAGGCTATGTCCCTAATGAATGGCCACCCCCCTCCATAAAGGTGGAGCAACTACAGACCCTGGGAGCTATTGCCCCATTAACCTGACGAGTCTGGCATGCAAAGCTATGGAGCGCATCATCATGGACCTGCTTAACAAAGATATAGGCAATCTCCAAACTCTTGGCCCCACACAGTCTGGCTTTGTCAAGGGGAGATATTTCCTGCTGAACCTGGTTGACTTCTTTGAGGCAGTCACCAAGGCTGTGGATGAGGGTAATGCAGTGCATACAGCCTACTTCGACCTGGCCAAGGCCTTTGATACTATTCCCCATTGATAAACTCACCAAACTAGGCATCAATCCTTATATCACTACGTGGGTTGCAAATTGGCTCACAGACAGGACCCACGGAGTGAAAGTTGTGGATTCCAAGTCGGAATGTCGACCAGTCATGAGTGCAGTCCTACAGGGCTCGATCCTGGGCCCTCTCCTGTTTGGCATCTACTTCTCAGATGTCCAGGCCAACACAGAAGGACTCTGGCTGACCAGGTTCACTGATGATGGCAAGCTAGGAGTCGTCATCAACTCCCCCAAGTGATGCGGGCGTCCTACAAAAGGGCCTCTCTCGAAACCATGGCCTGAAGCTTAATGCCAAAAAATGCATTATTATCCCCTTTGGAAAAAACTCAGTTCCCACGAATTACCACATTGATGGGAGACCACTGAACACTGAAGGGGCCATAAGTGATCTGGGCACCCAGGTCAACAGCCACTTCACCTTCGACCACCACATTGCCACTGTGGTCAGGAAGTCCTTCGGAGTGATACATCTTATAACCAAAGGTTTCACATCCAGGAAGAAAGAGGTCATCATCCCTCTCTACTCATCCCTCATTAGACCAATCATCGAATATAACTCCTCATTTGGCATGTTCCTGACCAGATGCCTATAACAGCTGGAGAGGCCACAAAAGTACCTCACAAAAAGGATCCTAGGCCTTAAACACATGTCCTACATGGACAGACTCAAGAAGCTTCAGCTGTTCTCCGTCTCTTATCTACTTAGAGGTGATCTCTGCTTGACTTAAAAAGCCATGTCCAACCCAGCCCTACTTGAAATGCTGTGTCTAAAGAAATCCCAATCCTCCCATGCCACACGCTCCAGCGATCACAACCTCATTACCATGATTAACAGAACATGCTGAAGAAACTGTTTCATTTCCCAAAGACTGCCCATACTCTGGAATAAGCTTCCAGTTCATGTCAATCAGGGGACCTCGCTGGCCCTCTTCAAGAGAAATCTTGACAAGTGGATGAGTAACAGAATGCTCACTCCAGGGATCATTCCAATTGCCCTACTGGATATGGGCACTGTGAACTAACATCAGGTGGCACTGTGCCTGGGCAATTTTTTGGGGATAGGCTTGTAAAGGCTCCAGGGCCATTAGCCTACACCTATGAACCTAAGCCACTACCATTTGCTTAGAGTTATCTACAGTTGCATGTCTAAACAATCCTTGAAGAATTAAACTAGTGTAAATGGAATCTATGTTTATGAATTTCTCTTGTGTACCTTACTGTGCAATACAGTATTACCTTTATGACTTAATACTTCGTATGCTGTTGTATATCTGTTGACAGTACATGCTGTGAATAGGTTCATAGGTAGGTACTAGGCTATCTGCCCAAAGGCATTTATAAGCCTAGCCAGAATGTGTTGGCTTTCGCCACCCCCTTAGATTAGTTCCCTGTGCCTCTGTTCAGCAGAATCACTGAAGTGATCTCCGGGGTAATCTTCCTGTTTCCCATCCACTCGTCAAGGTTTCTCTTGAAGAGTGTTAGTGAGGATCTCTGCCTAATGTAGATTGGAATCTTGTTCCAGAGCATGGGAAGTCTCTGGGACAGGAATCTATCCCTCCAGCACGTCCTGTTTATTGTTGTGGTGAGGTTTATGCCCATAGAGCATGTGGCTCAAGTGGATATGGTTTTCTTTAGGTGGAGCATGTCCATCAATTCTGGATTGGACATGGCCTTGTATGTCAGGCAGAGATCACCTCTGAGTAGGCGGTATGCAACCGAGTACAGGTGGAGTTTCTTCAGTTGAGCTGCATAGGGCATCTGTTTGAGGCCAGTGATCCTCTTGGTGAGGTACTTCTGTGGTCTTTCCAGCTGTTGCAGGTGTCTTGTAAGGTACATCCCAAATGGGGCGTTGTACTCTATGATGGGTCTGATGAGTGATGCTTAGAGGGGTACAATGACCTCTTTTGATCTGGATGCAAACCCTTTTGTGATTAGGTAGGCCACATAGAAGGATTTTCTAACCACTTTGTCAATGTGATTATCAAAGGAGTGATTACTATCTACTTGGGTCCCCATGTCCCTTATTTCATCTTCCGTATTTAGGGGCTACCACCTATGTGGTAATTTGTGGGTACTTTGTTTTTTCCAAAGGGGATGACTATGCACTTTTTGGCATTTAGCTTGAGGCCATGGTTTTGACACCAGGTATCTGTCTCACCGAGTCCCTTTTGGAGGATGTCTGTGTCAGCCGGAGAGTCAATTATAGCCCCTAGTTTGCAGTCGTCTGCAAACTTGGTCAGCCATAGTCCTCCTGTGCTTACCCGTACCTCTGAAAACCAGTTTAGAACGCCACTTGTAACCGGTTAAGAGTCAGACCTAGCTCCCTCAACTCTTAGCATGTGGGTTCTATCCATGAGCCAGTTGGCAACCCATCTCGTGATGTAGGGGTTTATGTTCAGGCTGGTGAGCTTGTCTATAATACCAGAATGGGGAATGGTGTCAAAAGCCTTTGCAAGGTCTAGGTAGGCTGTGTGGACCACCTTTCCCTCATCTATAGCCTTTGTAACCGTCTCAAAGAAATCCACCAGGTTTAGGAGGCATGATCTGCCCTTAACAAAGCCAAACTGGGTAAGGTCCAGTGTTTGGAGGTTCCCATTGTCTCTTCTAATGAGATCCATGATGATGTGCTCCATAGCCTTGCAGACCAAGCTAGTCAGGCGTATAGGGAGATAGTTCCCAGGGTCTGTTGTGGCTCCACCTTTGTGGAACAGAATAACCGTTGCTGTGTGCCACTCTATGGGCACGTAGCCTGTGGAGAGGCTGAGTTTTAACAGTGTGTTTAGGGGAGGGGTTAGTTCATTTTTGAGCTCATGTAGAACGCAGCCTGGAAGAGGGCTGTTTTAACCTGAGTGTCTGTGATTTCAGGGGCACTACATTCTTCTGGTATGATTATGGGCCCTTTGGTGATGAGAGGGGGATGAAGTTTGCACTGAACCTGTCTGCCAGGATGTTGGCGATATCTGTCGATTCCATGTATTTTGTGCCGTTCTGCACTAACTCTGAGCAGATCTGGGAATTGCCACTTAGATACTTGACATAGCTAAAGAATGCCTTGTGGTTATCTTTGGCGTCCTTGGCAATTTTTCTTTTGAAGCTAGCCTTGGATGATTTTATGAAGGATCATAGTTTCTTGCTGATACTGATAGGGATGTCTTCCCCTCTTGGGATTTTACTCTTTTCTGTACTAGTTTCCTCCTGTTGTATAGCTTGTGTAAGGCAGGGGTGCACCAGACTGGTTTCCTTTTCTTGGAGGAGTGAGTATTGGTTTTGCTTGGGATAGCATGATCCATGCATTCTTGTAGGTGCCCGTAGAGTGCATTAGTAAAGGAGTTTGCAGCTTGGGCAGCGTTATCCTTTAGCATGGAGGATTTGAAACTTTCCACCTCGGTCTTAAGTAATGTGAAGTTTGCTTTTGAAAAGTTTTTCACGGTGGTTTCTTTGACCGGGGGTGGGGGCGGAATGTGGATACCCAGAGTGATTAGTTTATGGTCAGATCTAACCAGTGAGGGGTTGACCTCCGGTTGCCCATGTTGGTGATGACCAGGTCCAGTGTGTTGTCACCTCTGGTGGGGGTGTTGACCAGTTGAGCCAGGGCTTTTGAGTTTATAAATTCTAGGAAATGTTGGGCAAGGGAGTTAGTACTTGAGTAGTTCTCCCATTTAATGTTTGGGTAATTGAAATCGCCCAATATCAGGGTGTTTGGTAGGACCTTTGTTTCCCAGTGTTTCCAGAAATGCGGAATGGGGGTCCTGGGACATGGTGGATACCAATGATACTTGTTTTTTCCTAGAATGCACCACATCTGTGGTTATTCCAGCTGCCTATACTATTAAATGTATTTATCAAGTACATAACACTTTGGTACCAGTGAAAATAGAGACCTGACATATCTACTAAGTTTTGTCTCTGAACCGTTTTTGTTGGCATTCAGTACTCTGCCTTACCCCACAGTTTTAGTCGCTTATTTTTGTAGTAGTATTGACTAAATAGGGGATGCTTTGAACTCTAGACTTTGTGAAGTTCCTGGGCTACCTAGTTGTATTCAAATAATTTGGTGCCTTGCTCTATGGTAGGATTGCAGCTGTGTTAGTATTGTGAATTCTGCTGCAAGATTTGTGCTTCAGTACTTTTTGTAGCTGTATATACACTGTTTAAAGTTGCATTACAGTGCCTTTCTTTTTACCTTGCTACTGTTTTTCCCCTGTTCTTTGAGCCCCCAAAAAGCTTTTTGTTTAAATTCCGATTAAATATTTTAAGTTGCACTTATGTGTACCTGTGTGGGGATACTTTTTGTACTTCTCTGTTTATCTGTTTGCATATTTTTAGTTTGTTCTGGGACCTTATTCTTGAGCTCCATTAGCCTACACCCATTCTGAAGTGTCTTAGTTCTGACTTAAAGGAAAACTCCACCCTCTCATACAGTTTAATTCAATCGTTAGGTTTATTTTCTCCCTACAGTATAGTTCCAGCATTGTGTAGGTACCAGAAACCTGCTTGTACTTTTTAAAACTTTTATTTCCTTGCATTGGAGTCAAAGGAAGGGAAAGCCCACCTACTTTTTTTTAACTCAACTTCTCACATACTTTACAGAGAAATTCGTCTCCACCTGCATGACATATCATAGACACAGTTAAATCTGTAGTTTACCTGTCAGGTACTGCTGTCAATCTTAGATGGGCAATTAAGCCTGCTAATGTCGAACACAGCAGCTGATATAAAAAAAGAAAGCTGTGGAACGGTTTTCCACTGTTTTTATTGCAGAGGGGAGGAGAACTTAACACTCCCCTTTCATAGCAAAACAAAGCAGTTAGATCAGTCAGGGGTTTAAAGGCAATTGTCAACTCTTCTGACAAATTTACATTACGGTTACCACCCGTCCCGTTGTCAGCGGGACACTCACTGTTTGAGCCATGTCATCCCGTTGCCCGCACTGTCAAGCAGTGGGACTTAAGTCTCGTTTTCCAATACACTCTGAATTGCTGTGGAAAAGCCAAAAACACTTTCGATTTTTCCACTTGAATGCTGTTACGTCCCCAACCTGGACCTGCAGGCAGAGGTATTCCCTGTTTGGCCCAGGTGGTGTAAATCATGCAGCAATTGGCTGCAAGGATTGAAGGGGGCGGGAATTCCACTCAGAATAGCCCTACAAAGGTCGCAGCTGGAGAGCGGTGTTGTATTAGTGCTTCTACAGCTGCTAATTTGATTAAAGGACTGAGATTTTTTGCCAGCCAGTAAGCAAGCATGTATGCTAGCAAGCCAGCCAGCAAGCAAGCCTGCCAGGAAGCTAGGGAGCTTGCTAGCCAGCCAGTCCAGCAGGTAGGGAGACTTCTAGCCAGCCAGCGACTCAAGCAGATAGGGAGCCTGCTAGCCAGCCAGTCTAGCATGCAGGGTGGCAGTCATCCAGCCAGCTATTCCAGCAGGAAGGAAGCTAGCTAGCCCAGCAAAGACTGTGATAGTGGTAAGTACATAGTATTTTGTGGCTCTAGTTATTTAAAATGGGAATATTGTGCTTTATTCAAATTTAAGTTTTTAATGTTTAGAGGTAAATGGGGGGTGCAATACGCAGTATTTAAATCTGTGCAGTGGTAATTTTGAGATTTCCAAGTAGTAGTTTAAAATGGGAATATTGTGCTTTATTTAATGTTTAATGTAAACGGGGGTGTAGTATGCAGTCTTTAAACCTGTGTAGTGGTAATTGTGAGATTTCCAAGTAGTAGTTTAAAATGGGAATATTGTGCTTTATTTAAATTTATGATGTTAAGTTGTCTATCTCGCCTTCATTCTTGCTGGATGGGTTCGGAGCCGACCTCGGCTCCGACTCGGCCACTCTAAAGCTCGAGAGTTGGTTCCACCGGTTCGAGGCTCCCCTTATATCCCACAATGCTAGGCGATAGTTACCTCAGATCTCGTTTGCCGCTACAGCTTCGAGGTTGGTTGTTCTACCGGTTCCTGGTGAGTTTAAGCTTTTTCTATTAAAAGTTACTCTGTTTCCCCCTTTTTTAGTTTAATTATTGTCAAATTAGTGTAGTTCATTGAACTTTATTCCCGACCTAATTTTTTTTCCCGTTTTTTCTTTAAAAGAACTTTTAGTTCTTCCCTTGGGCCTTGGGCCTTCCCTTCCCTAGGGAGTGTTTGTGTAGTTTAAGCTACTGTTTATTGTACTTTATTTTTTAGTATTTTTACTAAAGTAATTTTTTCTGACAGGGTATAACTGGTGTGTTTGAGTGTGTGTTTGTGTTCACCAGTTAGGCTATGTCTAAAGAAGCAAAGGTCTCCGGATTCAAGAAGTGTGATGCGTGCTGTCAGAAAATGTCTCTGACAGACGCTCACACTTCTTGTGTCTATTGTCTGGGGCCTTTGCACCTGCAGGACTCCTGTGCTGTCTGCCATGGCTTCAGCCCCAGGGTCCTGCAGGAAAGAAAAAACAAGCTCATATTGAGAGGCTTGTTGAAGCCTGAGGATTCTCTGTCTGTCTCAACAGGGAAGCCCTCCAAGGCATCGAGGTCTTCGGCCCGCTTCTGAGCTGAGACCTCAGGTTGTTCAACCTTTGCCTTTATCGGCTCCGCTGGAGCCGATAAGACTCAGTCCACAGTTTCTGTGGCTTCTCGGCTCCGCCGGAGCCGAGGTTATCGAGGTACCCGTGTCGGCTCCGACAAGATCTTCGGAGCCGACAACCAGAAAGAGGTCTAGGTCACCTTCTCTTGGCTCCGTTCATTCGCTCCAGGATCTCCCCTGCTGTCTGAACGGAGCCAAAGGTCTCATTCCTCTAGGTCATCGAGGTTGTCCGATCATGACCTTCAGAGGGTGGTGAGTCGACTACTCAAGTCTGAGGCACTAGCCCAGATGCTTCAGAGCCCGACTCATCAGTCGGTGCCTGTCCCGTCCATCAACTCCTTCCTCCTTCGACTCTTTTGAGCTCGGAGCCGGGTCGGTCGGAACCGAGACTGTGGTTACCTCGGAGCCGAGACAATTGTCTTCGGCCCGCTGCCGCTCCGCTTTTCTTCCATGGAGGAATCTCGGCGCCGACTTCCTCGTCGGCTCCGAGGGGTGAGTGGCATCGACCCTTGTCCGACCCCTCTCCCTCTCGGTGCTTCGGCGCTGGTGAGTTCGGCTCCGACATCGCCTCGGAGCCATCACTGTCGGTGCCGAGGGGGTCCTTAGCTCCTCGGAGCGGGACCTCTGGCTCTGCCTGACAGGGGTGCTTCGAGGTCATGCGGAGTGTGTTAGAGCCTGGCTCTACTCCACAGTCGGCTCCCGCCAGCCCCTCCTTCTATGCTGCCTTAGGGTAAGTCGACTCACTCCCTCATCCCTGACCGCAGAGAGCCAACTCCTCAGGAGCTCCCTTTGGGATTTCATCCTCTTCCGAGGCCTCTCCTGATTTGGCAGAAGAGCCCCTCGGAAGAGGAAGTGCAAGAGGAAGCACATTGACTCACCTGAGTCTATCACGCCGGACACAGATCTGGATGATTCTGAGGGTTCCCCTGCCCCTTCTGAAGATGTCTCATTTGCAGACATTCTGGAGATCCTTAAACAGAGGGGAAATTGGCCAGCCCTCAACCCTTCGGAGGACGAATCTGTGTATCTTGAGGCGTTTGGCTCTCGCCCTTCCACCTCCTGGGTGTCCCCCTTGACCCCCTCATGCAGGTGGTTGCAAAAGGCATGGACGGCTCCTGATTCAGTGGACCCCACTCCCAGGAGACCCTCCAAATTCATCACAGCTCCATCAGACAAGGAATTTTTATCAAAAGGAGTCTCTGTGGATGCTATGGTGGTTGCTGCCGCCACAAAGAAGGAACTGGCTGATCCTTCAGTGCCTGTCCATCCACCTAACAAGGAATCTAGGTCCATGGATAGGTACGGGAAGCGGATGTTCTCCTCAGCGACATTTACTATGCTCGCTGAATTACCTGTGCCATTTCACTGCCTTCAAAGAGACTTGATCAAAGAAGCGAGTGAAATGCTGAAGGACCCTACAGCTGGGTTTCCAAGAGAAAATGAACACGCAGCTGGCTATCCTTAATTCTATTTCCAACTCCTCCATGCGCCTCTCTTATGCGGCAGATGGAGCGAGCAGAGCCGAGGAACAGGGGTAGCCTTACGTAGGCACGCCTGGATGCGGCTATGCAATTTTGGAACCTTTCAAGACGCCTTTCACGAACTCCCTTTGATGGATCATCTCTTTTTGGTCCACAAGTGAAAGAAACCCTGACTAGGTGCGAGACTGATGGCAAGACCCTTTCTGCCGCCGGAGTCCATTTTTCTACTCCTTCTAGGCCTTACCCCAAAGGCCAGAAGGGGGGAAAGATGTGGTTCCGTAAACAATCCCAAGGGACTTCGCCTGACGCACAGAGTCGGTTCCCCGCCAGAGGCAGAGGGGGGAACAACAATGGTAGACGTCGCCCTAGAGGCAGAGGGGGTCCGCAGAACCAGGGCAATCGAGAAACGTTCTCCGAGAAGCCCTTTCAGCATCCCTGAGGTGTTGCCCGGCTGCCCCTCTTCCGAGGCAGTCGGGCAAGATTGTCACTGTACCCAGAAGCCTGGCTATCCTTGACACAAGACAAATGGGTACAGTCCATCATTTCTGAAGGTTATTCTATTCCCTTTCTTCGTTTTCCAAATCAGTCAAAAAAATCCCTTCCAGATGTTCCACCCGCTCAAAGGGATCTTGCAGCTTTGGAAATTTCAAAACTGCTTGCAGATAGAGCTATTCAGCCAGTGCCAGCAGACCAACTAGGATCCGAATCTACTCAAGGTTCTTTTTAGTTCCAAAGAAAACAGGGGACTGGAGACCAATTTTGGATCTCAGTATCTTGAACAGATCAGTCAAGAAAACAAGATTTCGGATGGTCACGCTGCAATCCATTCTTCCCCTATTGGGAAAAGGGAACTGGATGTGCTCTATAGACCTTCAGGACACGTACTATCACATAAAAATGAACAGACGCTCCAGAAGATTCCTCCGCTTCAGGCTGGGAACCAGTCATTTTCAGTTCAGGGCCCCGTCCTTTGGTCACACCACTCACCCTCGGGTGTTTACCAAATGCATGGCAGTGGTAGCTTCTCACCTGAGACGACAAGGATTCCAGGTGTTTCCATATTTGGACGACTGGCTCCTCACAGCTCCCACCAAGCATCTCCTTCTGATGGCCAGAGATTACACTTTTCGCCTGTCAAAGACTGGGTATCTCAATAAATTGCGAAAAGTCTGTTTTGTCGCCTTGTCGCACTATTACCTACATAGGCTAAAATTAGATACTGTAAACATGTCTGCAACACTAACGAACCAAAGGATATCAGACATTCAAAATTGGTATCACTACTTCTCAACAACAACAGAGCCAAAGCCAGGTTAGTTCTAAAGGTGTTGGGAATCATGGCAGCGCCATACCCTCCTTCCATTGGCCAGATACCACATGCGGATCCTTCAGTGGATGCTCTTTTCTCAATGGTCATACCAGGAACTTCCAATGTCTCACACCATTATGATCACGCAAGCGTGCAAAAGCATCTCATGTGGTGGATGTCTTCCCCAGCTCCTGTCGGAAGACCATTTGTTCCACCTCCTCCGTTGCTACTCTGACAACGGATGCCTCCCTGATCGGGTGGGGGGCATTATCAGGGCAGGACAGTCCAGGGCACATGGCAACCAAACGAATGCCACTTGCACATAAATGTTCTGGAGATGAGAGCAGTGCTTTTAGCGTTGCAAGCCCTTCAACACTCTCTTCCCTTGGGAACGATTGCAATCCAGACAGACAATATGTCTGTAGTGTGGTACATCAACAAACAAGGCGGAACCAGATCATACCCCTGTGTCGAGAAGCACTCAGACTGTGGCAATGGGCGATTTCTTCTCAGCGCTTTCTGATAGCAACGCACATCCCCGGAAGTCCAATCACATTGCGGACAAGTTGAGCAGAGCTATTCTCATGCCTCACGAGTGGTCTCTGAAAGACTCTGTAGTGAGAGAGATTTTCTCAAGTGGGGTCAGCCTTGCTGCGATCTTTTTGCTACTCCCCAAAACAGCAAGTGCAGAGAATACTTCACTCTATTCCCTTTACCAGGCCAACCCAGCAGGGACGCTAGTCCAAGTTTGGCCCCGGGACTTCTGTATGCATTTCCTCCTTTCCCACTGATCTCTCAAGTAATACAGAAAGCTATCGCTCAGAAGGCCTCATTGATCCTCATTGCTCCTTACTGGCCTCGACAAGTGTGGTTCCCCTTTCTGCATCGATTTCTTTTGGAGCGACCGTGGAATCTGGACCTAGTTCCAGATCTTCTGATCCATCAGTCGGGTCAGTTTCATCGCTCCCTTCCCTCTCTGAACCTCACTGCTTGGTTCCTCCACTTCCAACTGTAGCCAGGCTTCCTCAATTATCTCACTCTGTTAGAGATATTTTGATAGCTTCCCATAAATCTTCCACTCGAAAGATTTATTTGAGTAAGTGGAAACGATTTTCATATTGGGCACAAGGAAAGGACGTTGATCCTTTCACCGCTTCCATCCAACTAGTCCTCGATTTTCTTGCTGAACTCTTCCATGCAGGTTCATCTCCATCTACTCTTAAGGTTCAATTGGCAGCTATTTCTAATTTCCATGTGGGTATTTCTGAATCTTCCCTAATGTCCCACAAACTCTGCAAAGCCTTTTTGAAAGGAGTTTTTCTTCTCAGACCTCCTGTAAGAAATCCTCCTTCTCCTTGGGACCTAAATTTAGTTCTTACTTCTTTGATTCTTTCCCCTTTCGAACCTGCAGCTTCATGTTCCTTAAAGTTATTATCATGGAAAACTCTCTTTCTGGTGGCTATCACATCAGCTAGAAGAATTTCAGAACTTCAAGCACTCAGTTGTCGCTCTCCTTACCTTGTGTTCCATAAGGACAGAGTTTCCTTACGAACTAACCCGTCCTTTTGCCTAAGGTGGTTTCAACATCAAATCTAAACCAATGCATTGACCTCCTGTCTTTTTCCGGAGTATTCAAATAGGTCTGAACAAAATTACACTGTCTGGATGTTCATCGTCAATTAAGGTACTACTTGGACAGGACAAACAATTCAGAAAATCTGATCAGCTGTTTGTCTCCTATGCGGAAAGCAGAAAGGGACTTCCAGTTTCAAAGGTATCTTTATCCAGATGGCTAACATCTCTGATTACCCTTGTTTATGAGATTAGACACCAAAACTGCCTAATAAGCCTAAAGCCCATTCCACCAGAGCTTTGGCTACTTCTCTAGCCTTCCAAGACAGACTGCCTATTGACACCATTTGTGCAGCTGCTACTTGGGCTACTCCTCACACTTTTATTTCCCATTATAAGTTGGATTTAGCTTCTAGGCATAGAGCTAATTTTGGTTCCACTGTTCTCAGGAGTCTGTTCCGTTAGGCCACCCGGGACAAGGTGCTAGGGACGGTCCCATCCAGCAAGAATGAAGGCGAGATAGACAACTTAACATATAGAAGTTATGTTCTTACCATAACGCTCCATGTTAGTTGTCTTCTTCGCCTTCTTCTTGGCCCCACCCTCCTTCCCCTGGCCTGGACAGACCTAGAGGAGTTATGATCGTGACCTCTCTTTCTACCACCTCTTTCTTAGCTATATGCTATTATGCATATTTCTTGTTTCAGGATGTAGGTCACCCTTCTTCTTCCTGTTGTTAGAGGTGGATTCTGTTTTTTACAGTTATACTGTTTCTGTTATAAGCTGGGGTTAGCTTACAAACGAGATCTGAGGTAACTATCGCCTAGCATTGTGGGATATAAGGGGAGCCTCGAGCCGGTGGAACCAACTCTCGAGCTTTAGAGTGGCCGAGTCGGAGCCGAGGTCGGCTCCGAACCCATCCAGCAAGAAGAAGGCGAGAAGAAGACAACTAACATGGAACGTTATGGTAAGAACATAACTTCTATTTTTTAATGTTTAGAGATAAATGGGGGTGCAGTACGCAGTATTTACATCTGTTCAGTGGTTATTTTGAGATTTTCAAGTAGTAGTTTTTAAAGGTATAAAAACTGTGTGTGTATGTATATGTAATTATAATTGTTGTGGTTGGGGTATGATTTGGAAGCGTTACTTCTTAAAGGCTGAAAAGTGTGTATTGAAGTTTTGTTTATTTTTGGTGGAGGGCAGTCTTAAAAATAAATGTAGTGTGATATATTTCTATTGTTGTAGCTTTTTCAGGGTACTTTCTGTTTACAGATAGAAAATGTTTGAGCATATTTTGCACTTTGTTGTGTGTGCAATTTAATGCTGTTTTCAAGAAGTTAGGATATACTGTTTGGGTAAATTTTCCTCTTAGCTATTGCAAGTCAGTGTGCATGTAGCATAAGTCTACCTTTTGAGGGGGAATGTTAACAGGTAACGTAGTGCATTTATTATTCTAGTAGATACATGTTGCCAGCTTGCAGAAGCTGTTTCAAGATCATTTTCATTTATAGTTGTAAATGTTTATAGTTGTAAATGTGTGCATTTTATTTTTTTGCTGCCTTTGATAAGGTTAAAATGTCCTGCTTTGCTTGTAATGTGAATATGGGTGTGCTGCTTTTACTTGGGCCTGTTTATTGAATAGTTGTGCTGGGTAAATTACTGTTAAAAGTTTATTTTTATTTCTCTTAATTGCTGTTTTGAGGTAAAAGGATTCCATGGGGACTGCCGTCCATTGTAGTTTATTGTAGCTGCTCTTGCAAGAAGTACTTTTAAAAGGTAAAATGGTTTGTAATATTAATTCTCTTCTGCTCCATTCCTCGGGTCTTTCATATGCCAATGTTTTTAAGCCAGTTCTTTCATACGCCAATGTTTTTCTAGCCAGTTCTTTCATATGCCAGTATTTTTCTTGCCAGTTCTTTCAAGTGCCAGTGTCTGTATTCATCCTTCTAAAACCCCTTTTTCCTATTTTGCACATGGGGTCATTAGGGGCGTCATTTAATAGTGGCAATCATCTAGAGCCAAGGCCAATTCGTTCTCAGGTTTTCAGTGAATCTATATCAAAGAAGAACGTTAAACTGCTTCATGTTTCATATGCCAGTGTTTCTATGATTATTGGGTGCCAGTCTTTTTCAAACCAATGAATTCACGTGCCAGTTTTTCTAGTCAGTTCTTTTGTGCGCCAGTGTTTCTAGCCAGTTCATTCGTGCACCAATATGTTACTGCACCCTACTAACACAATTTTGCTAAATATGTTGCATGTCAAGTAAATCAGGTAAGTACAGATTCAAGAATGAAGAGAGCAGCAGCTTCATCACAGCCAACCAGCAACAAGAGAATGTGCAAGTGGCAGGATGTTTGGAAAATGGATTTCGACTGGATTGAGAGATGCAATGATGTAAAAGCATTCTGCAGGTACTGCAAGAAAGAATTTAGTGACCCACAGTGGAAGAAACGATGTCACATGACATGATGCAATTGAACAACATAAGACTGCTATTCTTCAAGCAAAATCCAGTCATAGGTTCATACCAGGCTATCTGCCCAAGGGCATTTATAAGCCTAGCCAGAATGTGTTTGGCTTTCGCCATCCATTTTAAATTTATTTTGCTATGCCCTTTTTCGAGGTTAGTATACTGTGCCTCTGTCTAACAGTGACAGATGTGATACCCGGGGTAAACCTACGATCTCCCATCCACTCATCAAGATTCCTCTTGAAGAGAGTCAATGAGGGACTCTGCCTAACCTGGACTGGGATTTTATTCCAGAGTGAAGGGAGCCTCTGGGTTATGAATCTGTCCCTCCAGCATGTCCTATTTATTTCACTGCTGAGGTTCAAGTCTCTTGAGCGTAGTTCGATGGGATTTGGATTTTGAGGTGCAGCATGTCCATTAATTCCGGGTTGGACATGGCTTTATACGTCAGGCACAGATTGCCTCTGAACAGGCGGTATGCCACTGAGTAGAGCTAGAGTTTCTTTAACCGGGCAGCATATGGCATCTGTTTGAGCCCTTTGATCCTCTTGGTGAGGTACTTTTGGGGTCTTTCCAGTTGCTGCAGGTGTCTGGTAAGGTACATCCCAAAAGGGGCATTGTACTCAATTATGGGCCTGATGAGGGATGAGTAAAGAGGCACGATGACCTCCCCTGATCTAGATGTGAATCCCTTCATGATTAGGTGGGCTATATAAAATGTTTTTCTAACCACTTTGGCCACGTGGTTGTCAAATGAGAGATTGCTATCAACTTGGGTCCCCAGGTCCCTAATGACTTCTTCTGTACTTAATGGATTACCACATATGTGGGAATTTGTGGGCACTTTGTTTTTGCCAAAGGGGATATACACTTTTTGGCATTTAGCTTGAGGCCATGGCTCTGGCACCAGTTGCCTGTTTCTATGAGGCCCTTTTGGAGGATGCTTGTGTTGGCTGGAGAGCCGATTATGGCACCCAGTTTGCAGTCATCTGCGAACTTGGTCAGCCACAGTCCTTCCATGTTGGCCTGTACCTCCGAGAAATATATACCGAACAAGAGGGGTCCCAGGACTGAGCCTTGTGGGACACCACTTGTAACTGGTTTGGAGTCTGACATGGCTCCAGCAATTCTAACCATGTGGGTTCTGTCCCTGAGCCAGTTTGCAATCCATCTAGTGACATAGGGGTTTATATTTAAGCTGGTGAGCTTATCTATAATGCCAGAGTGGGGTATTGTATCGAAGGCTTTTGCGAGGTCCAGGTAGGCTGTGTGGACCACCTTCCCCTCGTCAATGGCCTTGGTGACTGTTTCAAAGAAATCAACCAGGTTTAAGAGGCAGGATCTGCCCTTAACAAAGCCAAACTGGGTAGGATCCAGTGTCTGTAGGTCCCCAATATCTTTATTTATGAGGTCCATGATGATCCTTTCCATAGCTTTGCAGACCAAACTAGTCAGGCTTATGGGGCGATAGTTTCCAGGATCCGTTGAGGCACCACCTTTATGGAGAGGGACCACTGTTGCTGAATGCCACTGTTTGGGCACATATCCTGTAGTAAGGCTGAGATTGAACAGTAGTTTTATGTTTGGGTTTAGCTCTTCTTGGAGTTCATGTAGGACGCAGCCCGGGACACTGTCTGGTCCCATTGATGCTGTGTTTTTTGCTTTGGAGAGGGCGGCTCTTACCTGAGCATCTGAGATGTCAGGGGGGCAGCACTCTGCTGGGATAGATATTTGCCCTTTTGGTGGGGGGGGGAGAAGTTTGTGCTGAACCTGTCAGCTAGGATGTTGGCAATGTCTGTGGGTTCAGTGTATTTTTTGTCATTTTGGACTAATTCTGAGCATATCTGGGAATTACCACCCAGGTTCCTAACATAACTAAAGAAAGCCTTGTGATTATCCTTAGTGTCCTGTGCAATTTTTCTCTCAAGCTGGCCTTATACAATTTTATGAGTGCCCGTAGTTTTTGCTAATACTGATCAGTGATGCCTTCCCTTTTGGGATTTTGCTCTATCATTTAGTAGCTTCCTCCTTCTATTGTATAGTTTGTTTATGGTTGGGGTCCACCAGACAGGACGCCTGCCTTTGGAGGATTGGGTCTTGGTTTTATTTGGGATCGATGATCCATGCATTCCTGAAGGTGTTCATAGAATGCGTTTATAAAGGATTCTGCGGTCTGGGCAGATTTTCCACAGGCCCGGGCTTTGAAGGATTCCACCTCGGTTTTGAGGAGTGTGAAATTTGCTTTAGAGAAGTTTTTCACTGTGGTTTTCTGGGCAGGGTGGGTCGGGATGTGAATATCCAGTGATATTAGTTTATGGTCTGATCTTACCAGTGAGGGATACACTTCTGGTCTGGAGCATAGAGTCCCCATGTTGGTGATGATCAGGTCCAGTATGTTTTCCTCTTGTGGGAGTGGTAACAAGTTGTTCCATAGCATTTGAGTTTATAAATTCTAGGAACTTTTGGGCTAGGGTGTTGGAGCTAGAGTAATGCTCCCAGTCTATGTTTGGGTAGTTGAAGTCGCCCAATATAATGGTGTTTGGAGAGACCTTCATATTTTCCAGTGTTCTCAGAAAGGCCGAGTGGGGTTCCTGGGTTTGGGAGGGTGATCTGTAGCAGGCTATAAACTGGAAGGCAGTTTTACCCACTGTTAGTTGCACATGGATAGTCTCTGATGCTTCATGCTTTGCCACCAACCTGGAGGTGTGGGTATCTTTGATGAATATCGATACTCCCCTTCCTTTTGTGGTTCAGTCCAAGTTTTGGGGCTGAAAAGCATGGTATGAGGTATAACCTGGTAGTGCTGGGGTGTTCTCGGGAGCCCTGGACCAGGTTTCTGTTACTGCACAGATATCGATGTTCTCCATGCTAAGGATAGTTTTGAGTGCGTGCATCTTGAGGTTTAGACTTCTGGCGTTGAGTAGCATTACTCTTAGTTTCTTATCTCTTGTGATACCTGTGGAGGTGGGTTTGTCTTTTGAGCCTTGCCTAAAAAAGGCACTATGGGGGTAGCAAGAGCCTTTGCTAATATCCGAAAGCCCAGGGGTGACAGGTGCAAGCCGTCCCTAGCGAAGCATCGTGGCTTGACGAGCATGTCATCCCAAGCTGACAGGCATTGGATCCCCTTTGAATGACACCAGTACTTAAGCCAATTGTTGAAATTGATCATCTTGTCTTCATATTGTGGCATCATTCTTGGTGAGGGTAAGATGCTACTCAAGGTCAGGGTCATACCGGCCTGGGCTACATGCTCAGAGAGCTCCTTTGTGTCTCTTTTCATGTAGTCCAGGGAGGTACGTCTCAGGTCATTCACACCAGCATGGACAATGACTGAGTCATATTTGTACTTGCCTTGGAGTGACCTGAATGCTTGTGTTATGTGGCGGATCCTAGCGCCCGACAGGCTGCTCATGGTGACCCTCTCCTTGTTCAGCCTGGTGAGCAGGACGTCAGTGTGCCTGACGATAGTCACCTATTACAAGTGTATCAGGTGTGTTGTTTAGTCTTAAGGGCTGTGACTGTTCGGCACACTGGCTTTGTGAGATATGTGTTGCACGTGTTTTGTTTTGGGGTAGCAGTTGCTTGGGTGTCTGCTTTGGCGGTCTCTGCTGCTTAGGCAGATCTTTATTTAGAGCCTCCGAGTATGTTTTTGTGTGATTCTGTGTTTGGTTTGCTGTTGTGGTAGGTCTATGTAAGACTGGAATTGTAGTGAGTGTGGTTTCCTTCTCCTCCTGACTGGTTATGCCAGTACTGAGTTGAGAGAGCTTAGCCTCCAGTTTGGCTATATGGGTGCATCTCTCACATATGTTGGAATTTGTTGGGAGGAGGAGAGGGTTGTCTGTGTACATGAGGCAGTTGTAACATTGCCTCAAGATTCCCAGATTCACCAGCTGGACCGGAGAGGAGATTGACAACTGACCTTTGGACATGCTAGAATAATATTGGGAATTCCTTAATAATTGAAAACAAGGGCCAGTGGGGAATGAAGGTGTAGTGCTTTTAATTTTTAGTGCTGACGTATATAATTGCTTTAGCGAGCAAGTGCCAGGTAACTTAAGTGCAATCTGTTACAGGTAACTTAAATGCAAAAACGACAAACAGTAACTTTCTTTCAAGTGAAACAAGGAAATAAGTACATTAAGCAATGCAGATATCACTAGTGATCCACAGAAGTGCTGAGAAGCCGCGTATTAGGTGTAATTAGCGTTCCAGGGAAATAACAAGCAAACAAACAAGAAGCATATAAACAAAGCTAGATTCAGCAGGCCTGGATCTAGTCTCTGCTACAGCAAACAAGGTGTACAAATTTCAGTAAGATACAGTTCAAATATTCAGGCACTATAAACCTTTAACCAGAAATTCCCAGCTCAGAAGGGCTGAGTCCAGCCTCTTCTCCCACAAGAGTGCAGACCACGAACCTTCTTAATGTAAAATAACTGGCCTGAAGCCCAAGTGCTTAAACCAGAACTAATGCACTTTAAGAATAACAGACACTGGGCTCTCAATCAGCAGTTCCCAACTTAGAAGAATGAAAGCTATCTGTCCTGCCACCACAGTGCATGCCACAAACCTTCCTAATGTAAAACAACTGGTCTGAAGCCCAAGTGCTTAATCCAAAAGACTTAGAATGATAGCTACACTTTAATCAAGTTACTACCAAGCAGTAATAAATACAATTGAATACTTTAGAGAATGCCTGGATTAGTGCTCAAGTTACACAAACAAAGCTAGATGTTCATTGTGTTTCACTGTTGCAGTCATGACTGTAGGGTTCTCCCCTGCCGGCAGGCAGCCCTCGGTCGGCCAGAATCCCAAAGTCTGGGTCCGGCGTCAGCTGTTCAACTATGCTCCCTGACGTCAGAGCGCCAGGAGTATAAAGCTGACAGCCGACGCCATCTTCTCCAGTCTTTCTTGCCATGCGGTGATAGCAGTTCGCAAGTGCCGGTCGGCTGACTCCTGACGAATTTTTCTATATACTTCGGTCCGAAGACTTTCTTCTCCACTCAAGGCTAAGTACCCCGTTGGGGAAACTTTTTTTCTTGCTCCACTCCGATGTCAGAAAAAGTTAATAATTGTATTTCATGTGGGAAGCAAATACTTCATAAGGATTTTCATTCTTACTGTATTCCTTGCTTAGGCCCTGACCATGACGTAGCTAGTTGTCGGTTTTGTGCTAGATTCAATCAACGTACAATTAAGCGAAGGTACGATTTTGCTTTTCATTACTTCGGTAGGCGCTTTAACTACAAAATGTCGTCGGATGCGGTCCCGGCTACCGGAGTTCACAAATGTCGCAAGGATAAAGACAGGCCTCCGAGGTCCAAATCTGATGATAGCGCACAAGTGGAGCCAGCTTCAGGTTCGGCCGTCGTCAGTGAGGTGCTTTTGCAGCCCCTGTTGTCGGCCATTTGAGAACTGACAGCCGAAACGGACTCTCATGAGGCGCCAACCAGGCCTTTAAATATTTCTGTTGCAGGACCTTTGGACAATGTTCCTTTGGATGGGTCTGGAGCCGCTGTGCAGGTACCGGCTTCCGAAGGGGTTTTCAGGCCTACTCAGCTACTAGTAAAGGCAAAGCCAAAGACAAAGGCAAAGACTCCTTCTAAATCAAAGACTTCAACACAGGCCTCTTCTGAACCGGCTCCCAAGTCACAGAAACAGTTACTCAAGATGGCGGAGGATTTACTTACTATGATTAGGGGTTCACATCCCCCTCCAGACAAAAGGCCAAGGCAGGATGTTTATTATGATTCCTCTGATCAGGCTTCTGTTTCCTCAGTTTCTTCTTCTGATCAGGAATGTTCTTTCCCTCCTTATGAGGATTCTGATGCTGAAGAATCCATTCCTTCAGCTTCTCCCCCTGAGGATTTCTCTTTTGGGGAAACTTTGCATGAAATGAGGGAACATTTCCACTGGGAAGGACAGGAGTATTCTGAATCCAAGAAAAGACTGAGGGATTTTCTTCTTCTTCCCCAATATAGACCCCTGGCTATTCCTCTTGTTTTGGATATTGTGGATGATGCCTTTTCGGAGGCTAACTTAACCCCTGACTCTCTTCCTCCTGCTCCTGTTAAGCCTGATAGATATTACAGGGTTCCTGATTCCCATCAGTTTTTATACAAGAACCCTGCTGCTGACCCTGAAACCATTTCTCAGGGTCCTAAGGGAGTTAAGGCCGCTTCTGCCAAAAATCCCATTCCTACTGAAAAGGATTCTCGATCCTTAGAAAGATGGGGCAAAAAGGTGTACACTTCTGCTACTTTGTCCATTAGGGCTTTAAACTGTCAGTTTCATATGCTTAAATACCAGCAATTTCTCTTGTCTGTCTTAAAACAAAAGCTTACTTCCATTTCTGCCTGTGCAGATAAGGAATTACATGACTTATTGCATGCCACTGAACAGGTTGGGAAGCATGGTTTACACTGTGGATTTGATGCCTTGGAGACTTCTTGTAGGGCTGCGGCCTCTGGCACAGTCATTAGAAGGCATGCATGGCTAAAGAAACAAAATTTACCTGAACAAGTAAAGGCTAAATTATTGGCTGCTCCTGTTCAGCATAATGTTTTGTTTGGATCAAAAGCTGAAGAGGTGATTAAAAAGATGGAGGATAAGGCGAAATCCATGCAAACAGTTAAAGATTTCTTACAAGTACAGCCACCTAGATTTAGCAGGAATTGGCCTTCAAAAAATTGGTCCCTTCCCACTTCAGATAGGCCTCAGAGGGGTAGATAAGACGCTCCAGAGGGAGGCCTCAAACACAAGCTGCTTATAGACCAAGACAGTGGACTGCTTCCACCCCTAGGGGAGGAGAGGACAGGTCACAATCTCAAAGGAAACAAACTCAATGACTCCCTCTGTTGGGCTACAGGAACTTCTTGCCTGGAAGCCCCTCTCGGAGGAAAACTTTCTCTTTTTTTATCAAAATTGGACTCAAATAACCCAAGACAAGTGGATTTTGGATGTGGTGTTAAGAGGTTACAAATTCCATTTTCATACCTTGCCAAGGCCAAGCGGATGGCCAGACCTTCCAAAACATCAATGGACGGAGGCCTTAAACCAGGTGGAAGCTCTTTTGGCTATGAATGCCATAGAACTGGTTCCTCTTTCAGAGATGGGAAAAGGTTTTTACTCAAGGCTCTTTCTAGTCCCAAGGAAGCAAAACTCATGGAGACCAATTCTGGATCTGTCGGTCTTGAACACCTTTCTAGAGATTCCAAAATTCAAGATGCTTACTCTACAGCAGCTACTTCCAATGCTGTCCAAAGATGCACGGATGGTAACTTTGGATTTAAAGGAGGCATATTTACACTTTCCCATCAGGCAGGATCGCAGAAAATACCTCAGGTTCAAGGCCGGATCGAGGCACTTTCATTTCTCTGCGCTGCCCTTTGGATTGTCTACTGCACCCTGGCTCCAGTAGTAGCTTACTACAGACTCAAGGGAATTCAAATTTACCCTTATTTGGATGATTGTCTAATTCAGGCAGACAGCAAGGATGTCTTACTCCAGCATCTAGAATTTGTACAGAACCTCCTCAAGTTCCTGGGATTCTCTGTAAACATAAAAAAGTCAAATTTGACACCATCACAACAGATAACTTTTCTGGGTGCACTTCTAAACACCACAACCCAGATGGCATTTCTGACATCCGAAAAACAATTACAGCTGGCTTCAACTTTCAAAACCTTGGCAACTCTAACTCAACTATCTGCAAGGAAATTCCTGCAGGCTGTGGGTTACATGGCCTCCTGCATCCTTCTCGTACCATATGCAAGACTACACATGAGGAAAATACAGTGGTACCTAAAAAGTGTATGGTCTCAGCATTGCCACAGTTTAGACATACTGATCTCCGTCCTTCCTTGCCTTCAAAAGGAATTTCTTTGGTGGTCCAGGGCATGTGCTCTAAACAAAGAGAAACCCTTTCGTCTGCCTCCTGCCACTCAGATTCTAACCACGGACGCCTCGGATTATGCTTGGGGAGCCCATTTTCAGGGCAATTGTCTGCAGGGCCTTTGGACAAAGGATCAGAAGCACCTGCATGTCAACTTAAAGGAAATGTTAGCCATTCAGAAAGCTCTATTGGCCTTCAGGAATCTTTTACAACCAGGACAACTACTAATACGGACAGACAACACCACAGTTATGTGGTACATAAACAAGCAAGGGGGATCTCATTCCTACCCCCTTTGCAGACTAGCCATGGATCTATGGAACACAGCTCTAACTTGCAATCTGGATCTTCAAGCTCAGTTTCTACCAGGGAAGCAAAACTTCCTAGCAGACAGTCTGAGCAGAAACCTTTCGGATCCACACGAGTGGATGCTGGACACCAAAATATTCAGGATGATAACGGCAGTCTGGGGATGTCCTCACATAGACCTCTTTGCATCCCATCTCAATCATCAACTTACAGAATTTTTGCACCAGGACTTTCCACAGAGAAGCTTGGAAAGTGGATGCCCTGTCATTCAGTTGGAGGAACCTCTCAGGATATGCCTTTCCGCCTCTTCCTCTTCTTCCATGGGTTTTATTGAAGATAAAACAGGACAAGCACAAGATGATAATCTTGCTGGCTCCAAATTGGCCTCGGCAGTTTTGGTATCCATCTCTAAAAAACCTATGCCTGGAGCCCCCTTGGGTTTTACCTCCGTCTCCGAACCTTTTGTCCCAGCATCAGGGTCAGGTTCTACACTCTCATGTCAGAACTCTCAGCCTGGCGGCCTGGTTAATCCAGGGCCTTTGATTTCTTCTTTTCTGCCCAAGCAGGTTATGGATGTCATTTTAGAAGCCAGACGTCCTAGCACTAGAAAATCTTATGCAGGGAAATGGAAAAGATTTTGTTCCTGGATGCAGGCTCAGGATTCTGATCCTCTTCTTCCTAACATTACTTTAATTTTACTTTACTTGACAGATCTCTTACATAAGGGTCTCTCTTTCTCTTCCATTAAGATACATGCCTCTGCTATTTCTGCTCATTATAATACAGACCCTCCCATCTTTTCCCACCAGCTCATGAGACAGTTTCTCCGAGGAGCTAAGAACTTAAGACCTCCTAGATCTCCTCCCATTCCTGCTTGGGATCTCAACTGTGTTTTGGAAAAACTAACCTTGCCTCCTTTTGAGCCTGCTGCCTCTTCTGACATCAAGTTTTTATCTTGGAAGACAGCTATCCAGTTAGCCCTAACCTCTGCCAGGAGAGTTTGAGTTACAAGCTCTTATGGCTGTGGAACCTTATATTATTTTTCATCAAGACAGGGTATCTTTGAGGACTAATCCTACCTTCATGCCTAAGATGGTTTCCAAAGTGGCTTTAAATCAAACTATCCACTTGCCAACCTTTTTCCCCACTCCTCAAAATAAAGGGGAAAGGATCTTACATTCCTTGGATGTACACAGACAACTACGTTTTTACCTGAACAGAAAATCAGAACAATTGTTTGTTTCTTATGCTTCAAGTTCCCAAGGTAAAGCCATTTCAAAACAGACCATTTCTAAATGGATTGCTCATGGAATCAGATTTTGTTATTCTCACCATGGAAAGCAAATCCCAGGGAGTATACGGACTCATTCCACCAGAGCTGCTGTCACTTCTGCGGCCTTCCTCAGGGGAGTTCCTACCAAGGACATTTTAGAAGCTGCAACCTGGAGTTCAGTGCATACTTTTTCTAAGCACTACAATCTACCTCTCTACTCTAAGTCTAGGGCAGGCTTTGCCTCTGCAGTCTTGCAGGGCCTTTTAGCCACCCCTTCCTCTTTATGACCACCTCCCTTTCTTTCAGCTTTGGGATTCTACCCTACAGTCATGACTGCAACAGTGAAACACGATGAACATAGTACAGTTGTGTACACCTACCATAAATGTAGATGTTCGAGTGTCTTCACTGTTGCAGTCTGGGTTTCCCTCCCTCCTGTCCCCTCTTATTTTTACTTTTGTGTATTTCCTTTTTTCACCATTCTTCTGAGGTGTATTTGCAAAGGTTAAGGGACCTTTTTCATTTTGGGACTCCTGACATCTGGGGCAAGAAAAACTGGAGAAGATGGCGTCGGCTGTCAGCTTTATACTCCTGGCGCTCTGACGTCAGGGAGCATGGTTGAACAGCCGACGCCGGACCCAGACTTTGGGATTCTGGCCGACCAAGGGCTGCCTGCCGGCAGGGGAGAACCCTACGGTCATGACTGCAACAGTGAAGACACTCGAACATCTACATTTATGGTAGGTGTACACAACTGTACTATCCAGCAGGCCCGAATCCAGTCTATGCCACAGCAAACAAGGCGCACCAACTTCAGTAAGAAGCAGTTCAGATATGCATGCACTATAAGCCTTTAACCAGAAATTCCCAGCTCAGAAGGGCAGAGTCCAGCCTCTCCTCCCACAAGAGTGCAGACCACGAACCCTCTTAATGTAAAATAACTGGCCTGAAAGCCCAAGTGCGTAAACCAGAATTAATACACTTTTAGAATAACAGACACTGAGCCCTCAATCAGCAGTTCCCAACCTAGAAGGATGTAAGCTACCTGTTCTGCCACTACAGTGCAGACCACAAACCCTGACATCATCTGATGTCAAAGTGGGCAAGGAACACAAACATTGAGGGACCAGAACTTAGGATCATTGCAGCAGAAACCTCTGAGGTGTTCAATGCTGTTAAGCACAATATTACCTGTAACAGTTTGGACTGTGCAGTAATGTTGGCCAGCCAGTTGTACAGCTACTCAGACATTGCAATGAAACTATCTTGTGGAAGATCCAAAGCTGAAGACATAGTCAAAAATGTTTTGGGACCACACTCATCGGAATGCCTCTTGCATGATCTTCAAAAACCAGGCACTTCATTTGCAATTTCATCGGATGCTTCCAACAAGGGGAACAAAATTATTTCCACTTGTTGTGAGGTATTTTTGTAAAGAAAAAGGGGTGGTGAATGGCCTTTTGGACTTCTGTGAAGATCCTGATGAATCTGCACAGGCTATATCGCAGCAAATTTTGAACATTATGGAAAGGCACTCCTTGCCCTGGAACTGCATTTCAGCATATGGGGCTGATAATGCCAGTGTGAACTATGGGAAGAATTCTGGTGTGTATACCAGATTAAAGGAAAAGTGCCCATCACTCCAGAAGGCTAACTGTGTTGCCCACATCATTCACAATGCAGCCAAAAAAGCTGCAGCACAACTACTGTATGATGTGGGAGTATTTGTAATGAAACTTTTCAGCTATTTCTTAGGTTCTGCCACAAGAACCAGAGATTTGAACGACTTCTTTGAGTTTTGTGGCATGGAATTTGAGAATCTGTTGAGGCATGTGCCAACAAGGTGGCTGTCACCACTGCCAGCCATTGAAAGAATAGTGAAAAATCTCCCAGTGCTCCAGTCCTATTTCCTCTCCCAGGGAGAAAAGGAGACCCCCCCCCCCCGGCAGGTATGGCAATATTTTTCAGTGAATGAGCATGGTGAGAATGCATAGCCTACACTGCCCCAGTACTATTTGCACTTTCTCAGTGCTGTTCTTGTGGATTTCAATGAACGTACAAGTACATTAGAAAAATCAGCACTTACTGCCATGGAAACATTTTGTGTAATGGCCTCTCTGAAGCAAAAACTGCAGGCAAGAGCTGAAGGTGCTTTCTTTAGAGGGAAACTTAGGGCACTTATGAGCACATTAGATAGCACGTTTACTAACAAACTGAAAGGAGACTTCACTATGTTCTTGGAGACAGCAGTAAAGTACTTGGAATAGTGGTTTGATTATACTGTAAACAATTACTTGTTTACGCTGTCTAAAGTATCTCTAACTGAGCCCTTTGCTTTCAGTGACATACTCAATGTGACCACTGCCCTGAGTCTGCAGGATGTAGATGAAGACCATCTTTTGAGGGCAATTAGGCCCTTTCTCGAACAGTTATGCAACACAAGCTTGACCCCAGCAGAAAAGTGGCTGAAGCTTTTCAGAGAAGGGCCTGAGCTGACTGCACTGTATCCGGTAATTGCTAGGGTATTATCTATGCCAACATCAAATGCATTTGCAGAACGAGTTTTTTCTTTGGTGAAAAGTAAATGGACAGATGTGCGAAACCGATGTAATGTGGATTTGCTAAAAGCCGAACTAATGATGACTATAAATTACTGGATGAAATGTAGTGACTTTTATTCAAATATTGTATCAAACTGGGCCCTTCTTCATGCCATAAAAACAAATTCAAAATACACTTTTAAAAAAAGTGATTGTGCACTAGTGTGCAATGTGCAGTATGTAGTATTAGTGTGCAGTATGTAGTTTTGTGTTTTTCTTTGCTTTAGCTTTAATTTGCAATAAAAACAGTCTTAATTATACACATTTAGCTTGTGTGTGGCAGGCAGATTTTTTAGTTTTTTTTTTCAGAATACTCATGGTTGGTTTATGAATTTTTTTGCTTTTTTAAATAAACAAGTGTCTGTTTAATGAGTAGTGTGTTTTTCCTTTAAAATTTACTTACTGTTACATCTGAGTAATGTGTTTTTTGCAGTAATGCTTCACTTCATTTAAATGGTTTGTGAGTTTTCAGTATGCTGTAATAATGTCGCAGTGTTGTACCCATAGCTGTAAAACTGCATCATCTTTAACACTTCTGGTGATGTCATGGTGGGGGTGTGGCCAGTGTCATTAATCACACCCCCTGTCCTACTGGCCACACCCCCATGTCCCACTTTGGCTTTGTTAAAAGGTGGCAACCCTAACTTACATAAGCAGCAACACAGTATTGATATGCCTAGCTTTAAATGTTATTTTTTTAAAATAGTATTTTTTGGTTATATGTTAAGATAACTTAAATGTAGTATCAAAGATTTCTGTGACGTTTAGAGAAAAGTCAGAACAATTTTTTTCTTGTAAAATATCAGTGCATTTACTATTTTCAAGCCCCCCCACACACAGGCCAGAATTGTAGAAGGAGAGTCAGGTGGCAACCCTATCAACTAGGTGCACTGATACTGTTCATAAAAATGTCTTTTATGTTTTTTTGTGACATCTTTCCAGAGGGGGTTTGCATATCTGGTACATGCAGATCCATTGTAAGAGATTTCCATTGACTTTGAGTCAGTCCTTACATTGTTAGAGTGGAACCATAATATATAGCTGAATTTACTTTAACATACATTTACTATGTGCCCTTGCATTAAAAGTACTAAGAATCAAAGACCATCTTTATACTAAAAGAACAAACAAACCCTACAGATCCTAAGAACTACAGGCCCATCTCCTTAATAAACCTTGATACAAAAATCTTCACATCCATCATTGCTAACGGACTCAAAAAAATAACAACACAAATCATCTCACCTGAACAATCTGGATTCTTAACCTATAGACAAACATGTGACAACACTATAACACTCGAAACACTAATAACAATTGCTCAACATAAGAAAATCCCTATGTTTGCACTGATCATTGATGCGCACAAGGGTTTTGACAGACTTACGTTTTCTGATATTAGTCCTAACTTATTTCAATTTCCCACCTAAATTCATACAAATAATTAAAACACTCTTTGGCAAACCATACACAACCTTATACATAAATAAAAAATCTCTCATATAGACTTGATAAAAAATGGTGTGAGACAAAGTTGTCCCTTATCCCCACATCTCTTCAACCTATACCTCGAATCCCTCTTCCTACTTATTAAACAACACACATACCACAACCCCGCTATACTCTGTAATATTAAGACATTCCTGACAGCCTATGCCGATGATCTAAACCTATACTTCACTCATCCTTACTCAGATATCACTAAACTAATGAAAGCCATTGACACCTTCTCAAACCTATGAAACTACAAACTCAGTCTAGAGAAAGCTACAACATTTAGATCAGAATTAGTGTTAAAAGCATATCTGGTCCCATTTTCGCTTCCCCTGAGTGAAACAGGCTCCAAATTGGTCCTTCTCTCGTCCGCGCCATTGGAATTGGTCTGCTCATTGAACTGAAGTGAATGGTTGCCTTCCCCCACTAAACCAAACACTTCCTGGTTATTCGGGGGGGGGGGGCGTATTTAATCTCTCAAGCCTTTCCAAATGCTGACTTACATCTTGTAGCAGTAAAGTAAGATCACTGATGGATTTTCCCAGGTCTTGGGAGTACAAAGGTGGTGGTGTGGTATCCAGATCTGTGCCTGAAGCCATAAAACCAACCAAAAAAGCACAAACGTACACAAACTATAGAAAAACAAAGTAGTCACTCCTGGAACCACACACTTCAGCAGCTCAAGTAAATCCTTGTAGTAAATGATCGCAAAACACTTTAGGAGTGGTAAAAACACTTTTTATTAAACCAAAATAACAAATACATAAGCGCTTTCGTCAAGAAACTTCTTAACTTCATCAGATAAGAGCAATTCCATAAAAACACTATTAAATACATTCTGCAAGAGCATTAATTAAGTAATAAACCAATCCCATCACACTGACTAAAAAGGACCTCCCTGAACTCATAAATATTCATGAAATACAGTCATAAAAAACAATCTTAAAAAGACCTTCTTTAAAATCAGCATTTAAATGTCATTAATAGGTCCAAAAATGCTGAAAATGAATATAAATACACACCTAATGTATAAAATCTATAAAATGATGTTAATGTAAAAATGAAAGTATACATAAAGTATATATATATTTTTTATATATTTTGTGTGTGTGTGTGTATATATATATAAAACCTTTCCATTGCTTTTAGTTTTAACAGGCAAGCAATGGAGAGAGAATAATTTAATCCTGGCCTTTGCCCCTGCATTTAGACAGACCTGCCAAATTAGTTCTTTCATTTCCAAAAGCAGGCTCCATGGGCCACCTCTTTTATCCAGGTCAACAGTGTCCACAATGAAAAATTTGAAAGTGGTCTGATTTTTCTGTGCAGTATTTACTTACGGCATTTGTAGATTTCCCAAGTCTAATATCCCTTAAATGCTTATAAATTCTGTTTTTAAATTTCCTCTCAGTCTTTCCGATATAGAAACATTCACGAGTTACACACTGCACAATGAACAACTCTTTCAGTATGACAGTACACCTTCTTGTTCACCTGTATTTTAAAACCATTTACCATGAGTTTGTGACCTTCCATCGCAAAACTACACTGAGCACAGGAACCACATTTTTTCATAAACCCTGCATGTACAACATTTCTGTTAGACTTTAACATACATTTTAGGTTCAGCCTTCTCTTCATAACAATATTTGGTTTAGTTCCAACACATTCTCTGCTATCCCGGTCATTAAGCAATATAGCCCAATTTTTGAAGAAAATATCCAACACATCCTTACTATTACTGTGAAAAGTGGTAATAAAAGCACATTTAAATTTTGAATTCTGTTCAACATCGATTGGGTCAAGTCAGATGTTCATCGTGTGACACTGCTGCAGTCATTACACTTGGGTTATCCTGCCGTCAGGCATTCCCCAGCTGGCCTGAGTTCCAAAGTCTTGGTCCGGCGTCGGTTGATCTCGCCTCCTCCCTGACGTCAGTGCAACAGGGGTATATAAGATGCAGCCGACGCCATTTTCTTCAGTCTTGCCATGCGGTGCCCGAAGCAAAAGCAGTTCGCAAGGGTCGGCCTACTCCTGAGATTTTCATTCCGAATCCAGAACCGAAGTCTTCTACAAAGCTAAGTACCCCGTTAGGGAAACTTTTTCTTGCCTCAGACCGATGTCAGTAAAAGTTAATAACTGTATTTCTTGTGGGAAGCAAATACCTCATAAGGATTTCCATTCTTATTGTATCCCATGCCTAGGCCCAGACCACGACGTTACTGGTTGTCGGTTTTGTGCTAGGTTTAATAAGCGCACTATTAAACGTCGGTTTGATTTTGCCCGATATTACTTTGGCAGAAAATTTAATTATACCATGCCGTCGGAATTTCCGACGAGCGGTATTCATAAAAAGTGCAAAGACAAAGACAGGCGTCTGAGGCCCAAAACTGACGAAGCCTCTGCTAGGCCAGTCACTGGTTCTCTGGTTTTCAGTGAGGCGCCTTCGCAGCCCGACGACCGCTTCTGCAGAACCACAGGCCGCCCCCGACCCCCACATGGAGATGGCTGGGCCTTCGGATGCACTAGCTTTTCAGCAGACCGAAACCGATCCTGCAGAGGGATCCGGAGTAACTGAGCTACCCGCAGCTTCAGAGGGTGTCTTCAGACCTACTCAGCTAAGCATTAAACCCTCTTCTAAGTCAAAGCCTCCTTTAAAAACTAAGAAACAAGTATAGCATTCTCCAGGACAGGCCTCCATGCCTAAGAAACAAATGCTCAAAAATGGCTGAAGACCTAATCACTCTGATCAGGGGTTCCCATCCCCCACCATCACTCTGATCAGGGGTTCCCATCCCCCACCTGATAAAAGGCCTAGACAGGATGCAGATTATGATTCATCCGACCAGGGGTTCATTTCCTCAGACTCATCCTCAGACCTGGGATATTCTTTTCCCCCTTATGAGGATTCTGATGCTGAGGAATCTATTCCATCAGCCTCTCCGCCTGAGGACTACTACTTTGGGGAAACCTTATACACCATGAGGGAGCATTTCCATTGGGAAGGCCAGGATTATTCAGAATCCAAGAAAAGGCTCAGATACTTCCTATTACTACCTGAACACAGACCCCTGGCTATTCCGCCATTGCTAGATATTGTGGATGATGTGTACACTGAATCCAGCTTAAATCCTGATTCCTTACCCCCAGCTCCACTTAAACCAGACAGATATTACAGAGTCCCTGACTCTCACAAATTTCTGTATAAAAGCCCGGTTGCTGATCCTGAAACTATTTCTCAGGGACCCAAAGGGTTTAAGGCCTCATCAGCAAAGAACCCAGTTCCCTCTGACAGAGATTCCACAGCACTAGACAGATGGGGAAAGAAAGTATATACGTCTGCAACTTTAGCAATGAGAGCCTTAAATTGCCAGTTTCACATGCTAAAATATCAGCAATTTTTGATGTCTCAGTTGAAACAAAAAATGCTTCCAGATACAGATCCTCCTAATTTTAAAGAAATGCAGGATTTATTGCATGGCGCTGAACAAGTGGGAAAGCATTCTTTGCAATGTGGTTTTGATTCTTTAGAGGCCTCATGCAGAGCAGCAGTTACAGGCTCTGTCATTAGAAGACATGCATGGTTAAAAGAAAATACGTTACCAGATCATGTTAAAGCTACATTACTGGATGCACCTTTACAGCAGGATGTTTTATTTGGCATTAAGGCAGAAGAGGTATTAAAGAAGATGGAGGATAAGGCAAAATCTATGCAAACAGTGAAGGATTTCTTACAGGTTCAGCCTCCTTGATTTAGTAGAAACTGGCCAACAACGAATTGGTCCTTTCCAGTTAATGACAGACCTCAAAGGTGCAGATACAGACGGCCAAGAGGTAGAGGTCAACCACAAGGTCCTTACAGGCCTCGACAATGGGGTGCATCAGGCCAGAAAGAAGGGGAAGACAGGCACCAACCATATAAAAAACAGCCCTAATGACTTCCCACTCCAGCTGCCAAACAACTCACTCTTGGCAGCCCCTTTGGGAGGAAAACTGGCACTTTTTTATCACAATTGGCATATGATCACCCAAGACAAATGGGTTCTCAATATTATTTCAGAAAGTTACAGGTTCCACTTTCACACTCTGCCAAGATTAAAAGGAATGCCAAATCTGCCACTAAATCAATGGGCAGAGGCCCAAAAACAAATTATGGCACTCATGAACATGGGAGCTATTCAAAAGGTACCACCACAGGAACAAGGGCAAGGATTTTACTCAAGACTCTTTCTGGTTCCCAGAAAAGACAAAGCCTGGAGGCTCATTCTGGATATTTATTCACTAAACACTTACCTGGATGTTCCGAAATTCAAAATGTTGACATTACAGCAGCTTCTTCCCATGCTGGGCAAGCAAGCTTGGCTCGTGACTTTGGACCTCAAGGAGGCATACCTGCATGTCCCTATCAGACAAAACTGCAGAAGATACCTCAGGTTCTTAGCTGGTCCAATGCACTATCAATTCTCTGCACTGCCCTTTGGATTATCTACTGCGCCCAGGGTCTTCACAAAGTGCCTGGCACCAGTAATTGCATTTTGCAGACAGAAAGGAATTCAAATTTACCCATACCTGGACGACTGCCTGATTCAAGCAGAGAGCAAGGACATTCTTCTACAGCATCTGGCGTTTGTAAAAAAGTTAAGTTGCTTGGGGTACACAGTAAACGAAAAGAAATCAAAACTAGTGCCCTCACAAGAGATAATATTCCTGGGAGCCAGCTTGAACACAATGGCCCAGATGGCTTTTCTCATGCCAGACAAGCAAGGACAACTGACACAATACTTTCAATTGATGGTAACAAAGACCCAACTCCCTGCAAGAAAAATTCTGCAGGCCTTGGGCTTCATGGCATCTTGCATACTACTAATTCCATATGCCAGACTGCATTATGAGGAAACTACAATGGTACCTAAAGAACGTATGGTCTCAACACTGTCAAAGTTTGGAAACAGTTATACCACTAATACCTTGCCTTCAACAGGAGTTTCAATGGTGGGCTCAAGCTTGTCACCTCAACAAGGGACAGCCTTTCACTCAACCCACAGCCAGGCAAACACTGACAACATATGCATCGGATTACGCCTGGGGAGCACACATGGCAGGAAAATGTATTCAGGGCAAGTGGCCCGCAGAACAAAGGCATCTTCACATCAATCAAAAAGAGATGCTAGCTGTACAAAATGCCCTTATAGCTTTCAAGGACCTGTTGCATCCAGGACAACTACTACTAAAGACCGACAACACTGCAGTTATGTGGTACATAAACAAACAAGAGGGCACTCACTCCTACCCCCTCTGCAGACAAGCCATGACCTTGTGGAACACAGCTATAAACTATCAAGTTCATCTACAAGCACAATTCCTGCCAGGAGAGAAAAACACACTGGCAGACAACTTAAGCAGAAATATCATGGATCCCCACAAATGGGAACTGAATCCTCCAATATTCAGAATGATAACAAAGAAATGGTGGAGCCCGGACCAAGATCTGTTTGCCTCCCCAATGAATTGCCAGCTAAAGAAATTCTGCACAAGGAGTTACCATCCGCAAGCATGGAAAGTTGATGCCCTCTCATTCAGCTGGACAAACCTACAAATATATGCTTTTCCACCACTGCCTCTTCTCCCAAAGGTACTCATAAAAGCCAGGCAAGAAGAACCAAAAATGATCCTGATTGCACCAGACTGGCCACACCAGCACTGGTACCCAACTTTAAAAAAGTTAGCACAAGGACCACCCTGGATTTTGCCGCAGATACCACATCTGCTGTCTCAGCACACTAATCAGTTACTCCACAGCCAGCTAAAGACACTAAACCTAGCTGCATGGAAGATTCCCTAGCCACGCAAGCAATGCCTCTCTCCAAAGCAGTTATGGATGTCATTCTGGAGGCCAGAAGACCTAGTACCAGGAAAGCCTACTCGGATAAATGGAAGAGATTCTGTGCCTGGAACCAGGCTCACAGCCTTGATCCTCTTGTGCCAAACATTCCTCAGATACTACAGTATTTGACTGAGATGCTAGACAAAGACCTCTCCTTTTCAGCCATCAAGACCCACGTCTCTGCCATCTCTGCACATTACAACACAGATCCACCAATTTTCTCTAATCCTTTGCTAAAACAGTACTTCAGAAGGGCTAAAAACATAAGACCACCCCGTAGAGCACCTACTCCAACTTGGGACCTCAACTTTGTTTTGGAAAAATTAACTTTACCTCCTTTTGAACCAGCTAGCATGGCAGAATTAAAATACATTTCTTGGAAAACTGCTCTGCTCCTGGCAATAACTTCTGCAAGAAGAGTTTCAGAATTACAGGCACTAATGGCAGTGGAACCTTTCCTCATTTTCCACCAGGACAGGGTGTTCTTAAGAACTAACCCTACGTTTATGCCTAAGGTGGTTTCAAGTGTGTCTCTAAACCAAACCATTCACTTGCCTACTTTTTATCCAAAACCACAGAATAAAGGGGAAAGATTACTGCATTCACTGGACATTCACAGGCAGTTAACGCTTCTTCTTGGACAAAACCAAAGCTTTCAGAAAATCTGAGCAATTATTGGTAGCATATGCTGCAGCAGCACAGGGAAAAGCTATTTCAAAACAGACTATTTCCAAATGGATAGGGCATTGCATACGTTTCTGCTATATGCACCATGGAAAACCTGTGCCTAACAGCATTAGACCTCACTCCACCAGGGCAACAGCCACTTCAACTGCCTACCTCAGAGGAGTACCTACCAAGGATATTTTGGAAGCAGCAACATGGAGTTCTGTGCATACCTTCACCAAGCATTACCATCTGCCTCTATACTCTAAATCCAGAGCTGGCTTCGCCTCTGCAGTGCTGCAAGGCCTTATAGCCACCCTAATGCCATATAGAACCAACCACCCTACCTCAGCTTTGGGATTCTACCCAAGTGTAATGACTGCAGCAGTGTCACACGATGAACATAGTACAGTTTTGTACCTAACATAAATGTAGATGTTTGAGTGTAGACACTGCTGCAGTCCAGGTTACCCTCCCTCCTTCCCCTCCTTCCCCTCTTACTGGCTAGTACGTACCTAGTTCCTCTACCTTTTACTACCTATGGGGAGCATTTGCTGGTAGCTGAAAGTATGTTGTTTGCATTTCTTACTTATGTTTTATTAGAAATTTGAATTGTCTATCTATTTGGGAGCACCTGACATCTGAGGCAAGAAAAGCTGAAGAAAATGGCATCGGCTGCATCTTATATACCCCTGTCGCACTGACGTCAGGGAGGAGGCGACAGCAACCGACACCAGACCAAGACTTTGGAACTCAGGCCGGCTGGGGAACCGCCTGACAGCAGGATAACCCAATTGTAATGACTGCAGCAGTGTCTACACTCTAACATCTACATTTATGGTAGTTACAAAACTGTACTTTTCTACTCCATTGACCAAACCATCAACAGGGGGCATGCCCTGGGCAGGAATCACCTCATGGTGACCTAACAAGGGTTTAAAAAAAACTCTTTCTCTTTTGTTGACCACCTCAATCATGACTTCATTAAGGAGCCATAATGGGTAACCCCTCTTCATGGGTTCATAGGTAGGTACTAGGCTATTGGCCCCAGGGCCTATATAAGCCTAGCCAAAAAGTTACCCTGGCTTTCGCCACCCAAGAAAATTATTTTCCTGTGCCCCTGTCGAGCAGAGCCACAGAAGTGATCCCTGGTGTGAATTTCCTATTTCCCATCCAATCATCAAGATTTTTCTTGAAGAGTGCTCTTGAGGAGCTCTGTTTGACATAGATAGGTTGTCTGTTCCAGAGTATGGGAAGTCTCTGGGACAGGAATCCATCCCTCCAGCATGTTCTGTTTATTGTGGTGACAAGGTTTAGGTCCCTACAGCGTGTAGTTCGGAGGGATTGAGAATTCTTTAGGTGGAGCATGTCCAACAGCTCTGGGTTTGACATAGCTTTGTATGTTAGGCAGGGATCGCCTCTGAGTAGGTAATATGCGACAGGAGTAAAATTCTAGTTTTTTTGAGACTGTCTGCGTAGGGTATCTGTTTGAGGCCAGTAATCCTCTTTGTGAGGTATTTCTGTTGCCTCTCCGGTTGTTGTAGATGTCTTGTGAGGTACATACCAAAAGGGGCGCTGTACTCTATAATGGGTCTAATGAGTGATGAGTAGAGGGGAACAATGACATCTTTTTTTCTGGATGAGAAACCTTTTGTGATGAGGCATGCCATGTAGAAGGATTACCTGACCACTGTGGCAATGTGATTATCAAAGGAGAGACTACTGTCCAGCTGTGTCCCAAAGGTCTCTTATCACACTTTCGGTGTTAAGTAGACTACCAGCTATGTGGTAGTTCATGGATACAGAGTTTTTACCAAAGGGGATGACCGTGCACTTTTTGGCATTGAGCTTCAGGCCATGGCTTTGACACCAGGCATATGTCTCAGTGAGGCCCTTTTATAGGATGTCCACATCATTAAGAGTTTCGATTATGGCTCTCAGTTTGCAGTCATCTGCAAACTTCGTTAGCCAAAGACCTTCTGTGTTAACGTGTACTTCCGAGAAGTATATACCAAACAGGAGAGGACCCAGGACTGAACCCTGTGGTACTCCACTTGTCAATGGTCTGAAGTCGGATTTGGAGTCTGCTACTTTCACAGTGTGGGTTCTGTCTGTAAGCCAGTTGCAACCCATCTTGTGACATAGGAATTTATACCTAGTTTAGTGAGTTTATCTATAATTCCAGAATGGGGGATGGTATCAAAACCCTTGGCGAGATCTAGATAGGCTGTGTGAACCACCTTACCCTCATCTATGGCTTTGGTGACTGCTTCAAAGAAGTCTGTCAGGTTTAGGAGACATGATCTGCTTTTTACAAACCTGAACTGGGTGGGGTCCAGAGTTTGGAGATTACCAATGTCTTTGTTTATGAGTTCTATGATGATACATTTAATGGCCTTGCAGACCAGGCTCGTCAGGCTAATAGGGTAGTAGTTCCCGAGGTCTTTTGTGGCTCCCCCTTTGTGGAGTGAGATAACAGTCACGGGTCACCATTCAGTGGGCACAAAAAGCCTGAGGTGAGGCTATGATTGAACATGGTGCTTAGGTGGGGTGCCAGTTCATGCTGTAGTCCATGTAGAATGCATTCTGGGATATTGTCAGGTCCCATTAATGCTGTGTTCTTGGCTTTGGAGCGTGTGTTCTTTACTTGTGCAGCCGTGATTACAAGAACTTTGCATTCTTCTGGTATAGAGATGGGCCCTCTAGGGGGTGAGAGTGCGGTAAGGTTAGCACTGCCTCTAGGGGGTGAGAGGGGGGTAAGGTTAGCACTGAACCTATCTGCCAGGATGTTGGCAATATCAGTTGGTTCTGTATATTTAGTGCCATTGTGCTGTAACTCAGAGCAGATCTGAGTGTTGCCATTGAGATTCTTGACATAGCTATAGAATGCTTTCTGGTTGTCTTTAGAGTCAGTGGCAATTTTGTTTTCGTAATTAGCTTTGGAGGATTTTGAGGGATCTCAGCTTCTTACTGAGACTGACCAGAGAGCTCCTCCAGTCATGAAATTTTACACTCTTTTTGCAACAGTTTCTTTCTTCTGTTGTAGAGTTTGTTTATGGCAGAGGACCACCAGATTGGCTTCCTTTTTTTGGAGGATAGCATCTTGGTTCTGTTGGGGATAGCATGATCTATGCACTCATGTAAGTGCTTATAAAGTGCATTTGTGTAGGATTCAGCAGTCGTACCTCTATTGTCCATCTGCATGGGTGTCATGAAGTTTGCCACTTCTGTCTTAAGAAGTGTGAAGTTGGCTTTGGAGAGGTTTTTTACAGTGGTTTCCCTATGGGGGGTGGGATGTGGATGTCTGGGGTGATTAGCTTGTGGTCGGATCTGACCAACGAGAAATTGACCTCTGGTGTGGAACACCAGTCGCCCATGTTGGTAATGACCACGTCTAGGATATTGCTGCCCCTGGTGGGGGTGTGAATAAGTTGATCCAAGGTGTTGGAATTTAAGAATTCCAGAAAACGTTGAGCAAAAGAGTTGGTACACGAGTAGTTTTCCCAGTTAATGGTGGGGTAGTTGAAATCTCCCATTATTAGGGTGTTGGGTTGTACCCTAATTTTTTCCAATGTATCAAGGAATGAGGAGTGGGAATTCTGTGGCATGGTGGGGGGGGGGGTCATTAGCAAGCTACAATTTGGATTGTGGTCTTGCCCAGAGTTAGTTACACTTGGATAATCTCGGATGCATTATGCTGTGCAACTAGCCTGGAGGTGTGGATATCCTTAATGAATATGGACATGTCTCCGCCTTAAAACATAGCTTTCAGATGGTCACACTCATCTGAGAAGTTATTGAACAGACTAACCAGCTGGGCTGCCCTTACAAATTGACCCTTTACTACCTCTCTTTTTTGTTTAAATGGGTGTGCACTATCAAAATGCAGAAACCTATTCAAATAGGTTGCTTTCCTATGAATTTGTGCTACAAAGGCCTTCAAATGACACTCTTTCATCAATAGGATGTCCAAATACATTATTTGAAGACTGTTAACCTCGTGTGAACTTTAAAAAACTGGTTCTACCATTAATATATTCTAAAAATAGAGGGACCTCTTCTCTCGGACCATTCCAACAAATAAAGACATCGTCCAAAAACCGTGTGTACAATGTGCAGAACTTAAACCATGGGGTATTCATTAAAAATCTCCTTTCCCATTCCAACATAATTATGTTGGCATACAAGCTACCAAAGACTGACCCCACTGCCACACCTTCATTTTGTAAAAACAGTTCATTATTTCACTATTTTTAGAATATATTAATGGTACAACCATTTTTTTAAAGTTCACACTTGAGGTTAATAGTGATCAAATAGCGTATTTGGATGTCCTATTGAAGAAAGAGTGTCATTTGAAGGCCTTTGTAGCACAAAATCATAGGAAAGCAACCTATTGGAATAGCTTTCTGCACTTTGATAGTGCACACCCATTTAAACAAAAAAAGGGGTAATAAAGGGCGAAATTTTAAGGGCTGCCCAGATGGTTAGTCTGTTCGATAACTTCTTAGATAAGTGTGACCATCTGAAAGCTATGTTTTGTAAGAGGGGTTACCCATTATGGCTCCTTAATAAAGTCATGATGGAGGTGGTCAACAAAAGAGAAAGAGGTTTTTTAAACCCTTGTTAGGTCACCATGAGGTGATTTCTGCCCAGGACATATGCCCCCTATTGATGTTATTTTGATCAATGGAGTAGGAACTGACTTGACCAAATCCAATGTTGAAGAGAATTCAAATTTTAAATGTGCTTTTATTACCACTTTTCACAGTAATAGTAAGGATGTGTTGGATATTTTATTCAAAAATTGGGATATATTGCTTAATGATAGAGATATCAGAGAATGTGTTGGAACTAAACCAAACTAAACCAAATATTGTTTTGAAGAGAGGGATGAACTTAAAATGTATTTTAGAGTCTAACAGAAATGTTGTACATGCAGGGTCTATGAATAAAAGTGGTTCCTGTGCTCAGTGTAGTTTTGTGATGGAAGGTTATGAATTCATAGTGAATGGTTTTAAAATACAGATGAACAGGAAGGTGTGCTGCCATACCGAGAGTTGTTTGTTGTGCAGTGTACAACTCATGTGAATGTTTCTATATCAGAAGGCCTGAGAGGAAATTTAAAAACAGAATTTATGAGCAATTAAGGGATATTAGACTTAGGAAATCCACAAATGCCCAAAGTAAACACTGCACAGAAAAATCAGACCACTCTTTCAAATTTTTCATTGTGGACACTGTTGACCTGGATAAAAGAGGTGGCCCGTGGGGCCTGCTTTTGGAAAAGAAAGAACTAATTTGGCAAGTCGGTCTAAATGCCGGGCAATGGCCAGGATTAAATGATTCACTCTCCATTGCTTGCCTGTTAAAACTTAAAGCAATGGAAAAGTAATATATATATATATATATATATATATATATATATATATATATATATATAGGTCTACTTGAGTTGGACGAAAAACCAGAAGATTGAAATCCAAAACGCCGAGACAAAAACAACGAAACCGCAGAAAGCACGAAATACAAAATCCCGATGTTATGAGAGTTTGAATTAGAGCTGTTCGTGTTCTGCTGTAGGTAAGTGTGTGTGTGAGTGTATTTGTGAGGGAAAATGCTGAGTGTAAGTGTGTGTTGTGACTGTAGTGTGTGTGTGTGAAGGGACTGTACTGTGTGGGTTTGTGTTTGCCTTGTGTGTCTGTACGATCTCGGAGTTAGAATATTAAATTAGGGGTGTGTGGGGGGCACATCATTATTGTAGGGTGTTTTGTTTAGTAGTGTGGGGCAGTTGTGTGTGTTTTTGTGTGCTATGTGTGTTTTGTAAACTTGCATGTTTTTCGGTGTTCTGGGGTTTCGTTGTTTTCGTCTCTATGTTCTGCTTTTTGTTCATCTGGTCTTTCGTTGTTACGAAGTAGACCCATATATATAAAAAATATTTATATATATATTTTATATATACTTTCATTTTTACATTAACATAATTTTATAGATTTTACACATTATGTGTGTATTTATATTTATGTTCAGCATTTTTGCACCAGTTAATGACATTTAAATGCTGGTTTTAGAGTGTTTTTCAAGATTTTTTTTTATGACTGTATTTCATGAATATGTATGAGTTCAGGGAGGTCCTTTTTAGTCAGTGAGATGGGATTGGTTTATTAATTAATGCTCTTGCAGAATGTATTTAATAGTGTTTTTATGGATTTGCTCTTATCTGATGAAGTTAAGAAGGTTCTTGAAGAAAGCGCTTATCTATTTGTTATTTTAGTTTAATAAAACGTGTTTTACCGCTCCTAAAGTGTTTTGCAGTCATTTACTACAAGGATCTACTTAAGCTGATGTTTGTGGTTCCAGGAATGCCAACTTTGTTTTTCTATTTATAGCATAGAACAACCTCTGACAGACACATAAATGAGGCTTAGTCAGGTAAACATAGAAGCAGCTCTGTTACAGAAGGTATGTTTAGATGACAGTGTTTCACATTCCTGCCATTCAATCTTATTGGCATGAGAAAACAACACCACTTCTTTATGCCTAACATGACTCATATAAAGAGGACTTGAAATGTATTCTGGGAAGAAGGAATGAAAGCAAGAAAACAAGATCACATTACCAAGGCAGGTCCCATCATCCACCATTTTGAGAGAAACATATTACAATTGTAAAAGAAGCACTTGAAGTGATTTTTGAGGCATTAAAATCGCTCAAAAACAAAGATACGATGAAAAAAAATGTTTTTTAGTTCTAAGGTGGAGTTTTCCTTTAAGCACTTGGGTTCCAAAACTAGTTGTCTTACATTAAGAGGATCTGTGGTCTAGACTCGTTTTGTGGGAGAGTGTGGCCTACTCCCTTCTAAGCTTGAAATTACCCATGAATTGCTGCTTTATTTAAACTTTTTTTTTGCTGGTGTGACAGTGATTTTATACACTTTGAATTTCTAGTACTTCTGCATTTTATAGCATAGGCCAGATTCAGACTTGCTATATCTAGACTGTTTGGTATCACTTGAGCATTAAAATTAGCACTTCACTGAGATACTGGAAGATCTGAGGCATCTGTTGCTTCCAATTAACTATAAGTACATCTTTTTGCTCTTATATTGCACTTTTAATTTATATTTGCATTCTACTGTTTGTTTGAATTGTCTGAACTGTTTTTTTGCCACATTTTACTGTCTACTGTACTAGTTCACCAGTTCCTCTGCAGCATAGCCAAGTTCCAGGTTTGCTGTTTGTGGGTCTGTTTTGTAACTTCAGAGCATCAAATTCAAGCCTTACTTGTTGGTGACGGCCCTTCTGTATCCTTGTGGGAGGAGAGTGCTGTCTGGGTCCCATCTAATTGGGGGTGATTGGCCTAGAGCTCAGAGAGAGAGAGAGAGATAGTGTCCTTATTGGCTAGTTTGAGTTAAAAGGGCTATTTCTTGTTTTATTTAAGCCCCACATTTGCGCTTGTTTGCGTGAAATGTACCATCGTGCACTGCTGAATAGTGGTGGTTACCTTTGGTGGTTACCTTTGGTGGTTATAGACGCAACATTTTGCTTGTTAAATTTTCCCTTAGCACTTTGCTTGTGGTCCTCCAGAGTTTTTTCACAGCCCTTCTGTACTATCAAGTGGAACACTAATTCTAGCCTCAGAGGTACTAACACACTCACTAAACATTTCTAAGTGAGCCCTCTTTTTCTGTCCGTATACATTTACCCAACACTGGACTTACAATTTCCCACAGTTTCTCCATCCACCTTGATCGACATGGGCATCCTGAGGCAGTGTAGCAACTGCCTCATGTTCACCGACAACTCTTTACTCCTAGTCCACACAAACTCAACATGTAAGAGATGCAACTATATTAAGAACCGTGAATCCATGCTGTCGTACACCAGTCAGTACATATGACTATGAGCAGGTTGTCAGCATGTACACCTCACCTCTTACTCCATCCAAACACATATGACAAATACCTACATATGCAAAGGTCCTCAACAGAAAACTACCTATACACCAGAGACCTCCCAAACACAAGCACACTACACATAATACTTCCTCTACAGAACACAATACACTTAATAGCTCATGCACGAGTGTCTCACCTGTCTAGCCCTTAAGGTAAAACACAAAATCAAACACATTAGTCATAGGTGACTCCATTGTGAGACACACAGATGTTCTCACCAGACTGGATAAGGAAAAGGTCACAGTCAGCTGTCTGTCAGGTGCTACAATCTGCCATATCATGCATGCACTCAAGTCTCTCAACAACAGGTAATGTTATGACTCCATCATAGTCCATGTTGGTGTGAGTGACTTATTTGTTTTATTTATCTGACATTTGTTAACCGGGTTGGTCCGGCTTAGCCAGAGGCCCATTTTCAGTGGAAATCTGAGGAGAAAATCAACAACAGTAGTCATGCAAAAATGATACATACACAGTGTTCAGAAATATACAGTCATATACAGCTGTAGTTCACTAGACAAAGAACACAGTGATCCAAAATATGCAATCATAAACATATATATTTAAGATGTAGTTCACTAGACACAAACAATAACTGAGTTTAATAGCTTAAGTTTAATGACTTGAGACGTACCTCTCTGGAGTATATGAAGAGAGACTTGACTAAGGTCTTCGGATTGTGTATTTCAGGCAGGTATGTCTGTAGCCTTAAGCAGCATTTTACCTTCACCTAGGATAATGCCTCACTACAACAGAAAATGATTGAATTCAGTAATTGGCTTAGTTTTTTTGTGTCATTCTTAGTGATCGACATACCTCGATTGTTTGCCAGAGATGGTCTTCATCTGTCACCCCTGGGATTTAGGCTACTGGCTAAGGATCTTGCCACCCCATAGTGACTTTTTTAGGCAGTGTCAAGGACAAAATTCCTGGTGTAAAAACCCCATCCATAAACAACCTCAGGGTTATAATGCTAAATGCTGGGAATCGTAACATGAAATTGCACTCACTGGAAGCAGTCCTCACCTTGGAAGATGCAGACATTTGTGGAGTCATGGACACCTGGTTCAAGGCTGTGGAGAGCACTCCAACCATCCCAGGTTACACCTCCTTCCACACATTCAGATCACAAATTCAAGGCATGAAACCTAAAGGAGGTGGTGTATCAATATTCATTAAAGATAAATACACCTCCAGATTGGTTAAACAGTATGATTCCCTGGAGATCCTTCAGGTGCAGTTAACTTTTGATGGGACAAGTATTTAAGTCATTGCCAGCTGCAGGACCCCCTCCATGAATCAGGACACCCACTCTGCCTGTTTGGATCTACTTGAGTCTATCAAGATACATTCGAACACCATGGTTTTGGGCAACTTTACCCGTCCATTGACTGGGTAAATTACTCATGCTCAAACTCACTTGCCCAAAGGTTCCTTGACTTTTTTAGTTCCAATGCCTTGAACCAGCTGTTTTACACCCCCACAAAGGGTGCCAATATCTTGGATCTGGTGCTTACCAATATGAGGGACCACTGTAACACTCCCACTGTGAAGTCTTCCCTAGTGAGATCTGACCACAAATCAGTCTCATTTGAAGTAACTATCACACCTGATTCCCCACCCCCACCCCCAGCAGCAACTAAACTAAAAAAAATTCTCCAAAGCAGATTATAACCTCTTACAGGATGCTATAAATAACTTCACTTCACCCCTCCCCCAATGGAATTGGCAACTATGCTGAGTTCTATACCAGTGATTTATACAAACACCTGTATAACAGCATTGACTTGGCTGTACCTGATAGGACCAAAGCAAGCTCCTCAAGGAAGAGCAATCCTGCCTGGTGGACAGTTGCCATTAACAGACTTTACAATAAGAGGAAGAAATTGCTGTCTAAGAGTAAGAGGGAGTGAGCGCTAAACTGGAAATGCTCCCTCCTCACCTTAAATAAGCAAATAAGACTTCTTGTGAAGTCTTCCAAAGCAAACTATGAATCCAAATTAGCTTCCTCAAATAAGGACAACCATAAGGCATTCTTTAGTTACATTCATAACCTAAAAAGAAAGGCCCAGATTTGTGCCAAACGGGTAGCTAGTGATACCTCATATACTGAGCCTGTGGACATAGCTAACCTGTTGGATGACAGGTTCTGTGGAAACTTCACACCCCTGTCCCCGCCACAAATACCTCATGACATTCCTAACACCTGACCCCTATCTTGTATCTCTAAAGAGCAGGTTGTAAGTGCCCTGTCTGAGGCCAAAAGCACAGCGTCTGTGGGACCTGATAACATCCCTGGCTACATCCTCTATGGGTTCCAGCAAGAACTGGCAACACCATTGGGTACTCTTTTCAGTAATAGTATAAGCACTGGCTTCATCCCAGCTGAATGGAAAATGGCCACGGTTATTCCCTTGCACAAAGGCAGTGCTTCCACTGACCCCATGAACTATATAGACCTATTAGCCCGAATAGCCTTATCTCTGAGGCAATAGAGTGAATCATCATGGAACTCATCAACAAAGTTATAGGTAATCTCCTAATACTTGACCCTAATCAGTTTCGATTTGTCAATGGGAGATCATGCCCATTAAACCTGGTGGACTTCTTAAAGACAGACACCAAGTCCCTAGATGAGAGAAAATCTGTGCATACAGCCTACTTAGACTTGGCCAGGGCTTCTGACACTATCCCCACTCAGGCATCATTGACAAACTCACCCAGCTAGGTATCACCCCTTATATCGTTAGATGCGTTGCTACCTGACTCACTGGTAGAAGCCATATAGTCAAAATAGGGGAATCCACCTCCAACAGCAGACCTGGAACCAGTGGTCCACAGAGATCAGTCCTGAGACCTCTGCTGTTTGAAATCTATTTCTCCAAAGTACAAGCAAAAACTAAAGGTCTGTGGCTGACAAAGTTTGCTGATGGCTGCAAACTGGGAGCAGCCATAGAATCTCCAAATGATGTCAACATCCTGCAAGATGGTCTTACACAAACAAAGTATTTGTTTTCAAAGTCATGGCCTGAAACTCGATGCAAAAGAAATGTATTATCATCCATTTTGGTAAGAGCGATATTCCTACCAACTACTACATCAGTAGCAACACTGTTAAGTACACACTCAGTGGTGAGAGACCTGGACACACAGGTTGACAGTAATCTTACCTTTGATCACTATGTCTCCGCAGTGGTAAGAAGGGCATTCTATATTGCTCATCTCATAAGTAAGGGCAATGCCTCCAGAAATAAAAAGTTACAACCTCCATGTGCTCTTCCCTCATTAGGCCAATAATTGAGTACAACTCCCCTTTTGGTATGTACCTTTCCAAGCACCTGCAGCAACTGGAGAAACCACAAAGGTTCCTCACAAGGAAAATTCAAGGTCTTCAGAATCTGTCCTATGTGGATCATCTGAAATCACTGGCACTTTTTTCTATTTCATACAGACTACTCGGAGGCGATCTCTGTCCTCCATATAAGGCAATCTCAGACCCTGCTTTATTGGAAATGCTGCATATCTGTAAGTGAAATGGTACATGGGTTACTTGCTCTAAAGACCTTAACCTGGTATGCGACATTAATAGAACCTGCTGGAGGGACAGATTTGTCTCCCAGAGGTTACCACACCTTTGAAACAGACTCCCACTTCATGTCAAACAGAGCACCTGACTGTCCCTCTTCAAACGTAGTCTCGATGATTGGATGGGTAACCATAAATTCACCCCGGGGGTTCCACCTGTGTCCCTCTTGGACTCCGGCATTAGGTGCTGATCATGGAAATAAGGGTAGAACTTGGCTAGGCTTGTAAGGGCCCTAGGGCCATTAGTCTAGTATTTCCTCATGATCCCATGAAGATTGTGTATTACTGTAAGATTCTAGCCTTGTTAATACATTGTACTGCAGTTCTATTTCCATAAGTAGAATTACATGTAAAAGGTAGTTTTTTTGTATTTTGAACCCATTGTGGACAGTCTTGTAGCTTATTTCACAGTTGTGGCAGGACTGTGATCTGCTGCCAGAGTTGAGCCTCATTTAGTTATTTATTACAGCATTACTCATAAATTTCTGCATGGATAGGTTCCTTAGTCTGTGGTAGGTCTGCATTGTTAATTCTGCTTCAGTACTTTTTATAGCTGCATATACCTGCTTAGAGTTGCATTACAGTACCTTTTTGTTTACCTTGCCACTGTTTTCCTCCTGCTTTTGTGTGCCCCACCCCCACTGAGGCATTAAGCTAAAAGTTGCCTTAATTTGTGGTGGGATTAGAGGAGAGGCACTATTGTGAATTCTGCTGCAGGATTTCTGCTTTGGTACTTTTTATATCTGTATATACCTGCTTAAAGTTGCATTACAGTGCATTTCTGTTTATCTTGCCACTAGTTTTCCCCTTTCTTTTAGTCTGTAATATGCTGTTTTTGTATAGTTTGAATCTAGTCTGGACAGTTTATAGCTTTTTTCACAGTTGTGGCAGGACTGTGATCTGCTATTGGATTTGAACCTCATTTAGTCATTTATTACAGTGTTACTTGTATTTCCATAACTAGAGTTATATGTAAAAGTAGCTTTTTTGTATTTTGAATTCAATCTGTATAATTTTATAGCATCTTTCATACTTGTGGCAGGACTTTGATCTGCTACTGGGTTTGAGTCTCAGTCATTTATTACAGCATTGCTGGTAAATTTCTGTGTAGTCTGGAGTCTGGTGCCTTAGTCTGTAGTAGGTTTGCATTAGTGACAATATTGTTAATTCTACTCCAGGGTTTGTGCTTCATTACTTTTTATAGCTGTATGTACCTGCTTAGGTTCATAGGTGAATACTAGACTGACTTCCCTGAAGGGCCATCATATGTCTAGCCAGTAATCAGAGGTCAGAACCAAACTCTTTTGTTGTAGTCTGGTAATTTAGTGCCTTAATCTGTGGAGGGATTGCAGTAGTGTCATTATTGTGAATTCTGCTCAAGGATTTGTGCTTCAGTACTTTATATATGTATATACCTGCTTAAAATTGCATTGCAGTGTTTTTCTGTTTACCCTATTACTCTTTTTCTCCTTGTTCTTTGAGTCTGCTGCACATCCCACTGAGGCATTCAGCTAAGTTTCCGAAATTGTACCCAGAGGAATTGAGCTCCAGTTTAAATTTATTTTCTCCAACCTTCCCACTCTTTTCTTGTTTTGGTTTTCAAAGGCTATGTCTATGGCTTCCATCCCTTACAGTAATCTGACTCCCAAAGTCCCTCTATTCCTTCAGTCATTGCTGTTTTCTGTTATGTAACCTATTGAAATACTTTCCCACTCATTGTTTTCCATATATCCATAATACTAAGTATCCACACAGCAAACCAGTGTTGCACTTGAGTAAACCTACCTCACTACAAATTGTTTCATGCTCATTTTCCCAGAGCTGCCATCTGCTTGGCACCTTAACCACACTCTGAATGTGTCCTGAGTTAATCCTGCTCCATCCTCGGTAGATAAGAGAATTATTGTATTGTTTTGCCCTTCAGTAAACCATTTGGAGTGTTACTGCTTTATTTTTGCTTTTTTGTTTTTGCCTTTAAATCATTACAAAGGTCCCTAGTACTTGAAATTGCCTTGTCAATGTAGTTTAATTTTTGTTGTAGCATTACACAGTCTGCCTTGTGTTATTACATCAAGAGGTTAGCAGTGCCCTGTATAAACACAAACTCCTGGAAAGTAAGTTGTTATCTATAAAACTTCTCTTAGAACTGAATCCTGTAACTTAGTGTGGCTAAAAGAAAGCAATTCTGCACAGACAAACTTAGAGCAGCAAATCTGCACAATAAACAGCATTACTATCTAATCTTAGCACAATCTAACCTAGTGTAGTGCTAACCCCCAAAGGCCACCCTAGGAGGCCACTGTATAACCCAGTGGTCTCCTTGAGTTATACAGTGGTTTCTTTTGGTGACCACTGTATAACCCAATGTATGACTTACAGTAGCCCATCATAGTACAGGTATGGACAATGTGGATATACATTTTCCAAATGTCTCCATAGCCAACTTGGTAGATATGGGCATCTTGAGACAATGCAATAATTATCTCATGTTCACAGCCAACCATTTAATCCTTAAAAAAAAAAAAAACAAACGCAGTATGGGAAAGATGCACATACACAAGTTCACTGGAGGCAAAATTCTTGCATACACATAAGGTTGTCAAGAACACACACTACAGCTACCATACATAGTGTCTACCACACACATATACCAACCTATGCTGAGGCACTAAAAAGCAATCTTTCCAAAACCTCAAAGTCCTTCTAAGCCTGTAAGTGATGATGCCAATCCTCAGCAGTCTCTGGTGTTGCATTTAGTGAGTGCTCTAAACACCACACATACTCCTACAAGTGGAGCCCCAAGAGCAAAGCTCATAAGCCAAGCCAACACATTACTCAGGACTCTTGTCATAGGGTAGTCCATTGTATGACACACAGATGCCCCTCTCACCAGACTGAACAAGGAGAAGATAATGGTTAGTTGCTTTTCAAGAGCCAGGATCTGCCATGTTATGCACACACTCGAATCACTACACCACATGTACCTGTATGATTATATCATAATCTGTGAGGGCATTAACAACCTGAGACGTACTGAATATGTGTCTCGCATTGAGTAGTGTTCTTCCTTCACCAAGGATGATACTGCATATGAACAACAGATGATTGATTTCAGTAACTGGGAGGTTCAAGATTTGTAAGCATAGAAGGACATGGTTAACAGACCACTTCACTTTACAATGGATGGCCTGCATCTGTTTCCCCTAGGCTTCTGAATATTGGCTAAAACATTATTCACCCCCTTAAAGCCTTTTTAGGCAATGTCAAATTGACAAACCTAGCGACATAGCAAATAAAACCCCAAGAAACCTAAAGGCATTACTTCTCAGTGCTAGAAGCCTAAACAAGAAACTCCACACCTTACAAGTTGTCCTCACTCTGGAGAATATAGACATATGTGCCGTTACTGAGACGTGATTTAAATTTGCAGAAAGTACTCCGGCAGTGCAAGGCTTCCATGCCTTTCACACATTTAGACTACCAGCTACCCAGATGGGGACAATAGGAGGAGGAGTCTCAATCTAGATTAGCAATAGGCATAACTCTACATTGGTTAAACAGGACAATGTCCTGGAATTTATCCACATGCAAATCACCATAGACAAAGTCCCATACCATATCCTAGCAAGCTGTAGGTCACCCTGTATGACCCTAGAACCCTATAGTTCATACCTAGACCTCCTGGAGATGCTCACCATCAAGCCAAATACCCTCTTCATGGTAGACTTCAACTATTCTTTTTATAGACTGGGAAACCTTCACTGCCTTGTATTGGCAGGCACAACAGCTCCTAGACTTTATTAACACAAATAGTGTGCATGCCCACCAGATGTTTAGACATACTGGACCTGGTACTCAGCAGTATGGGAGAAAGCTGCACCCCCATCCCATTGTCACATTCTCACTGGTGATGGCAGACCACATAGCTGTCTCCTTTGAAATAGAAATCAAGTTGGTAACCCCAGCAATCCATGTAACAGTCAGGAACCATTTCAAAGCAAACTACACCCTATTAAGCAATATCAAAATTCAGTATCCCTCCCAAGCCAGAGTTCATAACAACTGATATAGAAGTGTTCACAGAGACCTTGTATAACCATGTAAATGACTGTATAGAGGCTGCTGTATCTACTAGATGTAAGCCTAAAACAAAGTCTAAAAACAAACCACACAGGTGGAATCCTAACTTTAATAGGGTATATAAGAAAAAGATTGTGGCCTAAATCAGGAAGAACATCCCCCATAATGATAGGAGTTTTCTAATTAAACTGAACAGGAAAGTAAGAGGACTAATTAATCCAACAAGGCCGATTTATGAGATCAAGGTAGCCTTACAAGCTAATGACAACCACAAGGCCTTCTACAGCCATGTCTGAAACCTCAAAGGCAGCACACAGTATGCCAAACTGGTGGTCAGTCGTGCCACCTTCACTGAAAAAAAGAGACATAGTGAATTTGCTGGCTGACGACTTCAAGCTTAAAAACCTCAGCTTTGGCCGGCTAAGAACTTGCTGTATTCAACTGGACATATAAGAGAATTTAAGTACCTTTATCTGCACTTTTTTTTCAAAAAAATACAGTATTTAAATTGATTTTAACTGTGTGTTGCAGGAATATTAACTGAACTGGAAGTTTTGACTCTGCTCTTCAGTTAGTCCCAGCCACCCTCCCTGTTTTTGTTTTGGTGTTAATCTTAGTGGCCTTGAAACTGCCCGCCCCTCTTGTAAATTTGTGTTTGGATACTCCTTCTGGGCCCATCTCATTTGCTCACTCAACTGAGTGCAGTGAGATCATATTCTGATTTCAGGCACTCCTACTGTGTACAAAGAGAGCATCTGGGAAACAGAAAAAAAATAAATAAATGTAAGCTTGTATCCTGCCTTTCCTGTTAAGTGGTATAGACTATTTGTAGGCTTCTGAGCCCCCAAGCCCTTCTGTGTTGGAGGGAAGCCTTCTAGCTTAGTTTTTTTTCTTATAACTAGCCAGTTTTCTAGTTTCAGCACTCAAATCTGTTCCTTTGATCTCAGCACTTGTTCAGAAAAAAAAAAAAATTTCATCTGCTTTTACTGTACTTGTGTTTCTACCTACTTTATTTTACTTTTGCATCATCTTAAAAGTACTCAATTGTATTTATTACTGCTTGGTGTAACTCATTCTAAGCCTTTTGGTTTAAACACTTGGGATTCGGACCAGTTGTTTTGCACTGAGAGGGTTTGTGGTCTGCACTGTAGTGGCAGAACAGGTAACTTACATCCTTCTAGGTTGGGAACTGCTGATTGAGGGCTCAGTGTCTGTTCTAAAAGTGTATTAATTCTGGTTTAAGCACTTGGGCTTTCAGGCCAGTTATTTTACATTAAGAGGGTTCGTGGTCTGCACTCTTGTGGGAGGAGAGGCTGAACTCTGCCCTTCTGAGCTGGGAATTTCTGGTTAAAGGCTTATAGTGCATGCATATCTGAACTGCTTCTTACTGAAGTTGGTGCGCCTTGTTTGCTGTGGCATAGACTGGATTCGGGCCTGCTGGATCTAGCTTTGTTTGTGTAACTTGAGCACTAATCCAGGCATTCTCTAAAGTATTCAATTGTATTTATTACTGCTTGGTAGTAACTTGATTAAAGTGTAGCTATCATTCTAAGTCTTTTGGATTAAGCACTTTGGCTTCAGACCAGTTGTTTTACATTAGGAAGGTTTGTGGCATGCACTGTGGTGGCAGGACAGGTAGCTTTCATCCTTCTAAGTTGGGAACTGCTGATTGAGAGCCCAGTGTCTGTTATTCTTAAAGTGTATTAGTTCTGGTTTACGCACTTGGGCTTCAGGCCAGTTATTTTACATTAAGAAGGTTCGTGATCTGCACTCTTGTGGGAGAAGAGGCTGGACTCTGCCCTTCTGAGCTGGGAATTTCTGGTTAAAGGTTTATAGTGACTGAATATTTGAACTGTATCTTACTGAAATTGGTACACCTTGTTTGCTGTAGCATAGACTAGATCCAGGCCTGCTGAATCAAGCTTTGTTTATATGCTTGTTTGTTTGCTTGTTATTTCCCTGGAACGCTAATTCCACCTAATACGCGGCTTCTCAGCGCTTCTGTGGATCACTAGTGATATCTGCATTGCTTACTGTACTTATTTCCTTGTTTCACTTGAAAGAAAGTTACTGTTTGTCGTTTTTGCATTTAAGTTACCTGTAACACATTGCACTTAAGTTACCTGGCACTTGCGCTAAAGCAATTATATAAGTCAGCACTAAAATTTAAAAGCACTACACCCTCACTCCCCACTGGCCCTTGTTTTCAATTATTAAGGAATTCCCAATATTATTCTAGCATGTCCAAAGGTCAGTTGTCAGTCTCCTCTCCGGTCCAGCTGGTGAATCTGGGAATCTTGAGGCAATGTTACAACTGCCTCATGTACACAGACAACCCTCTCCTCCTCCAAACAAATTCCAACACATATGAGAGATGCAACCATTATAGCCAAACTGGAGGCTAAGCTCTCTCAACTCAGTACTGGCGTAACCAGTCAGGAGGAGTAGGAAACCACACTCACTACAATTCCAGTCTCACATAGACCTACCACGACCGCAAACCAAACACATAATCACACAAAAACATACTTGGAGGCTCTAAATAAAGATCTGCCTAAGCAGCAGAGACCTCCAAAGCAGACACCCAAGCAACCGCTACCCCAAAACAAAACACATGCAACACATCTCACAAAGCCAGTGTGCCGAACAGTCACAGCCATTAAGACTAAACAACACACCTGACACACTTGTAATAGGTGACTCTATCGTCAGGCACACTGACTTCCCGCTCACCAGGCTGAACAAGGAGAGGGTCACGGTGAGCAGCCTGTCGGGCGCTAGGATCCGCCACATAACACAAGCACTCAGGTCACTCCAAGGCAAGTACAAATATGACTCGTTGTCCATGCTGGTGTGAATGACCTGAGACGTACCTCCATGGACATGAAAAGAGACATAAAGGAGCTCTCTGAGCATGTAGCCCAGGCCGGTATGACCCTGACCTTGAGTAGCATCTTACCCTCACCAAGAATGATGCCACAATATGAAGACAAGATGATCAATTTCAACAATTGGCTTAAGTACTGGTGTCATTCAAAGGGGATCCAATGCCTGTCAGCTTGGGATGATATGCTCGTCAAGCCACGATGCTTCGCTAGGGACGGCTTGCACCTGTCACCCCTGGGCTTTCGGATATTGGCAAAGGCTCTTGCTACCCCCATAGTGCCTTTTTTAGGCAAGGCTCAAAAGACAAACCCACCTCCATAGGTATCACAAGGGATAAGAAACTAAGAGTAATGCTACTCAACGCCAGAAGTCTAAACCTCAAGATGCACGCACTCAAAACTCTCCTTAGCATGGAGAACATCGATATCTGTGCAGTAACAGAAACCTGGTTCAGGGCTCCTGAGAGCACCCCAGCACTACCAGGTTATACCTCATACCATGCTTTTCGGCCCCAAAACTTGGACCGAACCATAAAAGGAGTGGGAGTATCGATATTCATCAAAGATACCCCCACACCTCCAGGTTGGTGGCAAAGCACGAAGCATCAGAGACTATCCATGTGCAACTAACAGTGGGTAAAACTGCCTTCCAGTTTATAGCCTGCTACAGACCACCCTCCCAAACCCAGGAACCCCACTCGGCCTTTCTGAGAACACTGGAAAATATGAAGGTCTCTCCAAACACCATTATATTGGGCGACTTCAACTACCCAAACAAAGACTGGGAGCATTACTCTAGCTCCAACACCCTAGCCCAAAGGTTCCTAGAATTTATAAACTCAAATGCTATGGAACAACTTGTTACCACTCCCACAAGAGGGGAAAACATACTGGACCTGATCATCACCAACATGGGGACTCTATGCTCCAGACCAGAAGTGTATCCCTCACTGGTAAGATCAGACCATAAACTAATCTCACTGGATATTCACATCCCGACCCCACCTCCTGCCCAGAAAACCACAGTGAAAAACTTCTCTAAAGCAAATTTCACACTCCTCAAAACCGAGGTGGAATCCTTCAAAGCCCCCGGGCCTGTGGAAAATACAGCCCAGACCGCAGAATCCTTTATAAACGCATTCTATGAACACCTTCAGGAATGCATGGATCATGCGATCCCAAATAAAACCAAGACCCAATCCTCCAAAGGCAGACGTCCTGTCTGGTGGACCCCAGCCATAAACAAACTATACAGTAGAAGGAGGAAGCTACTAAATGATGGAGCAAAATCCCAAAAAGGGAAGGCATCACTGATCAGTATTAGCAAAAAACTACGGGCACTCTCAAAATTGTCTAAGGCCAGCTTCGAGAGAAAAATTGCACAGGACACTAAGGATAATCACAAGGCTTTCTTTAGTTATGTTGGGAACCTGGGTGGTAATTCCCAGATATGCTCAGAATTAGTCCAAAATGACAAAAAATACACTGAACCCACAGACATTGCCAACATCCTAGCTGACAGGTTCAGCGCAAACTTCTCCCCCCCCTCCCCACCAAAAGGGCAAATATCTATCCCAGCAGAGTGCTGCCCCCCCTGACATCTCAGATGCTCAGGTAAGAGCCGCCCTCTCCAAAGCAAAAAACACAGCATCAATGGGACCAGACAGTGTCCCGGGCTGCGTCCTACATGAACTCCAAGAAGAGCTAAACCCAAACATAAAACTACTGTTCAATCTCAGCCTTACTACAGGATATGTGCCCGAAGAGTGGCGTACAGCAACAGTGGTCCCTCTCCATAAAGGTGGTGTCTCAACGGATCCTGCAAACTATCGCCCCATAAGCCTGACTAGCTTGGTCTGCAAAGCTATGGAAAGGATCATCATGGACCTCATAAATAAAGATAATGGGGACACTGGATCCTACCCAGTTTGGCTTTGTTAAGGGCAGATCCTGCCTCTTAAACCTGGTTGATTTCTTTGAAACAGTCACCAAGGCCATTGACGAGGGGAAGGTGGTCCACACAGCCTACCTGGACCTCGCAAAAGCCTTCGATACAATACCCCACTCTGGCATTATAGATAAGCTCACCAGCTTAAATATAAACCCCTATGTCACTAGATGGATTGCAAACTGGCTCAAGGACAGAACCCACATGGTTAGAATTGCTGGAGCCATGTCAGACTCCAAACCAGTTACAATGGTGTCCCACAAGGCTCAGTCCTGGGACCTCTCTTGTTCGGTATATATTTCTCGGAGGTACAGGCCAACACAGAAGGACTGTGGCTGACCAAGTTCGCAGATGTCTGCACACTGGGCACCATAATCGACTCTCCAGTCGACACAAGCATCCTCCAAAAGGGCCTCATAGAAACAGACAGCTGGTGCCAGAGCCATGGCCACAAGCTAAATGCCAAAAAGTGTATAGTCATCCCCTTTGGCATAAACAAAGTGCCCACAAATTACCACATAGGTGGTAATCCATTAAGTACAGAAGAAGTAATTAGGGACCTGGGGACCCAAGTTGATAGAAATCTCTCATTTGACAACCACGTGGCCAAAGTGGTTAGAAAAACATTTTATATAGCCCACCTAATCATGAAGGGATTCACATCTAGATCAGGGGAGGTCATCGTGCCTCTTTACTCATCCCTCATCAGGCCCATAATTGAGTACAATGCCCCTTTTGGGATGTACCTTACCAGACACCTGCAGCAACTGGAAAGACCCCAAAAGTACCTCACCAAGAGGATCAAAGGGCTCAAACAGATTCCATATGCTGCCCGGTTAAAGAAACTCCAGCTCTACTCAGTGGCATACCGCCTGTTCAGAGGCGATCTGTGCCTGACGTATAAAGCCATGTCCAACCCGGAATTAATGGACATGCTGCACCTCAGAAAATCCAAATCCCATCGAGCTATGCGCTCAAGAGACTTGAACCTCAGCACTGAAATAAATCGGACATGCTGGAGGGACAGATTCATAACCCAGAGGCTCCCTTTACTCTGGAATAAAATCCCAGTCCAGGTTAGGCAGAGTCCCTCATTGACTCTCTTCAAGAGGAATCTTGATGAGTGGATGGGAGATCGTAGGTTTACCCCGGGTATCACTTCTGTGTCACTGTTAGACAGAGGCACAGTATACTAACCTCGAAAAAGGGCATAGCAAAATAAATTTAAAATGGGTGGCGAAAGCCAAACACATTCTGGCTAGGCTTATAAATGCCCTAGGGCAGATAACCTAGTATGAACCTATGAACTGAAGCTTCACCCCCCACTCTCCCTTCCTCCCTCAATAAAATACCCACTAGCATTATCCCCCCAACTATTAATAGGAAGCAGGTCCTGGCAGTGTTTACTAAGGCCAGAAACACAGCCTCAGTGGGCCCCAACAATATCTCAGGATGCCTCCTAAATAGCTGTAAATATGACTTATCAGGACCACTTGAGTAACTTTTTAACTACAGCCTCAAAACAGACTTTGCACCACGATAATGGAGGACTGCAACAGTTATCCCACTTCACAAGGGTGGACAATCAACCAACCCTAGAAACTACAGACCTGTTAGTCTGATTAGTATAATATTCAAAGCCATGGTACGAATTATTATGGAAATGATCAACAATGACATAGGCAGCTTTCAGACATTGGACCCAATCCAGATTGGCTTTGGCAGTGGAAGTGCATGCCTACTAAACCTGGTGGACTTCTTTGAGAAGGTCACCAAGGCAATGGATGAGTGGAAAGTGGTGCATACCACCTACCTGAACCTGACTAATGTATTCATTGCAATACCACACTCTGGTATAATCAACAGACTCACCGAAGTGGCATAAACCATTACATAACTTGCTGGATTTCCAGCTTGCTCACATACAGGACCCAGAAAGTCAGGATTGATGATACCACCTACACTAAAAGGCATCAGTGGGGTACCTCTGTGTTGCGACTGCTCCCATCTGGCATCTACTTCTAAGAGGTAAAGTCAAATGACAGGGGCCTTTGGTTCACTAAGTTAGCAGATGACTGCATATTTGTAGCTATTATACATTCCCCCATGACACGCGCATCTTACAAGAAGGTCTAACACAGACATATGACTGGTGCCAAAGTCACGGACTAAAACTCAATGCCAAGAAATCTATTAAAGTGCCTTTTGGGAAAACTGCCACCCACGCTAATTACTCAATCAATAAGACACCTCTAAGAGTTGACACAGTAGTCAGAGATCTGGAAGCATATGTAAATAGTAATGTGGCCTTTGATTTTCTTACTACCTAGGCCACATGTTGGGCATTCTATGTTGCCTGACTTATAAGTAAGTGCATGAGGCATGACATCCAGGTCCAAAGAAGTCATAGTGCTACTTTCTTCAGCCCTTATCAGACCTATCATTAAGTATAATGCTCCCTTCTGGCATGTACCTGATCGAACATATGCAACAGTTGGAACCCCAACAAAGGTTCCTTACCAGGAGAATCCAGGGTAGAAACACATTGTCCTGTACGGATTGTCTTAAGGCCCTATCTCTACACTCTGCTACCTGCCAGTTACTGAGAGGTGATCTATGCCAGGCATAAAAGCATCCTCTGATCCAACTCTGATGGACCTTTTGCACATCTGCAAAGTGAACAGTATCAGAACCACTAGATCCAAGGATTTCAATTTTGCTTATGACTTAAATTAGACAGGTTTGAAAGACAGATGTGTGTCTCAAATTTTCCCCATGTTCTAGAACATGCTTTCCATCCATGTGAAAGTCGAGTTCTTTCCCTAAACATATTTTAGTATAACCTTGACCAGTGGATGATAAATTCACCCCAGGTGTTTTCTCCATGTCTTTGATAAACAGAGGCAGACAGTGATGACCAAACTAACATAGTCCCCCCCCACATAACCTGTAGAAACTTCCTAACATACCCCTTCCAAATAAATACCGATGCACATGAACTCAGTTGTGGTGGATTGCATGGCTAGGCTTATAAAGGCCCTGGTGGTGGTTAGCCTAGTATATAACTATGACCTATGAACTTATGAACCAAGAATAGGCAGGGGGACAGGAGTCAAGTACAGCTCCTTAAGTCTAATCTCATCTCTTGATCATATATCTTAGCATTAAATAATTCCAAAGGTCTAAATTGCTTAATCAAATTGTCTCTAATTCCATTTACTGCTTTGTATAGATCTTTCAACTACAAAATGTCCTTCTTTGCCCACAGTGGGCCAACCAAGACAGTTCCTGTGACTTTATACTTTGGGCGTTCTCTGAAGAGAAGAACACAGCCTTCAGGTTTCCTCCTGTTGGACTTGTGTTCTTATGTGTGTTATGAGTATTAATGCAAGCTATACTAGGACTTGAGTTAAGTCAGGAGTAATTTTGTAATGCCAGCACAAAGTCCATAAGTTATAACTGTTCAGTATTTTAGCCTCCAACTATCTTTATATGGGTTTCTCTTTTATGCTTTTACAGAACATCTGACAACGGCAGAAAGCTAAGGCATATTTTGACCAATCTGGGATTTAAAAACCCATATCTTTTGACACACAGTGTGCTGTACATGTGGGGGATCTTCTTTCTTTGCCCTTGCTGTATAAATCTGTGACACCAGCTTTGTTGCTTTACTAAATCGCTCATCCCCAGTAGGACTGGGAATGTGCTTAAGCACATGACTTGAGTGGAGACATAAACATGTTCCCTACTACGATTCTGCATAACATGAAAGTCTCACTTTTTGCCAGCTATGAAGCCACACAAAAATCTTTGTCTCAGAGGTTCCATTCTGTTATTCTAGAAGGGTTTGGATCTAGCCATATACCAAGCTATTTTGGAATTTTTAACTGCAGTCAAATTGGGCATTCACCATTGTGTCCTTTAGATCCTGAGCTACTGCTTTAATGGTAAATGTTTCTGTTTTTCTGGCACTCAAATTGGAACATAAAAGCCACGCAAGGTGAGATAATAAGGTCGTTGTGGTATTCCAAATGAGACACAATAGCCTTGCAAAGTGGGACAGTAAGGTTTTTGTGGCATTCCAAGTGAGACCTAAGGATCTTACAAAATGTGACAATAAGGCTGATACTTGAGTGTCATCATTTACTAGACCTTGGGATTGGAAAATGGACTCGCCTGCAAAAAAAAAAAAAAATGTGCTTTGGTTATGATGCCATGTATTTGCATCCTGGGAAGTATTTTGATTTTTCCAGTACACTGTTTAGGGATTTGATAGCTCATAAAAAGGACAGGGGGCAGCCCTGTTCTGGTTCCTTTTTGTAGTTGGAAAGGTGGGAAGGGGGAAACCATTCATGAGGACTCGAGCCAGGTGGTTACTATAGAGAGCCTGCATAACTCTCAAAAAGGAGGCCAGACACAAGAAAAAAAAGCTTCATGTACTATATAATCCAAAGGTTTTGGCAAAATCCATCATAACTACCAGTGGTTCTTATATCATGTATGTAGTCCCTTAGACCTGTGTGGTTTGTACTTGATCTACCTTTGATAAAGCCAGTTTACATGGGTAATATTAGCTTAGGAAGTAGGGCTTTAACTTGGTCATCTAGCATATCTGCATAAATCATCAAATCTGTGTTAAGAAGATAGTGTGTAATAGCTTGTTACCTTCTTTCCCTTACTGGTTTAGATGAAACTGTAATGGTGGATGCTAGTGATGAGGTGGTTAATACATTTATCTGTCTGGAATGTGATGGAAAATGGAATGCATGGAGTTTGCCACTTTTTGAGGTAGAAAGTGGTACAGTTCTGCATTGAGCCCATTTGTGCCAGGAGATATGTTTTTGAGAGTTTTGATGAGGATATTGTATACCTCCTTCTTTAGTAAAAGGAGATGCTGACATCTACCTGTCTCTTGAAAACAAACTTTTTTGAATAGCTTGACAACAGTTTCAGAGAATGCAGGTAGCTTGAAAACAAGTTGCAGAAGCGAGTTTGTGTGACTCTAGAGTTTTCAATTTTCTCCACTATTGTGCACCCTTGGAGTAGGTATACACAAGACCAGGGTCACACCCACAATGAGGGTTGGAATATTTGCGATGAAGTTAACCAAAAATGATTTTAGTGAGTTGAATTCATAGTTTTATTAGCAAAATGTTGTTGATCTATCAACATCAATCCATGACAGCACAGTTAAGCCTCTGTTTCAGAAACCTCTCCAGTGTTTCTTCACATTCTTTCTCTATTCTTCCAAGTTCAGACTACATGTCTTTATAAAATTTGCACAGATTCTGCATTGATGATCTTGACTGAATGTAAGTCTTCCCCTTTTCGTGGAGTGAATAATAGGTAATCATCACCTGTTTTATCATCTGCTGTAGTTTGAGAGCCAGTAATTTCTCTGGTAAATTATTTTAGGACCAAGCTCTGATGGTTGCTTGCTCTTGGTAAACTCCACTTTGTTTCATTACATAACTTATTCCATAATGTTTCATATATTGCCCTAATACTTTAACATTCCTAAACTTGGGTGTTTTACATTCCTGTAAACCTTCATTTACTGCCTCCTTAAGGATTGAAACTTGACCATTTATTTCTATAATGGTTTATATTACATTATCGAAAAGCTGTAATATCTAACGGCTTTTTATCGAACCATAAAAGTACGAAAGCTGAAAATTGCAAAAATCCGAATGAGCAAATTCTTTCCCTGGGAAAGAAACCACTTGGCCATCTTGGTGAGTTTGCTCTTAACCACTGTAGTGCAATCTCGAAGTTGGTATATTTAGTTAGGGTGGGTGTGGGGGGCACAGCCCCCCATATTGGGGAGTGTAGGGGGCGAAGCCCCCCCACTTTATGATGTTTAGATTAGTGTGTAGTTGGTGGTAGGGCTAGAGATTTCTTTCCCAGGGAAAGAATTCGCTCATTCGCGTTTTCGCTATTTTCAGCTTTTGACTTTTACGGTTCGATCAAAAGCTGCTCAGTATTTCGGCTTTTCGATAAGGTAATATAGACCCTTTCTATAAGTAACCAGCTTTCCCCTGGCTGCTCAGGCTGTGGATTTCTAAATTAAATCACTTACACCATGTGGTGATAGGGGAAACTGCCCACAGAACTGTTTTGAAGGATGATTTTCACTCCTTTCATGATGGCTTCGCTTTGTTCGAATTAGTGTGTCCATTATCCACATGATACATGATTGTCCTTTGGAATGGTTTGGAGGAGAAAATAAATAATGTTCACCATCAAAACATCCTGTGCAAGCCCAGTAAAAATTAGTCAGTCATGCAGCCCTACTGAGTCAGTGGAATGGGTTGTATAGATGTAGGCCTCCTCTTGTGACTGAATGAGCCACCAAATATTCTTTATCCCTATTTATTTATTTGACATTTGTTAACCATGGTAGTCCATCTGAGCAGAAGCCCATTTTCAGCGGAGATCTGATGAGAAAAGCTCCAGAAATTACAACAAATAAAGTGCAATTTAAAACAGGCAGTATGATCTACAATAGATATAAGTTCAATGTATCAGTTGTTCAAATTAAAAAAAAAAATTCAGTTATAACAAAAAGAAAATTTACAATGAGAATAAAAAATGAAACCAACAGTTACAAAAAAGAGTAACAAATTTGTAGTACATTTCTGTTTAAGCAAAGTAGCAAGTTTGCAGCAAGTTGCATCACATTTCTGTTAAAGCAGAGTACCAAGTTAGAAGCAAGTTGGAAAGGGCAAGAGTTTTAAAGAATATAGTTTGAGAGAAAGACCAAAAGAGGGGAGAAGAAATAAATCCTGAGGAGGAACAACCTTTGCTTGAGACCCTAAGTAAGTGATGTAAACAAGCTAAGAGGATAGCTAAAAAGGAGACAACATTGTAATTATGTTGGGTCATTACAGTGGCAGAGCCAGGATGAATGGAAGCTGTCTTTTAAGGTACACTTTCTCTCCACTCCTCATGCAACCTCTCACTTTCCAAGATATCATTAAATAAGCTGGTGAAAAACACCACTGCCATTTCCCCTAAACACCTCCATGCTACCACTGGTATGTCATGTGGACCAACAGGCATAATTTCCATAACCTAAGTACCAAACAAACTTTGATATCTGTACATGTGTACACCATACAGGCACAGTTCTTTTACCATGTTAGAACTATCAATACTGTCTTCAAAATGAGGTATTACTTAGCACACTCAGATGCTCCCTTGCAAAGTTATTTACCAAAATATGCAAAAAATCATAATTTCCATAATCTAATTCCAAATAACATACAAACATCATTTAAAAAAACAAAACAGCTAATCATCCTTTGCACAGCAGGGCAGCAAAAGACTTCCCTAAGGTACAGAGAAATCTGCTGTGACAAGCACACATCCCACACTCATCTTCTGCATCATTGACAAGGCCTACTGAAAGCTGATGGCTGCTGAACAGGTTTGCAGCTTTCTGCAAAGGAGGTGGTTCGGGGCCACCCTGACATGATCCTTCGTTCGCCTTATTCGTTTTAAAATTAAAATTTAAAATTAAAACAATGACAACTCATCTGATACACATGTTCCATCTTGCTCCTTAACCGTTCTGTTTCACTTTTTATAGATCACCCTCAGGTTTAAATTTCAGTTCAATGTGTAATAAAAAAACAATGTTCCTTGGAGCGCCCTGTCACTCCTCAGCCCAAACAAGTTCATTGTTGGGGAAAACAAAAGAAAATAATGTTTGAGGTGGAGGTGTGAACCAAGTGGTAACTTGGATTACAATAATCTGATTGGCTGCCACCACTTGCTTTATCAACTACTTTGGAAGCGATTTTGTAGTAAAAGTTTAATTTGACCCTAATGTAATAACACAGTGAATCATAACTGCATAAGATAAATTACAAGTTCAGTTATGATTTCAGCGTGTTTTACATTAAGCTCAGCTACAAATCAGCAATACAGTTTGTAATGCTTGTGGAAGGCACTTGGTGGTAACGGCTTGCAATTAGTATCTTTTCATGGCGCACTCGGTGTTAAGCACAGAGGTGCCATGAGAAGTTACTCAGGGTTAAGGAGTTAAAGGCGATGTGGTATGTAATAGTTATGACATCTAGTGGTAACTTATTCCAGGCTGAGGCTACAGAATGACTATAGAGTAGTTTACTAATACTAGTGTTGCATTTACTGACTTGAACCTGTTGCTGTAGAGAGCTTCAAAATGCACAGTTTGGGTTATATGGCTGTACGAGAGTGGAAAGGGAATGACAGGATGATGACTTGTGTAAGATTGAATGAGCTAGGTGCAGTTGGGGGAGTAGAAGTTGGTGTTGGAATTCAATCCAATGCAGGATTTTTTAGGGCTATACAATGATGAGTGTGATAATGTAAGCCAGCAGCAAACCTTGCAACTTTGTTGTATGTTTTTTCTAATTTAGTCATGAGATTAGATTGGAGGGATGTGAGTAAGGGGGGAAGCATAGAGTATTGTTGGTAGTAGGAGGGCTTATGCTAGGGAGAGTCTGGAGGCATTGGTGAGGATTTCTGTGTGTCCCTATGTGCTTTATAGCTTGAAATCTTTCTGGGACTGAAAATGGCATTTTTGACCTTCCAAGATGGCTTCATATTGAGTAACAGCTTAATTCTAGCTCTCCCGGTGTGAAAACAGAAACTCAGCAGAGAAAAAGCCTAAAAACGTACATTTCTGGGTAAATTTCAGTAACTGTCAAGTAAGTGCACTGGCTGGGTGCCAGGAAAAAAGAAATACAGAGGACCTGAAAGAAAATCAGCTACAAAAGGTGAGGAAAAAACATTGACTGGGAAGAGTACTCCAGCTGTTCAGCAAAAAGCAATGCAAGCTCCAGACATGACTTCCAGTAACCTAGAGGAAAGTAAGAAAACTGTACACAGACCTGATTAAAATAAAAGAAACATTGATGGAGTGTATCAACTCAAATAACAAAAAGCTGGAAAAAAATGGTAGAAGCTTTAAACAGGTATTCAGCTGAGGTGATAAAACTGCAAAAAACAGAGGTCAAAATAAAGAAAAGGCTGGGTGAATGAGCCTGCTTAAGATGAGATGTTTCAAAAAATAATAGAATTAGAGGACAGAGCACATAGGGAAAACCTGAGATTTTCTGCTGTAGCAGAGAAGCTGGAAACAGACTGCATCAGTTTTATGAAAACACAAATAAGCAATAGGGCTGGTATTCCACAGTAGGAGGAGCTAGTTCAAGGGGCACATTGTATGTATCCTCCAAACCTGGCTATGAGAAAGCAGTCTTGACCTTTAATAGTAAATATGCAATTCTACAGCAGAAGGAGTTGATTCTAACAAAACCATGGCAGAAGGACAAAGTACTAAAAGTGGGTGACAGCAGAGTGTTTGTAGGGAATGATTAATCACTGTACACCAGCCAAAAGAGTAAATTTATTCCACTATTCAGGGAATGTCAAGGCACATGCATGATTTTCAAACTGCTATACCCAGGTATCTTCCAAATATTCTTTCCTGCAGGGACAAAATCATTTTTTGATGAAGTACATGCTAAGGAGGAAATATAAAAGTTTGTCCAACAAAAAGTGAGCTGTGAAACAGAAGGAGATTGTTTCTTGTTCTTCTGGTAACAAAGACCACAGAGAGATACTGTCCGTGAAACCTTTTCCAGTGTTTCAAAATAAAATGCTTGAGAGAAGGAAGGGAGCATGAGAGTTGACTAGAGGAATTGAGATTACATTGGAAATGAAGCAGAAACAGGATTTGTGAGCTGTAGATGAACAGGAATAAAACCAGTAACTTGGAAATTGACAAACATGGGATTACAAAGCAATACTTAATTTGTGAAACTTGACAGAAGAAGAAAATCTGAAAATATTGGACATTTTTGACTTTGTTAAACTTCTAGGGGATCTAAAGCATATGCCCTTCTTCATGTCATTCATGTTCAGAAAAATACTTAGAGGGGAAGAGGAGGGAGAAAGTTAACTGTTAATTTATACTTAGGAGAGGGGAAGAGGATGGAGAAAGTTAACTGTTAATTTTTTCTTAAATATTTTTATAATGCATGATTTTCTGTGCATGGGGATACTAATGTGAACAGGTGCTCCTGTTCTTTTCTTTTCTTTATACTTTTCCTTCTCCCTTCTCTCTTTTTCCTTGTTCAGTTTTAAGAAAATGTAGGCACTGCAGTGTAAAAAAAGAAGAAAAGTTTGGTCAAAAGAGCATGACAAAAGAAAAATTGATGTACTTTTTCTCATTCTTGCATAGGGGAATGCTTGGATTAAGACCTTTAGCTTTATATAGTAACACATTTTGTAAAAGAAAGCAAGTAAATGAAAAAGAACACTGAATAGTATAAAGCTTTTTCTTAGAAAATAAATGTATGCTTAATAGTAATTTTGTATCTGGTCCTCGTGTCTCCATGGAGACAATCTGATAGAGAAATGGCTAGGAGGTAATGTTTTCTGAAAGGATTCATGTGTTTCCCAGCTGGGAGAGCTATAAAGATAAGACAAAACCAGACAACACTTAGAACAGAACCAGCACAGGCTGTTCCATATGTCTTAGCCTGGATAACATTTCTTTTAGATGAACCCAAGGCTGTGAGTGTGGCTGTCAGCTTGGGACACGTGTTCCTATTAGGAGAGCTAAACTGCAACATTTGAAGATTTGCATAATTTTGTGTGTTAGTATTAAGGTAATAGGTTTTGGGGGGGTATTGGGGGTGTGTTTGATTTTTTTTTTTTTTTTTTTTTTTGCTTGAGGGCTTTCAGTAAAATAAGTTCTGTAAAATGTGACATAGGCTCAGATGGATATGAAAAGAAACAATTGTATAAAAGCTCAACCTAACAAACAGTGTGTGCATGTAACACAAAAGCTGGAACTAGACATTTAAAAAAACTGTTAAAAAGGTGGGAAGAATAACTTAACACAATGATGCTTTCTGTAATGTCTTTAAATGTCAATGGTCTCACAGATAAACACAAAAAAGAGAGTAGTGAACTATATTAAAAAGTCCAAGTGCAAATAGCTATGCTACAGGAGACACACTTGGAAGGAACTGAACATGTGAATTTGATAGAGGTTTTCAGAATGGTTATTCAGTGGAATACCTGTAACAAAGGAAAAATGGAATTCTTATATTAATTTCAAGAGATGCTCCAACAGTGATAGAAGAGGATAAAAAAGATAATAATTGTAGATCTTTAGTACTAAGGGGCTACTGGCAAGGGTGGAGGAGTACACTGTATTTGTATTCCACCTAAAACTGCTATAATGGAGCTTAGGAATGTTCTGGGAGAAATCGGCTTTCAGCAAAGAATATTACTTGTAATGGAGGACTGGAATTTGATTTGCAGAAGTGAAGATGTGTCTGGAGGGGCAGAAGGGAAAAATATAACAAAGGAGGGTAGATTTTTCAAGAAATATATGCAAATATTTGTTATGGAAGCTGAGAATTCAGTACTAGGAGTTCAGAGTGAATTTATTTATTTTATTTTATTTTTTTATTTAACATTTGTTGACCGGGAAAGTCCGACTAGGTTCCATAGAGCCTGTTTTCAGCGGAGGCCCGGGGAGAAATGCTCCAGATTTTACATATTATTCTCCAAAATACAAAAACTGGGCTAGGTTAGACATAATTTACATTTCACAGGAACATGTGCATTTAGTTGAAAGTCTTGGTACACACCCAATAACTATTTCAGATCATGCTCCAATAATTAAAATAAAAACACAGGGTAATGAAATAAAAATGAGACCAAACCAAAACTCTAACCAACCGACAAAAGGCACACTGACATCCGATTCCTAAAGAAAACGCCACACCATAAAGTCCGAAGGTTACTCTCTTTAATATAATCTATATATATGTAACCCCTTTGGTACTATCCCTCTCTTAACACATTCTTGTAAGTAATCTGTACACAGAGTTTTGTATTTCATCATCTTATCATATAACATGTTCACATTTGTATTATAACTGTTAACGTTAAGAACATCAGTAGACTCGTTTTGTGAATTAAAATTGGAAAAGGCTCTATTGTTATTGAGCCAAGAAATAACATCATTGTCCCTACCCCAATCCAGATCCACAGAACCATGGCTAGGCTTGACAGAATTTACATTTCACAGGAACATGTGCATTTAGGTGAAAGTCTTGGTACGCACCCAATAACTATTTCAGATCATGCTCCAATAATTAAAATAAAAACACAGGGTAATGAAATAAAAATGAGCTTTCCCACCTATCTGTTGAAAAGAGAGGCATTTAAGGAATGGGTAGTGGAAATTATTCAGGAGCTGTTAGAGAAAATAGAAATTTCTTCTGAAAATATAGCAAGGGAGTGGGATAAAATTAAAGTGGAGATTAAAAATAGTGTGGAAGTAACAGAAAGGAAGATATGGTTAAGAAGTAATGAGATTTATTTAAAGGGACTGACAAATGTTAAAGTATTGCAGAATGGGGGGATCTTGCAGAATAGGAGGAGGAGCAACTGCAGAATACTAAACAGAAAGTAAGGGATTACCTTGATAATATGCATGAGTTTAGAACAGTTGCTGTTAAGCAACTGTTTTTAATAATATCTCTAGAGCACAAAAACTTTTAGCACAGCAACTGAGGTAACAGAAAGTAGAAAGGACTGTCGTCAAGCTTAGGAAGCCTACAACAGGGAAGATGACAAGAGATCCTGTAGAGGTATTAGAAATATTTCGGGAATTCTACGAAAGTCTGTATAAAGCAGAAAATATGGAAATCAAGAAAAGGTACAAATGGAAATGTTTATGGAAGAATTAAATATGCCAAGGTTAGAAGTAGATGAGGTTCAATTACTAACAGTTAGTATAAGAGGAGATTTGATGAAAATGGTGATGTAAAACCAAGCCACAGGAAACTCCCTAAGAATAGATGGTTTTCCTGTTGAAGTTTGGAATCTAGGAAGGAAAAACCGATAAAAATCGGGAAGGTTTTGTTTAACACTATTTTAAGAGGAGGGGAAGTTCCAGCATCCTGGAAGAAAGAAGTTGTGGCTGTAATACCTTAAGACTGTAAGAACCTATCAAATCTAGCTTCATACAGCCCCATTTCAATACTAAACCATGATTATAAAGTGTTTACATTTATAATGGCTAAAAGAATGGCAAAATTGATGCCAAAATTGATAAATATGGACCGATGTGGTTTTGTGGAGAGGAGGCGCAGTGGTGCAGCAGTAGCATTGTCACTTTACAGCAAGAGGTTCTCCGGTTTGATTCTTGGCTGGAGTTCCTTCTATGTGGAGACTGCATGTCCTCCCTGCATTTGTGTGGGTTTCCTCTGGGTGCTCCGGTTTACTCCCACGTTTCAAAGACATGCGTCTGGAGCATTTCTCCCTGGGTCTCCTTTTAAAATTGGCTTTGTTCCAAGTCGGACTTTCCCGGTAAACAAATGTTAAATAAATAAAGTTGACATTAACAGAACACTGATGATCCAGAAGCAGAATGTAAGAAAATGCCACTGCTATTGTTAGGTCTTGAAGCAAAGAAGGCACTTGACAGAGTATGCTAGGACTTTATGTGCAGGGCAATGGAAGCATCTGCATTCCCTGATAAAATTATAAGGTTAATTAGGAGGATATATGAGGGATCAGAGGAGAAATTTAAAGTGGGTGGGTTCCTCTCTGATCATTTCTGCTTGAGCAGAGAAACCAGGCAGGGGTGTCTTCTTTCCTCTTTGTTATTTACATTATATTTAGAACCACTGGCTAAGAAAATGAGGGACTCAGAAATTCAAGAAAAGCTGGCTCTACTTGCAGAAGATGTTGTTTTATACCTGATAAAACCAGAAAAGGACATTTCAGTGTTGTGGAACATTTTGAAACAGTTTCACATTTTTTGGGATGCAAAATTAATGAAACTAAAACAAAGATACTAGCTGTAAATTATGTACCCCCATATGAATTGCTTCAGCAGTATCCATATTTATGGGGACATGATAAAATGAAGTACTTAGGAGTGTGGATTAAAAATTATTCTGTTATGGCAGCTCAGGATATATAGGAAAACAATAAACAAAAGATAATAAAAAAAACTGAGAAATTTGAAGCTCGGTTATATGGATAGTAAGATACAAGCAATTAAAATGCTTTTATTCCCTTTAGTCTTATACACAGGTCAGGCATATTTTTTACCAACCAGAGGAGATGATGTGGATAGCAATTAATAAAGAGCTGAAAGATTTTATCTGGGAGGAGAAGACGGCAAGAGTCAAGTGGGATAAGCTGGTTCTTCCAACAGAACAAGGTGGATTGAGATTACCCAATATATTTGGGTGTATATTATTTCTTCGACAGCTTAGGTTGTCGAATGCTTAATGATCGGCACCTAAGCGTCGAAATTTCAAAATCGTGAATGGCCATATAAGTGAATTCTTTCCTTGGGAAAGAATTTGCTAGGCCGTCCGGAAATAAAATTAACTTTTCAACCTAAATATACTGGGGAGCTTTGCCACCTGCACCCCCTGATGTGGGGGTTGTGGCCCCCACACCCCCCAACTAAATATACCAACTCCGAGATCACTCTACATTTGGGAAAGGGCAAATCCCCGATAACAGCCAAGCGAATTCTTTGAGCTCAGTCATTGAGCATTCGACAACCTAAGCTGTCAAAGAAATAATATAGACCCATTTATTTATTTGACATTTGTTAACTGGTTTTATCCAACTGGGCCAAAAGCCCATTTTCAGTGGGGACCCAAGGAAAAAAGCTCCAGTACAATAAATGAAGAGGTATTTCAGAGCTACACAGTTAAGGCTCATATACATAGCACAAGCAGAAATCTATAATTCATAGTGGAAAGGGATGATGATGAAAAGGGGGAATGCTCAAGAAACAAGGAGAGACTGAGACTTTGGATGCAGATCTTTAAGGAGTATAAAATTAATAATACAGAATATTATATTCATAAACTACCAGAACGTATTCTAAGAACTAACCCAACACGGGAATGAAGAAAGGATATTCTGCCAATAGGGATGACTGCAATTAGGGATACAGACAATAGGCAAGAGGGGGCTGGAATTAGAGAAAACTGGTGAAGGAACCAAGTTATTGGGAGTAAATAACTAGATAGAGAAGGAAATAGAATGGGAAGACGCCAATAATTTTTTTGGACTGCAGTTCAGAGATTGCCTTCCCTATCAAGGACTGATATCAAAGTATAGACAAAGAGAAAGAAATAGGGGGTCCTAAATGAATGACCAGCACTGGTGGAGTTTTTAGTAGAATCTGTAACAGAAGCTGCTGTTAAAAAAAGGAATAATTAGTAGAGCATAATGATAACTGTAAGAATCAATCAGAGGAGGTTAGGAAGGATTGGGAGTAGAGATTGGATGAGCAATTCACAAAAAAACAATAGGGGATATATGTATGTCTCCCAGATATGCAACAAAATCTAGAAGATTTAGGATTTTTACTTGGAAATGTTTACATAGGTATTTTTTATACCCCAAGTAGTCTCCAAACAGTTTTTTCTCAGGTGGACAGCAAATGTTGGAGATGTGATGGGAAGGAAAGAGGTAATTGGGAATATATTTTCTGGGAGTTAATGATTTGGCAAACTTTAAAGGTTCCCTGCAGACTACTACTCTATCAGATGTAGTAGATGAGCAAATTGGTGTATCTAGGGAAATGAGTTTTCTGAGCTATGATACCGAATTGGAATTGCCTAGATCTAGTAAGGCCTTGCTGGGTCTAATTATGGTGGTTGCCAAAAAGCAATTGCTAGAAAATGGAAAACGAAGTCTAAACCAACTGTACTAGAAGTAGTGAATATAGTAACAAAAATAAAACAGCTGGAATTGGGACATTTAGAAAACGGTAGGAGCAAATTACACAGAAAAAAATGGGAATTGTGGGAACAATGCATACAGAGGAGGAGGAATGAGATTTAAGAGAAGGCAGGATTTAAATGCGCTATGTAATGTATGACGGACAGTGATTGGGTAGATTATAGATGATGTAAAATGTTTGCAACTAAAATTGTCATAGTTTGTGATGCATAATGCTTGCAACTTAGATTATGTCAGTATTGTTAGCTTTTATTTATATAAGTGTCTGATTGCCTATGTCGTAAGTGATAATTTAATAAAAATGTTTTTGTTTAAAAAAAAAAAAGACATTTCCTTGCAGACACAGTCTTGTCTCTGAGTCTGTTGTGATGCAGAAGATATCCTTTTATATCACTGTTGCAGTATTCCTTATAGTAGGTATCCCTTGCCTAGGGCAGCCTGATATCCAGCCAGTATACCAAAGTCTTCAGTTATAATAAGGGCATTGTACATCTCACGTATGCTCCCTGTGCATGGCATAGGACATAAAGGTGAATTACAGATGTACCATCCTCAGAACTTCTCTGCTTCTAGTCCAGACGCCATCTTTAATCATCTGTCTGAATGCTCTTTTATCTGCTGGTTGCTAACCCATTTTCAGGTAAGTGCCCTGTTGTGGTTTTTCTTCTTGCTTTGCTTTTTACAGGTTGTTGGTTGACATGTCATCCAGAAAGGGGAAATGCCAGTGCGGGAGACAGATTCCCCATAAGGACTGTTAAAAGCAATGTTTGTTTTGCTAAGGTGCTTCTCACGACCATATGTCTTGTTCTGTTTGTCTGGCATGTGTCCTAAAAACTTTGCACATTCGGCTCTTCTCTTTGTCTATTTAATTGGGAAACCAACATCTAAAATTGTTGGCTCAGGGTACTGTGATGGAATCATCGCAACCCAAAGTTCAACTGTCTGTGTAGAGGACGACAAATAAAATTCATTTTGATTCTTCTGCTGTACTACCTCCACCAGATGTTTCTCTTGAGGCTGGTGAAAGCCCAGAGGACTGCCCAGGTTTTCAGTTAGATTCCTCTGCCATGACTGCTTTGGAGGCTGGCATGGTCCCGGCTACTCGCATGTCCCCAGAGTTTCCACAGACGTCCATTTCGAATTTTCAGGGGGAATCGCAGCTGATTATTTTCGAAGGACCTAGGGGTGTTCTGCAAATGCTTCTTAGGGAGGAGATTCCCACTACGCTTATTGAATGTAGGCAGGGGTCTGAGCCACCTAAAATAATTAGAACTGACATCCTCGTAAAAAAGAAGCAAAAGACTAAGCATATTTTTCTTGCTTCTAAGGATCCACAGCATGAATGGCAGGATTTTACACAGGATTTCTTCCGTGCCCTTATGGCTTTGAAGTCTCCTCAAGGGTTTCTCTTCCTCCTCCCTCTTGGTTTCCTACTCCTCTCAATAGGCCTAGGGAGCAGGTTTCTTCTGATGAGGAAGTAGATTCTGATGAGGTATCTTTGGCCTTTTTTTCCCAGATTCCCTCTCCCTTGGATTATGGTTCAGAGGGGAAGGATTCTGTTAGTCCTGATTCTCCTTTTAAAGAGATTTCATTTGAGGATACTGTTTCCCATTTAATAGAGTTTAAGTGGGATTTTGCCCATGTTTCTGATGTTCAAAGGCGGTATTATGAACTCCTTCAAATGGAGTCTGTCAAGCCCTCTACTGTGCCTCCTGATGTTCTTCATCTCACATTGCTGCAGTCCTAACACTTGGGTAGTCCGCTGTCCCTCGGTCGGCCCGAATATCAGAGTATAAGGCTGACGTCGGTCAAGGCGCATTTGACTGACATCAGAACGTCAGGGTACAAATGCGCATGACCGACGTCATATCCTCAGTCTTTTTTGCCGCATGGTCCGATGCAGAAGCAGTGTTGCAAGTGCCGTTCGGCGTTCTGAAATTTTTCGAATTCGGAGTTTCAGACCGAAGTCAGAGTTGGTTAAGTACCCGTTGGGAATATTTTGGTTTTTCTTGCCTCAGTGGTTTACCGGATGTCAGAAAAGTGAATAACTGTATTTCTTGTGGGAAACAGATACCGCATAGGGATTACCATAATTTGTGTATACCTTGTTTGGGACCTGAGCACGACGTTGTTGGGTGTCGCTTTTGTGCTAGGTTCAATAAACGCACTATAAAGCGAAGGTTGGATTGTGCCAGGTTGGTCTTTGGGAAGCGGTACATTACAATATGCCGTCGGATGCTCCGGCCGCTTCCTCACAGAAGCGCAAGGACAAGGCAGTTAAACCTAGGTTAGAGGAGTCGTCCGAACCGGACGCCGGTTCTTTAGAGGCGCCAGTGGAACCGGTGGTTCCGACGGAGGCCTCTCTGGAGTCCCAGGGAGAAAGTTTGTTTTACAGGATGTGGCCTCCCAGGAGGCAGGTCAGGCTGTAGGGGCTTCTCAGATAACTGTACTCCCCTCCCTTCCTAAGGGGTCTAGGCCCTCTCTTTCTGCTTCCAAGGCTTCTCCTAGAGGCAGGTCTAGTTTAGCTTCTGTGGGTGTCACTCCTAGTTCTTCAGGTTCTGTGCCCAAGAAGCACATGCTTAAAATGGCAGAAGATTTAATTACTTTAATTAGAGGCTCTATGCCCTCCTGATAAGAGGCCTAGGATGGAACCAGTGTTGGGGGATTATGAGCAGGCTTCGGATGTGTCTGAGTCTTCGGCTGAAGACTTGCAGGAGTATTCTCATTATTCTGATTCTGATGTGGATGATTCTACTCCTTCTGCTTCTCCTCCTGAGGATTTTTCTTTTTCAGAGACCCTTCACTCCATGAGAGAGCATTTTAAATGGGAAGGTCAGGACTTCTCTGATTCCAGGAAAAGGCTTAGGGAATTTTTGTTTTTACCCCAGCATAGGCCTTTGGCTATACCTCCTGTTCTGAATGTGGTGGTGGAAGATGTGTTTGCAGAGGCTTCTCTTAATCCTGATTCTTTGCCTCCTGCTCCTGTTAAACCAGATAGGTATTACAGGGTGCCTGAAGCTCATAAGTATCTTTTTAAGAGTCCTAGGGCAGACCCGGACACTGTTAGCCAGGGGCCTAAGGGTGTTAAGGCTTCTGTTGTCAAGAATCCGGTTCCTGCAGATAAAGAGGCCAGGGCCTTGGATAGATGGGGAAAGAAAGTTTATACTTCTTCCACTCTAGCCATGAGAGCTTTGAATTGCCAGTTTCACATGTTGAAATATCAAAATTATCTCCTTTCACAGTTGAAATCTAAGGTTGATGCTCTGGCGGAAGGTATTGATTGTAAAGAGTTACAAGATTTAGTGCATGTTTCTGAACAGGTGGGTAAGCATTCTTTGCAATGTGGTTTTGATGCTGTACAGGCCTCGTCTAGGGTGGCTGCCACTGGGTCAGTTCTTCGCAGGCATGCCTGGTTGAGGGATCAAAATTTATCTGACCATGTTAAAACTAGGATTTTGGATGCCCCTTTGCAATCTGATGTCTTGTTTGGTTCTCCTGTTGAGGCAGTTTTAAAGAAAATGGAAGACAAGGCTAAGTCTATGCAGACTGTTAAAGATTTTTGCAGGTTCAGCCTCCAAAGTTTAGTAGAAATTGGCCTACTAAGGGGTGGACGATCCTTCTTATGATTCCCAGTCTAGGGGTAGATCTAGACGTGGCAGGGGCAGAGGTCAGGGCTCTTTCAGGCCTAGAACAGGGAGTTCTCCTGCACAGTCTTCGGGTGAGGGCAGGGGTCAGTCCTTTCGTAAACAGACCCAATGACCTACCTTTTCAGCTGCCAGAACCTTCTCGCCTGGCAGCACCTTTGGGAGGAAGGTTGGCACTTTTCAAAGAAAATTGGAGTTTGATTACCCGAGACAGATGGGTATTGGATATCATACATCACGGTTACAGGTTTTATTTCCATACCTTGCCTCCTTTCAAAGGCATGCCAGACATTCCTCCTCAACAAAGAAAAGAGGCTCACAAGCAAATTTCTCTGTTACTCCAAATAGGGGCCATACAGCCGGTTCCTATGCCAGAAAGGGGCCTAGGATTTTATTCTCGCCTGTTCCTTGTACCAAAAAGGGGAACACGTGGAGACCAATTTTGGATTTATCTATCCTCAACACTTATCTGGACATTCCCAAGTTCAAAATGTTGACGTTACAACAGCTTTTACCTCTGCTGGGCAAGGATCACTGGATGGTAACTTTGGATCTCAAGGAGGCTTACCTTCATGTTCCTATCAGGCTAAGTTGCAGGAAGTATCTGCGTTTTCGGACTGGGACTTCTCACTATCAGTTCTCTGCATTGCCCTTTGGCTTATCTACTGCGCCCAGAGTATTTACGAAAGTTCTGGCTCCAGTGATAGCTTTCTTCAGGCTGAAAGGAATACAAATCTATCCTTATTTGGACGATTGCCTGATTCTGGCTCAAGGACGGGACGAGCTTCTTCGTCATTTGGAATATGTGATAGCAGTGCTAAGATGCCTGGGGTATTCTGTGAACGAAATAAAGTCCAGTCTAGTACCCTCTCAAGACATGTGCTTTCTGGGTGTAAGACTGAATACAGCATCCCAGATGGCCTTTCTAACCCCGGACAAGCAAAAGAATCTTTCCCTTTACTTCCATCATCTATCTCTTCAGTCCGGGCTGACTGCAAGGACAGTCCTTCAAGCCTTAGGGTTCATGGCATCTTGTATTCTGGTGCTTCCCAATGCCAAACTGCATATGAGGAAGTTGCAATGGTATCTCAAAATGTATGGACACAGCACTGCCAGGATCTGGACACTGTCATTCCAATAATACCTTGCATTCAAAAGGAATTTTTGTGGTGGGCTCAGGAATGTCACCTAAACAAGGGACTCTCTGTGACCCGGCCAGAGGCGAGTCAAATTTTAACGACAGATGCCTCGGACAAAGCTTGGGGAGCTCATCTAAACGGAAAGTGGATACAAGACAAGTGGCCTGTCAGACTACAGCATCTACATATCAACTTGAAGGAGATGTTAGCAGTCCAGTTTGCTTTAATAGCTTTCAAGGATTTACTTCTTCCAGGGCAGGTGTTGATTCTAACAGACAACACAACTGTCATGTGGTACATCAACAAGCAAGGGGGAACACATTCTTATCCTCTATGCAGGCAAGCAATGATTTTGTGGGAGACTGCTCTCAGTTTACATCTAAGTCTTCAGGCAAGGTTTCTGCCGGAGCACAGAACTCCTTAGCAGATGTGTTAAGCAGACAAATCATGGATCCCCACGAGTGGAAACTGGATCTTCATGTATTTCAGAAATTGACAGTGTCCTGGGGAACTCCAGACATAGATCTGTTCGCTTCTCCACTAAACCACCAGCTGCCAAAGTTTTGCACAAAGAGGTTTCATCCCACAGCTTGGAAAGTGGATGCTCTTTCTTTCAGTTGGAAAAATCTTCATGTGTATGCCTTTCCACCTCTGCCTCTCCTCCCAAAGGTACTTCTGAAGGTCAGACAGGACAAGCCAAGGATGATTTTGATAGCTCCAGATTGGCCTCGACAGCACTGGTACCCATTACTGAGAAGTCTAGTACGGAAGCCTCCATGGCCTTTGCCTTTGATTCCACATCTGTTGTCCCAGGAGGACAGTCATTTGCTCAATGTCAAACTTCACTCTCTTCACCTAACAGCCTGGCATATTCTGTTTTAAACCATAGAGGGTCTCAACTTCCACAACAAGTTTTGAATGTGATTTTGGAAGCTAGAAGGCCTAGTACAAGGAAAGTGTACGCAGATAAATGGAAGAGATTTTTGTTTTGGAGTGCAGCTAAGGATTTGGATGTTTCTGAGCCTGATTTAAGTGTGGCTCTTCAATATCTTACTGAGTTATTAGACAAAGGTTTGTCTTTCTCTTCTATTAAGATTCATGCTGCAGCAATTTCAGCTCACTACGACTGTGACCCACCATTGTTTTCTCATCCTTTGTTCAAGCAATTTCTTAGAGGGGCAAAGAATATAAGACCCACACGAAGGGCTCCTACTCCTGCTTGGGATCTCAATTTTGTGTTGGAGAAACTCACTCTACAACCTTTTGAGCCTGCAGCTACTGCTGAGTTGAAATATTTGTCATGGAAGACTGCTTTTTTGTTGGCCATTACCTCTGCAAGAAGGGTTTCTGAATTGCAGGCCCTTATGGCAGTTGAGCCTTTCTTAATTTTCCATAAGGATAGGGTATCTTTACGTACTAATCCTTCCTTCATGCCTAAAGTGGTTTCTAGTGTGGCTTTAAACCAAACTATTCATTTGCCTACTTTTTATGCAAATCCCCAAAATAAAGGGGAAAAGATTTTGCACACTTTAGATGTACACAGGCAGTTGCGATATTATTTGGACAGAACTAAAGGGTTCAAACAATCTCAGCAGTTATTAGTTTCTTTTGCTTTGTGCTCTCAGGGCAAGCCCGTGTCAAAACAAACTATTTCTAAGTGGATTGGATTTTGCATTGCTTTCTGTTATTCCCATCATGGCAAAGAGATTCCAGCTGGGATTAGGCCTCATTCCACTAGGGCTACTGCCACTTCAACAGCTTTTTTGAGGGGGGTGGCAACTAAGGATATTTTGGAGGCAGCTACTTGGAGTTCAGTGCATACCTTCTCTAGGCATTACCACCTTCCATTGTACTCTAAATCCAGGGCTGGTTTTGCCACTGCTGTGTTGCAGGGCATTTTGGCAGCTCCTGCTTCATTATAGTTTAGCCATCCTCCCTTACCTCTGCTTTGGGATTCTACCCAAGTGTTAGGACTGCAGCAATGTGAGATGAAGAACATAGTACAGTTTTGTACCTACCATAAATGTAGATGTTCGAAGATCCACATTGCTGCAGTCCAATTTACCCTCCCTCCTTCCCCTCTGTAGTTTGAGGTGGTTGTGTGGGTTGGGTTATCCATCTGAGGTATTTTGCGTATATTGTATATATTGTATATATTGTACATATTTTTGGTGTTAGGCTGGTTGGTTGTTTAGTTGTTGTCTATGGGTTTTGACCTTTCTTTTTAGGGTCTTCTGACATCTGGGGCAAGAAAAGACTGAGGATATGACGTCGGTTATGCGCATTTGTACCCTGACGTTCTGATGTCGGTCAAATGCGCCTTGACCGACATCAGCCTTATACTCTGATATTCGGGCCGACCGAGGGACAGCGGACTACCCAAGTGTTAGGACTGCAGCAATGTGGATCTTCGAACATCTACATTTATGGTAGGTACAAAACTGTACTTTTTTGCTGCCTTGTTGAATACTTTTTTTGCAGCTTCTCAGGCTCCTGATTCTCAGCCCCCTGCTCCTAAAAACCTCATAGGATTTATAAGGTGCTTGCTGATTGCAAATTTCTGTACATATGTCCCTCAGATGACCCTTCTTTTATTTCTTTCTCTTCTGATAAACTCTCTAAGCTTTAGCATTCTATTAAGCTGCTCCCCTCTGACAAGGACAGCAGAATTATGGAGAGGTTTGGTAAGAAAGTGTATACTAAGTAGCTCGCTATTCCATTAAATGTAGTTATGATTCGGCTGATGCCTCATCTAGAGCTGCTGCCTTTGGTTCTGTATTGAGAAGGTACTCCTGACTTCAACTTCAGCCTCTGCCCGATGATATGAAGACCAAGCTGATGGATGTTCCTCTTGACAATAAAAATCTCTCTGGTTCTGCGGCTGCTGAGGTTTTTAAGTCTCTTCAGGAAAATGGCAAAGCTATGCAGGAATTGAAACATATTTTGTTCCCAAATTTCAGAGGAATTACCCTACCAAGTCTGCATTTGGCCATAGACCAGTCTTGCCCTCCTCCCAAGGATAAAAAGGATGCTAGATCTGCTATGTCTACTCAGACATCTGCAGCTCAGAAGCCTCTTTTTCCAGAAAAGCCTAATTCTGTCTGACTATTTTCTTTCCTCTGTCCTCCGTCAAGCTCCTCTTTCTCTGTCTTTCCAAGTCCCTTCCAAATTGGTTACAGATAACTCTGGACTCTTGGGTTCTTTCCATCATTCATCAGGGGTATTACATGATTTGGAAATCCCTTCCCCCTTTTTTGGGCATTCCTCAACCTGCTCAGGAACAGCTGCTCTTTTTTCCGGATGTTCTTCAGAGCCTTTTGTCTCAAAGAACCATCCAAGCAGTTTCAACTTCTCAAAAGGGGGAGGGATTTTATTTCAGAATGTTTCTAGTTGCCAGGAAAGAAGGCACCTGGAGACCCATACTGGATATGTCCCAGCTCAACACCTTTCTAAAGGTTCTTTCCTTTCACTTGTTATCCCTTCAAATCTTGTTTCCTCTTCTTCTTCCTCAGGGTTTGCTAGTCTCTTTCTCAGATATTCATATCTCCATATTCCTATTCATCCCCTTTTCAGGAAATGTTTATGTTTCTCTGTTGCTTCCTTGCATTTTCAGTTCTCTGCTTTGCCCTTTGGCCTCTCTACTGCCCCAAGTGTCTACACCAAATGCCTTGCTCCTGTGATTGCTTTCTGTAGGATGAGGGGAATTCAGATTGTTCTTTATCTGGAAGACTGTTCATTCAGGCATCCTCTCCAGACATTTTGCTTCAGCATCTTCACTGTACTATTTGTCTTCTGCAAAGCCTAGGGTTTACAGTGAACTTCCAAAAATTATTCCTGACTCCTCCTAAGGATCATGTTTTTCTCAAATGCAGGCGCCAGACCGTCCCACTGCTGGCATCCATGCTCCATTCCAGGGCTGTGACTCTGATTTACATTATTTCAATCCATTCTCCCTCTGGCCTCCATTATAACCAGACGAGTTTCTAAGGGCTTTGGGATACATAGCTTCCACCATTGCTATGCTTCCTCTGGCCAGACTTCATATGAGAAAGCGTCAGTGGTTCCTGAAGTCAGTCTGGCTTCAACCTTCTCACCTGGACTTTCCAATTCCCCTTCTCTCATATCTCAAGCTAGAGCTCCAAAGGTAGATTTGTCAACTGGCCTTCAACCCAGCACTTCCATTTCAGTCTCCAGTCCCTGCTCAGGAACTCTTTTCGGATGCCTCAGAGTTTCATTTGGCCCTTTGAAGGTTCAGGGCCTTTGGTCTCTTTACAAAGGAAGGACCATATCAGTATCAAAGAAATGAGTTCTTCTCCTGACTCTTCAGACCTTCCATTCTCTTTTCCTTCCAGGGTTTCTTAAAATCTTCACAGGCAATACCACACTGATGTGGTACATCAACAAGCAATGGAGGACATGGTCTTACCTCCTGTACAGACTAGCTCTTCAGGTTTGGGATCTAGCTGTCCAGTATCAGTTGAAGGCTGTTTATAGTCCTTCAGATCAGAACATTATGGCAGACTCGAGTTCCACAACACAAACTCATGCTTCACAGAGATGTGTTTCTGGACATTGTCCATCAGTGGGGTACTCCTCAGGTAGATCTTTTTGCCTCCCCTCTGAACAGACAACCTCCTCCCTTTTGCACCAGAATCCCATGTCCTCTGGCTTAGAAGGTGGATGCCCTATCTTTTTCCTGGAAGATGATGTTTCTTTGTCTTCCCTCCCCTTCCTCTCATAGCAAGGGGCATGTTCAGGGTAGAACAAGACTTTCCCAAAATCTTGTTGGTGACTCCCTTTTGGCCCAGACAGCATTGGTTCCCTCTTCTTCTGCATTCTCATTCATTCCTACTTGTCCACTCTTCAACTGACGCTGTGGGTAATAGGGATTTGATCCCTTTTAGACACATTTTTATGAGGACATGTTTCGGGTTTTGCAGGAGGCCAGGAAATCCACTACCAGGAAATCTTATTTGTCCAAACAGAAGAGATGTTCTGTTTGATGTGTTGCTCGTAACCATGATCCACTGTCTGTGGAAGTTCCTTTAGTTCCGTCTTATTTGTGTGAGTTGTTTGATGTTGACTTGGCACACTCTTCTGTTAAAGTCCGCCTGTCAGATATTTCTGCTTGTCTGCCTTTGACTCCTCCTAGATTTGAGATCAAACAATTCCTTAAAGACATCTTCATATTAGACCTCCCAGGAAGTCTATTCCTCCTGCTTAGGACCTTTAATTTTGTCTTGGAAAAATTGACTTTGGCTCTTTTTTGAGCTTGCAGCCTCAGCTTCTTTACAGCATTGTTCTTGGAAGACTGTTCTTCTTTTGGCCCTTACCTCAGTCAAACGCGTGTCTGAGCTGTAGACAGTCATCTACTACTACCACCTAGGAACACAATTTGCGAGAGATGCAATTACATTAGAAACCTAGAGTCTATGCTGTCTTCCTCACAAGCCAGTATATCTGGCACTGAGAAGGTTGTCAGCATAATCACTACACCTCAAACGCCACCCACACCTAAACAACACACACCCACATATGCGGAAGTCCTCAAAAACATACACAAACAAAGGAGACCTTTGAGGCAAAACACATGCTATTTCCACAGCCCTCCATACCATATGCCATGCATAGTTCACACATCTGTGTCTCACAGCCACTAAGGCTTAACCATAAACCCAGCATATTAGTCATAGGAGACTCCATTGTGAGACACACAGATGTGCCTCTCACATGTCTGGATAAGGAGAAAGTCACAGTTAGTTGTCTGTCAGAGGCCAAATCACATACGCACTCAAGTCTCTCAACAACAGGTACTGTTATGACTCTGTCATAATCTATGGTGACATGAATGACTTGAGATAAACCTCCCTGGACTATATGAAGAGAAACATGATTAAACATGATTAAACTTGCTGAATATGTGTCCCAGGTAGGTATGCCCCTAGCCATAAGCAGCATTCTACTATCACCCATAATGATGCCTTAATACAGACAAAAAATGATTGACTTTAACAATTGGCATAGTTTCTGGTGTCATTCCAGGGGGATCCAGTACCTGACAGCCTAGGAAGATATGATCATCTGATCAGTATTAGCAAGAAACTTCGATCCCTCATAAAATCATCAAAGGCCAGCTTCGAAAGAAAAATTGCCCTAGACACTAAAGATAATCACAAGGCCTTCTTTAGTTATGTCAAGAGCATGGGCGGAGACTTCCAGATATGCTCTGAATTGTTGCATAACGGTAAAAAATATACCGAACCTACAGACGTAGCCAACATCCTGGCAGACAGATTCAGCGCAAACTTCTCCCCCCCTTCCCCCCCAAAGGAGCAAATGCCTATCCCAACTGAATGTAACCTCCCTGACATCACAGATGCACAGGTGAAAGCTGCCCTCTCCAAAGCAAAAAACACAGCATCTATGGGACCGGACAGTGTCCCAGGCTGTCTTACACGAGCTCCAAGAAGAACTGAACCCTCACATTAAGTCACTGTTCAAACTTAGCCTTACTACAGGATATGTACCCAAAGAATGGCATACAGCTACAGTGGTCCCACTCCACAAAGGTGGTGCCACAACGGACCCCGGAAACTATTGCCTCATAAGCCTGACTAGTCTGGTCTGTAAAGCTATGGAGCGTATTATCATGGAACTCATAAACAAAGACATTGGGAGCCTCCAGACACTGGACCCTACCCAATTCGGCTTTGTTAAGGGCAGATCTTGCCTCTTAAACCTAGTTGATTTCTTTGAAACAGTTACCAAAGCCATAGATGAGGGCAAGGTAGCCCACACAGCCTACCTGGACCTCGCAAAAGCCTTTGACACAATACCCCACTCGGGCATCATAAATAAGCTTACCAGCTTAAATATCAACCCCTATATCACAAGATGGGTTGCAAACTGGCTCAGAGATGGAACCCACATGGTCAGAATTGCAGGTGCCATGTTCGAATCCAAACCAGTTACAAGTGGCGTCCCACAGGGCTCAGTTCTGGGACCTCTCTTGTTCGGTATATACTTCTCTGAGGTTCAGGCTAACACGGGGGGATTATGGCTGACAAAGTTCACAGATGTCTGCAAACTGGGGGCCATAATCGAATCTCCAGCTGACACCAGCATCCTCCAAAAGGGTCTCACAGAGATGGATGCTAGGTGCCAGAGCCACGGCCTCAAGCAAAATGCTAAAAAGTGCATAGTCATCCCCTTTGGGAAAAACAAGGTGCCCACAAATTACCACATAAGTGGTAATCCATTAAGTATGGAAGAAGTAATTAGAGATTTGGGGACCAACGTAGATAGTAATCTCTCCTTTGATAATCACGTTGCCAAAGTGGTTAGAAAGACCTTCTATATAGATCACCCCTCTGCTAGTCACTCATCAGGCCCATAATTGAATACAATGCCCCTTTTGGGATGTACCTTACCCGACACCTGCAGCAACTGGAGAGACCCCAAAAGTACCTCACCAAGAGGATCATGGGCTGCAAACAGATGTCCTATGCAGCTCGACTAAAGAAACTCCAGCTCTACTCAGTTGCTTACCGCCTACTCAGAGGCGATCTATGCCTGATGTACAAAGCCATGTCAAACCCAGAATTAATGGACATGCTCCACCTCAAAAAATCCAAGTCCCTTAGAGCTACACGCTCCAGGGACCTAAACCTCAGCACAAAAATAAATAGGACATGCTGGAGGGACAGATTCATTTCCCAGAGGCTCCCCTCATTCTGGAATAGAATCCCAATTCATGTTAGACATAGCCCCTCGCTGACCCTCTTCAAGCGAAATCTGGACGCGTGGATGGGAAATCACAAATTCACCCCTGGGATCTCTTCTGTGTCCCTGCTAGACAGAGGCACAGTAAACTAATCTTAAAAGGGTACCTTCTGTGACCTACTTTACAGAGGCACAGTAGGCTAATCTAATAGGGAGGCGGAAGCCAAATACACTCTGGCTAGGCTTATAAATGCCCTAGGGCAGATAGCCTAGTATCTACCTATGAACAGACCATGATGCTTTGCCAGAGATGGCCTGCATCTATCTCACTTGGGCTTCAGGCTTCTGGCAATGGTTCTTGCCTCCCCCATATTGCCTTTTTAGGAAGAGTGATGAGGTTAAAACTACCAACATAAAAATGTTAAAATGCAAATTAAAGGTCATGCTGCTAAAAGCTAGGAGTCTAAACATAAAACTGCACCTGCACTCATTGCAAGCATTCTCACCCTGGAAAATACTGACTTCTGTGCAGTCACAGAAACCTGGTTCTAAGCTACGGAGAGCACCCCAGCCTTACCTGGTTACTCATCCTATCATACATTCAGACCCCAAACAGTGGGCAGCAAAGCCAAAGGAGGTGGAGTTTCAAGATATATAAAGGACATACACACCTCCAGGTGGGTCAAACAGTATGAAGCAGAAGATACACTCCAGGTGCAGTCAACCATTGACAAGACCACTATACAAATCGTAGTTAGCTACCGGCCCACATATCTGACTCTAGATGCCCAATCCACCTTTCTGGACCTCTTTGAATCTATCAAGATTCAACCCTTTACCCTGATCCTGGGTGACTTTAACTACCCAAACATACACTGGAAGAACTACCCATGCCAGAACACAAATGCCCAGAGATTCCTTTATTTTTTTCCAGTGCAAATGCTTTGGAATAGCTAGTCGATAACCCCACAAGAGGTGATAATATCTTGGACTTGGTATTAACCAACATGAGTAACCACTGTGGCATCCCTGCAGTATCATCCTTCCTGGTAAGATCCGACCATAAAGCAGTCACTTTCAAAGTCGCCATCTCCCTCGATCCCCCTCTAGCTAGGGTCAAACAAAAAACTTCTCCAAAGCTGATTACATCCTCCTGAGGGATGGTATAAACAGCTTGACAGCCCCCTCCCCTTCTCTAGGAACTGGCACCAGTATCCAAAACTATACCAAAGCACTGTACGAGCATTTTTATAGATGCGTGGAATCAGGAATACCCAACAGGACTAAATCATCCTCTGCAAGGGAGAGTAAACCTGTCTGGTGGACACTGCAATAAACTCCATAACAAAAGGAAGAAATTGCTGCCCAGGACCAAGAAGGAGCAGGTACCCAATTGGAAGCAATCTCTCCTTAGCCTGAATAAGCATATAAGAGCACTAGTGAAATCCTCCAAAGTAAACTTTGAGTCCAAATTGGCCACATCTACTAGAGACAATCATAGGGCCTTTTTCACATATGTCCATATTCTCAAAGGAAGCACCCATATCTGTTCATAACTGGTGGTCAAGGACACCACATATACAAATGCCGTAGATATAGCAAACTTGTGGGCTGACAGATTCAGTGAAAAATTCAGTGCTTCGTCCCCCCATCAGTAAATCAGGACATTACCAGTACCTGTCCCCTTCCCCTTATATTTAGGGAACAGGTCATCACTGCTCTCTCAAAGGCAAAAAAATACAGCCTCCATGGGAGCTGATAACATCCCAGACTGCATCCTACATAAACTCAGGCAGGAACTTGCAGCACCATTAGGTGCCTTATACAACCAAAGCCTGAGTACCGGCTTTGTCCCAGCTGATTGGAGGACAGCTATTTGTCATCCCTTTGCACAAAGGTGGGGCATCCACCAGTCTGGGAAATTATAGACCCATCAGCCTAACTAGCCTGATCTGCAAGGCCATGGAATGGATTATCATGGACCTCATTAACAAGGGCATTGGCAACCTGCAAACACTTGATCCCACATAGTTTGGCTTCGTGAAGGGGAAGCATGTCTGTTACATTTGGTCGACTTCTTTGAGACAGTCACCATAGCCATTGACAAGGGGAAGATGGTGCACACCGCCAACCTTGACCTGGCCAAAGCCATCAACACTCTTCCCCACTCGGACATAATAGATAAACTCTCTCAACTAGACATCAGTTCATATGTTACCAGATGGGTAGCTAACTCGCTTACTGATAGAACCCACCTAGTCAAAATAGGGGAAGCCACGTCATATGGCTGACCAAGTTTGTCATCAATTCCCCTAGTGATGTGGACATCCTCCAATAATAAGGTCTCACCCAAACAAATGAGTGGTGCAAGAAACATGGCCTCAAGCTGAATACCAAAACATTCATCATCATCCCCTTTGGGGAGAGTGACATCCCCACAAATTATCACATTAATAACAAAGTCCTAAGCATGCAATCAGTTGTTAGGGATTTGGGCACCTAGGTCGATAGCGACCTGACTTTTGACCACCATGTTGCTTCCCTTGCATGGAAAGCTTTCTACATGGCCCACCTCATAAGTAAGGGCATCTCATCCAGGGACAAGGAGGTCATAACATCCCTGTATTCTTCCCTTATAAGGCCCATTATTGAGTACAATGCCCCATTCAGCATGTACCTCGCAAAGCACATGCAGCAGCTGGAGAGACCATAGAGATTCCTCACGAGGAGAATCCAGGGCCTCAAAAATCTACAAGATGACCTCGGACCCCACTTTGATGGAACTGCTGCATATCTGTAAGTCCAAGCTCCACTCACGTAACCCACACATGCGGCCTCAACCTGATCTGTGACATCAGTAGGACGTGTTGGCGGGGCACATTTTCATCCCAAAGACTTCCCTCATCTCTGGAATAAACTCCCTGTCCGTGTCAAGTAGAAAACATCTTTACCTCTTTTTAAGAGCAACCTGGATATCTGTATAGGAAACAGAAAATACATCCGTGGGATTCCACCTGTGTCCCTGCTGGACAGGGGCATCGGGTGCTGACTTGTCTAAACATGGGCTAAACTCTTGACTAGGGTTATAAGGGCCATCAGGTCCAATAGCCTAGTAACTTTCTATGATCCTATGGCTGTTCCTCCTTTTTTAGTTTTTCATAACAGCATGTCTGTTCATACTAATCCTTCTTTTATGCCCAAGGTGATTAATGAGTTGTCCCTTAATCGGTCTATGCATTTGCCCATTTTTTTCCCTTCTTCACTGTCTGCTGGTGAGAAAGTTCTTCACACTTTGGATTTGCATAGACAACTCGGATATTATTTGAATAAAACTGAAAGCATTCATAAATCTGAACAACTTTTTGTTAACTTTCATCCTAGGTCTTTGGGTTTCGTTCTTTCTAAGCAAACTATTTCTTCATGGATATCTCAGGCCATTTCCTTTTGTTACTCTTTCATTACAGCTGAGTGCACCTGCAAGCATTTCTGCAGTTACCTCCTAATGTGCCTCTAGGTGTAAAATATTGATTGTTCATATTTGCATTTATAATTCCAATACCATGCTGCATACAAGGTATAAGAATATTTTATCTTGAAGCATGCATAATGGTAAACAATCGTATTGATATTTGACCTCTGACAATGAGTATTTGTTAGAACTGTACAGTGATAACTTCATTTTTTTAAAGGTTCAAGCCACACCCACTGGGAGTTAAAGGTACACACTCAAAAGATCTGTACTGGAGGGAATGAGTTAAGGCTCATTCTACTAGAGTTGTGGTTTCTTCTGGTGCTTTTTTTCCAAAGGATTGGATACAAACAGCTACTTGGACTTCTTTGCATACTTTTGCCAAGCACTATAAATTGGATGTAGTTACCAGGGCTAGGGTTGGATTTGCCAGGGCTATTCTGCTTGGCTTTCTTGAAGGCTCTGCTGGATCTTCCTCCTCCCACCTTTCCTCCTGAGCTTTTTTACTCTGCCTACTGTAAGGAATACTGCAACAGTAATATAAGGGGACATTGTCCAGTTGTGCAACATCTTACTATAACAGTAGTTGCCCTTCTATTTACTGTTGCAGTATTCACTCCCTCCTCCCCATTTTTCTCCTCCTGGATGCACATGTTACTCTTTTCTCCTTGGACTGTTTTTCCTCCAGGGGGCTTTTCAGTTCTGATGATGGTACATCTGTTTGTCACCATTATGCCCTATGCCATGCGCTGGGAGCATACGTGTACATACAACATCCTTATTACAACCTAAGGCTTTGATATGCCGGTCGGATGTTGGACTGCCCTAGGCAAGGGTTCCTACTGTAAAGAATACTCCCAACAATGTAGAGGAGGACATCTAATGTTATGGTAAGATTTTACACAACTGTACTTTCCCTACAGTTAACAATGAAAAGCCTGTAACTATGTCCCTGTTTCAGTACTTCCCATAAATTTTCCTAAATTAACTGGAGAGTCTCTGTTATGCTCATAAAGGTGGGGTCAAGCGTAGCTCTCCCCTCAAACAGCATATAAGAGACAGAAAAATAAGGGATAGGGCTTTCAGGCTGTCCACGTTGGACATGTTACTTACAGCCTGTATTCTTTTAGTCAGAAACCACTGTGGACGTTCCAGTTATTGGATGTGTCTGGTTAGGTACAAACCGAAAGGGTCATTGTGTTCAATAATAGGTCTGATGAAAGCTGAATGTAGTGGAATCATGACTTCTTTGGACCTAAATGGCATACCTTTGTTTATAAGCTGCACAACATAGAATGATTTCCGCACTATTGTAGACACACGATGGTCAAAGGCTGTACTATTGTCTACATGTGCCCCCAAGTCCCAGACTATGGTTTGTTTTCAATATGATAGTTAACAGGGGTGGATGACTTCATGAAGGATACTATTATGCATTTCATGGCATTTAGTTATAGTCCATGGCTCTGACATATATTTGTCTGTGTCGGCCCTTCCTGGAGAACATTCGTGTCAATGAGGAATTCTATGACTTCTTGTAATTTGCAATCATCTGCAGATTTGGTCAGCCAGATGCTCTTAACATTGGTCTTGACTTCAGAGAAGTAAATGTGAAAAAGGAGCAGTCCCAGGACTGATCCCTGAGGAACTCTACTTGTGAACAGCCTCTTTGTAGAAGTTGACTCCCCAATTCTACTTTCCTGGGTCCTGTCTATGAGCCCTACCACTGTACCAGAGCACTCCTGTAGCTGGACACCCTGTATTTCCTTGAAGGCAGTGTGGGCTTTACACATCTCTAGTTGTTTGGTTATGCAGCTAAAATTCTACTGTAATAGTGGCTATATCTTCTAAGATTGTCGTAATCAAAGTTGTTAAATTATTATTTTTTGCAATTAAATCCATTTCTTGTTGCAGACTGACTGTCTCATTCACAGAATCACTGTCTGTCATGCAGTCTTCATTTTTCTCATTTCCTGGGCACTTGAATATTTTGTGTACTACTTTGAAGCTAATAAAACATGTATTCAGCTGTTATTGTTGTTATTTTAAGCAATTCCCAACCACTGTGTAAATGAGGGTTGCTGATTTAAGGGTAGAGGGGCTAATTCTTACTGCAGCTTCCCATGAAGAATCTTAGTCCACTAAATACTCTCTGTACCTTCCCCAAGGCAGGCATTGTGATAGGTGTTTTAGAATGTGTAGTACTCTGGCAGAGTTACCACACACCAGTACAGTCAAGTGTATAATTAGAAAATATAACTGTTCAAGTATCTGATACTAAGTTGACTTGCCACTGAAGTTCACTGGAGTGCATGTGGGATAGTTTATGGGGCACTGTTACCAGCAAGGTTATTATAGTATACACTTCTAGAACATTAACACCTGACTGCACACAACACATTCCACAAGTATAGGTGTGGTCTTTGCTGCACTACATGTATGTGCAAATGTGAAGTAGATCTATGCACACAGACACAACAGAGACAAATTGTAATCAACAATTTAATATTGCAGCAGGATGGTACAGCAGTGAAAGGGGTGACAACATTGAGAGTACAGATGAAATATATGAATATAGCAATAAGCAGGAGAAGCAAACTTAGAGAAAAGTTATAGAATAATAGGTTATAGTGATAACAGAATTGGACAGCATTTTGGGAGGTAGGCTTAATAATGTTTTTTTTCATATTTATAAAGATGCAGTGGAGGTGTTAGAGAAAGCCATAAGGAAACAGTAGTGTAGGTAGATACATAAAAGATAAAGATGTATGTGACATCTCTTCAAATATTAAGTCACTGAAACATAAAAAAAAACCCTTTTGAATGCATGTACTCAATGTACAATCTAATTGAAACAGAAATAATCAAAATACTTCAAGCACATTTATCTAATTAGTAGCTACAGTGTACCAGTATGACAAAGAAATGTGCAGTAACATTTATTAAGAGAAAACTCAGATTAGAAAAGACTTAAAATGTTATCCCAAAATGAATTACCAATACAATTTATATGCAGTTACATAACTAAAGTCTTCACAAAAAGCAGTTGTTCTAATTATAAATTATATGATGAATATTATCCTGGTGAATAGTGTCCTGCTTGTAAGAGATTAAATCATGCCAGATAGTAAACTCTTCCTGTAGGTCAGCATTGCAGTTTTGCTCTTTTGAATAATACTCAAAACTGCATTCACATCAACATTCTTATCCTGTAAGCAGCACAGGTATCTGCACAAACGTTTCAGATAATTGAGTTCTGTGAAATTATTAAATGCTTAAGTCTTAGACATTCCAGAGCTCAGTATGTAAATGAAGGGGAAGTGCCCACTAACAGAAAACTGGCTTCAACCCAAAATGCATTGTTTTTCCAAAAACGTCTATAAACATCATGTGCACTGGGCAGTTTTGACTTTAAACATTCAAAAGAAGTAGGAATGTCACTCAGCTTAACTAACTAGATGTAGACCAGGGATTATTGCAGACATGGCTAGGTGGATAAAACTCTCCACCATTAGGAAGGTACAAGTTCCTTAAACTTCTTTTTGAAACTTCTTCAGTACCAGAGGTTTTCCAAAGAGCTGTTGTCCAAATAATTGGGAGCTTAAAAAGTATAGTAAATAATTGGTGATTATTTATTAAAACATTGTGGCATGTTTGAAATATATTGGCCATACTCATTTGCCAGAAGTTCTAAAACATGACACAGAAAAAAGACACAGTAGTTGTAGTTGTGCCATTGCAGAAGCTAGAAGACAAGAAAGCATTATCTTGCAAAATATGTGCTAATATGTCTGAAATAAATATGCTACTAAAGAAAGCTGCTGCGGTAAGATGTAGACCGTGAGCACAAAAATGTGTGAAATACTTGAATGTAATTACAGATGCTTCAACATTAAAATACTATGCTGTATTAACTAGTTGTGTTGCAAGTTTTTAGTTCATATTCATAAGTACATTGTGGCATTTAATGAGTTAGGTAATGTAGTGCACATGTATTGCTTTCATTCAATATTTATTTTAGCCATTTTAATAAAAAAAGCTTGGTAAATGTTTTATTAAATCATAGCCCAAATAAAATGAGTTTCTCTCAGTGATAGCAACTGAAAGATAATGTGAGGTGAGTACATAGACTTTAATGGATGCATTTCTGTACATGTAAGGTGATGTATCCATAAAGTATGTGGATGCACCACATGCTTTTCCTAACGTCACTGGTGTCACTGGCTTTCCTGGCGTCACTGAAGTTGGGAGGGTGGCCTAATGGTTAAGGTGTTTGCCTTGCAAACACAAGGTGCAGGGTTTGCGTCTCACAAGGGATAATTGGCTAGGCTTAAAATGGCTCGCAAGGGCAGTTAGCTTACTACTAACCTATGAACAAAAAAAATATAAAGTTTACAGTTTAGCCTAAGTAATAGAATCTTTGGGAAAGCAATGTTTTTTTTTTAAAGTTATTATTTGAAAAGGAGCAGCTGAAAATGTTTGTCATTGGAGGGACTTTGTGTATCATATATGCTGGCATGCTAAGTTTTTTTATAGTGAACAAATCACTGTAAGAACTTTCATGTAAACATGAAAATGATATGCTTAGATACAAAATGGACTGTTAGAAGTAGTGTATGATTGTAAGGAATTTCAAGAATATGTATGATAAAGCCATAATGGTAGAAAGACCAAAACCCTTGCAAAGTATATTCAGATGCTGTTTATACAAGGCATCACTTAGATTACAGTGGATGCTACATTATTTAACAGGAATATGATTTCAAAGTGAAATTATTGAGCAAACAAGGCAAGAAACTGACAAGGAACTATACATATTGAATATATTGAGTCGAGTATATTTAGCAGCGATGCATGAATTTTGCCAGTAGTAATTTTGCCACAAGTAGTATTACCAAATAATTTCTACTACTAGTATTGTAACAGAATGAAAAGCAAAAACTGAGGTGTAGGTGCCAACATAGAAATGCAGCTACTAAAAATACTACATTGAAAGAATGGCCTGAGTAGAAATCATCATTAAAGAAAATTCAGGCTTTCAGTCTTATTTTCAAGACAAAAAATAATGTATTCCAGTCAACAGAGGAAAACAAATGTTTGATGGTACATAAATCACTTCTAGAATAGTAAAGTGTTAAAAAAAAGGAAAAGTTAGTTGGTTGTGCCCACTAAAGTAGAATGTTATCCATGGAGTATAGTGGTTACAGATGTACTCTTCTTTGAAAAGGTTTATTTTTTGTGTATTATTTTTCCAAGATTCCTTAAATAATCAGAAAAATGCATGTTGTGATTAAGGTATTAAAATCTATATTTTCATAACAAGGGACACCTGTTGTTCTCATATCTTACAGTGGCCCATGGTACATAAGTCAGGAATTCAGAACAGATCTGTGTGAGTGTGGAATTCACATGTATAATATCCAGTCCATACTATCCTCAGTTAGATGGACAGGTGCAGAGAACTCTCCAAATAATGAAATATTTTGAGTGAAAGGTGTAACAGCTGTGAGGTCTGTCATCCAATAGTTCTAGAATATAGAAGTACTTCATTGCAGGAATTCACTCTCTTATTGCTCAAGTGTTGACAGCCAAAAGGTTGAAAAGCATACTACCCACTTCAGCTACATTACTGGTGTCTGAAAACCAAAGGCATTTACTCGAAAGGGTCTTTGGATCAGTCCACTCACCTGTTTAGCAAATGGATAAGTAAATGCTAGAATGAAATCATCAGAGACAGAAATATTGTTACAGTAAAAACTGCAAGAGAATGCTAGACTAACAGTTTGTAGACATATTGAGAATTCAAAAGCCATTGTAGTCTGCAGCCTGTACCTGAAATTATTGGTAAAGCAGGATCCCTTGTAATGTGTGAGAAACAAGGAAAGCTTCTTAGAATATATTTGAAATATCTTTACAAGATAAATTGCAAACAAGTTGAAGCTCCAAGACGAAGAGCTAGACATGTCACAATCTGTCTTGTTGCAGGAAAATTGAAACGGAAAACAGTGATGATTAATAGTCGCATAGAATTCTCGAAATCATGTTTCCAGGCAGAGCTGTAGTGCTGCAAAACTCCCAGCAGCATGATCAGATATCTAGCATGCATAGCCATGTTCTTTTTTCAGATGCAAAAAAAAAAAAAAAAAAAACATTGAACAATGTATAGTGACTTTTCCAAATATTAACATGATTCTAAAATTTTCCTTTTTGAAAATAGCCCGTAACAGGCTTTAGTATATTGTTCACATACAGTGGTCAATGTAATATAATGCGTAAAATGGGGAATGTCATATATAGGTATGTAGCTAAGGCTACTCAACAAGCAGATGTTATTACCACGTCATGTGATACAGCCTTGCTTCTAGAGAAATCGTTTGGTATGTAGACATCAAGGAAGATAAACCACTTCTGCTGTGTCTGTGTGTTATAAATCCTCCTAACTTGAAGGCTACAACTTGAAGGCTACAAGTGTACAAGTTATCTCAGAAAATGGTAGGCCGACGGTGTGTGATGTTAAAGTGAAAGGCAATGAGATCAGACATTGTGCTAAAAGGGACAGTACAATTGGTAAATAAATGATGAGTAGTAACAGTATGCACAGCCTTCTTAATACAATTATTGAGCTACTACATGAATGGAAGTGGGATATTTAATGATAAAACTATGGTATGAAAGTATCAGCTTGCAGACACAAACTAGGCAAAAGAAAAAATATTGTCCTGTATTTTTGCATGCAGACAAATTTTAATGCAACTGTAACAAAGCAATAAAGGGATGGGATGGGAGGGTGTGTGTCATTGTTGCTTAACTAAGAGAAAGAAAACGAAATGTTAATCTACATTTTCATCTTGTATAGTTCACTCCTGCATCATCCAAGAGAGGGAAAAGGACATTAAAGCAGGCACCTTGAAATGAGAAGATTGTGGGGAATTTCAGTTTGTAAGATTATTTTTACTTTGTTCTGTTCCCCCTCTGACCGTCTTGCGTCCCCCTGGCCACTCAATTAGCCAGTTCATTCCTCCTGGCATTTAAACAATGTGGTGTTTTTTTTCCTCCCTAAGGTTGTCCAAACCAGGTGTGGTGCTATTGTTTGCAAACAAAACAAGAATATCTCCTAATGGACTTAAAATCATGTTCATGCCCAGTTAGCATCATCCCTGCAGGGTGTACATTGGGCATAGCATACAGCTGTCAGTCACTTCTTTGAATGATGCATGCCTGCAGACAACCTTTTTTCTTGGAACAAGTGCATTCTACAAGTTTCTCTGGTCCCATAAAACTGGGGAAACTGGTGCACTTTCTGTGTCCTGGGCATGTGTTCCACTCCTCCTCCTTGAGGGAGATAAGAGGGTTCAGCCTCTTCACTCCCTCCCGCCAGCTTCATCAAGTGCCAAAGCCACTAATCAAACTCTTATTTGTCCTGCAGTATGGTCAGGGTATCCTGGTTTGCTAGTGTAGCTGGATTTAGTTTGCCTATTGTAAAAGAGAACCAATTACTTTAGCTGCGTCGAAGAGTAAAATCATTTTGAAAAAAAAAAATTTTCATCATGCATTTAGTTTTCAAATACAATCCGTAACAAAATATCTTGGACTTTGTGCTCTCACATGGAGAAAGAGAGAGAAAGCAGTTGTAGAACAGAATGTCTATTTTGGGGAAGTTACCACCAAATACTGTAGCTCATATTAAATACTACTGAAGTGAATTAATACCAGTAAGTACCTGGTAGACTTCAAGATGTCTTGTAAGTTTGCTGTCAATCATACAGAAAGAGGATCATGAAAGAATGTAGGCATATGAACAGATGCTCAGAATCAGTTCCATAGAAGCTGCAAACCACTGAGTGAAGCAAATCCAGTTAAAATGTAAAATCTTATGTGCTTTTTAAGAGGTGTCAAAGAGTTATAGAGAAAATTGTGGCAACTAGTTCTTAAGGTATCTCGGAAGCAACAGACTAGGAAATTAAACTGGTTAAACAGAAGGAAGCAAGGCAGTGCAGTCAAATAAACAGAAACCTAGTCTCAGGAAAGTAGATCTATTTCAGTTAATGTTGCTGAAATCTGTTATTAGTTTTGCAGACACAAAGAAAGAATAAGGGTGGCGTGGGAGGAGGAATAGTGACTGATAACTGTGAAGGTTAGTGGAAAGAGGATCGCAGTAGTATCATTTTAATATTTTCACCTAGAATTTAATACTGAATAAGAGGAAAGCAAGAAAAAAGAGATACTTAAAATAAAATCTCAGTCTTGCGGGTCTGAATGGGTAGCACTGAGAAACAGCCCCTTGTTCTTTTGATGAAGAAAAGCTGTATAAATGAGATCATAAAGTGGATTCATGTTGGCTCATTGTAGATTATTTCACTGAATCTGAAACCTTCTAAATGGTTGTGCTGAAAATCTCTCTTTGCAAATAAAGCCCGCCCCCAGGAGGCAAGCCTCATATACATTAACCATGTAAAGGACCACACACACCCCCACATCCACACCCACTCACTCTCTCTTACCCTATATACACTTTAAGTGAATAGTCAAACAGTGAGAAAAGAACAGAGATGGTTTTGCTGAAAGTAGATTTGCATTATAAGTGTGTCAGATGTTTGGGACTTGGAATTGCCTTTGGTTGTTGTGTTCCCAATAAAGCTCCTGTATGAAGCAGTGAGACTTGAAGAAATTTATTTCAGCTTTCTTATGGAAAATTTAAAGCTACATTTTTACAGACCCTAGAAAAATATGCAGACTGGGCTCAGTTGTTAAGAATCTGTCTCACAGCTTCAGGGTCCAAGATTCAGTCCTACCCTTCAATCAGTGTCTGTATGGAGTTTGCATGTTCTCCCTATGTCTGCTTGAACTGTCTCCAAAAACATGCAGGTTGACTGGCTTTTTGTTAAACTGAGTGTGTATATATGTGTGTGTGTGTGTGTGTATATATGTGTATATATATATATATATATATATATATATATATATATATATATACACACACACACTCACACAAATCAAATATATATATATATATATATATATATATATATATATATATATATATATATATATATATATATATAGTCACTCTGACATCCACTGTTAAGAAATATTTTGAGCGGTTGATCAAAAAGCATTTGTCATCGGGCCTACCTCCCAATTTTGATCCTCTGCAGTTTGCTTACAGAGACAACCGATCCATGGCTGATGCCATATCAGTAGTGCTACAAAGCTCTTTTGAACATCTAGAGGGCAATGACAACTATGTGAGGATGCTGTACAGATTTCAGCTCATCATTTAATATGGTGATACCAATGCAGCTGATAGAAAAACTGGCATTTATAGGAATCAGTTAACATCTCTGTAACTGGATCCTGGACTTCCTGATTGAGAGACCACAGAGAATGAGTTTGGGTAAGAACACATCAAAGTGTAACAAAATTAATACTGGAGTTCCACAAGGATGTGTTCTCAGTCCACTGTTACTCACCATCATGACCCACAACCGCTATCCAAAGCAAAAGTCCAACCTTATCATCAAGTTTGCCGATGATATCACAGTCGTGAGGCTCATCACAAAGGAGGGTGAAAGAGCGTACAGAGAAGAGGTGGCATCAACTTCAGGAAAAAGAAAATAAACCATCCAGCACTCATGATCAATGGTGAGAGTGTAGAGAGGGTTAAGTGTACGAAATTTCTAGGTATAAACATATCAAAGGATCTCTCATGGTCGAGAAACACCAGCCAGCTGGTCAAGAAAGCTCAGCAACACATCTATTTTTTGAGGAGACTGAAGAAAGCTAAGCTTCTTCCTCATATCCTCTCCATGTTCTGTAGAGGTGCTATTGAGTGTATCCTCACCAGCAACTTTACAATGTAGTTTAGAAGTTGTACAGCTAGAGAAAGTGGTTAGTGTCACAGAAATGGGCACCCATCTTCCATCAATAAAACAATTTTACTCTGCAGGAAGCATCAGAAGGGCCACCAAAATAATACAAGACACCACTCATGCAGCTTAAGCATCTGGCATCAGGTAGAAGATATCGCAGCATCTGCTGTAGGACTACCATATTCAACAACAGTTTCTACCCGACTCTGGTCAGACTTCTAAATTCGAGCACAAGTCCCAGAGAACAGGACAATAACTAAGTCAGTTCTTTCTTTTTTCACAAATACCTATAGTTTGTTGTTTACTGCGGTGGTGGTGCTGCGGTAGCGTTGTCGCCTCACAGTAAGACGTTGTCCTGTTCGATTCTCAGCTAAAGCGTCTTCTGTGTGGAGACATGCTTGAATGGGCGTACCTTCGTTGAAGGTTGTACGTCAGGGCTGGCAACTCGGTACGTAAAAATCTGCTGCCAATCATTAGTGGACCGGCGTTCCGCTGTGGCGACCCCTAACCGGGAAAAGCCGAAAGATGCAACAACAACAACCTATAGTTTGTTGTTTAATATATACCACACAAATTCCAGGTTAAGTGCAATATTTATTTATATTATTCCTGTCAAGTGCAATATTAGAGAGACATCTTGGGCAATGTGCAATCTGTAATGTGTCTTTTATTTAAATGGGGCAGTTATAATTTAGGAGAGGGTATGTTTGTTCTGTATTCAAGTGTTGGAAATTTTCTGCTCTTTTGTACAGGTACTGGGAGTAGGATTGTACATGTTAGTTGTGTTCATTCTTTTACTCGTACGTGTTGTTTCACTTTCTGTTTGTAATCTGAAGAAGGAACTGATACATTAAATTTTGTTTAGGCTACATGTGTGTGGTCCTAAATGACAATAAAGTTTACGTTGAATCTTGAAAGAAAAAAAAAAAATATATATATATATATATATATATATATATATATATATATATATATATATATACATTAGTATAGTATGTACTCCTGCCCTTGTTACCCAGATTGTGGTTGAAAGGGCCTCTGATGAGTAGTTATCATACCTCTTTTATAAAGTAATAAGTTATACTAAAACAGTACCTTTGTTATTTCTGAGAGCAGTGAAAGAGACAATGCTACTCTCGTACACAAAACTGTAAGAGAAACATAAGTTATATAATGCGTGGTAGGCAGTGTGTCATAGTCAACGTACAGCAAGACATCGGGGACATTGGCTTTTTGTGGTGGCAACAGCAGAATCACAGAAGCAGTCTTAGAGGGGGATATTACATCCACTAATGATCTGTCACTGGACTCTGATTTCATAATCTCAAAATAAGTGATGTTCTGATGCATTGCTTACAAAATTGAAAAAAAATGCCCACATGCTTTGATGTAATATGTCAAGCTTCTTTGAAACATTTTTATAGCTGAGGGCATTTTCTATTCTGAAAAAGTGGGATATTTTTTAAATGCATAACAACACAGAAGGTTATCTGCAGTCATTTCTGAAAATTCTGTACCCGCATTCTCTTCATAACAGTAAAAATCAGAGTTCATGGATTTTCTTCTCTTTCTCTAGTTTGTTAAAGGTAATACGGCAATGACAATATGACAGTCTAGATCAAATAAATGTATTGTACAAAAGCATGTATTGTTTGTCATAGCACAGTTTGCAAGATTACATATATTAAATTTAATATTAAAATATATTCATACTTGAGAGGACTGGACTAAGGGTTTATGGGATTTTATATATACAAGCATGAAATAATTTGAAAGAAGGCTGTTTTGTGATGAGGCAGATTTGTTGCAACTGACTTCTAACCCTACAAACAACCCTTTCCAGTCACAAGCATTCTTTCCACCCCCTTCTGTCTTCACCAACCCCATTAAGGTCATTCATTGATAAGAAATTTGCAACCTTCTGGAGTTGAGAGATCAGTTCAGTTATCATTTTATTAAAGTAGATTCTTCAGATTTCATCCTAAACAAACTTCTCTGATTCTTGCCTGAGAATTATCTGGATCCACAGCATGTCCATACCCTGCCTCTTCTTCAAGCTGTAATATACTAAGGATGTTCAGCCTTCTCATCCTACCTTACTTTCTGCAGACCTTTAATAATTCATCAACCTCCTTCAGTCCTCTTCCTCCGGCATGATATGCTTCTTGTGGTAAAGTTAACAGCATGCATTTTACCTGGTGGTTTTACCTGGTGAAGCAGTCGTCTGTATGGTGTGAGAATATCCACTGGCTTAGGTTTGGAATAGAAAACTCCAGGCTGCACACCCAAGTATGCCATTTGCCCTATAAATAGTCATTCCATAGGTTCATAGAATGTTAATAGGCTAATGGCCCTTAAGCCCTTACAAGCCTAGCTGTATTTGTCTGAGTTGCCACAATTGTCGGTGGTTAGATGAGTGAAGTTCCCAGAGGTAAGGGTCTATGGAAGTTAATAAAGACTTCTGTCCAGGAGAGACATGGCCCCCACCCCAGGAGTGAATTTGTGATCACCTATCCATCAATCTAGGTTGCATTTTTAGAGGGTCAGGAAGGGGCTGTGTTTCACATGAATTGGAAGCTTGTTCCAGAGAAGTGGCAGTCTCTGGGAGATGTATCTATCTCTCCGGCATGACCTGTTCATGTCAGAGGCTAGATTTAGATCCCTTGAGGTAGTGACCCTCATGCGTTTTGATTTATGAATGTGTAGTATGTCCATCAGGGCCGAGTCAGAGACTGCCCTGTAAGCCAGGCACAGGTCTCCCCTTGGCAACCTGTAGGAGACAGAATACAGTGACAGGTCTTTCATTCTTACCATCCAAGACTTATTTTGTGTACCCTGTAATTTCTTGGTTTGAAACCTCTGTGGTCTGTCCAGTTATTGCAAATATCTGGTGAGGTACATGCAAAATGGAGAATTCTACTTAATTATCAGTCTGATGAGGGCCAAGTATAATGGAATTATAACATCCTTAGATCTAGATGCAGTGCGTTTGCCACTGTGCCACACAGAAGGAGCTCCTTACAACAGTGGATATGTGGTGCTCAAAGTTCAGATTGCAATCAACCTGAGTACCCAGATCACACACCACTGGGTCTACACTTGGGGGGTGCTGTCTATAATGTAATTATCAGGGATGTCAGCTTTCCCAAAGGGAGTAATACTCCATGTTTTTGCGTTTAGCTTTCATCTGTGGCTTTGTCTTTCAATCATTTGTCTGTATTAACCCTGTATGCAGTATATTAACAACATGGGGACCCAATGATTGCTCCCAGTTTGCAATTGTCAGTGAACTTGGTCAGCCACAGACTGTCGAAGTTTGCCTGGAATTCTGAGAAATAAATTCAGAACAGTAAGGGGCCCAGCACAGAACTTTGTGGTATGCCGCTGGTGACTGGTCTTTTGCTAGAGGTGAAGTCACCCAAATTTGACAGTGTGTGTCCTATCAGTGAGCCAGTTGGCTGCCCATCTGGTAATGTTCATAGGTTGGTACTAGGTTATCTGCCCTAGGGCCTGTACAAGCCTAGCCATAACAATTCCCTGGCTATTTCTTTCCACAATATTTACTTCCCTGTATACACTTTCATGTAATGTGCTGGGTTAATTCCCAATTGGGAGAGTTTCTCTATTGTACCTGAGTGGGGGGTTGTGTCAAATGCTTTGGCTAGGTCAAAATAGGAGGGTATGAATTTTCTTTCCCTCATCCAGGTCCTTGGTGACCTTCTGGAAGAAGTCCTCCATGTTTAACAGGCATGATCTACCTTTAAATATTCTGAACTGGGTTGGGTCCAGAGTTTGGAGATTACCTATGTCCTTGTTACTAAGGTCAATAATGATTCTTTACATGGCCTTGCAGATGAGGCCGGTTAAGCTTATGGGAATATAATTCCCAGGGTCAGTTGATGGTCTCCCTTTGTGCAGAGGGATTACTGTTTCTGCCCTCCATTATGGCAGATCGTAGCCAGTTCACAGGCTGTGGTTAAACAAGGATCCAAGTGAGTCTGCCTTTTAAACGACTTAAAACATGACCTAGCAATGTGGGATGTTGTCTGGTCCCATCGATGCTGTGTTTTTGGCCTTGGAGAGTGCCAAGATGACCTGCCCTCTTGAGATAATAGGCTAACAAATGGTGGCAGGTGTATTTTGGGTGTCATCCACAACCAGTTCAAAGCATAGCTGGGTATTCCCTTTTAGATTTTGGACATAGTTTAATAATTCCTTGTGATTATCCTTAGCTAAGGAGACTATTTTTGCTTTGTAATTAGCTTTAGAGGACTTGACAAGTTCTCTGATTTGTTTGTTTAAGCTAGAGAGAGATTTCTTCCTATGCTTAGCCAGTTCCCAATTGTTCTTGGACTTTATAGCATGATTATATTAGGGGTCCATCAGGATGGCATGTCTTTTTGGCAAGACTGACTTGGGGATTCAATAAACTCCATGTAGGCTTAGCGTGAAGCCTACATGGAGTTTACGTGTTTGAGTGTTGAGCTGCAGCACTAATTACATATGCATACCGCACATGTTTAAACATAAACAAGTGCAGTTTCATTGCCAGCAACAGTGTTGCCAGCCAGGAAACCATCTAAAGCAGCATGAATAAGTTCAGACATGTACACCTGCTTACCTATAGGTAAACTAAGTCTGCAGGATTGAGCGAAATGCCACAATGATTATCAGGGTTGTTTATAAAGCAGTGTATATAGTTCCAGCACATTACATGAACGTGTATACAGTGCAGAGTATTGTGGAAACCTGTGTCAGGCATACTGAATAAAAGTTGTGTAAATGATCAGTAAGAATACATAGACTGCATTATAAATAAATAGTCAGTGGAAGTGTGTATATTGAAAAGGGACACAGATGAATTGTAGCAATAAACACAGGGGAACAGGACAGATGAAACTTTGTAATGTACAAAAGATGAAGGCATGTCAATGAAGACAGCTGTAGCATGAACAGTAGCAACATATTGACATAATACAGTACGGACTGCACAATTATTGTATGTTATGTTACTGTCACACAAGGTGACATTTCAGTGGAGAGGATACTTCGGGATATGAGCATCCTGACATGAACAATGGACAGGACATATATCAAATATTGCCAAGTCAATGCCCCATGCTGATAGACTCCTACCCAAGAAGACTGAATGCTGTAATTCAAAAAGTTCCTCAACAAAGTATTAGTTTAAGGGTGTGCACACTTAAGCAACCAGCTTATTGTAAGTTTTTTATTTTTTATATTTTTCCCCCAACAGATTTGTTTTTCAATTGCATTTCACAGGTTATAGGTTACATTAAAGGTGGGAAAAGTTTAGAAATGATTTATTGTGGTCTCATTTTTTATATCACAAAAACATGGCATTTTAACAGGGGTGTGTAATCTTTTTATATCCACTGTATGTATGTATGTATATGTGTGTGTGTGTGTGTGTGTGTGTGTGTGTGTGTGTGTGTGTGTATATATATATATATATATATATATATATATATATATATATATATATACATATGTGTATGTGTGTATATTATATGTATGTGTGTGTATGTAATGTACACACATTCATACTCTGCATATTCATTTCCTAACCAGGTCAAGAGCAGATCAGTGTGGCCATCTTACTGGCAGTGTCAGTGGCGCAACAGGTAGCACAGTCACCTTGAATACAGAAGGCTGTGGTTCTATTCCCATAACAGCGAGATGGATTGCTGACAGTACTTTGGAGCATAAGGGGAGTGCTGAACTCTTCAGTGTGCTGTCCTTTGGATGTGACATTAAACTGAGGTCCTGTCTGCCTGAGTTGGTAGTAGCTCAGGTGGATGTAAAAGATCCCACAGCATTTTTGAAAAGAATAGGAGACTTTTACAATGACAACAAGCAAGAACATGACATAACATAATTGACAAAAGTAAAAGATAAACATACAATAAAAAATACTACAATAAAACATGTCCACTAATCCAACAATATAATTTTCAGAAAGACATATATTCCCCCACCCTTTCTTCCACAACCATTTCCTTAGCTTTCCCAGTATCAAAACAAATCCTGAATTTTGTTAAACAATAATTCTTCACATCTTGCCAACCAAATATGTCATAATACCCCAACAAAAATCTATCTGTCAAACGTGCATCAGTAGGCAAAGACTTATGGCAATATTCATACAGGATCATACATAATGTGATAAGAAACAGAAAATCAGTATTATAAGAAAGCAAAAGCATTTGCCAAAATAACTGAATTCTGAAACAATCTAAAAAATGTGAAAGGGTTTCCTTCAACATTACAAATATGACACAGACATTGATCCCTGACCTTGCTTTTCACGTCATCCTTAACCGGTAATTTGCCTAATCAGAGTCTCAATAAAAAGTTGTAAATTTCCTTAATATTTTGGAATCTGTTTTTTATAGTTAATAGTCTGTAAAATATGAGGGGGATATATATTCCCATGGTCCTTCAAAAAAGTATAAATGTGTGTAATAGATAAAAGAAAATGTAAGTTTCCAAGTATATTCAATTAAGATTTCCTTGTCACTCTAGTGGTGAGTACCCCCACCTGTCATGCAGGAGACTGGGGTTCACTTCCCTGACAAAGGTAAAAGATAGTGTGTAGATTTGGGTAGTGGTAAATGTTGTCACCTCACAGCAAAAGGTTCTCCGGTTCAATTCTTGGCTGGTGTGCCTTCTGTGCGGAGTCTGCATGTCCCGCCTATGTTCGCATGGGGTGCTCCAGTTTCCTTTCACATTCCAAAGACATGCGTCTGGCGTGTTTCTCCCTATGCCTCCTCTGAAAATGGGCTCTGTAACAGTCAGACTCTCCTGGTAAACAAATGCTAAATAAAATAAAAAATATAATGACAAGCCCCAAGATTCATGAAGCTTGGCGCAAGGACGGCGTTAGCCTTGCACCAACCATGCAACGTAGAGATGGCGCAGCAGCACCACATGCATATTACTGAAGGCACGCTGCCGTAATGGCCACATGCATAGGAAACATGTACAAGTGCAGGGAGCGTGTCCAAGCGCTACACGGAGGCGTGAACATGTCGGCTGCATACGCACAACCTAAAATGCTGACCAGTATAGCCTGCCTGTAATAGTAATCACTCCTGTCAGTATCTGTGGATACTGAAATGTATGCAAAGCATACAAGACAGTTTTGTGAACACCAAAATAAAAAGTAAACACAAAGGCACATAGCTGAATATTGAGTCCCCGTCCCTCGAACAAATGATATTTAAAACCCTGTGCCCATATTCCATTGTAGTGTCGATAGTTATACCAAGTGGAAGTGAAACACATCGTGTTAGCACACCACCAATTGCTAAACCTAGCCCAATGGTTAGGGTTACAACCTATCCTGCATTGTGAGGGGAGTCCCCCTCTAGGCAGGTGTGTCCATACCAAAACCATTATAAATGTCAAATGTCCTGTGATTGTAGGACATAATTATGTCCCATATTTTATGTAATAGTCCCATACAATACTTATTTCCATATATAAAATACCTAAATGTTACAAGAAACAGAATAAGCAAGTAAACGAAACAGAATAAGCAACTACACTGCTACAACAATATTGTTGTTGTTGTGTCTTTTGGCGTTTCCCGGCCAGGGGTCGCCACAGTGGAACTCCGGTCCGCTAATGATTAGTAGTTGATCTTTATGTGCCGAGTTACCAGCCCTGACGCACAACCTTCAACGAAGGTACGCCCATTCACGCACGTCTCCACGCAGAAGATGCTCTAGCTGAGAATCGAACCGGACAGCGTCTTACTGTGAGGCGACAACGCTACCGCAGCAACACCACCGCTACAACAATAAAAGCTTATATTTAGGCATAAAAGTACTATCCTTTGTATTGATCGTGGGTATGTCTTGGCCTGTAAACTCTGATGTGTGTCCTGAAAATTTCCCATCCTGGTCATATGAAAAGGTGGCAACCCTACCAATGGTCAGAGCATTCGCCCAATATCTGCCCATTCGCGTTCCAAGTCATCCTTGTCAGGACGGCCCATAGATGAACGGATATTACCCGGGTCTACCTACCATGTCATGAAAGATAAGTATTTGCGTGCATATATGTGCGTGAAGTACAGCATGTGGATGATCAGAAATGCTAGGGTAGTCCTCACAGCCGTATTGGTACCAGAGATATGTAGTGTACACAATGTGTTCTGTTGACTGTGCCATGGGCCATCAACTAGAGAAGGGATGGATGGTGTTTGTGGAATATGGGGGTGGGGGTGATGGGTAATGTAATAATTCGCAAAGGGGAGACTGGGTTGGATGCACAATAGGTGAACTGGAGGTCTACGAGGGAGCAGTGGGTGAATCAGGAAGATAACCAAAGAACAAATATTCCCATCCGTAATACAATCCCGCAAACATATGAACATTAAAAAGTGCAATGCATATGTACAGAAATGTTACTGGCACATACCCACATAATGGTCTGGCCTGAATTGAGCCATCCAACCCCAACACACCTGATTCATAATTGAATACCCATCATCCCCTTCACAGCACACCACCCCTCCCTTCCTGAACGTCCACCAAAACCACCCATACTCTGGGTGCTAGATAGACGCAGCCATATCTGCACATAGTGACCGCTACCCATATCTAGTAGGCAGTCTCACCCTAGGCAGTCTCAGGATCGCAAACTATGTATCCCTTGCATGTATAACCCTACCTTATTGCCATAAAGCCAAAGAAGGTCATCAGTCCCCACAATTTTTGGATGTCCCTCATGGGATAAGTATCTGTTCTAAACATTAGACTTGGTGTCACGACATGATGTCCAGTCCTGTATACATCTGGACGCAAGTTGTATGAGCAGTAGTTGTCCACAAGACTGCTCAGCCTCCAGCCGGTCCTGCAGAACCTACGACCTGGGATTAAACACCTGACCGTGATGCATGTCTCCCCACGTGCATTATCGGGAATATTTACCTTACACATTCGCATAGTGGCAGTTGGATATAGGGTGATTAAGGCACTTTAAAGCAGACGTAAGTAGGGTTACCACCTATCCCACTTTGTGAGGGACAGCCCCTTTTTGGGCAGTTGTGTCCTGACCGAATGTAATACAATGGCAAATGTCCTGTGATTGTAGGAAATACTTATGTCCCACATTTCATGTAGCAGTTGCATAAAACAGTTATTTCTGTATGTAAAATACTTAAATGTTACAAGAAACAGAATAAGCAACTAAACTGCTACAAGAATAAGCTTTCATTTAGGCAAATAAGTAAATTTCTAACCTTTGTACTGATCGTGGGTATGTGTCGACCTGTAAAGTCTGATGTGTGTCCCGGAAATGCCCCACTTTGGCCATTTGAAAAGGTGGCAACCCTAGACATAAGCGGGTATGCAAGTGTGTATGCACGACGGTAAATGGCAGTGACTCAACGGTGTGGGAAATGTAAATAAGCATGTAGGTGTATTTGTATGTACAGACCGATTATTTATATATATATATATATATATATATATATATATATATATATATATATATATACACACACACACACACAATAAATCACCGTAATATTTATTGTTATATATCAGGATGGTCATAGATGAGCACACCTCTGCATCCCCAACCACAGGTAGGATGCTAAAAGTGGAACGAACAATCTCCCCGTGTTAAGTCTGACTTTCAGCTAGGTACAGGGCAGTCCCGGTCCCCAGTCGGACAAGCCTAAACCTGGATGACCATATGAACACCCTGACAATCAAACACATGTATGTGCCAGGACTATAGGCTTTGGAGGTCTGAATATCCTCAGAGTGAGTCAACATGCGGCATGGGTCCAGAGCAGTAGGGAATAGGGAATGGCGCATGTGTAGTAGTGCGGTTTTCCCAACAGGAAAATGGATGCCTCCTGTGTAAGTGAAGTGATGAGACGTGTGTTCGGGTAACTGTGAACCATGGGTATACATATAAATGAAGCAGAACTCCAATAGTGTAGTGGTTAGAGCATCCGCCTAACGAAAAGGCATTCACGGTTCAAGTTCGACAATAGCACATATTTTCCTTGTGGAATGAATGTTGCTCTGCTGTAAAGCTGACATTTAAACATGTAAAGGTGAACGTGTGTATCACGTGGGACTATTAACCAGATCCTTTCAATCAAAGTGGTACTTTCATAATGAATAAGGCCCAAGTAAGCACAAATAAACGGCAGTAAACATATGTAATGCACAGTAAGCATAGGCGAGTACGCCTGCGCGGGTGTAAGCAGCACCCAGCATAGGAAATGTATGTTTGTATGTACAGATGTAATATATATACACACACACACACACACACACACACACACACACACACATATACACACACACACACACATATATATATATATATATATATATATATATATATATATACACCCACACACATATATGTGTGTATAGATATATATATATTTACATACATGTAAAATATATATATATATAAATATATATATATATATATATATATATATATATATATATATATATATAAAGAATGGACGTTGTAACAATAAAGCATACACAAGGGATTTGAAGGGAATCAAGTGCAATGTTGGTATTATATAGTGCTTTCAGCGTATGTCATAAAAAGCTACCCAGGAGTGAGCAGAGCACTGCTACTCGCACCACAGGCAGGGTTTTATCAGTGGGAGTAACATCGTTGAAATGCTATGTCTACTTTACACATAGACTGAATGTAGTCCCATGCTGGGACCTCTAAAAATTGGAAAACGCAAATGGCCGGATTACATAATCCCAGGAAACGCACGTATGTGCAAATATACATGGCGAGAGACCCCGTGAATTCACGAGGTGGGACAAAATGTGTGTAGGGCCCCAAAAGCTCTGGAGATGGCAATGTGTAAAGGTGTGTCATGGCTGCGATAAGTGGATAATGGATGTTACGCATGTAAATTCAACACGGGTGGGGTGGAGGAACTATGGGTATGCAGTTATGGATCCAGGCGTGCCAGGGTTGGATGGGCCTGTTCTAATGGACCACCCCGTGGAGGTCAGCTAGGTCGTAATAGGTATATATGCATACTCACATGCAGACAACAATATGTTGAAGTACAAATTTTGTAACACATGCATTCCATTTGTTGACATAAATAATAGGAATGTGCCCATAGAAATATCGACAGTAGATGGAATAATAGGCTGTGCAGAAGAGGGACGGATCGAATCACACTATCACATTCCAATTACCATTGGAAATCCATACATGAACATATAGCGACATCTGTCTGCTGTATAACGTACTACATACAGATTACAGGATAACTGGAGTGAAGTGTCTGTGTTCTAATGAATAAGGCACTAGTATACTGGTGAAGCATATATAAACACCATTATGCATGTGTAAGTGCGTATGAGTGGGTAATGTATTGACACACAGATGTACACATGCATATAATCATGTATATATATATATATATATATATATATATGTATGTGTGTTTGTGTGTACATAGACATATATATATATATATATATATATATATATATATATATATATATATATATATACACACACACACATATATATATATATATATATATATATATACACACACACACACATACACAGCATGATACGAATACACATGTATGAATACATATGCAGATATATCTGTATATATTAATGTAAATAGAAAAATATATGTTACAGTAAATATGCACATGTATATATCTAGGTTATGTTACAGCAGTTACGGGTAACATATGTTCAGACTGGGCATATGTTGGTGGGAGGTCCAATCAACAAACGTCTACCTCCCACCCCCCCCACCCCCAGCTAGACCGGTGAGACATACAGACATGCAATAAAGGTAAATACAGCACTGCTTCCCAGACCACCGGCAGGAAACTACCAGTGGGAGAGATCTACAAGGTCTACAATTTAAACATGGACAGCGACGTCCCTTGTGGGACACCAAAAATGTTGTTCTTCCAGGCAATGTGAGTAAAGAGTACTGCGACCAGTATGTAGCTGTACACGGAACAGTAGGTTGTGCAAGCCTATTAACACATGGGTTGACACAATGTACGACATGTGTCCCGACACTGGGAGAGTGGGCAGTGTGTAGGGGTGTGTTCATATCCCATCTGGACCCACAGTAAGGATGAGTGCTGTAGAGTAGTGGTAGATAGGGGAACTATGTGTATGTGATTATGGGCCTAGGCGTGCAGGTGTTGACTGGCAGATGCGTATTACGACCGCCCCGTGGGTGTAAGTAATATTCCGATGTGGGTGTAGCAGACGCCCATACTTTAAGAGCACATCTACTGGACAGTCCGTAAACCATTGGGGGAACACAGAGACCATATCATTGAACTGTCCCTGATTACGAATCAGACTCTAACACAGTCCCAACTAAACCCTCCTAGAACTAGTGATATTAGGAGGAAAGGTGGTGGAATACAAGTAATGAATAATGACAACATGTAAAAGTCCTAAACAGCATGTACCTCAGAGAATATGTATGAATACATGTGTGCTCTGGGTCCATCAATGTGTCAGGTTAACAGCACCAACCTTCTAAATATGTCCCTGAGGTTGTTATGCAATGTCCCTGATTCAGTGTTCATTCTTCCCCATTCGTATGAGAGGTCTGATAGTGAGAGAAAGCGCATGTTCCACCGACCACCTTAGAAAGTTGATAGAATAATAGGGTTGGGGTTACCACCTGTCCACCTTTGCGGGGGACACTCCCCTTTGGGCAGTTGTGTCCTGCAAAATAAAAGTAATTATGGCAAATGTCCTGGAATTTAGGGCAAAGATTACCTATATTGTCTGTAGTAGTTGCATAAAACAATTATTTTGCACCCGAAACACCTAAATGTTATAAGTAACAGAATAAGCAACTATAATGCTACAAGAGTAACCTTTTATTTAGGCAAAACAGTGACGTACTCCACTTTCTACTGGCTGTGTGGGTATGTGTTGCCCTGCAAAGTCTGATCTCTCTACATACAGGTCCTATAGAGTTGCCACCTTTCCAAATGGCCAAAGTGGGACATGTTCTGTAGAAATGTCAGAATTTCCAGGACAAAACATACCTACAGTCGTGCATAGTACAGGATTATACTTATTTGCACAAATAAAAGCTTAATCTAGTTCCATTTGAATTGCTTATGCCACTTCACATAACATATAGAAGTTTCATATATAAAATAACTGTTTTATGCAACTATTAATGAAATGCAGAATGTAATAATGTCCTCTAATCAGGACATTTGCTAGCTATGTCTTGATTATTTTCTCAGTGTCCCTTGCAAAGTGGGACAGGTGGTAACCCTAAAGTCCCACCTTGGCCAACTGAAAAGGTGTCAAACCTATAATAGGTATGCGGTAGCATGACTCGGCCGACGGATGTGGCTCCCACAACCCAACTGCTTATCTGTATTGAAGAGTCTCTGTTCCCATGCATCAGCCAGACAGGAACAGATTGTATCCAGAATACACAAATATGATTAATTCACTGTACGGATCGCTGATTCTGTACATTCGAACACCATGCCGTCGCTTAATGGGCAGTGATTCCCGATACTCTAGTCATATAGTCCGATGTAATAGGCATCACAAGGTGGGAGCAGATTGTATGAGGAACACACAATTAATATGATTAATTCACTGGACAGGCCACTGATTCCGTACAGTCTAATGCCATGCCATCGCCTAATGGGCAGCCATTCCTAATACTGTAGTCAGGATCGGCCTTAGGTCAACTGGTGCCCTAGGCAAAGGGCACAATGGCACCGCCCACCACACCACGCAGTGCCCCCATCCTGGTTTACCTACACCAAGTAAATACTGGTAAAGTGCCCCCACTAAAGCGGCACCCTAGGCCTGCTATGATTGTAGTCATGTAGTCCGATGTGATAGGCATCACAAGGTGGGAGCAGACTGTATGAGGAACACACAAATATGATTGATTAACCGGACAGGCCTCTGATTCCGTACAGTCGAACGCCATGCCGTCGCCTAATAGGCAGCTATTCCTGATACTGTATTCATGTAGTCCGATGTAATAGACATCACAAGGTGGGAGCACATTGTATGAGGTACACAGAAATATGATTGATTCACTGGACAGGCCGCTGATTCCGTACAGTCAAACATGATGCCGTCGCCTAATGGGAAGCCAGTCCCGATACTGTAGTCATGTAGTCTGATGTAATAATCATCACAAGGTAATATTGTGGTCCTCGCTCCCACCCAGGGGTGTGAGTGACAGATGCAAGCACCAATGTCAACGCATTTGCAAGTGTGGGAGTGAGCGGGTGTAAGCGTGTTTGGCCATTATGTGAGTATTGCACTGGTAAAGCAATGTAGAGGCTAACCGAGCGTAAGAGGCTGTAACCAGAGGTCAGCAGTGCTTAACACCAAGCAAACCTGCTCCCAACTGCTTTAATGTGCCTTACTCCCTCCATATCCAATGAGCTTGTTCTGCCCTGCAACCAAATAAACGTCCTTTGCAAGGGTCGGAACCAGGACCCTGCGCACACAGCTAATGTGTATTACCAATACGCCATGGCAGATACACAGACAATGGACAGTACCACAAACATATCGTACAGGGCAGTCATTCGACAGTATAGGAATGTATCCCATCATGCAGATGTATATGTGAGTGTTTATGTCCAGCATATAGGTACATACATATATAGAGATGCATCAGGAACATACCATGTGGCAACAAAACATTACAAATGAATGAAATGGGAAACAACAGCGATGCCTGTATTATATAGTGGTGGTGCTCTATGTGATCACAAGACTCCCTCAGACAGACGTGTGTCAGTCATACACGCAAATAGTGTACATTGGCCATATACATCACTCTGTGCATGTAATGTACATTAACACAACAGTATCTGTCCAATCATTATGTGTGAACAGTACTCTTGCAAGGTGCTGTGTGCAACATCATCATCATGATTAAGGTAAATGGGGTAACCATAGAAGGACCGGTAGTGTTGTGTGTACAGTGGGGTCATCCACATCACATGTACCTGGACCATGTAGGAGTGATGTGCATACCAGGATTGTATGCCTGAGGGACAGGGGTGAGGATAACAGGAGTATGTTGTGATGCATATTACAAGGGTTTCATGTGTCCAGTGGGCACGTGTGTGTAATGGACAGCTATGTATAGGGCAGATGTTGTCCTAGGAGCCGAATGGCCTTATGTGTCCGTAGGTGAGGGTCAGATGTTGGGGAAGGAGTGTAGGTATGGCTGTGGAGGAAAGGTAGGATCACAGAAAAGAAAGCATACAGGGTTGGTATATGACATGTGGGGGGTACACCCTGGATGGGGATGGGTCTTTGGCATTCAAAAGCCCATGGGAACAGTGGGACGGAGGTCCCCAGCCATGTGCAACTGCCACTGCACCTACACAGCTGCAGAGGAGGCAGTGCTGGGGGCTGTCCAGGAGTGGCAGCATCACCCTGTAAATGTGACACTCCGACCTTGAACTGGTGTATCTGGCTTCGTAACCCCTTAGGGAGCCACCAATGCAGCATATCCGGGACCACACGACAGCAGATATGTACCTGTCTGGTCCCGCTCCTAGTGGGGACATGCTCCATCCTCAGTGGTGGTACCACCAGAAGGTGGTGCAGAGCCAACGGAGGTTGATGTCTATGGCTGGGCCCCAGATGTGCTAGTGCCATGGTCAGCTGAAATGGGACAGGAGGTTCTGCCGGGACCTCCCAACCCATTCAGCCTATGGTGTTGCATTTTAAACCCACATATGGCTTAGTGATAGACAACAGCATACAGGATTACCTACGACAGTATGCATAGATATCACCAGCAACCCAACACAACAGATGGTATACATTTGCAGAGGGAGCACAACACTTGCATATATACTGCATGCCAACTGTACAGTGTGTAGTAGAAGTGTGAACGCAGCTATGAACAGTTGCCCATCATTGGCTTGTCAGTGGGAATCCCACACAGTGTCTGTCATACCACTGTCTCATGTGACACATGTCCAGTCAGGGATGCGATGGCAGTAACACATCCCTATTATGTACTGTCTGCAGTCCTCACACCATGCTTCTGCTGTTTACAGATGTGTGTTCAGTGTGTAACACAGGAAAGAAATGGTTGTACACACTGACCAGTTCACAGATGGCCCTACAGATGGGGGTCACTCATGAACAGAGTGCTGTCATGTCGGTATTATAACATGCAGAATAGCCATTACCACACACATGTTAAACAGGCAGGAGTCTCAATGCAGCATAACCGCACTTACATGCTGTAGTCATGTGTGGCACATCACCCTCCTGACTTTAGGCAATTTCCCACTGTGGAAAATGATTGAGGTACATCCAGATATTTTCTGTGATGCTGTGTCAGAACACCACATCCAGGTACCACTCACAGCGACGGTCATGGCCAGATAACATGTTTCCCTAGATAGTGTACTGTGTTTATCATGTGGATGGCTATGGGAGCACCATCACAGCTGTACCGCATGCAATCAGCTAGAGGAGGACTGCAATAGGTGCAGAGGCAATCACTTGACCATTTCCATCACTTGCAGTATACATGCTGCTGCTGTGCAGGTGTATACCTTCACATCCACCAGAGAGTGTGTGGGTGAGACAGGCAATGTACACCAGGGGAGGGTTTGGAGACTTAACTATTAGCATCATCTGCCACACGCTAAACAGTACAGGGGTCAAACCCCTGACTGCTCATTACTATTACATGTGCATGACTTTACTACATGTGCCACAAAGGCGACATGTTGCTGTGCTGTAAGAACATATGTGTGTAGGTGAGTGAGTGACATCTGCAACAGATATAGTAGACATACATTAGGTGTGGCACACGTCTGTCCACCTGAACGGATGCCATTGTCACCACAGCCGCACTCTCTAATGGACATGCATTGACACCTTTGCCAGGGCCACAAATACACAATGTAACTACTTAGTTTGCCACACTGTAGTAATGCACAGGACCACATGCACCACAGGGGATATCTGGAGGTTCTATGGGCTAGGGCATGTGAATGTGCTTGACAACTGTTGGTATGCCAATGAGGTTTATACTGGGAGTGACTGTGGTTGGGAGCATCACAACCCACACGCAGATACAATGTGCCAGTACTGGCATGCAAGTATGCATTGCTTCATTCGTGTGTAGTGTTTGGCTGTGCAAGATGGCTCTACAAGGCTGGGTGAGGGGTAATCCTTGCCATTGCATCACCCGACAATGGTGTGCAGTGCAGGGGTATAGTGTCTGCAATGTCCCACACAGATGGGTACAGTATTATATGGCCTGACATCCTGGTTACCAATGTAGGGCCATAGCTTTGCAATGCATGCCATGTCTGTGTTTGATAGTCCTTCACATGGACATTGCCTGGGATGTGCATGTCCCACAATACTGTACAGTGACATGTACAGGTGTACCTGGTTTGGCAGACACATGTTGTATACACAGCCTGTTATACCCCGATATGCCAATACTGGCCTGGTGTGGCGAAACCTGCTTATAGTGAGCAGGTTGGCCCTGCACCTGCATGGATAGTATGATACAGGTATTCCATGGTGTCAGTGGCATGGGTCCATACACGGCACATGTGTACAGCATTGTCTGGCGTTTGTGGATCACATTTGATGGCACCACATATGTTGCAAGCATTCAGTGTGGAACATAGTGAAGGCACAATGTCTGCATATATGTGCCTATTGTACTGCTGTACAGGGTGCCATGTCCTCTGCATTCTCACCATGCCTACTATCTGTCCTCGATGTGCATGGTACTAGCAACATAGTGGGATATCCTAGGCAAGATTGTTTATGCATGGCACATGGGTGCGGGACGTATACCTGGTACTAGTAGGGCTGCATACTTAGTTCACCAGGCCTTTTGCCAGATGTATGGGTATGGCTTGCCAACACAGTCCCGTGGCTGACTGACAGCTGTACTCCTCATGAGGTGGCCAATGTGTCATAAGACGGATACCATATAGGAAAACTACAAAACCCGCTCCCAAACTTGTCCAGTGGTAAGTCAATCATGGCCACCTCTACACAGACACTGACAGACAAACACACACACACTTGCCATGTCCTGTATACAAATCTCTACCGTATCACACTGCAGCAATACGCGTTTAGGGCACGTGCTACAGTGAATATTGCAAAGCACTGTACTTCTCACGCAGGCAGACACACACACACACACACTTGGCATGTCTTGGATTAGAACACCAACCTAACTACTTTACTATACTACAGCATTACGCAGTTACAGAATGCGCTACCGAGATTACAGGGACACAGTACTCCCAGAGGTGTATTTGTAGATGGGTGACATCAGCAGCCTTGCCAAAGGGGGTTATAAGAAATGTATGGAGTGTGAGCAGTCTAAAAGCATTACTCAGTCCTCAGGCAAATGGGGACACACACATACACACACATACACACACACACACACACACACACACACACACACACACACACGTCAAGTGTGGGACTAGAACACCAACCCAACTACTTTATTACACTACAGCATTACGCAGTTACAGAACGCGCTACCGAGATTACTGGGACACAACACTCCCAGAGGTGTATTTGTAGATGGGTGACATCAGCCTTGCCAAAGGTGGGTATAAGAAAAGTATGGAGTGTGAGTAGTCTAAAAGCATTACTCAGTCCTCAGGCAAACAGGGACACACACAAACACATACACACACACAGCAAGTGTGGGACTAGAACACCGACCTAACTACTTTATTACACTACAACATTACGCAGTTACAGAACGCGCTACCAAGATTACTGGGACACAGCACTCCCAGAGGTGTATTTGTAGATGGGTGACATCATCAGCCTTGCCAAAGGTGGGTATAAGAAATGTATGGAGTGTGAGCAGTCTAAAAGCATTACTCAGTTCTCAGACAAACACACACACACACACACATACACACACACACACACACACACACACACACACACACACACACACACACACACACACACACATGGCAAGTGTGGGACTAGAACACCAACCTAACTACTTTATTACACTACAGCATTACACAGTTACAGAACATGCTACCGAGATTACTGGGACACAGCACTCCCAGAGGTGTATTTGTAGGTGTGTGTCATCTGCTCTGCCAAAGGTGGTTATACGAATTGTATGGAGTGGGAGCAGTCTAAAAGCAATTTACAGTCCTCTGGTAAACGGGGACAGACATACACACACGCACACACATGCCAGTGGTGAGAATGGAACACCTGCCTATTTACAGATTACTATTACAATACTGCATACTTATGAGTCGCGCCACACAGACTACACATTTCAAGGCTGTCATTATGACCTTCTTGGAATGCGGACATCAACAGGGATGCTGGCAGTTAAGATGTACATACCTGTGAACCAGTGTGTTTAAAGTAGGAATCCATCCTGACCTGGAGTATGCCCATCTGTGGAATGGATGACTACTACCACTATACAGGGTTACAATGGCCATGCCCATACAGAGAGGCACATAACCGACACAAGGTGTCACTGGGCATGCTCACACACTTAGTAGTACAGGGTTGTTCGGAATGCACTATGTGTCCATCTACACAAGGATATACTGGGCAAGCTCATACGCTTAGTAGCACAGGGCTGGTCGGAATGCACAATAGCACTACCACCATATACCTCAGAACCTATCAGTACCACCATATACCTCAAAACCAGACATGTGGGCCATAACACAGTTACGGACCGCTTCAGGTGGTGTCCCCACATACATAAAGGCCACTCACATGTACTGAACGGTCCCCCTATGAAAGGCATCACAGATGAGTCATGTGCAGGACACAGTGTCACATGCTGCATTCTAGGATGTAAACCTCAGACACCACCATGCCCTCGGACCACCAACATGCATCCATACATGTTGTAGGACATATAAGAATACACCACCATGTAACACTTGACCTGTGTACTGTACCAAGCTCTAGATCAACTGTAGAGAGTACCCATGTACTGACAGAGTTGCATCATGTGTTATGCAATGATACCATTGTCTGTAACCAGGTCAGCTGTACACATACCAGGGGCCCTCGGTACTTTACGCCATTAGCAGATGACTGTTGCTGTACACCAGTACACACCCTCATGAATGGATATGGCATACATGTACCTGCCCTGGGTATGTACATGCCACACACACACACACAACATACATGTAAATAGCATAGCTGCTGTTGTCCTTTGTGCAAACAGGTGGCTACAGCCATTACACACATGCACATGGAATGTAGGTCCATGGCTGCTGAATGCTAACAGTGCATACGTTGTGATATCATTATTGACAGAGGTAACATTCCCTCTGTACCGGTCACCCATTACACCCATCATATCATACAACAGTCCATGTGTCATGTATGTCATTACACATGTCCACCAATTGCAATGCCTACAAACATGTCCAAATGTCAGGATTGTAGGACCTACACACCTGTACACGTAGTGTTGTGCATTCAGATAACATGCGTGTGCAGTTGCTGATGTATGCAGGTGATGTGTATCCTAGTACATCATGCAGTTGCAATGCAGCCTCAACATTGCCAACTGTATATGGTGATATGCTGAATGTATGGAAAGATGTACCTCTGGTATGGACAGATGTGTGGAAATAACTAAGTGGTGGGGCATCTTTGCAGATGGATGTTTGCTGTGGACAGCTCACAGGTGTGTCACAAGCGGTCCTACAATAACCTGTGTAACCGGTAAGCAATGGTTTTGTTAATTGAAGGGCATAACACACAACTTAGTGGTCAGGGTGACAGCGAAGGTAAATCACTTGACACCTGTTAATAGTTAAGACGTCCCATCTGCATATATCAGCACTGTTGCCACAGGAAGCATCAGTACAATTTGTAACACGTGCAATACTGCTGTACGTCTGTCATACATATCATGAGCTAGGCAGGTCTGAGATTCACAGTACTGGCAGGTGTGGTTGTGTGTGTGTCCATATATGTCACGTATGGTGGGGAATACATCTCAATTGTTATTCACTCTCCTGTACACTAGTGTACACATCTGTACAGACTGCATTGTAGAAAGCAGGACATAGGTAGGGGCGTGTATCTCACACATGTGAGGTATCTGTATGTGCATGACGTAGGTGTATTCAATACTGAATGCCACAGTGTGTGTATGTAGGGCTGTCTGGTGCCTGGGGTGAGGATGTTTGTTACCATACTGAACTGATAAGACCCCTCCCCCCATCCAGGTGATGCATTCTACTATCCATGTTGATGTCCCCGATCTTAGGCCATACTGACTACCTGTACATGTGTATTCTCTGTGGTGCATCATGTAGGTGCACAGTACTGTAATGATGATTTGCACATAGGCAGGGGTACTCACCAGTAGCAACTGTGTGCGAGTATGTCTTACTGTGTCAGTAAATCCATGAGTGTGTGGGTGTGTTACTGTGTCACTGAATACATGTGTGTCAATACCTGAGTGTGTGGGTGCAGTTGTGTGTTGGCATCCTGTCATGGGAATGTGTATTACTGATTCCCAATGAGGCATCACACTTCCCACTGGCCTCTACCCTTGTAATCAGCTAGACCATTCTCTTACCTCACCACTCCATGTAACTGTACCTGTGATGTCACCCTTTATGGATGTCACGTCTGTAGCCACAGCTTAATATACAGCTATCATGCTCTTGGATCAGTAGACGTGTTTTTAATGTGGGACATTCTCATTGGTATGTGGCAGCTACACGGTGCTTGCTGGTATATTCATACATACCTGTGAGTAGTCCACATTGACATATGGAACACACTGACATCCACTAGCACATGCAATTAGACCTGAAGGAGGACAGCAGAACATCATTACCAACATGCAGTTACTGTTGTTACACAAGACACATACTGTTAACAGTACGAAATGCATTGTACACCTGCAGTACATGGTATTTCTGCTGCCTGTCAGCAGTACTCAACAATTGTAAACTACACTTATCTTCCTAGTCTGTTCACCCTGTGCATCAGACCATATGAGCATGTCCCTGCACCGATGGTGTGGATGTCAGGGATGTGGCACAGGCATCATCATATGCACAGGGTGATAATGTTTTCCAGAGACCTAGGCTGCACCATTGGATGACATCATGTGTGTGGGTTAGGGCCTTTGATTTAATTGGGCATGTGTGGATGTTATGCATGTGTGTGTTGCGGTGTCCTACATATGTTTCCAGTGTGTGCGTGTATGTATGCACACAGTTCTGCCATGTGTCTGGCCTACACATGGGGTATTATTGACACCTGCAGACTGTACAGGCGAGATTTTACAGTTCACGGTGTCCGGCCACGGGCATGTGACCTGTGCCTGCCAGGGGTTGCATGGGCACTACCAGGCAGAGGTGCAGAATGGGTACTGTCTGATGTCACTTGTCCAATGGAACTGTGTCCCTGTTGGGACCATTCTGGGCCACATGCACATAGCCTGCTGTGTTGTGTTGTGGACAGCTCAGCACCAGATGGACGGCTGCTGCTACTGCTACTATGGGAGCAAACATGTGAGGTAGCTCGTACACGTAGACCTGAAACAGGTTATGTAGCAGGCCTATGTCCACGTGTCCGATGCCTCACTCCTACCAGATTTTCCAACACAGACAGCTCACACTCGCAGATTGTCATGCCACGGTCAAGTACTCCAACCATGTCAGCCAACCATCTATCCAAAGCTTCAGCAATCTGCTGTTGAGCATTTACCATTGCTTGGATGATGATGTTTAAAGAATGGACAGCAGCCCTCTGTAGCCTCTGATCTTCTCTGTTGTGCCGTACAGCACATGCCTGTGCCTGCATTACAGCCTGAAATATGCATCTGGTGACATCAGCTGCTGCACTCTGTCTTGCAGGAGCATGTTGGCCAGAGGTCCTCCTACGAACAGCACTGGTCACGTGCCTGTGTGGGGCACCACCAGTCAGTTGGCAGACACTATGGTGTGCAGGCACACCTTCCATAGCCCCCGCACTTTCCTGTTCCAAGCTACCACGCGCCAGCTGTCCTTTCTCTATGGCCACTGATGATGGGGTATGTGCAGGCATGGGATCTATGTGCGGGGATGAGGGGGATATAGCTGGCATGACAATCAATGGCACAGTTTCAGCCCCTGACAACTCTGCCTGTGACTCAATCATACATTCGTCATCACTGCTAGAGTCTGTGGGGACACTAACATCAGATGTACCGCAGGAGGGCAGTGCACCTACATCACCTGTGAGGGCAGACAAGAACTGTACATTACAATCTATACAATACACATACACAGACACACATGCATGTGATATGACAGAAGGCATGCAACATGCATGTGATACGGCAGAAGGCATGCAGCGCAGACAATAATAGTGGTAGTTATCATACATTCCTGGGTTGCACACAACAGCATGCATGTGTCATAGCAGAAGGCATGCAAATTACACAATCATAGTAGTAGCATACATCCCTGTGTTACACCATGTAGACCAGCACAGGTTAACAGTACACCTGCCTGATGTGTGGCATAAGACCTTGACAATCACATATACTATGACGTGATCTGCTGACGTGTGCAATGACATGCATACATGTTTAACACAATGGTGTCCTGTCAAATATACAGTGGGGCAATGGTGTCCCATTGCAGTGTTGTCTGTCCGCCCTACAGATATACTGCACATTTAGCTGATGTGCATGGCCATTGCAGGGAATCGTGAGGCGTCTCTATTGCTATACAGTGTGAGTTTCAGACACAGTTCATAGCCATGTACCACACCAAGAGGATTACTGACCTCAAACAGATGACCTATGCAGCCCAACCTAAGAAACTCCAGCTGTACTCCGTTGCATACTGCATATTCACAGGTGATCTCTGCTTGACATACAAGGCCCATGTCCAACCCAGTATTACTGGATATGCTCCACCAAAACAGAGGCCCCTGAGAGCCACATGCGCTAGGGATATACACTTAACCACAACAATGACTAGGACATGCTGGATGGATAGATTCCTGACCCGGACACTCCCCATGCTTTGGAACATGATTCCAATGTACATCAGGCAGGGCCCCTCACTAGCTCTCTTCAAGGGAAACCTTGACGTGTGGATGGGAGACAGACATGTACCCCAGGGATCACTGCAGTGGCTCTGCTGGACAGAGGCATAGGAAACTAATGGCTCTGCTGTTCAGAGGCACAGTGAACTAACCTATGGGGGGTGGTGGCGAAAGCCAACACACTCTAGCTAGGCTTATAAATACCCTTGGTAAGGCAGTCTAGTACCTACCTTTGCACATATTACATGTCTTATGTGCATGGATAGTTAACTAGCTCTTCCATTTGACTTTGCTGTCATGCTGATAAACTGTCGGGTGACTAAAAGACATATGTATCCTGTTATTGTGTATTTTAAATGCCAATAGACATATCTAATGTTTGCCTAACATAACAGTAATGTAAATTGTAATACATATTTGCCTACAATACTGTGCATTACACAGTTATTGGCACAATATCCCACAATGCAAATCGTAATTGCACAGTGGTCCAACCTTCGACATGTTATTCTCAGTAATACACCCATACATATGGCTACCATTACAATATATCAACATATACTATCCCCTGTTATAGCACATACTTGTTGGACCAGCCCTGCCACTGACAGCGGCTTGTGAGGAATATTTCTGTTCAAAGCCCTTATATACCATCCCTTGTAGTGTATGCGGTGTTTGCCTTCTGACCTACAGCAGTACACACAAATACTACAAGCATTACTATGCTCAACAATACATCACTACAAGATAACTGTTTCCACTATATGGATTGTGTGCACTTTAAATACTACAGAAAAGGTACTAAATACACAGACATACTGACTGTTCTACATACCTTATTAGTAACCCGAGATGTCGTTAACTGTTGATTCAATCCTTTTCAGTTTGTGTTTCAATCTTCTTTGTAACTTTCTGCTGGTATATACGGATGGTTTGAATGTGTGATAACCCATCCTTTTCTAGTTAAATATTGGTAACATGTGGTATCCTGACCACCAGTTGGTGTTCCAAAGTAGTTAATTAGATGCACATCAGCTGCTCAGCTACTCCATTAGCCGATACCATGGCAACAGTGGTGTATAACTGAGTACTCCTTTTGGGCATTGTCCGTTTGCCTTACTTTCGAGGAAGATGGCCTGGATGTGTTTGTGATATATTTCAACAGCTATATGGAGACGGACAGAGATATATTAGCTTCATGACTCCCGTGGATTGTGTGTAATGGCTAGATGATTTTGTTCTGCATGCGAGTACAGCTGTTATATTTCAGAACATTGCTACTTATGCAGGGTTTGTTTGTACCTGATACTTCTGCAGATGCTTAAGTCTGGCAAGGATGTTTGGGCAATTCAAGGCTGTATGGCTATGCATGAACTGTTATGTGGTTTACAGTGTGCTCACCAGACATCCTTGATTTGGTGTACAAGTGTAGCATACTGTGCTGTTACTCAGTAATTGCTAACACATCCCGGTGTACACACAACCCTCTGAAACGGGATTAGTGCAAACAGACCCTGTAACATCAGCAGCTGTTCCATTGTATAACAGCAGCTATTTCACATAGGGCCATGTTAGTGTCTCTCTGACAAGGTATGTTAAGGCTTCTGCAGATGTCGTACAGTGAGTGAATGATTTGTGATGTTATTACAGTTTGTATTGTAATTTGTTTGGGTGTGGGGGTGATGGTGGGTTTGCTGCTTTTATACATAATCAATATGTGTGTGAGGCTTCCTTCCCTATTTGAACACCTATCCTTTAGTGGACTAATACTATGGTAATTGCAGGCTGATTCATTAAGGCACTGTTACGTGGTTCCTGTATAGCATGCAGGTGATGTTAATCCTTGAATCCCTTCTGAAATGCATCAGAATGTAATAGTGTTGATACATGAAAGCTGTGTATTTCTGTCATAGGTATTTGCAGTCATTGTAGTTATGTTGGTGAGTGACCCTCGTTGACTAGGGTTGCAACCTTTTCATATGGCCATAGTGGGGCATTTTCAGGACACGCATCAGAATTTACAGGCCGACACAAACCCACTGTCAGTACAAGGGATAGAACTTTCCTTTCTTGCCTAAATATGCGCTTATTCTTGTAGCAGTTTAGTTGCTTATCCTATTTCTTGTAACATGTAGGTATTTTAGATACAGAAAGAATTATTGTATGCAACTATTACATTACATATGGGACATAATTATGTCCTACAATCCCAGGCATTTGCCACGTTTAATATATTTGGTCATGACACAATCGCCCAAAGAGGGACTGTCCCTTGCAAAGTGGGACAGGTGGTAACACTATCATTGGCTCATGTCCATAGGACATATTTGTAATAGTGTATAGGCATATACTCTCCATATCCTTTGTTCATAAAGGCTGGTAGTGGCAGAATGTGTGATTGCTATGGTCCATGTTATACACATATATGAACACTTCAACCGCTGTATATGGGATACCTACGGAATCCCGAAACCACACAGTTCCACCGCACACAGTACTGGGCCCAGACTCCCATACCCCACATTACCGACAGTGACAGTAACTCACGAAAGTAACACGAACATGGAACACACACACTCACACACAGACACACTGCTACCCACCACATCCAAACAAACCATCTTACACTACGTATGAGCAGGTGGCCAAGTCCCGCTACACCCCCCCATGTAGGTATCTGCACCCCCCACACCTCCCTACTTTAATATTCTACCTCCTAGATCGCGCAAACAGACGCACAAAGCTAACCCTCTCTCCCACATTACAGTCCCCCAAGAACACACACCACACCCAGAACACACACTTACACACACTACAGCCCTAAGAAACACAGTTACACACAGTAACCTACCTGAACCGCAACACCAGAAGCACTGACTAACTGTCCCTTAACATCGTGATTTTACACCTTGTGCATCTGATGTTCCGGTACTGTGTTCTTTCGGACCTTAAGCCTCGGGAGTACGTGCATCGGTATGTAAAGCCGTCTGTATGTGGTAGGTATCCCATTTATATGTATCTCCATAGTTATGTAGATGTTGTTAACCTATCTATATATCTACATATATATGTATATCCCATATATATCGACATATCTCTCTCTCTCTCTCCCTCTCTCTCTCTCTATATATATATATATATATATGATGATGTGTGTGTGTGTATATATATATATATATATATATGTATATATATATATATATATATATATATATATATATATATATATATATATATATATATATATATATATATATATATATATATACACATTAATATTAATATTAATAAAATAAAATTAATTAATATTAATATACATTACCAGGCTTCAATTCATACCACACCTTTCGGCCACCTAACCCAGAAAGAAGCACTAAAGGCAGAGGCGTGTCCATATTCATTAAGGATATCCACACCTCCAGGCTAGTTGCACAGCATAATGCATCCGAGATTATCCAAGTGCAACTAACTGTGGGCAAGACCACAATCCAAATTGTAGCTTGCTACAGACTCCCCACCATGCCCGAGGATTCACACTCCTCATTTCTTGATACACTGGAAAGTATTAGGGTACAACCCAACACCCTAATAATGGGCGATTTCAACTACCCCACCATTAACTGGGAAAACTACTCATGTACCAACTCTTTTGCTCAACGTTTTCTAGAATTCATAAATTCCAACGCCTTGGATCAACTTATTCACACCCCCACCAGGGGCAGCAATATCCTAGACTTGGTCATTACCAACGTGGGAAACCGGTGTTCCACACCAGAGGTCAATTCCTCGTTGGTCAGATCCGACCACAAGCTAATCAGCCTAGACATCCACATCCCACCCCAGCCCCAATTAGGGAAACCATTGTAAAAAACTTCTCAAAAGCCAACTTCACACTTCTTAAGACAGAAGTGGCAAACTTCATGGCACCCATGCAGACGGACAGTAGAGGTATGACTGCCGAATCCTACACAAATGCACTTTATAAGCACTTACACGAGTGCATGGATCATGATATCCCTAATAGAACCAAGATGTTATCCTCCAAAAAAAGGAAGCCAATCTGGTGGTCCTCTGCCATAAACAAACTCTACAACAGAAGAAAGAAACTGTTGCAAAAAAGAGTAAAATCCCATGACTGGAGGAACTCCCTGGTCAACCTCAGTAAGAAGCTGAGATCCCTCATAAAATCCTCCAAAGCTGGTTACGAAAACAAAATTGCCACCGACTCTAAAGACAACCACAAAGCATTCTATAGCTATGTCAAGAATCTAAATGGGAACACTCAGATCTGCTCTGAGTTACAGCATAATGGCACTAAATATACAGAACCAACTGATATTGCCAACATCCTAGCAGATAGGTTCAGTGCTAACTTTACCCCACTCTCATCCCCTAGAGGGCCCATCTCTATACCGGAAGAATGCAAAGTTCCTATAATCACGGCTGCACAGGTAAAAAAACACACTCTACAAAGCCAAGAACACAGCATCCATAGGACCTGACAATATCCCAGGCTGCGTTCTACACGAACTACAGAATGAACTGGCACCCTAAGTACCATGTTCAATCATAGCCTCACCTCAGGCTTTGTACCCACTGAATGGCGCACCGTGACAGTTATCCCACTCCACAAAGGGGGAGCCACGACGGACCCCAGGAACTACAGCCCCATTAGCCTGATGAGCCTGGTCTGCAAGGCCATGGAACGTATCATCGTGGAACTCATAAACAAAGACATTGGTAATCTCCAAACTCTGGACTCTACTCAGTTTGGATTTGTAAAAGGCAGATCATGTCTCCTAAACCTGATTGACTTCTTTGAAGCAGTCACCAAAGCCATAGATGAGGGTAAAAGGGTAAAATGGTTCACACAGCTTATCTAGATCTAGTCAAGGCTTTCATCACCATCCCCCCACTCTGGAATTATAGATAAGCTCACTAAACTAGGTATAAATCCCTATGTCACAAGATGGGTTGCCAACTGGCTCATGGACAGAACCCACACTGTGAAAGTAGCGGATTCCAAAGACATCAGACCAGTGACAAGTGGAGTACCACAGGGTTCAGTCCTGGTTGCACTCCTGTTTGGTGTCTACTTCTCTGAAGTGCAGGCCAACACAGAAGGTCTTTGGCTAACAAAGTTTGCAGATGACTGCAAACTAGGAGCCATAATCGAAACTCCTAACGATGTGGACAAACTACAAAAGGGCCTCACTGAGACAGATACCTGGTGTCAAAGCCATGGCCTGTAGCTCAATGCCAAAAAGTGTATTGTCATCCCCTTTGGTAAAAACTCTGTACCCATGAACTACCACATAGCTGGTAATTACTTAATGCAGAAAATGTGATGAGACCTTGGGACACAGCTGGACAGTAGTCTCTCCTTTGATAATCACATCGCCACAGTGGTCAGGAAATCCTTCTACATGGCTCATCTCATCATAAAAGGATTCTCATCCAGAAAAAGAGGTCATTGTTCCCCTCTACTCATCACTCATTAGACCCATTATAGAGTACAATGCCACTTTTGGTATGTACCTCACAAGACATCTACAACAACTGGAAAGACCACAGAAATACCTCACAAAGAGGATTACTGGCCTCAACAGATGCCCTATGCAGACTGTCTCAAAAAACTACAGCTTTACTCCATTGCATATCGCCTACTCAGGGGCGATCTCTGCCTAACATACAAAGCTATGTCAAACCCAGAGCTGTTGGACATGCTCCACTTAAAGAAATCCCAATCCCTCCGAGCTACATGCTCTAGGGACCTTAACCTTGTTACCACAATAAACAGAACATGATGGAGGGATAGATTCCTGTCCCAGAGACTTCCCATACTCTGGAACAGACTACCTATCTATGTCAAACAGAGCTCCTCATTAGCACTCTTCAAGAAAAATCTTGATGATTGGATGGGAAATGGGAAATTCACCCCGGGGATCACTTCTGTGGCTCTGCTTGACAGGGGCACAGGAAAATAATTTTCTTGAGTGGCGAAAGCCAGGGTACATTTTTTGGCTAGACTAGGGCGGATAGCCTAGTACCTACCTATGTACCTATAAATATATATAACATACACCTTTCATTGGGTACATGCCGATTTGTCCTATTTCAACACATTCCTACCTTTTGTGTTTTATCCTGTCAGTATACACTACTGCCATTGGTACATCTCAGGTAGCTTAGTGGTCTGTTATTGTGAAGACTGTGTACATGGTTGCATATTCTAATCCTGGCAGTGATATCTTACCTCTCAAAGCAGGCACTGGTAGTGCAAGGGTGATTAACGCACATTTCAGCGGTTGTGTTCCACATGTTTACTATTCTTTGGAGAACTACCTGTATATGCAAGCTGTGTTTAAGGTATACTATGTAACATGTAAACATCTGAGAAGATTCTGGTCAGGGATACTCCCCATTATTTGGAACTACATCCCTGATTACATTATACAAAACCCCTCACTAACACTCCAGATAATCCTTGCAGAGTGGGTGGGGAACAGTGGATACACCCCAGGGATCCCGCAATTGGCTCTGCTACACAGAGGGACAGTTAGTTAATCGATGGGGTGGCGACAGCAGACACTTTTTGCCTATACTTATGAGTGGCCTCGGCAGTTGGGCATGTACCTACCTATGTATCTGTGAACCTCTACATAAAGTATGGACACATGCTGATAGCTTAATTTACTGTTCAGGTATTGACTTACCTTGTACCAGTGGCAGTTGTGTGTACAATAGTTGAGGGCTGCCTATGTAGGATGCACACAGTAGGCCACCTATACATGACAATTTACATGTGGTCGTGTGTGTGTGTGCCATCCATGTTTGCTGTGTGTGCAGGTGGAGAAGGGTGTCAGTCCATGAGTACCTACACTGTCAGTGTGTGTGCTATACGTTCCCTCTTTGCCAAGGCATGGGCATACTGGGCACGCCTCCGTCTGCCTACTGGGGCTAGCACAGGGTGTTTGTGGTCTGAGTCCCTCTGTGCCTGTGGGTCCCTTGGCAATGGTGGTGGGCTGTGAGGGCCTTCACCATTCTGTCTCTGCTGCAGCTGTTTCTACAGGATCATATTGTGTAGCATGGCAAATACTATGAAGATGTGGGCACACATGCCTGGAGAGTAGTGCAAGGCTCCACCAGATATGTCCAAGCAACAGAACCATGATTTCAGCATCCCAAACACACGCTCTATGATGATTCTGGTTTCTGCGTGTGCCTCATTATGGCATTCATGCATGGCTGTGTGTGAGTTTCTGATGGGAGTCATCATCCACGGTTCCAGTGCATAGCCAGCATCCCCCACCAGGTGGTCATATGGGATGTCCTCCCTGGCAAATACCTGATACAGCTGTGAGGCATGCCAGATGTGGGAGTCGTGATAGCTTCCAGGACTGCCAGCACACACATCCATGATAATGCCCTGGGCATTGCACACGACCTGGCAGTTGATGGAGGGGTATCCCTTACGTTTTATGTAGCGCCTACCCTGCTCACCGGGTGGTGACTTGATGTGTATGTGCGTGCAGTCTATTGCACCCAGTACCTCTGGGTAGTCTGCCACATGGTGGAAGAGACAAATATTGCTGGCCAACTCCTCCTGTGTTCGGGAGAAGTATATGTGCTCATTGGCATGTGGTAACATGGCATCTAGGAACAGGAGTACCCTGGATGCTGATGCCTGTGAAATCTACATGATATTCCCAGTTGGCCTTTGGAAGGTACCTGTGGCTAGTATTCTCAAGCTTACACATACCTTTGTGTCCACTGGGATGGGTTCCCCTCTGTTAGTTCTGACTCTGAGGTGTGGCTGGCACAGCTCAACAAGTTGCTGTATGATGTCCCTGTCCACCCTGTAATGCTCTACTATCTCCAGATCTTGTAGCCCCTGGTAGGTTACCCTAGGTCTGAACCCTCTTCTCCTCCAGTGCCTGAAATGGTTGTCAGCATCATCCTCCACAACACCGTCAGTCTCCAACACATGCTGGTGAATCAAAGCTATGGCAGCCCCTAACATATACATATTAAAAGTTCCCCGTCTGTATACACCAGTGGTGCACAGTGTCTGGGAATACACAAGTGTGTGTGTGTGTGTGTGTGTGTGTGTGTGGGGCTTTCACACCTTATACTATTGTGCAATGGATGATGCTGGTGTAATTGGGTGTGTTTGTGCTATTCCAGCTGCAGGGTATCTTAATTATTGGTTTTACAGCAGGTACTGCTATTGTGGGGCCTTTGGTGTTGACTTACGCTTGGCTGCCGTGATTCATCTATTGCCCTTTACTTCAGTTTTCAACCCGATTCCCCTCCCATTGTCAGACATGCATCCAGCTGCCGACTTTCTTGTTTTGTATTTTCACAACCCAGGACTGTGTTGGGAAATGTGTTATGTAGCTGATCTACTGCAAGTTTGCTTTGTTCTGCTGTGACAGTTCTCTCTTCTTTGCTGTATGGCACCTCCTCTTTCCTGTTCGGCAGTTAGCTGCTAGCAGCCTTGTTAGCTGTTGTCTGTGGCCCACTGTGAGTTCTTAGGTGCTAATTACTCATTTGTACTCCAATTACCATGCTGCAGCATTTCCTTATTGTCTTCCTGTATTCTTCCTGTTTCAGCTGTGGTGCACGCCGCGCACAGCCGTTTACCGGGTTTCGTGCGCGTTTTCATCCACGTTCACATGAACTTTCGGTTACCTTGTGTGCTCTCAGCTAAGCAAAGCTGTGGCTACTTCCACACCCCTATCCTGCGGCTTTGCTTAGCAACAGGCAACCCGGATTAGCAATGATCCAATGTGCTTACAGCTACGGTGGCGCACCCCTCTCTTGATGTCATATTTACCTCCAGGCCACTCCTTGGTGTTGTACCGCTATGCCGTGTGGTACATCCTTAAGCCAGTGGGGCATTTGCGATTCAGTATTACTTGACCCATTTGCATGGCATTGACTACTAATTCCTAGTTACCGCACGGAACACTGTCACAGACCCTTAGCAACCCTTGCGCTGTGGTTGTGGTTTAGCATGCGTGCCATTGACTATTATGGGGATATCATGAATTGTGTTACATTGCAGTTTTATGACATCTAAATATATTTTCCTTGTGATCCCGTTTGCGCACAGATGCACTGCGGTTTTACTTTGTTTTAGTGTGGACATGACATTAAATGTTATTTTTTATATGTTGTGCATGTTTTTTTATGCCATTGGCTATATATTTAGCCATTGGCATATATTAACATTATAATATGTAAGTTTGGTCTGCTTACACTACACCTGCACCACTTCATGAATCGCTATATACTTTCATTTGCATGCTACACTGCTGCACATGGAGTAATTAGCATACATGCGCTGGGAGCTGCGCAGCTCTGACGTACGCTGGTAGAGCACGTGGAAACTGCTCATACCTAAATCGCTCGGCGGCCATATTTGGCGCTAGATCACCGACGCTACTCTGGCAGCTGGCGCAAGCTTCATGAATCCCGGGGACAGTCTTCTACATTTACTTATAAAGACACTCTCCAAATTACCATTGCATTTTTTCAAAACAATTTACTAATCAAATCCGGTAAGTTATGTTGCATCCTAAGAAGTATCCAGTATAAATGCAGAGAGGCAAAATATACAATAGTATTAGACCTATTCCACAATCTTTTTGATAAAAAATAACATATCTCTTAATAGGAAGTCCAAAACCAATTGACCAATCGACCTGTCTACACACTTGACTTGAAGAAAAAAAAAATAATTAAAAATACAACTAATGCAATCCTTCAGTTAAGCGCTTTTGTACTCTAAGTATTTTTGGGACTTCATCAGAACCATGTGATGCCTAATTAAACCGCTTATAAAAGCCTTCTTCATACACCCACTTTACTTCAGTTAATGCATTTAATGTCACACGCACTTTATAAAGAACTTTTAAACTAAAAACATCTTGCAAAAAATTCCCATTAAATCAAACCAGTGATACATGAAAATAAAAATTGAGTGAATAAAATCTGCACAATAAATGGCCAATTTACAAATTTCTTATTTCTTGCTGTTCTCATTTTCTTAAAGCCTAGTGAAAAGGCTGCATTCATACCTAGCTGCCAAATCATCTCCTTGTATAATAAATGGCTTTGTTAGTCACCCCCATAGCAAGAGCTTACAGTTTTTTTCAAAACACGAAATCTAAACTTAGTAAAAATTAGACTATAGTATGCCTTGCTAAAGTACTTTTTCTGTCATTCTTTATTATACTTTGATTTATGTTGATGTAGTCTTCTACTCAGAGTGTTCTCTCTTTTACCTATATAGAACGCTATACACGAACAGCACTTCACCATGTATACAATCTTATCGATATTGAATTAAACCTAGCTTCCTCCTCCATTTCTGTATAATATCCAACATCCCGCCATGCTCATTTGTATATGTAGAAACATTGCCTGCAACATTCACATCTTGTGGTCGTATATAACCCATAACTATTAATCAAGGTGTGTCTGTCTCGAATCCTTTTAATATTCCTGTTCTTGTAAGTGAAATTTGGAGGATTGGGGAAGTCTATATAACTGCCTTATAACCTGTTTAATATCAAATACATCTAATGAGCAGTGGATCACCATGTTATTCACTTCATTATTAATCATAGTAGTTATATTTAAATCACTTCCCTGTTTATTTTTGATTAATATGTGAGCCTGTATGAATAATGGGTACATAACATCCTTTTCTTTGTTGGAAAACCTGATTGTAAAATTCATCTATAAACCCTTCATGATATGAGCCCAGTTCTAAAAACATCCCTTTTATTTTATTAAACTTATCTATGCACCTATCCTGTTTCGATGCAAGTCTCAAAATTCTTATAAACTGGTTCCTTAATATCCTCTCTTTTGATGTAAGGAATCGCTACTTGTATATCGCAAAAATGAATTACTGAATTTGGGCTTTCTACATATAGAGGTTTCAACATTATTTTGCAAACCCCTGTGTATTTTCACATCCAAATAATGGAATTCCTGTTCATAGGTAGGTACTAGGCTATTGGCCCTAGGGCCCATATAAGCCTAGACAAACTGTACCCTGGCTTTCGCCACCCAAGAAAATTATTTTCCTGTGCCCCTGTCAAGCAGAGCCACAGAAGTGATCCCCGGGGTGAATTTCCTATCTCCCATCCAATCATCAAGAGTTTTCTTGAAGAGTGCTAAAGAGGAGCTTTGTTTGATACAGATAGGTAGTTTGTTCCAGAGTATGGGAAGTCTCTGGGACAGGAATCTATCTCTCCAGCATGTTCTGTTTATTGTGGTGACAAGGTTAAGGTCCCTAGAGCGTGTAGCTCGGAGGGATTGGGATTTCTTTAAGTGGAGCATGTCCAACAGCTCTGGGTTTGACACAGCTTTGTATGTTAGGCAGAGATCGCATCTGAGTAGGCGATATGCGACAAGAGTAAAGCTGAAGTTTTTTGAGACTGTTTGCGTAGGGCATCTGTTTGCGTAGGGCATCTGTTTGAGGCCGGTAATCCTCTTTGTGAGGTATTTCTGCGACCTTTCCTGTTGTTGATGTCTTGTGAGGTACATACCAAAAGGGGCATTGTACTCTATAATGGGTCTAATGAGTGATGAGTAGAGGGGAACAATGACCTCTTTTTTCCTGGATGAGAAACCTTTTGTGATGAGGTGTGCCATGTAGAAGGGTTTCCTGTCTACTGTGGCAATGTGATTATCAAAGGAGAGACTACTGTTCACCTGTGTCCCAAGTTCTCTTATCACACTTTTGGTGTTGAGTAGACTACCGCCTATGTGGTAACTCATAGGTTCATAGGTTCATACTAGGCTATCTGCCCGAGGGCATTTACAAGCCTAGCCCATCGTTTTGTGGCTTATGCCACCCCTTTAGTATGGGGAACTATACCCATTATTTTGCTGTGCCTCTGTCGAGCAGTGACACTGAGGTAATCCCTGGGGTATATCTGCGATCTCCCATCCATTGGTCAAGATTTCTCTTGAACAAGGCCAGCGAGGTGCTCTGCCTCACATGTACCGGGATTTTGTTCCACAGCATAGGAGTCTTTGGGTGATGAATCTATCCCTCCAGCACGTCCTATTAATAGCCGTGTCGAGGTTTAAGTCTCCCACCCTTGTGGCTCTGATGGATCTAGATTTTTTGAGGTGAAGCATATTCATCAAATCTGGGTTTGACATGGCCTTGTATGTTAGGCAAAGGTCACCTCTGAGCAAGCGTGGCGACTGAATAGAGCTGGAGTTCTTTCAGTCGGGCAGCATAGGACAGATTTTTGAGACCCTTTATCCTTTTGGTGAGGAACTTTTGTGGCCTCTCCAGCTGCTGCAAGTGTCGGGTCAGATACATTCCGAATGGGGCATTGTACTCAATCATTGGTCTGATGAGTGATGAGTAAAGGGAGACTATGACCTCCCTTGATCTAGATGAGAATCCCTTCATGATAAGGTGGGCAATGTAGAAGGTCTTCCTAACTACTTTAGCTACATGGGTGTCGAATGACAGACTACTATCAACCTGGGTCCCCAGGTCCCTGATAACTTCTTCTGTGCTCAGTGGATTGCCAGCTATTTGGTAGCTAGGGGTAACCTTGTTTTTCCCAAAGGGTATGACTATGTATTTTTTGGCATTTAACTTTAGGCCATGGCTCTGGCACCAGTTATCCGTTTCTGTGAGACCCTTCTGAAGGATATCTGTGTCAGATGTGTTTTCTACTATGGCGCCCAGTTTGCAGTCATCTGCAAACTTTGTCAGCCATAACCCTCCTGTGTTTGCTTGTACTTTGGAAAAGTAGATGCCAAACAAGAGTGGGCCCAGGACTGAGCCCTGTGGGACACCACTTGTGACAGGCTTTGAGTCTGACATGGCGCCAGCAACTCTGACCCTGTGGGTTCTGTCACTCAGCCAGTTTGCAACCCATCTTGTGATGTATGGGTTAACATTTAAGCTGATGAGTTTTTCAATGATACCCGAGTGGGGTATTGTATCGAAGGCCTTAGCCAGATCGAGGTAGGCTGTATGGACTGCCTTTCCCTCATCAATGGCTTTGGTGACTGTTTCGAAAAAGTCAACCAAGTTTAAAAGGCATGATCTGCCTTTGACAAAGCCAAACTGGGTTGGATCCAAAGTCTGCAAATTCCCTATGTCTTTATTTATGAGGTCCATTATGATCCTCTCCATGGCTTTGCAGATAAGGCTTGTCAAGCTAATGGGCCGGTAATTTCCACGGTCAGTGGAGGCACCGCCTTTGTGAAGTGGGACCACAGTTGCAGTCGCCACTCCTGGGTACGTATCCAGAGGTAAGACTTTGATTAAATAGCTGTCCTAGCTGTGGGTTTAATTCCTCATTGAGTTCGTGGAGCACACAGCCGGGGACACCATCAGGTCCCATGGATGCTGTGTTTTTTGCTGTGGAGAGAGCAGTTCTGACTTGGGCGGTGGAGATGTTTGGGGGCTGCAATCGTTTGGTATAGATATCTCTCCTTTTGGGGGGGTGAGAAGTTTGCACTGAACCTGTCAGCCAGTATGTTGGCAATGTCTGTAGGATCAGTAATCTTCACATCATTTTGAACTAGTTCTGAGCATATCTGGGAGTTTCCTCCTAGGTTTCTAACATAGCTAAAGAAGGCCTTATGATTGTCTTTTGAGTCTTTAGCTATTTTTCTCCCGACATTTGCTTTGGATGATTTTATGAGAGCTCTTAGTTTTTTACTTATAGTGATCAAGGGTGTCTTACCTTTTAAGGATTTTGCTCTATCTTGTAGTAGCTTCCTCCTTTTGTTGTAGAGTTTGTTTATGGCTGGGGTCCACCAGACTGGACGCTTGCCTTTGGTACAAAGAGTCTTTGTTTTGCTTGGGATTGCCTTATCCATGCAGTCCTGCAGGTGCTGGTAGAAGGCATTTGTAAGTGATTCAGCGGCTTGAGTACTGTTTTCCATGGCTCGGGGCCTTAAAGGAGACCACACTAGTCTTTAGAAGTGTGAAGTCGGCTTTGAGAAGTTCTTTACTGTGGTCTTTTTATTTCAGGTGGGGTGGGATGAGGACCTCCAGTGAGATTAGTTTGTGATCTGATCTCACCAGTGAGGGGTATACTTCGGTGTTGAACATTGTGCTCCCATGTTCGTGATGATGAGATCAAGTATGTTATCTCCTCTTGTGGGGATGGTGACTAGTTGTTCCATGGCATTTGAGTTTATGAATTCCAGGAACTTTTGGGCTAGGGTGTTTGGGCTTGAGTAGTGTTCCCAGTCTATATTAGGGTAATTGAAGTCACCTAGTAGGATGGTGTTTGGTGATACATTTATCCCCTCTAGTGTTTTCAGGAAGGCCATGTGAGGTTCCTGAGTTTGTGAGGGTGGCCTGTAACATGCTACAATTTGCAGAGCAGTCTTGCCTATGGTTAATTGCACCTGGATGGTCTCCGATGCATCGTGCGTTGCCACCAGTCTTGAGGTGTGGGTGTCCTTGATGAATATGGATACCCCCTTTCTTGGTATTGTCCGGATTTTGGGGCGGAACGCATGATATGAGGTAAAACCTGATAGCGCTGGGGTGCTCTCAGGAGCCTTGAACCAGGTTTCTGTCACAGCACAGACATCGATGTTCTCCATACTGAGAAGGGCCTCGAGTGCGTGCATTTTGAGATTTAGACTTCTGGCATTGAGCAGCATTACCCTTAGTTTTTTTCCTTTTTGTGTTCTAGGGTGGTAGGTTTAGAATTTGAGCCTTGCCTAAAAAGGCACTATGGGGTGGCAAGAGCCTTTGCCAATATCCGAATCCCAGGGTGACAGGTGCAAGCCGTCCCTTAAAGCAGCGTGGCTTGTCCAGCATGTCATCCCAGGCAGACAGACACTGGATCCCCTTTGAATGACACCAGTGTTTAAGCCAATTGTTAAAGCTGATCATCTTATCTCTGTATTGTGGCATCATTCTTGGTGAAGGTAGGATACTGCTCAAGGTCAGGGTCATACCTGCCTGGGCTACATAATCAGAGAGCTCCTCAATGTCTCTTTTCATGTAGTCCAAGGAGGTGCGTCTCAGGTCGTTTACACCAGCGTGGACAATGACTGAGTCATATTTGTACCTGCTGTTGAGAGACCTGAGTGCTTGCGTTATGTGGCGGATTCTAGCGCCCGACAGGCAGCTTACTGTGACCTTCTCCTTACTCAGTCTGGTGAGCGGGGCGTCAGTGTGTCTGACTATGGAGTCACCAATGACTAGTGTGTCTGGCATTGTGTTTGGCCTTAAGGGCTGTGACTGTTTGACACTCTGACTGTGAGGTCTATGTGTTGCAGGTGTTGTGTTCTGAGGTGGTGGTTGTTTGGGTGTCTGCTTTGGTGGCCTCTGCTGTTTTGGTAGATTTTGATCAGACCCTCCGAGTATGTCTTTGTGTGTTTATGTGTATGATTTGAGGTTGTAATGGTACTATGTGAGACTGGGTCTATAGTGTGTGTGGTAACTTTCTCCTCCTGACTGGTCTTGCCAGTCCTATGTTGAGAGAGCTCAGCCTCCAGTTTGGCCGTATAGTTGCATCTCGCATGTATTTGTGTTTTGTGGGAGGAGGAGAGGGTTGTCTGTGTACATGAGGCAATTGTAACATTGCCTCAATATTCCCAGGTTCACCAGCTGAGCAGGAGAGGACACTAGCAACTGATCCTCGACATGCTAGAAGGATAGACAAAAACTTTAAAAAAGATTCAGGGGACGTGGGTGACCGAGAAATGGGGGGTTACCTTTTTGGGGTACTATCTATGACAAGAGTGCCGTATCAAGGTAATAAGTACTGTAGGAGCAAGTGCTAGGTTTAACAGATAGAGAATAGTCTACTTGGAGTCAAGTAGAGATGATCTTTTTAGTTATAGGATACGCTGATTTGATCAGTAGTATAGTTCGAGGAAGGTAGTTTTAAGGGAAAATTTGAAGAGTGGACTTTAGGTAGCCCGAATAGTTTAAACCTGCTTAACTAATTTGCGCTAATTCGCGCCAAAGCGTGCTTTTATAGCAGGGGGCTGGAAAAGACAGGAAATGACCCAAAATGGCCAATAAACTACAAGTTACTGCCTTAAACCACTCCTCTGAGGACAAACCGGCAGCTCAGTACTCCCTACTCCCACTAGTGAGTAAAGAAACTACCCCTTGACCAAACAAGGAAAATGGAGAAAACAGGAACCAAGACAAAGCCCAGGGATCAGCAAAATCTGATCACTGGAACAAACTATTAGAAAAGTATGGAAAACAAGAGTATTTTTTTTTTTTCAAGTTTTTTTTCAGATAGGCAGAAAATACAATAAATGCTGTGTTTTTCGACTAAATGCTATCAAAAGCTAGTACACTTGAGTGTATTAGCCTGTTGTTTAACTTTAAGCAAAACTTAAACAAGCAAGTGCAATAAACAATTCAAGCTATTAAAAACAGTAAAAACAGGTAATAGCAGAATAAAACAGGCAGAAATAGCAATCGAAAGGCTTAAAAAGTCGAAAATGCAGACAAAAATACTTAGAATCTGGAAAGTTTGTCTTTTCTGGTCTCTGCTGCTCTAGGAACTCTGCTGGACACCACGAGGAGCTGTGCTGAGTTCTCTATAGCCAGAAAGGCCCGCCAAAGCGTGCTTTATAGCAGGGGGCTGGAAAAGACAGGAAATGACCCAAAATGGCCAATAAACTACAAGTTACTGCCTTAAACCACTCCTCTGAGGACAAACAGGCAGCTCAGTACTCCCTACTCCCACTAGTGAGTAAAGAAACTACCCCTTGACCAAACAAGGAAAATGGAGAAAACAGGAACCAAGACAAAGCCCAGGGATCAGCAAAATCTGATCACTGGAACAAACTATTAGAAAAGTATGGAAAACAAGAGTTTTTTTTGTTTTTTTTCAAGTTTTTTTCAGATAGGCAGAAAATACAATAAATGCTGTGTTTTTCGATTAAATGCTATCAAAAGCTAGTACACTTGAGTGTATTAGCCTGTTGTTTAACTTTTAAGCAAAACTTAAACAAGCAAGTGCAATAAACAATTCAATGGGTACAGAGTTTTTACCAGAAGGGATGACAATGCACTTTTTGGCAATGAGCTTGAGGCCATGGCTTTGACACCAGGCATCTGTCTTAGTGAGGCCCTTTTGTAGGATGGTCCACATCATTAGGAGTTTTGATTATGGCTCCTAGTTTGCAGTCATCTGTGAACTTTGTTAGCCAAAGACCTTCTGTGTTAGCCTGTACTTCAGACAAGTGGATACCAAACAGGAGAGGACCTAGGACTGAACCCTGTGGTACTCCACTTGTCACTGGTCTGAAGTTGTATTTAGAGTCTGCTACTTTCACAGTGTGGGTTCTGTCAGTGAGCCAGTTGACAACCCATCTTGTGACATAAGGATTTATACCTAGTTTAGTTAGTTTATCTATAATTCCAGAGTGGAGGGTGGTGTCGAAAGCCTTGGCGAGATCTAGATAGGCTGTGTGAACCACCTTACCCTCATCTACGGCTTTGGTGACCGCTTAAAAGAAGTCTATCAGGTTTAGGAGACATGATCTGCCTTTTACAAACCCGAACTGGGTAGGGTCCAGAGTTTGGAGATTACCAATGTCATTGTTTATAAGTTCCATGATACTGTTCCATAGCCTTGCAGACCAGGCTCATCAGGCTAAGGGGGCGGTAGTTCCCGGGGTCCATCGTGGCTCCCCCTTTGTGGAGTGGGATAACCGTTGCTGTGCGCCATTCAGTGGGCACAAAGCCTGAGGTGAGACTATGATTGAACATGGTACTTAGGTGGGGTGCCAGTTCATTCTGTAGTTCATGTAGAACTCAGCCTGGGATGTTTTCAGGTCCCATGGATGCTGTGTTCTTGGCTTTGGAGAATATGTTTTTTACCTGTGCAGCCATGATTACAGGAACTTTCCATTCTTCCGGTATAGAGACGGGCCCTTTAGGGGGTGAGAGGGGTAAAGTTAGCACTGAACCTATCTTCCAGGATGTTGTCAATATCAGTTGGTTGTGTATATTTAGTGCCGTTGTGCTGTAACTCGGAGCAGATCTGAGTGTTGCCATTGAGATTCTTGACATAGCTATAGAATGCTTTGTGGCTGTCTTTAGAATCAGTGGCAATTTTGTTTTCGTAACTAGCTTTGGAGGATTTTATGAGGTATCTCAGCTTCTTACTGAGGCTGACCACGGAGTACCTCCAATCATGGGATTTTACTCTTTTTTTTGCAACAGCTTTTTTCTTTTGTTGTAGAGTTTGTTTATGGCATGGGACCACCAGATTGGCTTCCGTTTTTGGAGGATAGCATCTTGGTTCTGTTAGGGATTGCATGATGCATGCACTCGTGTAAGAGCTTTTAAAGTGCATTTCTATAGGATTCAGCAGTCGTACCTCTATTGTCCATCAGCATGGGTGTAGTGAACTTTGCCACTTCTGTCTTAAGAAGCGTAAAGTTGGCTTTGGAGAAAATTTTTACGGTTGTTTCCCTAATGGGAAGGTTGGGGTGGAATGTGGATGTCTAGGGTGATTAGCTTGTGGTCGGATCTGACCAATGAGGAATTGACCTCTGGTGTGGAACACTGGTTGCCCATGTTGGTAATGACCAGGTCTAGGATATTGCTGCCCCTGCTGGGGGTGTGGATAAACTGATCCAAGGTATCGGAATTTATGAATTCCAGAAAATGTTGAGCACAAGAGTTGGTACATGAGTAGTTTTCCCAGTTAATGGTGGGGTAGTTGAAATCGCCCATTATTAGGGTGTTAGGTTGTACCCTAATATTTTCCAGTTTATCAAGAAATGAGGAGTAGGAATCCTGGGGCATGGTGGGGGATCTGTAGCAAGCTACAGTTTGGATTGCTGTCTTGCCCAGAGTTAGTTGCACTTGGATAATCTCAGATGCATTATGCTGAGCAACTAGCCTGGAGGTGTGGATATCCTTAATGAATATGGACACGCCTCCGCCTTTAGTGTTTCGGTCCAGCTTTGGTGATTGAAAGGTGTGGTATGAATTATAGCTTGGTAATGCAGGGGTGCTCTCTGGAGCCTTGAACCAGGTCTCTGTCACTGCACAGATGTCTATGTTCTCCATTTTAAGGAGTGCCTCGAGTAAGTGCATTTTGAGGTTTAGACTTCTAGCATTAAGTAGCATTACCCTCAGATTTTGCTTGCTTGCACCTGTTACTGTGGTGAATTTTTCATTTGAACCTTGCCTAAAACAGACAGTATAGGGGTGGCAAGAGCCTTAGCCAGTTTCCAGAATCACATGGGTGACAGGTGCAGGCCATCTCTGGCAAAGCATCATGGTTTGTCGATCATGTCATCCCAGGCAGACAGATACTGGATCCCCTTAGTATGTCACCAGAAGCTTAGCCAATTGTTGAAGTCAATCATTTTGTCCTTGTACTGTGGTATCATTCTGGGTGAAGGCAGGATGCTACTCAGGGCTAGGGTCATACCTGCCTGGGCTACAAGATAGGACAGCTCCTCCATGTCTCTTTTCATGTAGTCCAGGGAGGTACGTCTCAGGCCATTCACACCAACATGGACAATGACAGAGTCATATTTGTAGTTGTTGTGGAGTGACCTTCGTGCATGTGTTATGTGGCGGATCCTGGCACCTGACAGGCAGCTGACAGTAACTTTCTCTTTGTTTATCCTGGTGAGTGGAACATCACTGTGCCTGACTATAGAGTCACCTATGACTAGAGTGTTGGGTACGTTGATGTTCATTGTGTTACCCTGCTGCAGTCATCACACTTGGGTTATCCTGCCGTCAGGCGGTCCCGCAGTCGGCCTGAATTCCAAAGTCTTGGTCCGGCGTCAGTTGCTGTCGCTTCTTCCCTGACGTCAGTGTGCCAGGGGTATATAAGAGGCATCCAGCACCATTTTCTTCAGTCTTTTTCTTGCCGTGCGGTGCCCAAAGCAGAAGTATTTCACAAGTGCTGGTTGGCCAACACCTGAGATTTTCGATTCGAATTTCAGTCTGAAGTCTTCAATAAAGCTAAGTACCCCATTGGGGAACCTTTTCTTGCCTCAGTCCGATATCAGAAAAAGTTAACAATTGCATTTCTTGTGGGAAGCAAATACCTCATAAGGACTTCCATTCCTATTGTATTCCTTGCCTAGGCCCAGACCACGACGTCACAGGTTGTCGGTTTTGTGCTAGGTTTAATAAACTAACTATCAAACACCGTTTTGACTTTGCATGACATTACTTTGGTAGGAAATTTAATTATATCATGCCGTTGGAGCAGCCGACGACCGGCATACATAAAAAACGCAAGGATAAGGACAGGCAGCCTAGGAACAGGCCAGACTTCGAGGCCTCTGCTGGGCCTGTCGCCGGTTCTCCGTTTTTCAGTGAGGCGCCTACGCAGCCCCTGACGACCACAGAACTGGAACCCCAGACAGCTTTGGATTCTCAAGCGGAGTCTACTAGGCCGACGCAGCCATCTTCCGACACCGGAGCAGAAGTAGACCCCGGTGCAGTGGAAACACCTTCGGTTGCAGAAGCTGTCTTCAGACTGACTACACTCACCATTAAATCTTATGCTAAGCTTAAAACTCCTTTAAAACCTAAGAAGACAGTGCATCAGTCTACAGTTCAAGGCCCCATGCCTAAGAAACAGATGCTTAAGATGGCTGAAGATTTGATTATCCTATTCAGGGGCTCCCATCCCCCTCCTGATAAAAGACCAAGACAAGAGGAGGATTATGCTTCCTCTGACCAGGTTTCAATTTCCTCATATTCTTCTGAGGAACAGGATTACACTTTTCCACCTTATGAAGACTCTGATGCTGAAGATTCTATTCCCTCAGCATCTCCCCCTGAAGACTACTCCTTTGGGGAAACTTTACATACCATGAGGGAACATTTCCACTGGGAAGTCCAGGACTACTCTGATTCTAAGAAAAGGCTCCAAGAGTTCCTTTTACTACCCCAGCACAGACCTCTTGCTATCCCTCCAGTTTTAGATATTGTGGATGATGTTTACTTGGAGTCTAGTTTAAACCCAGATTATCTACCTCCTGCTCCAGCCAACCAGACAGATACTACAGAGTACCTGTGGCTGACCCAGAAACAATTTCCCAGGATCCTAAGGGAGCTAAAGCTTCTATGGCTAAAAATCCTGTGCCCTCTGAAAGGGATTCCAGAGCCCTAGATAGATGGGGAAAGAAAATATACACCTCAGCAACTCTGGCTATGAGAGCATTAAATTGTCAGTTTCACGTGCTGAAATATCAGCAATTCCTAATGTCTCAATTAAAACAAAAAATGAGCACACATACTGAACAGTCTGAATTCAAGGAAATGCAGGATCTGTTGCATGCAGCTGAACAGTTGGGCAAACATACTTTACAATGCGGATTTGATTTGTTGGAAGCTTCCTGTAGAGCAGCTGTTACTGGCTCTGTCATACGTAGACATGCTTGGTTAAAAGAACAAACCCTTCCTGATCATGTTAAAACAAAATTATTGGATGCACCTTTACAGCAGGATGTATTATTTGGTGTCAAAGCTGAAGAGGTTTTAAAGAAAATGGAGGATAAGGCAAAGTCTATGCAGACGGTCAAGGATTTCTTGCAGGTACAACCCCCTCGTTTCAGCAGAAATTGGCCAACAAAAAACTGGTTCTTTCCAGCTGCTGACAGATCACAGAGGGGCAAATACAGACGCCCAAGGGGCAGAGGTCAGTCACAAGGCCCTTACAAACCTCGCCAATGGGGTACTGCTACCCAGAAAGGAGGAAAAGACAGGCCCCAAGCTAGCAGAAGACCAACACGACTCAATCCTCAAACTACCAAGCAAATCTCTCCTGGCAGCTCCCTTGGGAGGAAAATTAGCATTTTTTGCAGATAACTGGCACATCATCACAGAAGACAAATGGGTCCTAAACATTGTCTCTCTCAAGGATACAGATTCCACTTTCATACCTTACCAAGGATAAAAGGAATGCCAAACCTGCCACCAAATCAATGGGCAGAGGCGCAAAAGCAAATTACAGCTCTCATGGACATGAGAGCCATTCAACAGGTACCTCCACAGGAGCAAGGACAAAGATTTTACTCAAGACTCTTTCTAGTCCCAAGAAAGGAAATCTTTCAATTCTGAACACCTATCTGCAAGTACCAAAATTCAAGATGCTAACACTACAGCAGCTTCTTCCCATGCTGGGCAAGAATGCTTGGCTAGTAACGTTGGACCTCAAGGAGGCATACCTGCATGTCCCTATCAGACAAAATTGCAGAAGATACCTCCACTTCATTGCAGGTTCAACGCATTATCAATTCTCTGCACTGCCCTTTGGCTTATCTACTGCTCCCAGGGTCTTTACAAAATGCCTGGCCCCAGTAATTGCATACTGCAGACAAAGAGGAATTCAAATATACCCATACCTGGACGACTGCCTTATTCAAGCAGAAAGCAAGGACATTCTTTTAAAGCATCTGGCATTTGTCAAACACCTTTTAAGTTGCCTAGGGTACACAGTAAATGAAAATAAATGAAAACTAGTGCCCTCACAAAACATAATATTCCTGGGTGCCAGCTTGAATACAACGGCCCAGATGGCTTATCTCATGCCAAACAAGCAACAACAGCTGACTCAATATTTCAAAATAATGGCAACAAAGACCCAACTCCCTGCAAGAAAAATTCTGCAGGCTTTGGGATTCATGGCATCTTGCATACTACTAATACCATTTGCAAAACTGCCTATGAGGAAATTACAATGGTACCTGAAAAGCGTATGGACTCGGCACAGCCACAGCTTGGTAACAATGATACCACTCATTCCCTGCCTTTAACAGGAGTTTCTATGGTGGGCACAGGCATGTCACCTCAACAAGGGTCAGCCTTTCACCTTACCCACAGCCAGGCAAACTATGACAACAGATGCATCGGACTATGCCTGGGATGCACACATGGCATCTGAATATCAATCAAAAAGAAATGCTAGCAGTACAGAATGCCCTAACAGCTTTTAAGGACCTCTTACGCCCAGGACAACTAATAATAAAGACGGACAATACCACAGTAATGTGGTACATAAACAAGCAAGGGGGCACACATTCCTACCCTCTATGCAGGCAAGCAATGACCTTGTGGAACACTGCACTGTCTTACCAGGTTCAATTACAAGCACAGTTCCTGCCAGGAAAGAAAAATACATTGGCAGACGACCTAAGCAGAAACATCATGGATCCACATGAGTGGAAACTAGATCCACAAGTATTTGCAATGATAGTTGAAAAATGGGGATGCCTAGACATATATCTGTTTGCAAGCCCCCAAAACTACCAACTTCAAAAATTTTGCACAAGGACATTCCATACACAAGCTTGGAAAGTGGACGCCGTCTCATTCAATTGGAAAACATTAACAGTGTATGCCTTTCCTCCACTGCCTCTTCTAGCAAAGGTACTGCTGAAAGTCAGATTAGAGAGGCCACGCCAGCATTGGTATCCAATTCTAAGGAACATGGCCCACAGCCCACCATGGATTTTAAAACAAATTTCTCACCTGTTCACCCAGCGAGACATTCAGATTCTACACAGCCAGCTCAAGACTTTAAACCTGGCTGCATGGCAAATTACCTAAGCAACCAGCCAACACCTCTATCCAAAGCTGTTATGGATGTCATTCTGGAGGCCAGGAGGCCCAGCACCAGGAAAACCTATTCAGACAAATGGAAAAGATTTTGCGCCTGGAACCAGGTTAAAGGCCAAAATCCCCTTGAGTCAAACATTCCTCAGATTCTACAATACTTAACTTGAGATGTTGCACAAAGGACTTTCCTTTTCATTTATTAAGATCCACACCTCAGCAATTTCAGCTCATTACAACACGGATCCTCCTTTATTCTCACATCCACTCCTAAGACAGCACCTCAGAGGGGCTAAGAACATAAGACCGCCAAGATGAGCACCAACACCTACTTGGGATCTCAACATTGTTCTGGAAAAGCTTACACTGCCGCCCTTTGAACCAGCTTTTTCAGCTGATTTAAAATTTCTTTCATGGAAAACTGCCCTGCTACTAGCAATAACCTCAGCTAGAAGAGTCTCAGAGCTACAGGCACTAATGGCAGTGGAGCCTTTCCTAATTTTTCATCAAGACAGAGTCTCTCTACGAACTATCCCTTCCTTTATGCCAAAGGTGGTATCCAGTGTGGCCCTAAACCAAACCATTCATTTGCCCACCTTTTTCCCAAATCCCCAGAACAAAGGAGAAAGACTCCTGCACTCTTTCGACATTCACATTCACAGGCAATTACGTTACTACTTGGATAAAACTAAGGCTTTCAGAAAAACTGATCAGTTCTTTGTAGCCTATGCTACAGGATCACAAGTAAAAGCTATCTCAAAACAGACCATTTCTAAATGGATAGGGCATTGCATACGTTTCTGCTACACGCATCATGGGAAACTGGTACCTGCTAACATTAGGCCCCACTCCACCAGGGCTACAGCTACATCAGCAGCCTTTCTCAGGGGAGTGCCAACCAAGGATATTCTGGAAGCTGCAACTTGGAGTTCAGTGCACACCTTCACCAAACACCATCACTTACCTCTGTATTCTAAGACTAGAGCTGGTTTTGCCACTGCAGTTCTGCAGGGCCTACTAGCTTCTTCTAACCCTGTTTAACTCTGCCTCCCATCCTTAGCTTTGGGATTCAACCCAAGTGTAATGACTGCAGCAGGGTAACACGATGAACATAGTACAGTTTTGTACCTACCATAAATGTAGATGTTCGAGTGTTCACTCTGCTGCAGTCCAGGTTACCCTCCCTCCATCCCCTCTGAACTAGCTGAACTTATCCATACCACTCTATCCTATACAACCTCTGTGGTGTATTTGCTTGTGCCTAAAGGTATTGTTTTATTTTTATCTAGCTATATATATTTTGCCTACCTATTGGGGGCACCTGACATCTGGAGCAAGAAAAACTGAAGAAAATGGCGTTGGATGCCTCTTATATACCCCTGGCGCACTGACGTCAGGGAAGAAGCGACAGCAACCGACGCCGGACCAAGACTTTGGAATTCAGGCCGACTGCGGGACCGCCTGACGGCAGGATAACCCAAGTGTGATGACTGCAGCAGGGTGAACACTCGAACATCTACATTTATGGTAGGTACAAAACTGTACTTTATGCCTTATGGGCTGTGGTTGAGTGGCACACTGAGTTTGTGGACTATGTATCATTTGGGTTGTGTTGGGGGGTGGAGGTTGCTTGCTTTTCTGCTTTGGAGGTCCTTGTTGCTTGGGTAGATTTTTATTGAGAGCCTCCATAAATGTAGGTGTGTGTTTTTGTGTTTGTGTGTGTGTTTTGGTGATGTAGGTTTTGAGGGACTATGTGATGAGTATGGTGTGGTGCAAGTGTTTACCTTCTCCTCTTGACTGTCTAGTCCAGTCTTGGGTGAAGAGAGCTTTGCTTCCAGTTTGGCTATATAAGTGCATCTCTCACAGGTTGTAGTGTTGGGTGGTAGGAGGAGAGGTTGTCTTTGTACATGAGGCAATTGCTGCATTGCCCCAAGATGCCCAGATTCATCAGGTAGACATGAGAAAACACTGGGAGCTGACCCTTAGACATGCCTGGATAGGTGCTTATTTATTACGTTCTAAGAACTGTTCATTGGAATTGTAGGTGAACCTTAAAATGTGGTAGTATTTTCTGTCCCCTTTACAAATTCCATTGTGTGCTAGTTCCTCCCCAAAATATAAAAATATTGTCAAGATAACGAAGATATAACTCGTATTTTTTAAACCAGTCCATTTTAAAATTAATTTCATTTTCCCATCTGTACAGGACCATGTTGGCAGATATGGGGGCACATGCTGCCCCCATTGCTACTACTTGCAGTTGTTTGAAATATTTGCCATAAAAATATATTTTTCAAAATAACATCCATGAAATCCCAAACCAGTCTTTCTTCATCCACTGTTAATAATTCAAACTGTGTTATTACTTCACTTATCTATGCTAACCCGTTTTCATGCAGTACAACAGTAAACAGATTCTTATCTATTTTTACAAACATACTGTTGTCATCCAAACATGCATGTCTTACGTACAAAGTTCAACGAATCCTTAAAGACATGCTTACTATCCTTAAACAAGTCCTTTAATTTTGTATCAGTACATATGGCAATCACGGCTTAAACGGTGGATCATAAATGTCCAAATGAATCTTTTGAATACCAAATATCTTGGGTATAATCGGAAAATGGACTTTTAAAAACTGATAAATATCATTTGTAATTATTGCAGAAAGTAGCAACTCCTCTAAATGCATATTAATAGTTATATGCTGCTTTAATTTCATTAATAGATACTGTCTGATAAATATTTTATCTGCTAACATAAATGTCACTGTACTGACATAATCTGTCGTATCCATCAGCACCATTCCTCGCCATTTATCCAGTCTCGTATATCTAATGTTCTTATTAGATGTGAATTCTTGTAGAATAACTGTTCGCTGGACATATACTAAAGCATTTTTCTCCTACAATTACCCAGCAAGTTTTTTATATCCCTTTCACATATTTTCTCAAAAGCATTAATGACCAGATGCATAGGAGGATTAAAAACACTTTTTTATGTTTAAGCTTTTTTTCAGGGAGCTGTCCACTATTGTTACCTTCCATAAATACTTGAATTAACTTCCTACTAAATATTTTCAAATCTATTAAAGTTTGTTCTATGTTTGCTCTTCCCTAAGGGATTAAAGTATATCCCTTCGCAAATAAACCACGATGTTCAGGGCCAGTAATCATGTCAGTGAAGTTAAAATGTTATTATAAAAAGATGTAACAGATACAGTACCTTATATGCACATGTCCAAATTAACCTCAGTCAATTCCTGAACATTGGCCAAACCTGTGGACTGTTGTTCCACTGTTTCTTCCATCTCCTGTTCTTGTTTTTCAATCTCTGCCCTTGGGTTGAAGTAACTTCTAACCCCCCTTTGAATTTATTAGCCAGTCTCTCTGATCTCCTCAGAGTTGGCTGATCCAAAGGAAAATCCACACCATTTTGAAAAACATTGTAATTCCCATCAGTTTCATCTGTGTTCTTATTACTATGATTTACCACTTGCCCCTTATTCCATGTCCTTGGATATACTGTTTTGTTGTGATAGTCTGCATCATCCCGTTGCAACTTTTTATCTTTCTTATTCTTCACCAAATCCATTGTAGATGCTACATTTTGAAATACCTTGTTAAATGTATTTTGATATTGTAAAAAAAGTAAATTCCCTGTGATGGACTTCACTGAATTGGATATCTTATTTTTCAGAACGCACATACAGAGGCCGTTTTCCTTCATGATGAGCCATGTGAGCTCTAAACTTGTTTTATCGAATAGCTCCAACAGTTCAGAATGAAATGGGGAATTAGCTTCCACTCCATGAGGGAATTTACACAAACATAGTCTCTTAGAGACATGTTGACATTGACACTCTTCCCAAAAATTAATTATCCATCTGCAACATCTTAAATTTAAGAACAGTTTTGTCTAGCTGATTAATTTAGTTAGGTACTCACTGTTCTGTATACTCAATGTTGACATCACCACCATAGTTAAAATTATCCAACTATTTATTGACATTTGCTGTTTCAGACTAGTCCACATGCAAACTCATCCAGTTGAGCTCCCATGATTTGCTACATATATTATTACCTATCTGTGGAGCATTGCAGTTTGTTCTTTGATAATCATCTTGACTGTGTATAATGTTGCCACCAACATCTGAATTAAAAAATGCATTTTGTGACAACTGTTGCTCCAACATAGTTAAATTGTCAGCAAGTAAGGATAGATTGGATCTCTGAATGTCACCAAGCAACAAATTCTCCAAACTGTGTGCGGACATTCCAGAAATTGCTTGTATCCAATAACATATCAAATAAAACCAATACATGTGGAAATCCATTCCCACTTGGTAACGCTAATATACAAATCTAAAACCTATCGACCAGCCCGCACACCGGACTTGAGATAAAAAAAATACAGCTAATGCAATCCTTCGATTAAACATTTTCATCCTCGAAAAGTATTTTTGGGACTTCATTATGACCAAGCGATTGCCTAATTAAACCGTGTATAAAAACCTTCTTAACACACCCACTTTACTTCAGTTAGTACATTTAAAGTCGCATGCATATTATAAAGAACTTTTAAACTTAAACAGCCTCCATAAAATTCTATTTAAATCAAACCAAAGTGATACATGAAAATAAAAATGAGCGAATGAAGTATGCGCAATAAATTGTGTATTTACAAATCTCCTATTTCTTGATTTGTGATTTCATGGATATTATTTTGCAAAATAACTTTTTTTTTTTATGTTTAGTATTTCAAACAACTGCAAGGAGTGGCAATGGGGGCCGCATGTGCCCCCATATTTGCCAACACTGTCCTGTACAGATGCAAAAATGAAATCGTATTTAAAATGCCCAGTTATATCTTCAGTACCTTTACAATACTTTTATTGTTTGAGGAGGAAATACAACACAACTTATGGAATTTGTAAAGGAGTTAGAAAATGCTACTATATTTTTAAGCTTCACCTACTATAATGATGTACAGGAGATACATTATTTGGATGCAAAAATAAGCAGGGGGTTGCAAAATAATGTTGAAATCCTCTCTCTCTCTCTCTATATATATATATATATATATATAAAGCCCACGTTTAGTAACTAATTTTTGTACTGTACAAGTAGTCACCCCTTTCACAAAAAGACGGGGGATATTAAAGAGTCAGTTTTATAAGAATTTTGAGACTTGCATTGAAAGATGATAGGTGCATAGATGAGTTTAATAAAATAAAAGGGATGTTTTTAGAATGGAGTTGTCTGGAAGGGCTTATAGATGAATTCTACAATCAGGTTTTCCAACAAAGAAAAGGATGTTATGTACGCATTATTCATAAGGCTTACATTATATTAATCGAAATAAAAAGGGAAGTGATTTAAATATAATAATTACTAGGACTGATAATGGTGTGAATAACATGGTAATCCACTACACATTAGATGTATTGGATATTAAACAGATTTTTAATAAAAATTGGATTATACTCAACAGCATTGAAGGCAGTAATATAGACTTCGCCAGCCCCCCAAATTTCACTTACAAGAACAGGAATAATAATAAAAAAATATTCTAGACAGACCCTCCTTGATTAATAGTTATAGGTCATATATGGCCACAAGTTGTGGATGTTGTAGGCAATGCTCCTACATAGATACAAATAAAAATGGAGGGATGTTGGATATTATACAGAAATGGATGAGTAAGCCAGTTTTAATTGCACTACTAATAAGTTTGTATACATGGTGAAGTGCTGTTTGTGTATGGCGTTCTATATAGGTAAAACAGAAAATGCCCTGAGTAGAAGAATTTATCTACACAATTATAGTACAAGGAAGAATGGCAGTAAAAGTGCTTTAAAAAGGCATGCTATAGCTTGTAGATTACGTGTTTTAGAAAAAATTGTAAGATCTTGCTTTGGGGGTGACTGACAAAACCATTTATCATATAAGAAGATGATTTGGCAGCTATGTATGAATGAATGCAGCCTGTACACTGGGTCTCAGTTAATCAATTTCTATTGCAAGTGAATTAAAATGCAGGGCTTTAAGAATATGAAATAACAGCAAGAAATAGGAGATTTGTAAAGTCGCCATTTATTGTGCACATTTTATTCACTCATTTTATTTTCGTGTATCACTTTGCTTTGATTTAATGGGAATTTTGTGCAGAATGTTTAAGTTTAAAAGTTCTTTATAATGTGCATGTGGCTTGACTGTATTAATTGAAGTAAAGTGGGTTTGTTAAGAAGGTTTTTATAAGCTATTTAATTAGGCAATCACATGGTTCTGACGAAGTTCTAAAAATACTTTGAGGATGAAAGCGCTAACCGAGGGATTGTATTAGTTGTATTTTTAGTAAAATTATCTTTTTCTTCATGGGTGTCTGGACTGATTGATTGGTTTTTGGATTTATATATTGGTGTTACTAAGTGGGAATGGATTTCCACATGTATTGGTTTAATTTGATTCCTCTTAATAGGGTTTAACCTGTCCTTCCCCCCAAAAAATGTGTAAAAGTATCTTTTTTTTCTGAAAAGGAAAAACGTGTCCTATATAACCTAATCTTCCATGTATAATCGTATTCAAAGCAGTTTTTTTTTAAAGACAATTTGAAACATTGCCAGGTATTCAAAATCATTTGTATATCAACAACAGTACAATTCTACTGCGTCAGAAATGCCTGCTCCCCACATAAAGTTACTTATAAATAAGGATGACATAAAACCAACGACAGCACACTTTTGCATAGTAAAGGGACAGTCCCAGAGCTCAGGATTTTTTTTGTCTGGTTTCTTTTCTTTGTTTACATTTTCAGTGCAGCTTTCTGAGCTTGTCCCAGCGCTTTCTGAGCTTGTCCCAGCTTTAACTGTGAGGTTGGAAGAGAGTGTACCTACTGGAGGTTTCAAAGGTGTTAACTAGATGCCATCTCAAATTACAGCTGTGCTCACAACAGCTCTCACTTTGATCTATTTGTTAGTGTAGGCTGTGTAGTTTATCCTTAGAGAATAGTTGCCGTTCAGGAATTGTATGACCTGATTTTGCTACTACCTCTAAAAAAAAAAAAACATATGAGTAATGCAAGGCTAAAACAATAGTAAATGTTTTTCTTTTCCTTTAATTTTGTATTTTATTTTGTGCTGATTTCTGAATGCCAACCAAGTGTAATGACTTGCTGATCTGCTGACAGCTCTGCAAAATGATATGCAAGAAGCAAGAGTCAAACATTAGTTGACAATCTTTTTCTTCAGGTTTCTAGTCTAGCATACTGATTTCTGAATACCTGTCAAATGCACTGATTTTATGGACTGCTTCTATTTCACAGACTCATGAGTGAAGTAAAGTTCCAACATTAGAAGATGCACTCGTCAGTTTTGTTTTATTTTTTCTTTATTTAAAATTTATTTACCAGGAAAGTCCGACTTGGAACAAAGCCAGTTTTCAGCAGTGGCCCGGGGAGAAATGCTCTAGATGCATGTCTTTGTAACCATCAGTTCATTTCAGTTTAGAATTTATTTTATTTTATACTGAATTCTAATTATTGGCCAAGTGTATTTCCTACTCTTAATAATGCATTGTGAAGAGTTACTGGATTGTATGACATACTCTCCACCCCCTTTTCACCTTACAACTGCATGCACCTCTATCTGGTTCCACTGCTATTATCTGCAAACAAGTAGCTGATGGTGCTCTGTAGACTTTTGCATCATTCTAACAATTTGCAGTGTCTCATGAAAGGCTGGTTTCCTGTTTGACGACTTTTATTCTAGCATGGTGCCATTTAGACTACAGTTGCCATTCCATCTTACCCATTTTTTAACAGTAATTATACAGGGATAACTTTTATGAGGCAGTCATCAGCTGGCTAACGGTCGTCCCTTGAGGCATGGTGCAGAGGACTTTTAGTAGCAGCACGAGTGCAGGGCTTTTTAACCTCAATGCTGTCCACACATCACTGCAGGAGAGGGAAGGAAGGGGGTTCAACTAAATCCTCAAAGAAAAGGGGAGTCTGTACACTGGAACAAAGTGTTACTGTATAGAGAATGGACCCCTGAGGAAGGGCTAGAGAGTGAGGTAATACAGCATGTGGTAGTGCCCAGGGCCTACTGTCTGGCACTTCTAGTCATAGCCCATGGCATTCCTTTTGTAGGTCATGTGGACATAGTGTTCCAAGAGATGTATTATGCAGCACTTTTACTGGCCTGTGCAAGGGATGTAACAGGGTACTGCAGGACCTGTGAGCAATGCCAACAAGTAGGCAAGGCATGAGACAAAGTCAAAGCTCCTTTGATGCCTTTGCCTGTGATTGAGGAGCTGTTTCAGAGGGTAGCTATGGATGTTGTGGGGCATCTGAGTAGCCCAGGTTCCACAGGGAAGAAGTATATCTTGGTGGTAGATTATGTTACTAGATACCCTATCATGATGGCTCTGTCTTCCATCGAGGCAGAGAAGCTGGCAAATGCTTTGTTAGAGATTTTCAGCAGGATAGGTTTCCCAAGAGAAAGACTGACTGACAGAGGTGCCAATTTCATGTCAGACCTGCTGGCTTGTCTGTGGGAGTGCTGTGGGGTGAAGCACCTAAAGACTACCCCCTACCATCCCCAGCCTAATGGTCTTGTGGAGAGGTTAATCACTGCACTAAAGACCATGCTATGGGCAATTGCAGACCAGTTTGAGAGTGGGACAGAGATTTGCCCCATCTTCTGTTTGCATACAGAGAGTACCCCAGGAATCCACAGTTTTTTCCCCTTGGGGTGAGGGGGCCTTTAGATTTGATTCATGATGAGTGGGAGGGTGAGTGTGAATCCCACAAGGAATCTGTTGTGGCATATGTCCTAAATCTCAGGACAAGGTTGGGGAGCACATGAGCTTGGCCCAGGAGAACCTGGCAGGAGCCCAACAGCAAAAAAAGGTCTGGTATGACAGGAATGCTCAAGCCCAAGTGTATGCTGTGGGACAGCAGGTTATGGTTCTCATCCCTGTCAGACACAGTAAGCTGCAGGCAGCTTGGGAGAGACCCTTCAAAATGGTAAGGAATGTCAGTGATGTTAACTGCATGGTAGAACTGCTAGGCAGGAGGTAGGGGCACAAATTGTGCCATGTTAACATGATAAACTTTACCATGACAGGGACGCCCTTGTGTTAAGTATTTGCAGTAGGTGGCAGAAGGAGTCTGAGTGGGATCTATGGCTATATCGAGTCAGCCAACAAAATGCCTAGTTACTAAGTTGGAGTCTAGGGTTGCAGGCATATGACATGACAGTGCAGTACTGTAGTGGGGTCAGCAATGCCAATGCAGATGGGTTCTCAAGACAGGGCAATGGTTAATGTATTCCCAGACAGGCTCATTCCTCTCAAGCAACATTTCTCCAGGGTCGCTTGAGAAACCAGCTTGAGTCTTCAAAGGGGGGGGGGGTGTAATGATATGAAGTATTGCCAGCTATGCCAGGAGAAGTATGGCAGTAGATGTGTAACATATGCCAGCACAGCTAGCTAGAATTTTGTAAATAATTACATGCTATTTGTATGGCAAACTGATTTCTACAGATGCTTGTGTTGAAAAAGGTATTTGTAAAACTGTGTGTGTTAAAAATGTACCAAAGTGGGTCCTGACTGTATTGCAACTGATTAAATGTATATATTTTAACAGAGGATATTGGAAGAGAAGAGGTTAATCTCAGTCCAACTAACTTTGAGAAATAGTAAGAAATTAAATTACTTAATGTAGGCCATAAGGATTTTATCTTACAGTTCGGACTGCAGCCAGAGACAAAATCTCTGTATTGGCTCCTGTAGGAAGAGTAGAAGTGTTTTATGGTTTTATGTCTTCCAGAAGCTGCAACAGATCTTATCAAGCTGTGTGTGTGTGTATTATTGACACACAGGTGGTAAATCTTGGCAGCTTCTAGCCAAGGGGGTAGCATGGGAACCAGGTGTATGTGATGTCATTCTGTAATTCATCACTAAAATGCTATTTTAATGCTAGATGAGACTAAAGTCTCAAAGCAGTCTGTTTTTGAACCTGACAAAGGAGGATCCCTCACCTACTTTATCTTGCCTTGCTCTAGTAAGTGAACCAGGGAATAGTAATTCTTTAGATCAGTCAGGAAAATATAGTGTGATTCGTTAAGTGCTGTTTTTCCTGTATCTGGGTGAATCTCTTTATCTCTGTCTGAAATTCTGATATTTATTCTAAACAGATATTTAGTATATTTTTGTTTTTTCATTATTTATTATCAAATATACTTTAAATTTTAAGAGGACATGTATTTATTTGGTGATACTGTGGCCACTCCTGAAAGCCTTAATACAAGTTATAGTGTTTGGCCAATGTAGTAATATTAGTTTCATGGGTCTACTTTAATTAAACTAAAGCAGAATCCGTCGAATACGAATCCGTCAACAATTAAACAGCGAAACATAACGTCGAACACGCAAAACTGCAAAATTTAAACATCGAAACCGCAATAGTCGGCCACCCCCACTGCCCGTAACATACTACCTATGCAAACACAGCAACAAAAAACACATACATACACTAAACAAAACCCTACTACTAACCCTAAATTAAAGCACCAAAACCCCACTTGTAACCCTACACTAAACCCCACATACACAACTATCTATGCACTACCCTTAACCCCTCCCTAAACCTAAGGTCTGTAACTACCGCACACTTACCCTACAGAACTATACCCACACAAAGTAAATATTCCACACACATACACTTAACAAAACCCTACACTAAACCTTACATACATTACCTATCTGTGCACTTACCTTAACCTGCACCCTAACCCTAAGGTCTATAACTATTGCACACTTACCTTACGGAGCTATACCGCAGATGGGCCAACTATGACCTTTCGACATTTCCGATTTCGCTATTTAGTGCATTCAACGTTTCTGCATTTTGCTGTTTGTGTCGACGGATTCCGCTTTCGTTTAATTAAAGTAGACCCAGTATAATTGGGTACCCTTGTTAAGAGCCTTAGAGTAGCTGGCTTTGGAGTGTTTGGTGGCAGTATAACTATTTTATAGTCTGGGCAGAAGGGGACATAGCTAGTAAATCTGTGCCAGCCTTTCCCAGGTGTGTGTGTGTGTGTGTGTGTGTGTGTGTGTGTGTGTGTGTGTGTGTGTGTGTGTGTGTGTCAGCTGCTTGGAGCAGGGACACGAAGCAATGGTTTCACAGAGAGAGTGGTGGAGGATCTGGCTTGGACACTTGGTTGAGGACTCAACTCTATAGCTGTGCCAGTGGGAAGTCTTATTGGGGATCTGGAGACAGAGTGAAAACCAGCCCCCGGACTAAGTGTGTTCCCTGTGTGCTCTTAAGGGAAATTGTGCTCTATGCAGACAGCTGCATCTGGAAATACTGCATATATCCATTTTTGTTCCAAGTGAACCTCCCTCTCCAGTGTCAGTGGTGAGGATTCAGGCTCCTTGATTACTGGCCCAGAGTGGGGACGTCACATTTATGCCAATAAGAACAGAAGAAATTAAAGAAAAAGAATCTGTATAAGAAAAAATAATCAATCTCTGTGGATAATCTACCTCTGTGATAAGTTAGACCATTGTAAGGTCCTAAAACAAGGTTGTTAGTCTAATATTTCATACTCCTTTAAATATGCACTTTTTTGTCAGCTCTCATATGGCAGTTCCAATGTCATACAACACTAATTGGACAATTAACACTTAAATGTTGCAATACCTGAATATATCTTTCCTATATATTTTAATAGTCGGAGCATAAATAGTGAGTCTGAAAATCCCCAGCCAGGATTTCTGATCACAAATAAGAATTCATCCTGGAATAGCATTTAATACATCTATCAGAGAAATGCTGGATTTAAACAAAAAAGCTATATCAGAGCATAAATCTCTTCCAAAGCTCCAAACAAGTTAATTCCCCTGAACAACCTTAATCTTTTTGTAAATCAGCAAGTAAACTTGTATCACATAAACGGATAATATCAGCCCCTGCCCATATACAACAATGTAAAATCTGTAATTCACAATGTTCATTAATCAAGATGTTCACCTTCAGACTGCTAATAAGACTATCCTTTTCCTTTCTTAACAGAGTGTTTTTTAGTCCCCTGTCTCAGCTTCCTTTTATGTGCAGTCTTACCAACAGTGGCACCATTTTCATCCATTTCCACACTTCCAGAAGTTTGTACGTCATCACTGCCATCAGCCTGCTGACCCGTCTCTGATGGACCTCCTGCATATCCACAAAACAAACAGTATCAAAATTACCCATTCTAAAGACTTAAACCTTGCCTGTGATATAAATAGGACCTGCTTGGAGGTATGTACCCCAGAGACTACCTCGTCTCCGGAACAGGTTCCCCATCAAGTGCAACTTGAACAGTTGGATGAGGAACAGTAAATTCATCCGTGGTTTGTCACGTATGTCTCTAATGGACACAGGCAGCCTGTAAATGGTTAATCTCCCAAGCCCCTGCTTGAACATTTTTCATCTCCCAAGCCTGTGCTTGCACTTATCAAGGGTATCAGAACATGTCAGAGATTTAGGATGTATGGCTAGGCTTAAAAAGGCCCTTGTGGTCATTAACGTAGTAAACACGTGTGAACCTATGACTTTGTTGTTTGTAAAGTATGTTCAGAGTCACTATTTATATCCAGTACTTGAAACATATTAAAGGCTAATAAGACGACCATTTTCTTGCATTGTGTTGATATGTGGTCTGGTGCTGTAACATTTTCCTCAGGAAATTCCTCAACCCCTGATATATTGCTTGTATGTTTAGTATCCTGCATAACTTGATCAGTATCCTTCATATCTTTTGTAAATAACTTGGGATAGTCGGACAAAAAATGTCCAACAGTTTTACATTCCTTGCAGGAAGTAACACAAGAGCAGAATGGCCTAGCGCAACACACTAACTACGTTTCTTATCACAGTTTTGAATCGGATGTGATTAGGAACAACCACAAAAAAAAGTTTTAAGCTGTTCTTTGTAGTACTCATATGCTCTATGATCATTAATAGAAATGACATTGGGAATATGCTTCAATTTACCATGCTGCTTAGATTGCAAAACCTACACAATCCGTGACCCTTTCCACAAACCCCTATTATCATACATTTTCTTAATATCAAAAACACATTCACATTAAAGTGACAAATACTGCCTAATAAAATTATCCTTAAAGTCTATAGTTCTAAACTGTAGAATCAGTTTTCTTGTAAAGGTCATATTCAGGGTTGAAAAAGTGTACTGCGTCCATGGCTGACACAGGCTTTTCAAATTAACCTGCTGTAAAAAAATCAATCTGCTGTCTCAACAGTCTCAAAAGGTGATGTCACAAAAGGTGTCCTTCCCCACGTGTATAAACATGCAAATTTCTTTAATTATCCACATGTATAAACACACAAATGTCTTTAAGTATAAATCCCAAAGGAACAACATTAAAGTCCCAAACAGATTACCATTGTATCTTTAGTGGATGAAATTTGTACCACAGGTAATGGATTTGTTTTTTATTGCTCCTAACAAGTTCAGTGTGTGATCTCTTCACAGTAGTAGGATATTCTGATCCTTGGACTGACTGGCAAATAGGAAGAGGACTAACTTCCTTCCTTTTATCCCTTGATATCACTTCCTTTACTGTAGGAACAACTGTTTCTTCAAGATTAATTGTATCAATTATTTGACTCCATGAAGCCACATTTTCGATCTCTGATTCTTCAACTTTGATCATATTTACAAGTAATTTTTCTGGTAAACCATTATAAGCCAATCTAGTAATTTTTACAGCATTTTCAGCAATGGGAACAGCAGCCAGTCCATCCTCCTCCTCCTGCATTGTGCAACCACCCTCTGGTTCATTACAATACTTCCTCCTATGAAAAGAGTAGGGAAAGTTCCATGATGTCCTACCCAAATTTCTCCCAGTAGTCTACAACCTTGGGTCTCCGCTGAAAAGGCCATTAGCCTAATGGGAATCGTTCACAAAAGCCCTGTATAGTCATATTAAAAGCTGCACAGAGGCCGCTGTACCTGCCCAGATTAAGCTCAAGATCAGCTCAGAAAACAAATCTCCCTGGTGGAATCCCAGCATCATTTGGTTGTATAACAAAATGAAGAAATGCATGGAAAAAAATAGGAGATGCAATGCCCAGCAAGGTAAAACATTCCTCATCAACATAAACAAGCAACTCTGATGGTTAATAAAGTCCACCAAAGCCAAATTTGAGGTAAAAAAATAGCCTCCAAGGCCAAGTACAATCACAAAGCTTTCTCCAGCTATGTCAGTAACATCAAAGGCAATACACAGCAGCGTACTGAATTAATTGTAAATGGTGCCACCTGTATGGAGCTGGAAGGTATATATAGTAAACCTCCTGGCAAAGAATTTTAACCCCCTCATTCCAGTATAGGCCCATCAGGAAAAACCCACATGAATAACTCCCTCAACTGTTTGGGGGCAGACGTAGAGACTGATTTGGGATTTGACCATCATGTGTCTACTGTAGTGAAGAAATCATTCATCCAGACATGTTATCTTTCTATTGTACTCTGCTTTCATAAGACCAGTCATTGAGTACAGTGCCCCCTTCAGTATGTATATAGCCAGACATAAACAACAACTGGAACATTCTCAGAGATTCCTCAGAAAAAGAATGCATTTTGTGGAAAACAAGTCCTATGTGGACTGCCTCAAAACCTTGAACTTGTATTCAATCTCCTACAGGCTGCTAAAAGGCAACCTATGCCCAACCTAAAAAGCATCCTCTGAACCAGTTGTAATGGACCTTTTGGATGTCTGTTAAATAAATAGCATCAAGGAACACCCACACCAGGAATCTAAACCTTGCCTGTAACATAAATAGGTCATACTAGAGGGACTGTATTTGTGTTAGAGCCTCCCCCCCCCCCCCTTCTCTGGAACAGGCTTCCCATTCATATATAGCAGAGTTAATCTGCTCTTATTCAAATGAAACTTGTTTCATTGGATGGAGAACCATAGATATACACCTGGTCCGTCACCTTTGTCTCTAATAGAAAGAGGAAGCTTGTAAATGCTTGGTCACCCATGCCAAAGTATGTAAATCCCAAAGTCCTCAAAAACTTTCCAGCTGCAAAGTTCATCCTCAGCAAACCCATAAGCACTCATTGAAAGCAACACCAAATACCTCACATACACCTACATCCAGTGGGGCTCTAAATACAAAGCCCTTATGGTAAGCAAACACACTACCCAGGACTCTAGTCATAGGGTACTCCATTGTACGACACACTGATGGCTCACTCACCTGGCTGGACAAAGAAAAGATAACGGTTGGTTGCCTATCTGGAGCCAGAATCCACCAAGTTATGCACACACTGAAGTACTTTCACCACAGGTACCATTATGATTCAGTCATACTCCATATAGGAGTGAATGATCTGAGAGGTTCCTCTCTAGACTATATGAAGACAGACATTGTAGATCTCTCAGACTGTGTGTCTTAGTCTGGTGTGTGCCTAGCATTGAGCAGCATTCTACTTTCACCAAGGATGGTGCCACAGTATTAACAAAAACTGACTGATTTTAATAATTAGCTGTTTCATGTGTCATTTTAAGGGAGTACAGTATTTGTCTGCACTGAAGGACATGGTCAGCAAACCACATTGCTTGGCCAAGGATGGTCTGTGCTTGCCCCCCCCCCCCTCCACAGAGCCATTTTTAGGCAATGCCAAATTGACAAACTTTCCAAGAAAAGGAAGGGAACCAAGGAAACCTTAAGGCATTACTACTCACTGCTAGAAGCTTAAACAAGAAGCTCCACTCCCTTCAAGCTCTCCTCATCCTGGAGAATGTAGGCATCTGTGCAGTTACCAAGACATGGTTTAAAGCCACAGAAAGTACTCTAGCCATGCAAGGTTTCAGTGCCTTCCACACATTTAGATCATTGACTACACAATCAGGTACTAAAGGTAGACAAGTGCCAATCTTTATCGACAACAAACATACATCTAGGTTGGTTAAACAGGATGATGGGCTGGAGTTAATCCATGTACTGTAGACAAAGTACCATACCATATCTTTGCAAGCTATAGGTCACCATCTATGTACCATAAAACCCATAGCTCATACTTAGATCTAATGGAATCATTCACCATCCAACCAAATACCTTTCTCATGGGGACTTTATTTACCCTTCTATAGACTGAAAATCCTATATGGCCTTAAATTTGCAGGCACAGAGATTTCTGGTCTTTGTAAACACAAACACACTTGACCAGGTAGTCAGTATGCCAGATCTACTTTAATTAACTGAAAGCTGATTCCAGCAAATGCAAATCCATCGACACATATACATCAAACTGCGAAATGAGCGAACTCACAAAACCGCGAAACTCAAAATACCGATATACCGATTTGTCATACTCTGCCAACCCCACTGCCCGAAACACACTACCCACCCAAACAAAATAAATAAACCTCAAACATACACCAACCAAAACCCTACTTCTAACCCTACACTAAACCCCACATACACCACTATCTATGCACTCTACTTAACCCCTCCCTAACCCTGAGGTCCGTAACTACCACACACTTACCCTACGGAGCTATACCCAAACAAAATAAATAAACCACACACATACACTAACCAAACCCCTACACTAACCAAACCCCTACATCAAACCCTACACTAAACGTTAAATAGATTACCCATATTACATTACCTATCTATGCACTTACCTTAACCCGCACCCTAATGTCTGTAACTATCGCACACTTACTTTACAGATCTGTAGCTCAGACGGGTCAACCAAAAGACTTCCACATTTCAAATTTCGCGGTTTTGTGAGTTCGCTTATTTCGCGGTTCGATGCATTTGTGTCGATGGATTCACATTTACTGGAATCAGCTTTCAGTTAAATAAAGTAGAACCAATATGCCCACTAGAGGTTCTAAAATATTGGACCTGGTACTCACAAATATTGGAGAATGCTGCACCTTCCCCCCAGCATCATGTCCTCCCTGGTAAGATCAGATCACAAAGTTGTTTCCATTGAAATGAAAATCAATATGGTAACCCTAGTAAATCCTATAACAGTTTAGAACTATTCAAAAGCAAACTACCTTTTATTAAGCAGTAGTTTGCCAAAATTTAAGTTACCTCCAAACCCAGACAACAAAACAACTTACAAGGATTTGTTCATAGAAACTCTGTGCAACCATATCAATGGCTGCATAGAGACTGCTGTGCCTACCTGAAGTAAGCCCAAAACTAACTCTAAAAACAAACCACCCTGGTGGCATCCTAAATTAAATAGGCTATACAACAAAAGGAAAAAGAAATGGCTAAAATCAGAAAGTGTAACTCCCAAAAAGATAAGAACTCACTCATCAAACTAAACAGACAATTAAACAAAAGGGTTTATTAAGACCAACAAAGCTGATTTAGAGGTCAAGATAGCCTCACAGGCAAAATACAGCCATATGGCCTTCTTCAGAAACATTAAAGGTATCAATGCAACAGTTTGCCAAACTGGTGGTTAATGGCACCACATTCACTGAGCCAAGGGATATAGTGAATTTGCTGTCTGACAAATTCAGTTCCAACTTTACCCCCCCCCCACTCAACCCCGCTGCCACCCCCCAGAAAATACCTTCAAACATAATCCCACCAACTATAACTAGAGAGCAGATCTTGGCTGTGCTCGCTAAGGCCAAGAACAAAGACTCAGTGGGACCCAGTAACATCCCGGGATGTCTTCTGAATTGCCTAAAATATGATTTATCAGGGCTATTGGAGTCACTATTTAATTAGTTTCAGGAGAGGCTTTGTGCCACTAGAAAGGAGGACTTCAGTGGCTATCATTTTTCATAAGGGTGAACCATCAACAGATCCCAGAAGCTATAAACCCATTAGTCTGACTAGTCTCTTATGCAAAGCCATGGAATGAATTATCATGGAAATGATTAACAGACACATAAGAACCCTTCAGACACTGGACCCAATGCTATTTGGTTTTGTCAAGGGAAGGTCATGCCTAATAAACTTCTTTGAGAAGGTTACCAAGATAATGAATGAGGGTAAAATTGTGCATAACTGCCTACCTTGACCTGACTAAGGCATTTGACACAATACACCACTCGGACATTGCAAACAAACTTATGGAATTGGGCATAAACACCTATATAGCATGCTGGATAGCCAGCTGGCTCACTTATAGGACCCAGGAAGTTAGGAATGGTGAATCCCATTCTACAAAGAGAGCAGTCAACAGCAGGGTTCCTCACCCATTCTGGGCCTGCATCTCTTTGGCATATACTTGTAAGTCAAGGGCCTCTGGCTAACTAAGTTTGCAGGTGACTGCAAGTTAGGAGGACTCATAGAATTCCCCCAAGTCAGTAACAGCTTACAAGAAGATCTAACACAAACAAATGACTATTGGCAAAGCCACAACTTAAAATTAAATGCCAAGAAATGCATAATAGTATCTTTTGGGGAAGCCGACCATCCCAGGAAACTACATCAGAAACAAAATACCCCTAAGACTTGACCTGGTAGTCAGGGATTTGGGTAATCTTGTAGATAGTAACCTGACCTTCGACCAACGTGCGTCCAGAGTAGTAAGGAAATCATTCTGTCACTTGACTTAGAAGAAGGGACATGGCGTCTAGGGCCAGGGAGGTCATCATGCCACTGTATTTAGCCCTCATCAGACCCATCGAGTATAATGCCCCTTTTGGTATACATCTGACCAGATACATGCAGCAACTGGAAGATCCACAAAGGTTCCTTTCAAAAAGAATGCAGGGCATAAGCACAATGGCCTATGCAGATCATCTCAAAGTCTTGTCTCTGTTCTCTTTTTCCCACAGACTACTGAGAAGCAATCTATTCCCTACTGAGAAACAATCTATTCCTGGCATACAAGGCATCCTTAGATTAATCTCTGATGAATCCTTTACATACCTGCAAAATAAACTGCATCAGAACTGCTAGATCTAAGGACCTGTATTTTGCTTGTGATACAAGTAGGACATGTTGGAGAGACAGATATGTATCTCAGAGAATTCTAGTTCTCTGGTATAGGCTTCCCATCCATGTGAAACACCTGGATCAGTGGATGGGAAATTGGTGCCCATGTCCCTGTACAGAGGCAGTCAGTAAGTTATGTCCCAGCTAATATACACCCCTTATATAAATGTCTTGCATACAAAAATTCTGGGACACACTTGGGTTGCAAGGCTAGGCATTTACACATCTTTGCGGCCATAAGCCTAGTATACACCTAAGAACCTATAAGTATACACACACAAAAACCCTTGGGAACCAATACCTGTCAAATTTTATAGAGAAGCATAGCAAGATTTAAAAAAATCCCTTGGGTTGATAGCATAGTATTCTACTAGGATACTATGAAAGAATAGCTAGACAGATATGTAGATAGATAGGTAGACAGAAAGGCATCAAGGGATTTTTGCTTAACTAACCCATCCCCTGCACACCACTTAAGTGCTGTAGGGGAATGTTGTTTAATACTCATATTGTGGGACTGTCACTCACTTCCCGAAGTGTCATAGTCCTTTAGACAGCATCAGACAATCCTGCACCCTTCTTTGAGCATGTGACTCCAGCAAGGTCTCTGGTTTCCGTTTGGGGTTCATTAGTGACAGACATATCCTAAAAGGAAATGAAGTCTGCTGTCTGGAAATGGAAAGCAAACAGTATTCCTTAGTTCACCAGGTCGTTCCTTATACAGCTGGATCTCTAATTGAATCGAGATCATACTAGGGGCTTTATCTCATGGGGTTTTAACTAGTACACAGTATACCTGAAGGTGTGCTTTTATCAGTGTAAGGGCATCAGTTAGAATAATCTTAATCTATGGCAGTTCACGCTTTCTGGGTGCTCAGATGTTTCTGTATTAAGCTGGAGTATGAAATAAACAGTCCTTATTACTTCTTTTTGCAGCTTAACCCAACCTTTTTTTCAAAATATGTCTTTGAGATGGTATTCTGACCTGAACTATCTCTGACTGTGCAGGAGGAGGCTGCCAGTGCTCTGATGCATAAATGAATGAGGTGGCTGTATCCACCATCAAGCACAGTAATCATCTTCTAATGAGCTTTTTGATCGCATTTACCTGCCTTTCATTTTAAGTATAGTTTTGCATGTTTGTTGCTGCTATTACTACTATAAGCAAGCTTCAGTGTTATCCTCATTTAAATCCGAACTTAACTGCAGCTGTACCTGCCATTCTGTCATCACTTTTGTAGCAGCTGCCAGACTGCTTGGTGTCATCTTTACCAAAGGCCTTAGCCTTCAACTTTTTTCTTTGTGGTATCCCAAATGCTTAACTTAATGCTAATATCGACCAAGTGGCCAAGCTAAAATGGGAACTGCTTCTCTGATTTGTTAAATTGTGCATTATTTTCCCTTGGAAAAAGAAAAGTTCAAATGTCTATTCAAATTTTTAATAGTTTCAGTTTCTAAAGTAAATCAGCGCTGAATTAAGTGATTCATTAAGTAAAGCATCGTGTAAGATGTGTTTTGTTTAATGTATAGCAAAAGTGCAGACTCCTTATGACTAGTGTGTAATAACTGGTCTCCATCCAGGTATGTGAATGACAAGAGGGACTTGTGTTGATCTTATTACCACTGTTGTCTAGTGGGGGTTGCAAGTCAGTTTGGAACAGATGTTAATGTTACCCAAACAAAAATGATGTGACAAGTTTGCATGGCAGGTATGGCAAAACCCTAAATAGATAGAGTACTATGTTTAAAGTAGGCAAACATGAACTGCTTGAAGTACTATTCTTTCTGGTTTCCAGGTAGAGAATTGTAAATAGCTATTACTGTGCATCATTTGCTAAGATACTTACATACATGAGAGCAGACATAAGCAAGGTCTGTGTTCTGTGCACTTTCTGTTCATTAAATAGCATAAGCTGTTATTTTATGCTCCTGAGGGAATTATTTTTTATTACAAAACACATTATCAAAATTTGGCCTTAATGGTTTGCTTCCTTTTCATCGTACAGTATTTTGAACAAGAGTAGATAAGCGTTGACAGCTTAAATAGCTCAGTAATGTAAAGTGCTTTCCCAGGAGAGCAAAGATTGCCACAGAGTTGAACAGTTTTATAAGAGAACCTGAATGAATTTGTTCTTGATAGCTTAATGAACTGAAAAAGATAGCAATGTGCTTTTATTTTAACTTAGCCTTGCTCTGCTGGCTTGGTGTTCATTTAAAACTCAATAGGATGACAAGAATATATTCTAGAACAGGGTACAATCACTTAAGTTTTTATTCTACCTAAGAGAATCCTGCAAACATGAACTACAGGCTAGTTTTTTTTAGGAATATATGGGGATAGACCACACTTTATAGCAAATACCAGAGGGGGGGGGGAAATACTTAAATGAATAGTGTCAGTTTACATTGTTATATTTTTATGCAAGAACGAATAAAGCCAGCCGATATATTTTTGTGTATAAATGTTTTGTAAATTAAAAAATGGTATGGCACATTTTCTAGGAATTTACATTTTAGAACACGTATAGTAATGTACAGCAGAAAATGGATTGCATTACTGGGAAGGGATGTAACAGAGAAAGGTAGTATCAGTCTAAGCTAAGTGTTTGTGAAACTGCTTGAACTATTACCATCATGTGGTATCTCTAAAAATTTTGATCATTCTAATCCTTTAACTGCGGCTTATTCTACATTTTTTTCATTTGCTCAACTGGGACAGAAATATGCAGGCACCAGAGAATATGCACATACAGGCAGAATGTAGTGTGTTTGCTAAAGTAGGCTGTGAGTGACACTGAGTTTTTTTTTTTTTTTTTGCCATTACCAGTAATAATTGTCTTTCGGCTTTTCCCAGTTAGGGGTCGCCACAGTGGATTTTTACGGTGCCAAGTTGCCAGCCTGACGCCCAACCTTCAAAGAAGGCACACCCATTCACACACACACACCTACCTGCATGTCTTTAATGTCACTTGACCGCGGAGAGGACATGCAGACTCCACACAGAAGGAGCTCCAACCGAGAACTGAACGGGAGAACTACTTGCTGTGAGGCGACAGTGCTAACCGCTGCACCACCGCGGCCTTCTTTTTTTTTTTTACACCAATATTTTAGAAAATTATCAGAACTCACAGAATATAGCCTGTTGGAGAGCAGATGTTCTCCAACAGGGTATTGCTAAGAGCCTGGTTTGAAATCTGCAGCTTCATGGCAGCATATTAAGCTACCATGAAGCGCATACTGACAAAAAAATAAAAATACTGCTATCTTGTTTACTCTTAGTAAATGCAGCTGTGTGTGATAAATGACAGTTCTGGAATCATGGAGTGGTGTCTGCACTAATTGTTATTCTTTAGGTAAGTTTATAAGTTGGTGATGACTGGACCCTTCATAAAGCAGAGAGGATACGAGCAGACTGCCAACAAGGGTAGTTCTAGTAGATGTGTTTAGGAAGTGTTTTTGCTTATAAAACATTCCTAATTTTTGGTGTTTTTTTTTTTGATATTGTAAATGTGTAGATCAAATTTGAGTTTATCGTCCATTATCACACCTAGTAATTTTGTATGGGAGACAACTTCAGTTTCTGTGTTAAGTGAAACTATTTTAAATTGGGGAGTATTTTAATTGTGTGTGAGTAGGTGTAGTTTGGTTTTATTAGGGCTTACTAGCCGATGAGGTCATAACAAGGCCAAAACATACATATCCACAGCTAGTGGAGTTTGGCTTTATTGGCCTGAAATTGTCCATTAAAACGACTAAAGTCATGGGCATTCAGAATTGCCAGTTAGCTGAAACATCTGATGTTCATCAGGATCATTTGCATATATCCCATGTTCCTCTGATTCAAGAGGTTTGGGAAGTCACTCAGTGGAAGTTGTAGCTTTGCTGGAGTTTTCCTTTTGTTTTTACTGATTGTTTTTTCAGTGACCTTCTCACTCATTGTTTAGGAATGAAGAAGGTATTGAAATCTGTTGCAGTTTGCAGTGCGGCATTTGAGGGATGGGCTGGATTGTATATGGGTTCAACAGGGAATTAACTCAAGCCCAGAATTTTATTTTGATTATATTTGTGGTCAGTTTTGAGGCATGGATAGTATTGTTTCTTGTCAAGGTTAACTTGTTGTTTTTTTTTTACCTGGTTACTGCGTTGCCTAAAGGTTTGAAGGTTATTAGTCGTTTTGTTATTTTGCTAGTCTTTCCATGCTCCATCTCTACTGCACATAAGGTCCTTTGTTTGTCCTTAAAGCCATGAAGAGTGGTTAATAGAGCAAGAGATTTTGCATCAGCATGTTTTTTTTTCTGAACAGTAAGAAGTATGAAGCTTATCTAGACCTGGCCAAGGCCTTTGACACTATTCCCCATGCAGGCATTATTGATAGACTTGTAAATCTGAATAGAAATGCTTATATTCTGCAATGGATAGCTAAATGGTTATCTGACAGAACCCATGTGGTTCCAGTCACAGGTACCACCTTTGAAAGCAAAAAAGTTACCAGTGTTGCAACACAGGGCTTAGTTTTTGGCCTTTTCATATTTGGCATTTTTTTCTGAGACCCTCAGCCAGTGTTCCTGGGCTATGCCTAATTAAATTTGCACATGACTGGAAATTTGGTGGTGTTATTCAATCTTCAATTGACTCATAATTGCTTCAAAGTAGGTTAAACCTTGATAACAACTGGTGTAAGGACAATTGTTTCAAATTAAATGTAAAAAATGCAGCATAATTCATTTCGGTAAACAAAACAGTTTTGCTTACCATATTGGTGAGGCACCCCTCAAATCAGACACTGTTGTAAGGGATTTAGGCACTCTGATTAATTCCTTATCATTTGACCAGCATGTGTCCACAATAGAAAGTCTTTTATCTGGCTCATTTAATTTTCAATGGCATCTCTGTTAGATCCATAGAAGTCTTACTTCTCTTTTACTTGTACATTATCAGACCCATTATTGAATATAGTACACCTTTTGGCATGTATTTATCTAAACATATGCAGTTCATAACTAAAAAGATCAGTGGCCTCAAAAGTCTTGGTTATTAGAAGACACTGTTAGACTTTTCTCTCTACTCAGTCTCTTACAGACTCCAAAGTGATCTTTGCCCAATCTTTTCAGCTATGAAAGATCCAACCCTATTTGACCTCCTTTTCCTTCCTAGACCTAATGGCCTCAAATGCACTGTCAAAGGAACTAAACCTGTATCATTAGATAAATAAGAGATGTTGGCGTGGTAGATTCATATCCCAATGTTTTCCTAGCTTCTGGAACAAACTTCCACTACATGTCAAGCAGAGTAGCAGCACCCTTACCACCTTCAAGGTCAACCTAGATAATTGGATGAGCAGCCTCAAATTCTTCTCTGGTCTATCTTCTTTTGCCCTCTATTAAGCTACATATAACTTTTGACTAGTTTTTTTTTTTTTGGCTAGGATTGTAATGGCCTGTAGACTGATTGCCTAGTACTTACCTATGAATTGTAAACTATAATTTTTGGATGTATTGACCAACTATACTCAGATATTCACCATAAAATAAAATTTTTTCAAGGAAGAGAGTAAAAATATAAGGTAAAGTCAAGAATGTTCTGCAAAATCAAAAACAGCTGAGAAATGTGTATGCTGGGGGGAGGGGGTGTTGCAGTGCTTTGCACTGCATTTTCTTCATTCGTATGATCACAATAACACACTTTAGATAGATGCAGTCAAGAAAGTGGCAGTAATTCTTGTGCATATGTATATGTGTGTATTTGTGTATGTGTGCGGAGTGGGGGGAAGCATCCATGCATTTCCATCTGAGTTTTATTATAAGTGTGTGAGACTGCCTGTCTGCCTCTGCGAATGCCTGTGTACGCATGTAGATATGTAGGAGCAGAAGGTTTTGTTGATGCGCCTTTTTATCAACGGGTAAAAAATCTGGTACAGCCAATTGAAAATCAAATGATCAAGAGGTGATGGCTTTTCCATTTTGAGATTATGGTTGAACGTGGATTGGACACTTTGCATTTTGCATTTTCCCCACTGTAGTATGATCACTGAGTTAAGCCATTACCCACCCTCATGTTTCCATCATCTCTAGTAGTTTGTACTTTTGTTCAAGCAATAATTCACTGTGTGTGTGTGTGTGTGTGTGTGTGTGTGTGTGTGTATGTGTGTGTGTGTGCGTTTTGTTTTTTCTCAGTGTTTATGTAACTATGGAGTTAGTATATTTAAGTAAGGGGGGGCTTGCCCCTCTGCAAAAAAAAAAAAAAGCTTTAGAAGGTATATTTTGTATAATAAGTTGTCTGTGAAATGTGATTTTACAAAATGAGTTTTCAGTTAAATGTGCTTTCAATTAATTTTTTAGTGATTTGTGAAAATGTGATTTCACATCAAGACGTGTTTCTCATGTCTGAAAATAGAGAGCACGCCAAAAACTTGTGATATTGCAAGCAGAAATGTTGTCAGGAGGAGTGAATTATTTAACCAGCACTGGATAACCTCAGCTGGTGGTCTCCCACATTTGGGATATAGCCAGCCATGCAGTAGAAAATCGTATTGGCAGACTATTTAATTCTATCCAGTTGACTCACCAACCAGTCCAGGACTGGCAGTGTGTGTGTGTGTGTGTGTGTGTGTGTGTGTGTGTGTGTGTGTGTGTGTGTGTGTGTGTGTAAGAATAGATTATAGGTCACCGGTTGATAAACTTGGCCCACAGACTGGAACTGAAGGAATGCATGGACTTTTATACTAATGTTAAGGTATGTGTAGCTGTAACCGTACTAGCTAAGGACACCATCAATATATTGCACGCGTCAACCTGTAGAGTACTCAAGACATTCCTTGGTACATTACTTCCAGATGTGGAAGAACATATCTGCTTTCCTAGCACACCAGTGGAGAGTGCCACCACCGTGTAAGGCATTTTTGATATCAGCCCTCTCCTAAAATTGTTTGATGTCATAGATTGCATATATGTTGGCAATAAAGGCCTCACCATGGGTCCATGAACAGTATCACAGAAGAGCAGTAGTATACCTAGGGTGGGGGCCGAGAGGGACAACTGCCCTGGAAACAAAGTGTTGTAGAGACGTGATCAGCCACTCCAGATATTGCATTTGCGGTCAATCCTGAGTGCTAACACTCCATGTGTGATCAGAACTGTAGCATCAGGCAAGCAGTTTGCTACAGTTTAAAAGTAAAAAAAAATATCACTTTTTTAACTACATGTTGCTGCATTTCTAGCAAGCAATTTGTTACAGTTTACAAGAAGAAATTATTTATTTTTGCATTTGTTTATTAATAAAATGGAGGAAGGTCAGGGTCAAGACACAGAAATGGTACCTGAAAGTCTAATTGGTGTGCCAGTGGAAGGAATGTACCTTTTTTCCTCCTTAGTGGAAGGGCTTGATGGAGTGGATATGTAATAAACCAGTTGCTACAATATATTGATTGGCTTAATACAGTAAAGTGTTGCTTTTTTTTGCTCTTCATTTCAAGAGATGAGGGAGAAAAATATGCTGGTTCATGGTACTGGCATTGGGCACTGATTGAGCCAGCTATGCTTCTGCAGGAGAGCTACAATTCTATCATCTGCCAGGCAGTGTGTGAGGCACAATGGCTAATAACGTCTGGGCCATAATCAGAACACCATCAATTTCTCAATGCCATGCTTCAGGATGTGGAGGAACATGTGTGGTTCACATGTGTTTCCCAAAGAAGAGAGAGCGAACACCATGCAGGATTTTTATGAAATAGCCCATTTTCCTGATGTACTGGGAGCCATAGACTGTACCTGCATTGAAATAAAGGTACCATCTACTGAATGGGAAAGAAGTTCATGAACTGCAAAGGATATCACTGCAACAGTCAGGTGGTCTGTAATGCACAGGGTATCATCTACACTCTAAGTGCAGACCATCCAGACAGTTATTACAGTCCTTCAAAGTGGCACACCTGTAAACTGTACCAGAGTTTTGCAAGGGGTGAACTCCCTTAAGGGCATCTTGTTGGTGATGCTGGATATGCTCTGGTACCCTGACTCATGATACCCATAAGTAATCCACAGAATAAAACAGACAGTGGATACAACTGTGCCTAGTCTCAAACAAGAAACATTACTAAGTGTGTTTGGGTTGATGAAGCCATGCTTGGTTGGTCTGAATACATCCTTTGGTGCCTTGCTGTATGACTTGGCATGTGCAAAAACTGTCTTAGCGTGTGCAGTCTTATTCATTATTGTACCTGGGATGCATTTACATCAGGGTGGGCACTTGCAGGGGCTGCAGTCCCCAGCACACCAGAAGTGGAGGCTGAGTCAGATAAAGAATCAGTTAAGGAACCAGCAGCAGGGGATAATCATGCCACACTGAGGTGGGTGCAGTATGCCGTTGCATTAGCAAAGAGGTAATGGCTTGCAGATAGATTCATAACATAGCAGACAAGTGTGAAACAACCACACACTCCAGTAAAAATGATGCATACAAAACTTACACCAGGCTGTACTTCATCACGCATAGGCTGGCCACGCTGTGCATCAACATAGGCAACTCTAGTAATAATGTACAGAGGGCAGGGCACAGTTATTTGCACAAGTGAAGAAGGGTGCACAGAAATAGTTGTCTTTGACAGTGAAGTACGCAGATGCTGAGGATTATGAAAATAAAATTTGCTGTTGCTTCCTGTCGGTCTTTTTTTTGAGGGTGGGGGGCTTCAAAGTAACACTCTTCAAGAAACGCCAGTATCAGTAGAAGCATTTGATGTACTGGGGAGCTATAATGGCATGAGTTTGTATCTATTGGGACACAGTTTTAGCAGTACTTGACAGCCCTGTGGCTTGATACAGTGGACAGATGTGGGACATCCATGGTAGATGGTCCAGCATCCAGTGCACCCCCATGCCCATGAGAGCTGGCTCATTGCTTGGGATGTACCATGACCCTAGATAGATGCTGGTGAGCTGCATGACCAGGATTGATGTCTGCTATGAGATGTGCCACTGTGACAACTGATATGACCACAGGGATGTCCTCTTCTGGGTATAGACACCTTCAAAACAGATGCCACAGTGGATGTGCTAGCACTGTAGGAGTAGTATCATAGTTGTCCTTGGCCACAGTGGCTACCATCTGTGGATGTAGCAGTGGACTGGCTTCATGGAAGGCAAGTCAGAGAAGCCATTGCTCATTCTAGTGTGTAAATGAGTCTATCCAAGTAGTCACACTCACGAAGCAAGCCCTCCAGTAGGTTATCACGCATGCCCTGTATCACCCTCATTAATTGTGCCGTGGCTGTGCTGGTACTAGCGTATACCTACATGAAGACTGTGCATGTATGCTGTATTGCAGCTACTGACACACCAACCTCAGGAGAAGGTTGGTAACCATGTTTCTAGCAAGCAGCATTACTCACAGCCCTCTGTGGACCGTTCTGCCAATGGGTGATAGGGGCAGAGTGTAAGATCTGTTTATTATGGGCCAGAACACTTCCCTGATTAATAATGTCCAAGTTATCCTGTCTTCCTTGTGAGGTGTGGATTGTCTGGGTATCCACAGATATAGAGGCTATTTCTGTGGTCTGTCCTAGGAATGCAGTGGTCACATATCCAGTGTCCAACACTCACATGCACTCACTCACACACGCACACACACTGTACTCCCTAACTGTGCCAGCTGATCCTCACCATCATTATTAGAGGTTGCAGATCCAACTTCAGATGTGGGTAGTTCCATAGTGCTGGTTCTGAATAAAGAATCACATGTGAGTACTCCATATCACAGAATATCATGTGTAAGTATGACTTGGCACCAGAACTACAAATGCAACAGAGTTTTACCAATATTAACATAACAATAAATACTTTAATTGTATACCTTGTGCCGAAGACAGTGGAGGGGTGAACCCCTGATGTACCCATATACCATAAATTAGCTTTAATGCTTTCGAAAGCAACTAAGGGATACAAAGGGCGTACAGGTATTCTTCTGCAGAAATAAGTTTACATACTGTGGCATTTCCAGTTCATTGTCTTTGTGGCCTGTCTAGCTCTGCCCCAACATTCAACACCTCACTGTGGGACTTTAATTAGGTACCATTTGCCTCTGGGAGAAGCCAAGAACTCCACCATCTGCATGAGGGGTGGTACACTTAATAGTGCCGCCACTCATTGAGCTACATTCCCATGCCAAGAGTCAAACTCTTTTTTAGGCAGCAAGCGCGTCATTGGCCCTGCAGTGCACCACATCATAACTGTGGTTGTGGTTACCAACCACAGTGATAACTGCCACAGAGTGTTGTGAGCCAGGGTTAGCTGCTTCCAAGCCAAACAGGAGTCATCCATGGAGGCAGAGGGTCTGGAGTAGCACCTCATTCTTTACATTGGTCATTTTTGACTTAAAAATGGATTTCTTAGCAGAATTCCCAAAGTCAGCAGTGAGCTGAAGGTTTTCCTTGTTTTTTATGCATTGTTGTAACTGTGTGGAAAACAGTGGAATTACCAACCTGCATGCCCCTGAAAATCCTTACTCCACTACTCTCTCCCTGGCCATATAACATGCTGTTTGTATGCCTGACAGTTAAATATCTGCATCTGCACTCTTAATGTCAGTCATGCAATTTTAATGAACACATCCTTACAAAAACAAAACCTGTACCATTGCTTTAGATGAAGATGACATTACTGTTTTTCTCAGGGTTATAAATAGTTTTGCTGGTCACATGTGTAATTTATCTCACAAATTCATTTGCTGAAAGTGGTATTAGAAGCTAAGCAAGAATATGTTGAACTGTGGTTTGCATATGTGTTTATGGGTGTGCCTACTGTTCTGATTAACAATCCTTTAACCCAACAAGTACTGTATCCTTGCAATTCTCCTCTCAATACACATTTCCAGTACATTTATAAGTACGGCAAGCCTATAATATTTATTTATTTGTATTTGTTTTCCAGGGTAAAGCATTGATCTCTATGAACTTTTTTCTCAGCCTGGGAGCTGTGTCTGGCTAAGAAACTTGCTCAGCCACTCATTTAGGCAATGGAGGCTAAGGAAGTCAAACCTTGCACCACTGGACCACATGAAATGGTGCACTAACAGCTCTTTAATCCTGTAAGCCAGTCTGGTAGATGGCTTAATGTACTTGTTTCCTTCACTTATAACCTGTGTGTGAAAGATATGTGTGAGCAGCATTTTGTTCTTGCAGATGCACTTTTGTCTCAGACATAACAATATTTTGTGTCTTGGACTACGAGACCCCCTGTTACTTTGTCCAAGTAGCTCATCATGTTAATCGTTCCTTTTGAAATGCAGCTGTGTTGATGGCTGTAGGTTCACTTCCTCCTTTCACCTGTGCATGGTAACAGTGCTGTTAACTTGGGAAGTGTTTGTTGTTAATTCACATATATTAGCTGTAACTTAATCATATGACAAGTGCATATCAGCTGTATATTTTCATTGTATTCATATCTGATTTCTTTCTCCCCATCCTCTTTGTTGCTATCCTTTCTATTACATACATACATGTTTATTATTTTCTCTCCATTTATGTTACTTTTATCTGCAGCATCATCAAAACCTGCATCTGTCCCTCTGACAAGGCCTAACAGCCCCCCACAGGTAGCAGCAACAGCACCACAAGCACCCCACACATCTTGGTCCTAACTTGACATGGTCACCTCCACACCTTCTGCCCTTTGTGCACTACCCACTACAGATAGCACTGCAGTGGATGCTGGGACTGTTGTACTCACTGGCAGCAGTGCCATTGGAGATGACATCTTTATCACCCATTAGCAGCTGGCAGACTTTGTGGAGGAGATTATCATCAGGAGGTTGGATGCCCGAATCGGCCAGCTGGAGAATCTCCAGTGACTCATTTAGTTGTATTGCTGTCCTGTACTGTCTCCACCATCTGAGATAGAGCTCAGTGGTGACAGTATCCAGGGTGGTGATTAATCTCCTACTGAGCTGTAGCTGGCAGAAACACTAGTTGGAAATAACCCATCTTATCCCCCATTGGGGTGGTCTCCTCGATTTTGTGCCCATGCCTAACTTTGTCGTTTGTTCATTCTTCCCCTCACCATTGTTTTCCCTCTATTTGTCTAATGTGTTCTTCACTATTGTGTCCCCCCTCTCTCACTGAGTTGCCACACACACTATCAGACATGTCTGTCTTCCCTTGCCACCAACCCTAAGCCACTTGCCTTTCTTTTATGTCCTTACTTCCTTCTCCAACTCATCCTCTCTCTCTCTCTATGCATGAAAAAATGGGCACCTGTCCCACAAAAAAAAAAAAAGAAAAAAATAATAGCACCTCCCCATCCTTCTCATTCCATAGAAGCTAACATTATGTTCTAGCCACTGTTTTTTTTCCTTTTCATCCCTCTCTGTCATACTCTCTTTTCCGCCCTTTAATCTGGTGAAAAGAAAATGTATAAAAAAAAGACACCTTGAAAATGCCCATACAGGGTTACCAAACTGGTCACAAAGAGCATATCAATGCCCATGTGCAGCTGTCGAATACTGACACTTTTATCATATAGCGAGGAGCTAGGCTGCCATGTTTCATATGTCCAGCTACAAATACAAACATTGTCATGCACAATGTATATTGGTCTTTGCTAGCACTGTTCACACACATGACCTGAGCATCATTGCACAGCAGTTGGCACATACAACATAAGATACAGCTGTCAAGATTAGACAACTTCCCCTTGCAAATTATTACAATATCAACTATGCCTGTGGATAACAGATTAGCCCCCAATGGTGATATTTTGAGGAGTCATCGTAAATGCTCTAATTCATTCATTCTGCAAGAGTTACACCCAACTGCTATGTGTTTCTCTTAAGCATTTTATCTTCCTGCTGCTGTAGCTCAGCCTGTAAATGAAGTGCCTTGAACATTATATATGGTGAAGGTTGTGGGGTCAAGTCCCATATAGGATGCATAAAGGCACATCATTATTAATGTAGGGTGGTTGTGTCCAGATAGCTGCATTTTATTTTATTTGTACATTTGTTTACCAGAATAGTGCACTGATCACAACTGGCTTTTGGCAGGTACTGCCCAGGTGAAATAATAATTCACAGAGAAAACATGGAATAAAGAGGCAATAAGCTGTGTGTACCAAAAACAGAACAGAGAGTAACAATATAATACTAAAAATGTATGGTAGCAATTAATAGATGTAGCAATATTTATGAAAGATGTGCAGATTTTACAATTTTACATGCTTATATTTCAGGTTTACATCATGGTGAAAATGCTTTGGGTTGATGTGTCAGTGGAGGGGAGATGGAGTTTAAGATTAAGATTAAGAGAGATTAAGGTTAGAAGTTGAGCGACCCTTACAGAATGTGGCCTGCTATGTTGAAAGAGCAGTTTGATTTGTTGTGGAGGAATTTAACTTCAACTCTGAAGGTGGGGAAGTGATATTGTAGTTCCTTTAGGTGTGGTTAGAGGCATTCCCATATTTTAGGAGCAGGGATGGAGAAAGAGTGATTGCTGCAGTATAGTGTCTGTGGTGGTTGCAATGGAAGATTGAGAGAAGTGTCTGAGGCTGTATTGTGTGTTTAGCATAACATTCAGCAGCTAGAATGAGTTAGGCTGGAAAAGTTCAGAGACAGAGTAGTATCAGGTCTAACCTGTGCTGCATTGGCAGCCAGTTGGCTTTTCTGAGGTGAGGCAGTGGTGTTCATGAGACATGGATTAGTTCTGAATCAACAGATTTTGTTTGTGTTAATCTGGCTATTATAGATGGTTCATATTTGAATTTGGGCCAGAAAGACTCCTCTACCTATAGCTACCCTGGCTGGTTTGGATATATAGGGGATTTACCTGCCCTTGAAGAGAAGTGAGTTAACCTTTCCCTTTGATTTCTCAATATGGATATGGAATATTAGTGACTGGGCTAGCCAAAACTGAGATATTTGAAGAAGTTGGTTGTTTCTATTTGTGTGCCGTATAGGGTAGTGAGATTTAGTTTTTAGGTGGTGCCAAATAGAATGCTTTTTTTGTAGGATTAAGTAGTGGTTTGTAGATAATGAGTCTGGAATTGAAGGTGTTAAGGTCTTTTTGGAGTTGTATTTCTATTGTAGAGTGGTTGTGGCTGATTGTGATTACTGTCTCATCAGAGTAGAGGATGAGTAGTAGAATAGGAAGAATGTGCAGTAGTTAATTAATGAAAATAGAGAAGAGGAGAGGTGCTAGGACAGAACGTAGGGTACTGCCACTAAAAGAAGTGTGGGCTGAGAGAAGAAAAAAACCTAATTTAACTTTGAACAATCTGTTCTTCAAGAAGTCTTGGAACCATGTGATGGATGTGTTACTGATGCCAATGTTCTGAAGAGAGAGGAGGAGTTGGTGGTTGATTGAGGTCAACAAGTATTGCTTCTGCCAAGTTACCTTTGTCCATGTTGAGGAGAATGTCATCAGTTAATCTCCAAAATGCGATCACTGGACTATGCCCTGCCTGAAATTCTTGCTGTTTTAGGGTAAAGAAATGGTATTGCTCAATGTAGCTTGAGAGTGGAGTATAAATATTTTTTCTGACACCATGCCAAGAGTAGGTAGGATGGAAATAGAATGAAAGTGTGAGGTATTTCTAGGCTTAGATTGTTTGTGTAGTGGGATAATGGGTGCTGTTTTGAAGATGTTTGGCAAAGGTTAACATTGTGATGGAGATATTGGGTTAGACATTCTCTGCAGTAGTAGACAAACCAGACAAAATGTGGTGTGAATATGAGGAGAGTCTGTGGGCATAGCTTCAAGTAAGTTAACAATTTCTTTATGTAAGATTTGTTTCAAGTAGAAAGGAGATTGAAGGGAAGAGGCGAGACTTTGAGAGAGGAGAAGCAGTTGATAGTTTAAGGATGGTGGGGAGGGCAAAGTCAGAGCAGGTTAGTAGTCCTTAATTAGTCTGGGTTAGGTTTAGAGAAGAGTTGCTGTTGGAAGATTTTGGGTCCTGTGAGCAGATTGATCTCATGTCAGAAGCCTTTGGATTTATTTAAGAAGGAAAGTTTGTTTTTCAGATAGTTTGCTTTCTGCTTCCATGTGGATTGTTTAGCAAAGTTCCTTAGTTTGGTATAGGTAACAGTTTTCAGGGATTGGATTGTTTTTCCAAGATTACCAGGCTTCATCCCTTAGCTTCAAGAGAGATTTAAGTTCTTTGGTGTACTGTGGGGTTTGTTCTTTGTTGAAAATGTGTTTTACCATGGGGAAGAACTTTTCCTGGAGCTAGAGGATTTTTTGGGCTAAGGTTGTAGCTGCTGTGTTAGGATCTTTGAAGTTCATTATGGTAGACCAGATGTCTTTTCAATTTGGTGGTATTTTGGGTGGATTGTGGTCTGAAGGAGATTAATTTGGGATAGACTTTATAGACAGATTGCTGGTATGAAAGAAGACTGGTGGGTAATCACTGAAGGTAGGGTGAAGAATGGAAATGTTTGAAATAGTTGCTGATCTGTTAGCGATTGGTGGGTCAAGAGCTGAGTGGTTGTAGGAGTGCAGCTCAGGGTGGATGTTTTCTGTGATTAACTGTAAGAGGTTCTTGTTGATTTGGAAATGCCGTTTGAGAAGGGACCTGAGAAGTTAATGTTGAAATCCCCCAGGATAATTTTTTTTTTTTTTTTTTTTTTTTTTTTGCTGCTGAATCCCTTATTTTTGAAGTTAATAGCTGAGACTATTTCATAGATTAGGGACTTCAATTTAGAAAGATATGGAGGAAGAGGAGGAAGATAATCTACTGAAATAAGTAAGGATTTGATTTTTTTTTTTAATGAGGTCCCATTTTGGGGCATGTATCTTTTGTAGTGTTGGTTTTGGCTAGGATGGTGGACTTGAGATGTTTTTTTATATAGTAATAGAGAACTTTGTCTTTTTCTTTTACCAAGTCTTTTGTCATACTGATAATTGAATGAGGGGAAGAGGTGCTAAAATTTGGGACTGCTTGGTTTGATCCCAGTTTCAGTGACGGCTGTAATGTCTAGGTAGTGGGAGGAGGATGGGGGAGGGCAGAGCCAGAACATGTTAGTGGTCCTTAATTAATCTGGGTTAGGTTTAGCTTCATCTTAACTCCATTAACTAGCACAGGTAAAGTGGTCAGATTCTGTTGGTGGTGTATCTGGATTTGTTCAATATATTTATACTTTTTTGTCCTCTCAGCCATGCATGTGGTATTTTATATTTATCTTCAGTTATTTGACAACCCTCTGGCAGCACAACTATCATTACATTTTGCTCCAGCCTCCATTGTCTTCCGCATCCCTGATTTTTTTCACCACATCCCTTCATTGTCTTGTTGGGTTTGGGTGTGTGTGTGTGTGTGTATATATATATATGTGTATATATATATATATATATATATATATATATATATATATATATATATATATATATATATATATTTGTGCGTGTGTGACCGTAGTACCAACTCTATCTTAACTCCATTAACTACCTTCCATAATTTCTCCTGTCTGCATGTCTCTGTATGTCTGTCTACCTATCTGTCTGTCTATCTGTTTGTCTCATTGGATCAGAAAGTAGATCAGCACACAAGCTCATGACCCTGTAAGGCACCTGCATATCCACAGTCACATATATGATGTGTACAGTACTAAACCTCCAATCTGTTTCTCCATCCCTGATGCCTTTTAGATGATGCAGTTTACCCCCTAGAGCCCTAGCCAGCGGTGCTTGTACAAAACCCCAAACCATCATCCATGCTCAAGCTAGAAATGTGGTAGAGAGAGTGTTTGGCCTACTGAAGTTTAGGACTGTGCAGTGGGTTGACATTAGAAGGATATGTTGGAGAGGCACTTTGGGACCATGTCACCATGAAGGCAGTGCAGGCCCAGATGCTTCCTGAACACAGATGAGACAGAATTGGAGGAGCAAAGCCTCTATACTGGATGCACATTAAGCAGTCCCTCCTCCCCCATAGAACATCCCTGCAGAGTTCGCTTTTGTTCTGCGTATGGTTGGACTGCAGCAGTTGCAGGTATGGACTGCACAACTTATAATCATTATCCATTGTATCCACCATGGATATGCACATCCCAGTTGCCACAGACATAATTGAGGTGCGGAGCACTGATGGTGGCACTAGTTAACATCTACAAGGAGGTGGCCATAGAAGTGATATGTCTCACTGTTGAGTGCAGAAGTCTAGTCATGGCAACATTCCTGGACTACAGTATCTCCTTAAGGCTATGCACAATGCCAGCTATCTTTATTTCCACATGTGTAGCTGGGAATTGTGCCTGAACTGCATACCTGTATATCAGCTTGTTAAAGCCAGGTGCTGCGTACATCTGTAACAGTGAACACCACCATATTGCACTGCTGGTCTGCCATTTAATGTGCTCGTTCATCCCTGCTGGCCCATCACTAGCAGTAGGCAAGATGTCAGTAAAAGATTAATATTATTATTAATGGGACTAGTTGCCATCCTCCACACTTAATATCAGCACTTCCATATAATGAATTATTGCGAATCTCAAGATTAACTAGTGATGAACAACAAAAAGAATTAGAAATTGAGTTGACTTGTCAGAAATTTATCAAAAGAGGTTATAGTGTAGAAAGTGTAGAACAAGCTAAAAATAATTTGAATTTTAATAATCAGACTCATAAACAAGTAAAATATAGGGCTAAACCAGATAAAAATGTGTATAATCAACAAGTGGATAAAATGTTTTTTGTTACAACATATGGAACATATACAGAGAAATTGGTAGAAATTGTTATGTTTTATTGGACACATTTGTTACAAGATCCATGCTTGGGTGAATTGTTACCTCAAAAACCTATGGTGTCTTATAGACGTGGAAAAAGTATTAAAGATATGTAGTTCATGCTTATTTTATTTTTTCTGCTGCCAGTTTAACTAAATGTATTTCTGATTATGGTTTTAAAGCATGTGGTCATTGTAGTATATGTAACCAAACAGTAAATTTTTTTGACTGTATAAATGGAAAGAAATTTAATGTGAATGGTAATTTTAGTTGCAACACAGAGGGTATTGTTTATGTACTCAAATGTGAATGCAATTTATTTTACATAGGTGAATCAAAAAGGAGTTTTCGAGTCAGGTTCTTAGAACATCTGAGAAATATTAAAAATGAAAAGGTAGAAAGCCCTTTAGGCTTTCATTTAAAAAAATATCATAACAGTGATGGTAAGAATTTAACAGGCACAATTTTGGAAATAGTACATTGTGTGAAAGGTATGTGCTTGAAGAATAAACTACAGTGGAAAGAAGCACTGTTTATTTTAAAATTTGACACTCTACACCCTAAGGGGTTAAATAGAGAGCTTGATTGGAAATGGCTGCTGTAATTAAGTGTTTTTTTAATTGTTTTATTAGAATAGTTTTTTACTATATAAAGGAATGAGAAATGGGTTTTGTTATACTCTGTTAAAAGGCTTATGCCGAGGCACTGGAGAACATCAATTGTTGGTACTATGAAATAAATTCTTTGGATATACTGGCTGAGTTGTTTCTTGGACTATTTTTCCTTCTTGGTGGTTTAAGATGTCAGTAAAAGTTGAGGCCCTCTTTTGACCAGATAGGCAGTATGCAATGCTCTGCAATTTTTAGGGTGCATGTGGAGGAGACTGCAGTGTTATCAAAGCCAGTTATTATGAACTCATCAGGGAGTGAAGTAGACAGTGTCCTTGCATCCCGAGATTGTTGTACATGTTTGTTTTGTCCAACTCTGGCAGGAGACTAGCCTTTTCCTGTTGTTCTGGCCCAGTGTGCCCTGTGGATACAAATATGTAAAAGCACTGTGTAATGATGGTGACCACACAAGCCCTATGTTCCTTGATGTGTGCATTCTACTAATAGAGGAAGTCCCACAGCCGGATATGAAACATCTGCCTGTGCCAGCAGTCCCCTGAGTCTGTATGCTGGAAGTCCCTATGAAGGGCAGAGGTACTGGTTATTGCAACTACAGTCGTGAGGAATAATGAAATAGTATAACACAGGTGCCAAGTTATGGTAAGTTCATAACTGTTGTTAAGAGCAGCTTGTACATCATGGAACAGGAATATTATGGGACTCTCTCCCTAAATATATGAGAAGTTAGTATTGTTGAACTTTTGAAGTTCCTGATAAATAAATGGTATAGAAATTTTGTCTAAATTCCTGGTCTAACTATTGGCAGACCCTTAAATGGCGCCTAGGAGCCCTGAGTTTGAACTGCTTCTACACTGAACCTGCTGTTTTAATGCTTCCAACCTTGATTATGGCATGGCTGCTCTCACCAGCAGCATTTATCTTACACCACTGTAGAGAGTGTGCTGGGTGCCTCCCCTACCAAACAACAGTTGCCCATGTGTTCTTTGTGCTAGTATCCAGACTTCTTTTTCTGCAGGGCTGCACTTGTCCAACCTCTGCCATCTACCATTTTTCTAGAATACGAGTAAATCTAGGGGGACAGGAAAAATTGTTTGGAAAGATGTGTGGGTGTATAATGATTTCACAGGGACAGCAGGCTGTAGAACATGACTAGGTACTCCAGTATGGTTGCACTCTCCTGGGGTTTATATGCCCACTTCCTAGGGCCTCCTGGTTGTAAAGGGGATGGCTGTCCTCTGTCAGTGGGCTTGCCATCCTCTGCTAGGTTTGTATGCAAACAGGTGTATGAGTGCTTATGGTACAGCTGGTGGAGTTAGCAACCATATGAAATGTCAGGCCCCACTAGAGAGAATCCTGAAATACTGAGACTGAATGGCCAACAGAATGGACTTAAATTCGAGATGCCATTTCTCAAAATATTCCCTTTACTCTGAGGTATGGCGATCTCAGAGTTGGTATCTATAAGTTTGCTACAGTTTATGGCCTGTCTGAATGGAGCACTACAGCACTCAGGATTTAGTTAAAAAACAACTAAATAAATACAAATTTCCTTCTTATAAATTGTAACTAACAGTTGCTATAGTTTAGACTAGGCATGGAGAGCTACATTGCTCAGGCTTGACTGCAAATGCAGGACAATCGGGGCAGGGCACAGAAACCAGACCCGAATGGCTGGGCGTGAGAAGTTGTGCATCTGGCCACCTGAATGCTGGGTCAGTAGAGAGAACTGATGGTGTGTGGCTTTATACTAAGCTTTGTTTTTATGCTGCTCCTCACTTGAAGAGCTGGGAGGGGGGGGGGGGTGCTGGTTCATAGTACTAGCTCAGGACACTGGTTAAACTAGCTATGCATCTGCTCAGTGCAACTGCTTCTTTTCCTTTTTAAATGTCCTAGTGTTGACTGTGACTGCTGTCCTACATTTGTAAGCCTGACTGCTTGTTGCTTCTTAGCAAACACACACTATACTTCTGTGTTAGGCTATGGGTATTATTTCAGGCTTCTCCTTGCTTGCACATGTTGCATGAGTTATGTAATGACCAGCTTATACCGTTTGGCTTTCATCGTGGGCAGAGCATGCTGAGAACATTGCCATTTGCCAAAAGAGGTAATAGAGACTTCAGTCACAGCAGGGTTAAGTGTCATCTGTGTCCCCTGGCTTATTTCTGTCATCTCACATCTAAGTCCTCATCACGAATGTCAGATTTCCAGTTTTGTCTCCCTTCTGTGGGCCTCCATGGTGTATCTAAGCCACAGGAGCATCAGCCACAGCCTATTGTAACTCCAGCCATGGCTGTAGCTAAGGCTGGTGATTGGGGTGGGAGTGACTTGTCTGGAATGGGCTTTTGCCCATTCCTATCAGGTAGCTTACCACAGTCACCACACCTGACTGTTCTAGTGATGGAATGATAAATGGAATGATAAGTGTGGACAGTGTTTGACCAGGTGATGACATGCTAGGTTGCCATCCAGCTATCTCTCCATCAGTGAGTAGCAAACTCATTGGACTGTCTTGGCAATGCCTTCAGACCACCAGGGGTAGATGTGGCCCTTGCCATCAGCCACCCAGACCCAAGACCACCATCTATTGTGTCCCAATAATTGCCCATCTGGAATGGTCAGTGGTTGGCAGGCTGTGTTTACCCAAACCTATCCCACAACCATTTGTCTTCCATGCCGCTTCCTCCTTGTGTGTTCACATCCACCCCTGTATATCTGAAAATGTTCCCACTACCTATTCTGTCTTACAGTGCTTCTCCTGTGTGTGTTCCCTTGCATGCAGTATTCCAGTACTTGCTTTCCTGTACTCCCCTTTGTGCCTTCTCCTAATGAACCAGTAAGATGTCCAGCATCATGAGTAAACTGCTCACTACTTCTTATCACCTATATTGTGTTTACATTGGTGCATGCTTTGGCTGCCTACCAGTACAGGTGACAACTCATGCTACTTGCTGTATTTCTATTTTATTTTCTTACAGGTTTTGCATAGTGGGGCATGAGATTGCAGCTATGCCACTGTTCTCATGCTGTCAGTTGCATCACTTTGCAGAGCTGTAGCAATGTCAGTTACTGTCTTCAGCAATATCTCGGTTGGCGGTCCCCTCACCCCAGCATGAGCTGTAGTTAAAAAATGTGAAAAAAGCATTCTCCCGAATCAAAGAAAAAAATGGCAAGCAATGAGCTGTTATGTTTCTGTGTAATATCTCAGAAGATATTATAGCTGTTTGCAGCAGTTTCTAACACAGATAGGTTCATAGGTAGGCACTAGGCTATCTGCCCGAGGGCATTTATAAGCCTAGCCAGAGTGTGTCAGCTTTCGCCGCCCCATTGATTAATTAACTGAGCCTCTGTCAAGAGGAGCCAATGAAGTGATCCCAGGGGTGTATTTTCTGTTACCCATCCACTCGTCAAGGTTTCTCTTAGAGTGTTAGTGAGGGGCTCTGCCTAATTTAGTTAGGAATTTTGTTCCAAAGCATGGGGAGTCTCTGTGACAGGAATCTATCCCTCCAGCATGTTCTATTTATTGTTGTGGTGAGGTTTAGCTCACTAGAGCGAGTGGCTCGCAGTGACTTGGAATTGTTTAGGTGGAGCATGTCCATCAATTCTGAGTTCGACATGGCTTTGTAAGTCAGGCAGAGATCACCTCTGAGTAAGCGATATGCCACTGAGTACAGCTGGGGTTTTTCCAGTCGGGCTGCATAGGAGATATGTTTGAGACCAGTAATCCTCTTGGTAAGGTACTTTAGTTATCTTTCCAGTTGTTGGAAGTGTCTTGTGAGGTACATCCCAAACGGGGCATTGTACTATATGATGGGTCTGATGAGTGATGAGTAGAGGGGCACTATAACCTTCTTTATTTCTAGATGCAAACCCTTTAGTAATTAGATGGGCTGCATAGAAGGATTTCCTAACTACTTTGGCAATATGATTGTCAAAGGAGAGATTACTATCTACCTGGGTCCCCAGATCTCTTTCCTCTTCTGTATTAAGGGGGCTGCCACCTATGTGGTAATTCATGGGTGTTTTGTTTTTCGCAAACGGGATGACTATGCATTTTTTGGCATTTAGCTTGAGACCATGACTTTGACACCAGGTGTCCATCTCAGTAAGGCCCTTTTGGCGAATGTCCGTGTCAGCCGGAGAGTCAGTTATGGCTCCCAGTTTGCAGTCATTGGTGAACTTGGTTAGCCATAGTCCTCCTGTGTTTGCCTGTACTTCTGAGAAGTATATGCCAAACAGTAGGGGTCTCAGGACCGAGCCTTGTGGGACACCACTTGTGACTGGTTTAGAGTCGGACCTGGAGCCTGCTGTTCTTACCGTGTGAGTTCTGTCTGTAAGCCAGTTGACAACCTGTCTCGTGACATAGGGGTTTATGTTCAGGCTGGTGAGTTTTTCTATAATTCCCGAGTGGGGAATGGTGTCAAAAACCTTGGCGAGGTCAAGGTAGGCTGTGTGAACTACCTTCCCCTCATCTGTGGCCTTGGTGACTGTCTCGAAGAAGTCAACCAGGTTTAGTAGGCATGATCTGCCCTTAAAGCTGAACTGGGTCGGGTGAAGTGTTTGGAGGTTCCCAATGTCTTTGTTAATGAGTTCCATGATGATGCGCTCCATACCCTTGAAGACCAGGCTAGTCAGGCTTATGGGGCGATAGTTACCAGGGTCAGTTGTGGCCCCTCCTTTGTGGAGTGGAATAACCGTTGCTGTGCACCATTCTATGGGTACGTAGCCTGTGGAGAGGCTGAGGTTGAACAGTGCGTTTAGGTGGGGGGTTAGTTCGTTCTGTAGTTCGTGCAAGACTCAACCTGGGACAGCCATCTGGCTCCATTGATGCTGTGCTTTTGGCTTTAGAAAGGGCTGTTTTCACCTGTGCGTCTGTGATTTCCAGGACACTACACTTTTCCGGTATTATTGTGGGCCCTTTTGGGGCTGAGAGGGAGGTGAAGTTTGCACTGAATCTATCTGCCAGGATGTTGGCAATATCAGTAGGTTCAGTATATTTTGTGCTATTTTGCACTAGCTCAGAGCATATCTATGAGTTGCCACTTAGATTCTTGACATAGCTAAAGAAGGCTTTGTGGTTATCTTTCGAATCCTTGGCTATTTTTCTTTCGAAGTTAGCCTTGGAGGATTTTATGAGGGACCTTAGTTTCTTACCAATACTGATCAGGGATGTCTTTCCTTCTTGGGATTTGCTTTTTTTCTGAACTAGTTTCCTCCTTCTATTGTATAGCCTGTTTATGGCAGGGGTTGACCAGACTGGTTTCCTTCTCTTAGGGGAGTGAGTCTTAGTTTTCTAGGGATGGCATGATCCATGCATCCTTGTAGGTGCTTATAGAGTGCATTTGTAAAGGTTTCTGCATCTTGGGCAGCGTTATCTTTTAGCCTGAGGGCTGTGAAACTTACCACCTCTGTCTTAAGCAAGGTGAAGTTTGCTTTAGAAAAGATTTTTACTGTGGTTTCCTTAGTTGGGGGTGGTGGGGTGTGGACTTCCAGAGTGATTAGTTTATGGTCTGATCTAACCAGTGATGGGTTGACCTCTGGTGTGGAACACCTGTCGCCCATGTTGGTGATGACCAGATCCAGTATGTTTTCACATCTGGTAGGGGAGTTGACCAGCTGATCCAGGGCATTTGAGTTGATAAATTCCAGGAAGCGCTGGACCTGGGAGGTTCGTACTTGAGTAGTTTTCCCAGTTAACGGTAGGGTAATTGAAATCGCCCAATATAAGGGTGTTCGGTAGGACCTTCATGTTTTCCAGTGTCTCCAGAAAGGTGGAGTGGTGGTCCTTGGTCATGCAGGGTGATCTGTAACAGGCCACAATTTGCATTGCAGATTTGCCTGATGTTAGTTGCACATGGATGATCTCTGAGGTATCATGCTGCGCCACTAACTTGGAAGTTTAGGTATCTTTGATGAATATGGATGCACCCCTCCTTTTGTGTTTCAGTCCATGTTCTGTGGCCAAAATGTGTGGTATGAGTTGTAGCCCGGTAGTGCTGGGGTGCTCTGTGGAGCCTTGAACCAGGTTTCAGTTACTGCACAGATGTCTCCATACTGAGGAGTGCTTCGAGCGCATGCATTTTGAGATTTAAACTCCTGGCGTTGAGTAGCATAACCCTCATTTTTTTATTTGTGGTGTTTATGGAGGTGGGTTTGACTTTTGAGCCTTGCCTAAAAAAGGCACTATGGGGGCAGCAAGAGCCTTGGCCAGTATTCGAAAGCCTAGGGGTGACAGGTGCAAGCCATCTCTTGCGAAGCAACGAGGCCTGTCGAGCATGGCTACATGATCAGAGAGCTTTTCCATGTCTCTTTTCATGTAGTCCAGAGAGGTACATCTCAGGTCATTCACACCAACATGAACAATGACAGAGTCATATTTGTACTTGTTCTGGAGTGACCCGAGTGTGCTTGTGTTATGTGGCGGATTCTGGCTCCCGACAGGCAGCTAACAGTAACCTTCTCCTTGCACTTAAGCAAATCATTTAAGCAGTTGTGACCTTAATTGCAGCTGCTTAAATGACTACCAGTACTGCCACCCAACAGAAGAGCCTGCACGACTAACTTGCAAGGACCTTGTGACACTCCTCTATATTGCCATTTGTGTGCCCTAGCAGCATGCATCTGGGGCAACTGGCCTCTTGGCCTTACTTTAGCAAATGTTCTATCATACTGCTTCATTTTTGAAGTTTTCTGTTTGTCTCGGCTACCTCCCTGAAGCACAGCAGTCTATCTACTCATGGTGTTTAGTCAGATTTCTTTATTCACATTTATTAACACTACTATGCTGTTTGCCTATTGAATGTTAGTTCTATGCTGCATCAATGCCCTCTATGATGAGACTCTGGGCAAAACAATGGCAGCCATTAAAGATATCCGTTTTATTATTATTTTTTTTAACTGCAGCTTTCTAATTGCAGTGTTCTAAATGTACTTTGAGCAATTGAACATAGCCATTGTTTCCTCTATCTGTAATACTACAACTGTACATCATTTAATTTCCTTTTTAATATATTGTGTTGTTGCCAAGTTGTTTTATTATCTGTTGCCTTCCTTGGTGCGCTGTCTTTATGTCGAATCTCCATGGAATTTAATTCCTGTGCTGTCCTCTAGACAGGAATAATTTGGTTAGTCGTATCATTTACTCTTTGATATTAGCATCTATTCAGAGTGCATGCTGATGGCATATTTTTGTTCTAATAGCATTGTTTTTTGTTCAGATTAGCAGTACTTTCTTCTAGGAATGTACACTGTGCAGAAGTGCAGAAACATTGAAGTTCTAGTTACACAGTGTAACAGTTGTCTAATGGTACCTCTGAAATATGACAGTACCGTGCTTTGGAGAGTATCTGTAAGTATAATTTAATCAGCACTCATATACAGTGCTTATCTACAGATTAACGGTAATTCCAATAAAAGGGGTCTTAAATCTAGGAACTACAAAAAGCAAAGCAATCTCAAAATGTATGCAATACATTAATCATTCAGCAACAAAAATACTGTCAAATTAAGAAGTGATGATAAGAAGACAAATTACCAAGCTGTAGAAATGCAGGTGGTGGCATTGTGCTGCAACACAGAGATCCACTGAACCAGCAGGGACATGTGGAGTACTGCGTAGTGAAATAATGGGATACGGATATTGTAAGAACTTCAGTCGATTTCAGGAGGTCTTGTTTTGCTTAAACAAATTAGCATTTCTTGGGCAGAGTACCATGCCAACAAAAGAAAACAATATGCAGTCAAGTTTAAAACACTGCAGACATGGTGTACCTTTTTGTGTAATCCTTAGCTATCTTTTAGGGTATGATTATAGTTACTTGGCAGATCTCTTCAGTTATGATTATAGTAAACTGGTACTACACTATATATATTTCTTTAGTTTTTGCTACTAGTAATATATATACTAAAAACTATCTATATTGGAGCTTTTCTCCTCGGGTCTCCACTGAAAACGGGCCAAAAACCCAGCTGGACCAACCCGGTTAACAAATGTCAATAAATAAATAAAAAATAAATAAAAACTAACGTAGTGCAATGTTTTATACCATTTTAAGAAACTGATGATCCAGTTTCTGCTCTATCTACCTTCAACCTGTGGGACTTCAGATATGACAGTGGAGAAATCCAAAGTCTTCAGCTCACTTGGTTACACCTACCTTACCCATAACTTCTCGTTTCATCTTCAACTAGTTTGCCACCATTCTGGTTTGCAGCTTGATCTTGGAGCGCAACGTTCTCTGTTTTTGAGACCTTAGTGTACTGGTGAGATTTTGCTATTCCCTTACCCTCTTCTCTTTTGTATCCTTTTTTGTTCTTGGTCTTTCTTAGGTAGACAGGTTATTGTCATCCATTGGTCTTCCTATCATTTTTTCGGGAGTTTGTGTTTTTTAATGTAGTGTGTGATTTTTAGTTGTAGTTGGTATAGTTTGTTGCAGTATGGGTAAACGTTTTAAAAAGTGCATGTCCTGTGGGCACAAATTTCCTTCTTAGGATGCACATCTAAGATGCAATTATTGTCCGAGACTGATGAATCTGGATTCTGGATGTTTTATTTGTGAAGGATTTGGTACTAGGGCTATCGGAGACCATAGGTCCAAGTTGGTTTTAAATGGGCTTCTATCCATGGGTTCTTCTGTTTCTGGAGTGGGTTCTTCCTTGGCTGTGAAGACCGGGTCCGAGAAGCCTAGACAGCAGAACTTCCAAAGGGGATCACAATAGCTCCTCTTCATCTTCTACTTCTGGTCTTGCCACCTCAGACTCACCAGACCTGAAAGTCCCAAGATTTTCTGGTCCTCCAGCTGCCCTGGCACCAGTATCAGCCCAGACATCTTGAAGCTGATCTCCATTGGCGTCAAAAAACATCAAGGTTCCTTCTCCAACTCCAAGCATTACAAGCCCTTTCTTGATTATAGAAGCTCCTTCAGGTAGGGCACCCCCCCCCTTTTCACTGTCCACCCCACAGGAGTGGCCACCAGAGTGTTTCCTGTCTCTGTCCCAGTTCAGAATCTCTCTGGCTCAGATTTGGCATGTGGGGTGGTCTTCCAAAAGACCTTCTAAACTCCCTTCAGTGGTGTTTTCCATCTGGTCATCGAGGTCTGTGGGCAGCAGGTTGACCTTTGAAATGTTGAAAATCATGTTGTCGATCGGCCCATTGGGCGAGCCAAAATTCTGAATACTGGATTTCGAACGTCACGGAAGGTCGAAACTCAGCAAATCAAACAGCATATTCACTGAGTTTCGAACTCCGTGGAACGCACAATGTAATGCAAGGGGGCAAGCCCCCTGCACCCCCCACACCCCCTACTTTAATATTCTAACTCCAAGATCGCACTACAGTTGGGAAACGGTCCATTTCCTGATCTCCACTATAGTGCAATCTGCACCCAAAATGCTGAATCTGCAATGAGCGAATGTCACTGTGCATTCGCTCATTGCACATTCGATGCATTTTTTTTTGTCTATACAAAAACTGGAAAACGTCCTTTAGCACAATCCAGTTTCACATATGTGCACTACGCATATATAAAGGTAAACCGGGCAGCATTAAAACCTCTGAAGTGGAGAAATAATGAGGTCCTTTTTCCAGGCACAAATTAAATTAGGCCTTATCCCTTTGGGTATGGCAGCAGGACCATCAGCTGTATCCTTCTGACTTCCTTCCTTGACCCCTTTGGATCTGACGTCTTTGGGACCAGCTAAATTTCCACTCTCTGGGTTGGATCCAATAGGTTGGGCATCATCAGCTCTATCCCTTTCCTTGGTTGCCTTGACTCCAGCCTTTCCAAGGCCATCGGGACCTCAAAGCCATGGCATCGAAGCAGGAGTTTCCTTGTCAGGATCAACAGTTCCTGCTTCAGGATCATTGCCTACACTTGGGGCTTTGGCTTTGGATAGCTCTGTGCTGTTCTCAATGTCAGGGTTAGGCAGGGTTCTCATGGGTTCAGGGTTGTCTCTGGTACCCTTAGGTTCTGGGATCCTTGGACCTGAGAGGCCAGCTTCCTCCTTTGGGCTTCAACATTGTAGAGAGGATGTTCTCCTCTCGGAAGAAGGGTCAGATTTCCCCAGTCCCCCCCCCCCTTTTTCATTAACACCTGCAATTAGTTGTTAGTCTGCTCCTGGCCAGACTATGCCAGCCAGCCTCCAGTCTGCCCCTGTGGCAGGGCTTCCCAACTCTTCCCTGGGTTTGTCCGAATGGGAGGTTTGCAGAAAGAGGAAGTGTAAAAGGAAACACCTTGACTCCCCAGAGGAGTCTCTCACTGAGGATACTGATGTCAAGGCAGGGGAGAGAGAGACCCTAAGTCTCTGCCTGATTACTCTTCTTTCATTGACTTATTGGAGCTAATTCGCCAGTATTCCCATATGCCTTTGGCATAGGCTCATCCACACCTTGGGTGATTCCCTCTCCGGATGCCCTTATAGACTTTGTATGCCGGAGGGGGGTGGAAGAGACCAGACACAGTGGAGCCCATCCCCAAAAAGCCAGATAAGGTTTCTTGCTCCCCCCAAGGACAGGCTGCATTGGAGTAAGGGTCCAGAAATTGATGTCATTGCGGTGGTGGCAGCCACCAAGAAAGATATTTCTGAGAAGAGCTCCTCAATTCACCCATGAACAGGAAGTTTCAGGTGTCGGATTATTTAAGGAAGCATTCCTATGCCTCAGCCACTTTTGCACTGAGAGCTCTTAATTACCTGTTACACTTGACAAAACTTCAACAGTACCTAGTGTCCAAAGTGTCAAGAACTCTCAAGATGAAGCAGTGTCTGGAAAGGCAGAAGATACTGAAGGCTTGGTTGTCTACCCTTGCTTCTACTGCCAATATTTCCATGAAGCTTATTTTGAATGTGGCTCATGGAGCATCTTGGGTAGCTGGCTCCAGTATTGCCATGTAGCACCCCACTTGGATACATTTATGTAACTTTGCAGACTGTTTCATGGCATCCTTTATTAATGCCCCTTTTGACGGGTCCTCATTGTATGGGTCAAAAGTTAAAGATACTCTGACAAGGAACTAACTGAGTGGGAAGACACTGTCCCCAGTGGAGTATGCTTTGCTACCCCCAGTGGACCTTTTCAAGGAATCAGAAGAGAAGTAAGTATCTCTTCTTCAGAAAGTCACAAAGTCACAGCACTCTTCCCAAGATGCTCCTCCAGAGGTTTCTGCCAAAGGGAGGGATCATAATAGATGCCACCCACGGGCAGGGGCAGTCTACAGAATCAGGGCATCTTTGGGGTTTTCACTTGTGGGCCCTTTCAGTGATTTTGAAGGGTTGCCAGTGTGCTCTTCTCTGTAGGTAGTAGGGGGTCATCTGGCTTTCCACCCAAAAGCTTGGGAGGCCATCGCTTTACACGCCTGGGTACTGAGAGTCGCATCCAGAGGTTATTATATTCCCTTTTTAGAAGTTCCAAATTGTCAACCCAAACATCTCCTAGATGTTCCACCTCATCACAGATTATATGCAGCTATAGAGATTTGCAAGCTGCTCATAAATCTAGTCATTCAGGAGTTTCCACCAGACCAAAAGGATTCGGAGTCTATTCCCTTCCAGGTGATTCTTAGTTCCAGTGAAAACAAAGGACCTTAGACCAGTTTTGGATTTAAGCAAGCTAAATCCGTTTGTCAAAATGGCTAAGTTCCAGATGGTCATAGTGCAGTCTATCTTTCCTCTTCTAAGGAAGGATAATTGGATGTGCTTGATAGACCTCAAGGATGCCTACATCACATCAAGATAGACAGGCATTCCAGGAGATTTCTGCACTTCTGTCTGGGGACCAGTTATTACCAGATCAGGGCCCTGCTGTTTGGTCTCACCACAACCCCTCTGGGTATTTACCAACTGTCAGTGTCATGGCCAGGCTCCAGCTGCAGGGATTGCAGGTCTTTTCCATACCAGGATGATTGGCTCCTCACAGCCCCCACAAGGGCATCTTTAATCACTGTCAGGAATTCCTTACTGTTAATGTGCAACAATTCAGGCATCACAATCAGTTATCCAAAATTGAGCCTGAAACCAATACAAATTTTAGAATGCATAGGGTGTTTTAGACATGATCAACCAAATTGCCAGGCTGCTGAATTCCAGAGTTTTCAGCCTTCTGGCTCATGCCCTGTCAGTGCTTGTAACTCTGAAGTCTCTGGCACATGCAGTTATGAAACTTCTGGGTCATATGGCAGCATCAGTAGGGTTGGTTCCTTTAGTCAGATATTGTATGAGGGCTCTGCAATGGATTCTGGCTGTTCAGTGGTCCTTCCTTACTCATCCCTTGTATTTTCCCATACTGTTAACGAAGGTGTGTCACAAATGGATTAGTTGGTGGTTGCAGTCTCCCTTGCTAACCAATGAGAGATTGTTTGTGATTCCTTCTCCCTTGGCCACCATCACCATGGATGCCTGCTTCATGGGGTGGGGGTTGGGGGGGCATTTTGAAGTGAGCACTGCTCAAGGGTCCTGGTCTTCCACAGAGGCCCGCATTCATGTCCATGTTCTGGAGATGAGAGCACTCCTACTTGCATTGTAGGCCTTTCAGGATGCCCTTCCCAGAGGTGTGATCAGATGGACAATATGTCCGTTGTCTGGTATCTCAACAGACAGGGGTTACCACATTCTTATCCTGTTTGTCGGGATACTATGAGCAATATCTTCTCAGTGATTTCTGTTGACAATGCACATCTCAGGGAAATCCAACATTCTGTCCGACAACCTCAGCAGGAGCATATTTTTGCCTTATGAGTGGTTCCTAAATCTGAAGGTTGAAGCTTGGATTTTTCGACATTTGGCACTCCCTGTTGCAACCTGTTTGCCTCCCCATCCAATACCAAGTGCAGCAGCTATTGCACTGTCATTCCCCTCTATGGTAGTCACTCTGGGATGCTCTGGTGCTTACTTGGCCCCTGGTGGTTCTTTACTCTTATCCTCCAGTTGCCCGATGATAAAAGTTTCTCCAGAAAGCAACCCACTGCAGAACTACAGTGATCTTCATTGTCCCCTTTTGGCTTTGTCAGGTGTGGTTTCCCTCCCTTTGGCCTCTTCTGAAGTACCCCTCCCCCACATACTGGATCCCATTCCAGATCTCATTTTTCATCCAGAAAGCCTGAATCTCCCAAACATTCAGCATGGTTCCTTCCTTGATAGCCAGAAATACCAGGCTTTCACAGGCTGTCATTCATACATTGTCATTGTCTCAAAAACAGTTTACGAGGAAGGTCTGTTCCGGTAAATTGAGGAGGTTTGTTATGTGGGCAGAATCTAGAGGTCCTAGTCCTGTCTCTCTGCCTCTGGAATCTGTTTTGGATTTTCTTGCTGAGTTGTTTTAGTCTGGTTCTAGCTTTTTTTTTTTCCTCAAATATTTTTTTTATTTTCAGTTAAAGTAACATTTACATAATATTTTTAAATATCATTTTAAACAACTATATACAATATTTACAATAGCCTGACTTTCAGTTATATACACTGTATGCTAGTAAATATAGAATTAACAGATCAGTTATCAGAGATACAATATTGATTATTGCAGAGTGTCCAACAAAGATATAACTTTCTTACAAGGATTATTGACCAATGGCCTGGGATAGATTCGTAGTTCTTTGATTTTTATTTCCATCGATACAGTTGTCTTCAGTGAAGTGTAGAATTCTTCCAAAGTTGGGGATGTATTTGAATTCCACCTTCTGGTTATGCATTTCCTAGATATAGCAAGTATTGTCCATAACAAATACATATTTGGCTTATTCAGGTAGGGACCTTCATTTACATTTAGAATTATCAATACTTCAGTTAAGGTAAAGGATTCATTAAATAAAACTTGTAAAAAATGATTGATTCCATTCCAATATGATTTAATTTTATTACATTCATAAAAAATATGAATCCAGTCTGCTTTATTTGACTTTTCACACCTCCAGCAAAAAAAAACATTTGTAGTAGTACTGATCTTTTTAATTCTATCTGGCGTTAAAAATGCTCTCTAAGTATTTCCAGTTAAATTTTGTCCAGTACTGTGTATTAGAGGTGTAATTAACTGATAGTAAGATGTTAGTTTTAATTTCTTCTGTTAACTGCAATGACTAACCTTTTGTTAAGAACTGCCAGTATGATGGTTTGGGAATTGTTTTATATGTTATTAACTCTTTATATAGATTTGAAATGGAATTTTTCTTTTCTCAACTATTATATATAAATTCATACAGAAAACTTATTAGATTTGGAATATCTTTAAATGAGGAATTACTAATTAATCTGCATAAATCTTGAGTGTACATTAGAATGCTTTGTAAGGTTAACCAGTCCTGTGTTGGAATATTGTAAGCAGTTTTTATCATATGTATATCTAAAACATTTAATTTATTTACACATTGAAACCAGCATAAGAATCCATTTTGTTCCCAGGAGGTTATTGTTTTCCCTATATATTTTTGTGAGGAAAGTTCTTAGTGATGGTAAATGGGGTTAAAAGGTCAAACCAAAGTTTTAGATCTATGTTTGCTTTGATAAGTTTCCTACAGGAACTGATGTAGTGATTAATCAGTGTTGTTTTAGAAGGTTTTGTTATATTGTATACTTACGCATAGTATGTACCAGGGTTTGTTTGATCTGTCTATTAAAATTTTTTTTAACAGATTAAATTCATTTGTTAATATAGCCGTTGTTAATTCTTTCCAGTTGGCAAAATAATTTGGGTTTATCCGGTCTATTGTAGTTTTAAGCACAGATGCTTTTATATGTTTCTATTTCTGGGAAGTTCAATCCTCCTTGTTTCCAGGGTCTAATGTGATGAGTTAGAGCAACTCTATTTTTTTGGGATACCATAAAAATTTTATTAACCATGAGTTTATTTCTTTAAGAATGCATCTTTCAGGAATTAACTGTATTGCTAATGCTACTTATAGTATTTTTGGCAGTAAGACCATTTTTATTAATTGCAATCTGTCTTCAAAAGTTAATATAATTTTGTTCCACTTTTCTATATATATTTTTATTGTTTCAATAATGTTTTTATAATTTATTAATATTGTTTCGTTTATATTTTTGCATAACACTATTTCTAAATAATTTACCGTAAGTTCTTGTTTTCCTATGAAGGATTTATCTGTAACTTGTAGTTCTTTTTTCTTATTTAAAATAGAAATTTTGATTATGATCTATTAAAGTATAGATCTGAAATCTTATACAATTTCTCCATTACTTCTTCTAGCTCTCCTAATGACTCTCTGGAGTTTGCGGTTCTAGCTTTTTATACTATTAAAGTTCAGTTAGCAGCTATTTCTAATTTTCATGTCAGCAAGAATAACATGCCTTTGGCTTCACTCAAGATTTCCAAAGCATTCCTCAAAAGTACCTTTTTGCTACGTCCTCCAGTGGGGGATACTGTCCCTCCCTGGGATTTACACTTTGTCGTGCAAATTCTTGCAGGCCCACCATTTGAAGCTTTAGCTACCTTTGATTTGAAGCTCTTAACTTGGGAAGCTTTGTTTTTGGTAGTGATTTCTTCTGCAAGGAGGGCTTCTGAATTACAAGCTCTCAACTCCTTATTTGGTGTTCCACAAAGATGGGCTTTCTCTTCATATGAACCCTTCTTTTCTGCCAAAGGTGGCTTTGGAAAATAACCTTAACATTTTTATTCATTTACCTATCTTTTCCCCCAATTTTTCTAATAAAGATTAATACGTTATACATTGCTTGAATGTTCAGAGACAATTGAGATTTTATTTGGACTGTATCAAAGCTTTTAAAAAATCCAGTCAGTTTTTCATTTCCTTTTCAAAATCTAGGCTGGGCTCACCTGTGTCTAAACTGACTTTATCCAAGTGGCTTTTGGGTTGTATTTTGTTTGCATATTCTTTGAAAGGCATGTCCCTTTCACATAAGCCTAAGGATCATTCGACAAGAGCCATGGCTACTTCTGCATCTTTCTTTTTTCAAGTATTAATGGATGAAGTTTGCATAGCTGCTACTTGGTTGGGTCATCACACTTCTGCGTCTCATTACAAGGTGGCTATCCAGTCTAGATCCACGGCTTCTTTTGGCTCCACTGTGTTGCAGAATATCCTTTCTTAGTTCCTCCTAAGGATATCCAGTTTAGATCCAGGGCTTCCTCTGGCTCCATTGTGTTGTAGAATATCCTTTTTAGTTCCTCCTAAGGAATTTTTCACAGCTGGCGACTATCCCACAGGTTGAAGCCATGTTGTCTGTCTCCATCTAGTCCAACCTTTCCACGCTCATGCCCATGCCTTCTTGCTGACCTGGTGAGTCCTGCCTCCTGAGATGACCGGACATGGAGGTTGTTTTTCCTACTTTCTTGGAGTCTTGCATCGTCCTTGATTGTCATAATCCATTTTTGAATGTACATTTCCAGAATTTTATATTTTTTTTATAATGTTTCTTTCATGCGGCAAACTCGACCTGAGGAGTTGAAGGAAGAGTGGAGAATTATGGGTAAGAGAGGTGGAACCAAGTGGGCTAAATTCTTTGGAACTGGCCGGTGTCAGATCGAAGTCCCACAGATTGAACCAGATGGAGACAGTTAACATGGATCTGTCGTTATTGTGAGTCCATAACTTTTGTTTGCATATGCTGTGAATTTAAAACCTGACAGTTTATAATACATCTCCATGTCATGCTTAACACCTTTCTTAATGTTTGTAACTCTGCATACTTACCTGTATCGTATTACTGTTATTATGTAATTCTGTGTAGAATGTCAATGAGTAACATTTTCTATATCCTTGGAATCACAGTTCCTCAGATTGAAGTTGAGGATCCTGTAAGGATGCCAGCCAGGAGCAGTACTCAACTGCAAAACACTCTGAATACATGCGGGTTTGGTATACATGTAGTCATGATGATAAAAATAGTTTTTACATTTGTTTTTTTTTTTCCCCCCACAGATTATAGTGCGAATATTTGTTAAGATGCAATACAATGAAATGTGACATCTGTCAGAGAGTAGTAAACTACTACTGCAGAATTGAAAGGAGAAGACTAATTTGGGTAGGACCAGTTCTGCAGAATTTTGAATGCATCTATCAGTTACTTTGGGGCATATTTAATGAGAAAGGGATTAAGGAACTAGTGAGCTGAATTGTATAATCACAGCCTGATTATTGTTTACTTCAAAAGAAAGTCTGCTGCTTCGTATGGAATAGGCTTTAGTTTTTAATAACCAGGAGACATCTTTGTTGCTGTGGTCTGAGATTCAGGAGTTTGTTTAAAAAAAACATTAGGTTACTTATCATTAGCTGTTCCATAGTTGAGCTAATATTGTGAGTTGCTAAACTGGTGTTTGATTACCCCTATCTTCTTCTGCATCAGTAGCCCATGGCTCAGAGATGAGCACAAGTGCAGTGGGATATCTCTTGTGTAGTGCATAGCACTCCTCTCTCTTTTGTCCTTTGTCTGGAATGTTGTGTTTTTCTGCCTTTTCAGTTTAACTGTGAATTAGCATTCTATTCAGTTGGGTAGGAACAGCAGTTATGAACACTTCTCTGCGGCAGATCTGTTGCGGCTTTTGGATTAGATTAAAAAAAGGGTAGAAGACAGTTCCTTCACCATTAGGTGGCATGCACACCTGAACGCAGTGGAGTGCTAGATAGTTATATATACTGTTAAGTCTTTTGCATTGGAACTGCTGAAAAAAAAGAATTCCTCTGAAAGTTAGGTTAAGAAGAGGCATACCATGGTGGAGTTACCAAAGAACAGTATATGTCGAAATACAGAAAGGAAATGTATCTTCTTTTAAAATTGTTAGGTTATATAGGAAACAGTATATGCAACATTTTAATTAGTTCAGACTTCTTTGCATGTGTAGAATGTTAATTCATTTGGTAAGCAGATTTAAAATGTTTTATTAAGCCATTCTTTACTGAAGAGGCATGCTGAATAACAACCAAGTCATCCCATGTTTCACGTATTATAATTATATTTAAATATTTTAAGAAATGTGGTACAGCTGGCACTAGCATGTTTTTAGTTTTGTTAGTAGTACTTATTTGTATTCCTCATGTCTTTGGATGGGGTTCAGAAAGATGGTACTCCAGGTATAGGTGTGATGCTCTTTAAGTCCGGTGATTACTAACCGTGGTGCTCTGGAAGTTCAACTTTCAATGTCAAAGTGAATCATACTGATTAAATGCTAATATGTTGGAGGGATTCAGAGACAGGACAAGTTGTGTAGAAGGTGAGATTCAGAGATGCACTCCATATTGGAAACCATCTGTAGTTCAGATAGCTTCTCATCTGCAGTACATACAGATGCACAATTCAGGTGTAGAATCTGACATCTATCAGTACACAGTTAGTGCACTGCAGTGTGAAATGAATGGTACAGCTTCATGCAGAGGCTCAGTACACAGTTTGTTTTAATGGTACTCTGATGATCACTGTGAGTGAAATGTGTTTAGGAGTGTGGTAGGTGGTAAGATACACAGCAGTGTGCATTATGTACCTTACAGTTGTATATAATTCAAGAAATACTGGAGGAGGGGTGACATTATTTCAGTGTACATGGATGCACAGTGTCAATGGCTGTTTATCTGTATGCTGTATACTACAGGAGGCACTTGGGGGCTGCATTCTTTAAGGGCTGCACAACATAACAGACTACCCATGGGTTAGCACAGGATGTGCTTGGGAAGAGAGAATAGGCTATATGAACAGATTACACAGTAGGACAACATTGTATACGCTGTTGCAGATGCAGTGCACATGGTGCTCTTCCATCTTTTTGCGAGTACAAAGGATAGGCAACACTACAAAACCTGTGTTACTATACTGCATTGCCTATTTCCAGCTAGGAGTTATGGATTGCAATGTGCATCACTGCTGTTAGGTCTAGTACACAGTAATATACAACAAAATTCAGAAAGTAAATTATTTGCATCATGTTTATTTTATCATAATTTTCTGCATACTACCGCTTATTTGCATTTCATGTGGGCTTCACACTTTATGCTTCTCATTTTCTACCAGTTTATGCATAAGAGAACTTTCTCAGCCTGATAGAAGCACTTGATTTTAAGCTTATACCCTGTGATCAGGTTTAGTCCTACTAGCACCCTTGCCTGTCAGCTGTCTCCAAATTAGTTTAGAAACATTTTGATGCACTGAATTTGAATGACCCTGGGCATATACCCTTTCTGAGCTAATAGGGTTTTTATATTCCTCTAACAGATATAAAGCATTTAGTAGAAGTCAAGCCTAAAGTTAATTCCATGTCCCTGTTTGGACCCTTTTAGGTGTAGATGCTTTTAGACAAGTTGACCCCGATGCCCCTAAATATGGAAGTTTTTTTTTATATTTTGTTAGGAGACAGGACTTTAAAATTATCTTACAAGAGATGATTGATCCTTTTCTTGAGGCTTATAAAAGAGAGGTGCATTCTACTTGAACCTTATGGGATACCTTTAGGTGCTCTCTGTACTTCTGACATTTTGGCCAGTGGTCTGCCACAGCGTTGAGCCAAAGAACTGTGAACACACTGCATGATCAACTCCAGGCACTTAGTGAGGTGAGTAGTATATAAAGAGTGAGAGAGAATCTGGCAAAGTAGCAGCAACTTAATAAGCAGATGCATAAAGATAAACTCTACAGCAAAAAATCCTCAATTTATTTATTAAATGTAAAACCCATCATCTAAAAGATAGAGAATAAATCAAAAACAGTACCAAAAAAAAAAAAAAAGCTTAAAGAACACTATCACATCCAATAAAGGAGTCCATGAACTTTAGGTTCATAGGAGATTACTAGGATAATGGCTTAAGGACCCTTACAAGCCTAGCCCCAGCTTTCAGTCATCAGCAAACTTTGTCATCCAGAGGCTTTCTACATTTGCCTTGACTTCAGATAAGTATATTCCAAACAGGAGTGGTCCTAGTACTGAGCCATGTGGCAAACCACCAGTAACCTGGCCTCATGATGGATCTGGATTCACCCACTTTAACCACGTGTCCTGTCCATCAGCCAATTGGCTGCCTATCTGGTGACACAGGGATTTATGCTCAGTTTTGTGAGTTTATTTGTAATATGTGAGTGAGGAATCGTTTTAAATGCCTTGGCCAGATTGAGGTAGGCATTATGTACAGTTTCACCCTCATCCGTGGCCTTAGTGACTTTCTCAGAGAAATCAACCAGATTCCGTAGGCATGACTAGTCCTTGACAAAGCTGAATTGGGCCGGGTCCAGTGTTTGGAGGTCTCCTGTTTCATTATTTATCTGATATAGGATTATTTTTTTCCATGGTCTTTCATATAAGACTTGTCAAACTTATGAGCCTGTAATTTCTCTGGTCAGTAGATGGTCCCCCTTTATGCAGAGGGATGACTGTTGCCGTCATCCGTTCCTTCAGAACAAAGCCAGTCTGGAGGCTGTGGTTAAATATAGAGACTATTGGGCCTGATAGCTGTTTGAGGCAACCTTGTATGTTGTCAGGCCCCACTGAAGCCTTGTTTTTAGCTTTAGAGAGCACGGTGACAACCTGATCTTTGGTGATAATTGGCACTGTAGAGGAGAGTATTTTTGGGAGAGAACTGGGGGTGATGGGGAGGTGAAATTTGAGCTGAATTTGTCAGACAGCAGATTTGCTATATCTTCCAGCTGAGTATAGGTGATGATATCTACAACTAATTCCACACATTGTTGGGTGTTGCCCTTAAGATTGTGGGTGTAACTGAAAAATGCCTTATGGTTATCATTATCTTTAGAGACTGTTTTTACCTCAGTCATCTTTCAGACTCAACTAGTACCCTGATTTGCTTGTTTAGACTAATGAAGGACTTATTTCTCTGGTGCGCACATTCACTCTTACTTCCTGACAGCATTTTTCTTTCTTTTGTTGTAAACCGATTAATACTAGAAATTCCATCTGTTACCGTACTGCTCTTAGGTTGAATTAACAGTGTTCCACAAAAGCTGTTCTGAGTCTGCCAAAATATTTCTGTTTTGCAAAATTTTTCTGTGTTGTGAACATTTCTCAGGTTTAGTGAACTTAGTTCCAAGGATTCCTGATATTGCAGGAATCCTTACTTCTGTCGTAAAGCATTTGTTACTGCACTTGAGCTGAAAGCCAGTTTGTTTTACACTGGGAGGGCTCTTTTGCACTCTGGTGGGAGTAGAGAACTAAATTCATCCCATCCAAGGTGGGAACTACTAGTTAATAGCTTATTGTGTTTTTATCTCATTGGCCTGAGGGTTTAACTTTAGAAAAGTCTTTCATCCTGCTGGTATAATAGCCTCTGCACAAACACGGTTCCCCATGCTTGCATATAAGCAAACCTCTCCAGTTTATAATCCTCTATAAGAAACAGTCTCCATAGTCTCCCACTGTTCATAGCTGCTCAAAGAGCTGCCACTTTGTGCAGAGGGTGGTACCACTGCAGGTCATCTAATAGTATACTACTAAAGACTCTCATTTTGACCTGTAAGTGACTCTCCCTTACCCCTTCCCATCTAGAAATTATTTCCTTGGCTTACATAGGATAGGCTAGATTGCTGAAGCTAGACTATCTGGTATCACTGTGCTCTTAAACCAGCAATTTTACATTGAGGGCCTCCCTGCACCCTTGGGGCAGAAGTGTGTAGCCCAGGACCCATCTGAGTTGGGGATTGCTGGAGAAAGGCTCAGTTTGGGGCTTTCCCATTGGTAGCTGTGTTAAAACTGTTTAACTTTGGCCATATATAATCCTCGGATTTGTGTGGGTTTGTGCTCAGTTTACTGGAATTGCTCAACATTTGGAAACTGTAGCCAGAGGTCTGGAATGCATCTGCACTGAAATCCAAGGTATCCACTGAAACAAAATGAAACATAAGTATAATTTACTGCAGTTTAACTGTATTTAATTGAAGTACTGCTTCATTTTTGCTGTTTGTGAATTAGTCCAGCTGGCCCACTTCCTTTCCAAATACCACATTCAGAAAAATCCTTCCACAATGGATATCAGCATCTTGATGTAATGTTACAATTGCCTCATGCATACTGACAACCATTTATTCCTATAGCAAATTAGCACCGTATGTGAGAGATGCAAATACACTGTGGAAGTGGAGTCAATTCTGTCACGTAAAAATAACACGCTTCACCTCTCACACAAAATAAGGCAGCTGCCTGTCAGGTGCCAGGATCTGACAGATCATGCATGGACTTAAGTCACTCAACAACAAGTACTGTTATGACTCTGTTGTAGTCCATGTTGGAGTGAATTTCTTGAGATGTACCTCTCTGGACTGTATGAAGAGAGACATGAAATAACTCTTGATTGTGTGTCCCAGACTGGTATATCCCTAGTCCAAAGCAGTATCCTACCCTCACCTAGGATGATGCCACGATGTAAACAAAAATTATTGACTTCAACAATCGGCTCAACTTCTGGTGACAGTCCAGGGGGATCCAGTATCTGTCAGCCTGGGAGGATATGGTGGACAGACCTTGCTGCTTTGCTAGGGGTAGTCTGCACATGGCCCCCCTAGGCTTTTGGATACTGGGAATGGCCCTTGCCTCCCCCATATTGCCTTTTTTAGGCACTGTCAAAACAGAGTTTCCAGTGTAACAAAATCTAATTGAGACAAACTCAGTCGTGCTGCTTAATGCTAGAAATTTAAACATGAAACTGCACTCCCTGGAAGCACTCCTCAGCTTAGAGGTTACTGATGTCTGGCAGTTACCAAGACATGGCTCAAGGTCACTGAGAGCACCCCAGACGTACAAGGCTACAATGCCTTCCACACATTGAGACCTCAAAATGAGGCTGAAGAAACCAAAGGTGGAGGTATATCCATCTTCATTAAAACCAAATACACTTCGATACTGGTCAAACATCATGACTCACTCAAACTATTCCATGCCCAATTAACTATTTGGAAGGTACTATTCCACATCATTGCTAGCTGTAGGTCCTTCACCATGAACCAGTGGAAGGACACCACCTACTTCGATTTACTGGATTCCCTCACCATACAGCACAACATCTTAGTCATGGGAGATTTCAACTATCCTGCCATAGACCGGGGGGGACATTACACAAGCAAAAAGACGCTCACCCAGAGGTTCCTGGACTTTAACATAAATGCTGTGGAACAGTCTGCACCCCCCATTGGGGACTGTAATGTTCTGGATGTAGTACTCACCAATATGGGGGGGGGGGTGTCATTGTACTTCCCCATGTGTGATTCCCTCTCTGGTTAGGTCAGACCACAATTCCATCTCATTTGAAGTAACTACTGGAACTGACACCCTCACAGGAACAAAAATTATAAAAAAACTTTACCAAAGCTAACTACAGCCTACTAAGTGATGATATAAAGAGCTTCATACCACCTGCAATCATAGACATCAATGATCACTTTGCAGAAGTGTACACAAATGCCCTGTACAAACACTTAAGTGACTGCATAAACTCTGCTGTACCTGACCAGATCAAAACCAGCTCTTCCCATAAAAACAAGTCGCTGTGGTGGACTTCAAGTTTAAACAGAGTATACAAGAGGAAGAAACTGTTGTCTTAAAGCAAGAGGGATATCAGTTTGCAGAGGAAGAGTTCCCTTCTATGCCTAAACAAGAAAATCAGAAATCTTGTGAAGTCATCTAAAGCAAATTACAAAACTAAAACCGCATCCCTAGCCGAGGATAATCATAAGGCATTCTTTAACTACGTCCAGAGCCTAAAAGAGAATGCCCAGCTATGTGCCAAACTGGTTGGAGATGGGATCACTCAATCTACAATGGAAGATATTGCCAACCAGCTAGGTGATAGATTCAGAGTAGACTTCACCCCCCCCCCCATCCCCACCTACCATATCCCAAAGCATACCTGACACTAGCTCTCTGCCTAGTATCTCCAGAGAGCAGATTATCTCTGCACACATCAAGACCAAAAACACAGCTTCAGTGGGACCAGACAATATCCCAGGTTGTTTACTAAATCTAAAACAAGACCTAGTGGACCCATTTGATGTCCTCTTTAATCATATCTTGAGAACTGGCAATGTTCTGGCCGAATGGAGAGCAGCAACAGTAATCCCCCTGCAGAAAGGGGGGACCATCAACTGACCCTGGGAACTACAGACCCGTAAGTCTAACCAGCCTTATCTGCAAGGCCATGGAAAGAATTATCATGGACTTTATCAACAAGGACATAGGTGACCTCCAAACACTAGACCCAACCCAATTTGGCCTCGTTAAGGGTAGATCATGCTTATTAAACCTGCTGGACTTCTTTAAGAATGCCACCAAAGCCATGGACGAAGGTAAGACAGTGCACACTGCCGGTCTTGACCTTGCCAAGGCTTTCAACACAATTCCCCACTCTGGCATCACTGAGCAAACTATCCCAGATAGGGATTAACCTTTATGTTACTAGATGGTTAGCCAGCTCACCGACAAGACACACGGTCAAAATTGGTGACTCCACCTCCACCAGTAGACCCATCACCAGTGGAGTACCACTGGAGTCTGTGCTGGGTTCATTACTGTTTGGCATCTATTTCTCAGAACTCCAGGCCAAAGTAGATGGCATTTGGCTCACAAAGTTCACTAATGATTGTAAACTGGGAGCAATCATTGAGTCCTTCAACTATGTCAACATATTACAAGAAGGGCTAATACAAACAAATGATTAGTGCCAAAGCCAAGGTCTAAAACTAAATGTAAAAAATGCATTATTATTCCCTTTTGCAGAATGGAATTCCCTACAAATTACAATATTGACAGCACCCTCCCTAATTTCCAACCCAGTGCTGCCAGATTTGGAAACACAGGTTGATAGCAATCTGAACTTTGACCAACAAGTTTCCACAGTGGTAAGGAAAGCCTTATATGTAGCGAACCTCATAAGTAAGGGCATAGCATCCAGTTCAAGGGATGTTATAACTCCACTGTACTCAACCCTCATCAGACCACTAATAGAGTATAATGCATCCTTTTCCATATACCTCACCAGACACCTGCAGCATCTGAGGGAAACCCCAGAGGTTTTTCACTAAGAAAATACAGGGACTCCAAACCATGACTTACATGGACAGACTGAAAGCCCTGCACTTTGTATTTTATAAGCTGCTGAGAGTTGACTTGTGCCTGGCCTGTAGGGCAATCTCCAACCCTGCCCTAATGGAAATGCTGCACAACCGCAAGTCAAATGGTACAAGAGTCACTTGCTCTAGGGATCTCAACCTAGCTTGTGACATTAACAGAACATGCTGGAGGCACAGATACTTTTCCCAGAGACTGCCACTTCTCTGGAATAGACTTTCTATTCATGAAAAATAGAGCTCCTCACTGATCTTATTCAAATCCAACCTAGATAATTGGATGGGAGACCGCAAATACGCCCATGGGGTGGCACCCTTGTCCCTCATGGACAGGGGTAGCTGGTGTTGATCACAGACCCACTCTGTTCATAAACCAAACTACCAAAGAAGAACACGAGGATACTTTGGATTAACATGGGTAGGCTTGTAAAGGTTCTAGGGCTGCTGGCCTAGTAACCTGCTATGAACCTGTGAATACTAGGGGTCCACCATGGTGGCTTGTTTTTGTGGTTTGACCTGGGTTTATTTTGGTTTGGCACTGCTGTTTTTTATGCAGTTTATATGGTCAAACAGGGCTTTTGTATATGCCTGTGTATAGGTTTTTGTATTTTCTGGATTTGAGGGCACTTGAAAACTAGATATGCCATCCTTTAATAGGGAGTAGTTAACCTTTGAAAAGTTGTTAAAGTTTTTGGGGTTAGGTGGGGGGACTAGTGTTGCCTTTATTTCAAGGAAGACCACTTTTTGATCTGATCTTACTAGTAAGGACTTAACATGGGGGGTGGTGCAGCACTCTCCCATATTTGTGAGTACCAGATCTAGGATATTTGTTCACATTAGTGGGAGTGCAGACTAGCTGCTCCAGGGCATTTGAATTTACAAAGTCAAGAAATCTTTTGGCCTGCATGTTAGAGGTCATGTATGCCTCCCAAATTAATCGAGATGTAGTTAAAATTACCCATGAGTATGATATTGGGCTGAATGGTGAGTGATTCTAGTAACTTTAGGTATGGTGTATGAATTTCCTGGTTAATGGTGGGGGACCTGTAGCTAGCAAGACTATGGTAATGGATTTTTCCCGTGGTTAGTTGGAAATGGGGTTTCTCCTGTGTCCGAAAAACATGCTGAGTGTTTTCATCTCATAAACTCACCAATGAATGGAGCTGTGGGCAGCAGCACAGAATCTACATGGTGCCCTATACGAGGAAGAGTTGCACAGACCAACCACTTTGAGCATCTACTTCAAGCGGTTTTTGGCACTTTAGCTTTCCAGAGTTCTGCATTGTCTTAATTTTTGCCTGACTGAATTATTTTATATATTTGCTGGCATTGTTTTTTGTTTCTGATCTGTTCTGAAACTTGTTGCCCCCTATTCCTGTGGGGGTGGTAAAGTTTATAAAACTGGTCTAACAGCTTTTTTATCTGAATGCTTCAAGGCTGGCTGATTTAAAAATAGCCCGTTTGTAAATTCCTGCATACACTGTTAGAAACTCCTTGTGTTCTGACTGAAGAGTGCTCTCAAACAATCTGGAAATATAGCACTAATAAGTATAATTCTTGGCACTTTAACTTTTCAGAGTTCTGCATTGTCTTACTTTTTGCCTGACTGAATTATTGTATATATTTGCTGACTGAATTATTTTATATATTTGCTGGCATTGCTTTTTGTTTCTGAACTGTTCTGAAACTGGTTCCCCCCTATTCCTGTGGTGGTGTTAAAGTTTATAAAACTGGTCTAACAGCTTTTTTTATCTGATTGCTTCAAGGCTTGCTAATAAAACAATAGCCCCATGTTTGTAAATTCCTGCATGCACTGTTAGAAACTGTGTGTTCTAACTGAAGAGTACTCTCAAACCATCTGGAAATATATCGCTGATAACTGGTCTAACAGCTTTTTTGTTACCTGATTGCTTCAAGGCTTGTTGATATAAAAATAGCCCCTGTTTGTAAATTCCTACATACACTGTTAGAAACTCTGTGTGTTCTAACTGAAGAGTACTCTCAAACCATCTGGGAATATATCGCTGATAACTGGTCTAACAGCTTTTTTGTTATCTGATTGCTTCAAGGTTTGCTGATTTAAAAATAGCCCCTGTTTGTAAATTCCTGCATACACTGTTAGAAACTCCTTGTGTTCTGACTGAAAAGTGCTCTCAAACAGTCTGGAAATATATCGCTGATAAGTATAATTCTTGGCACTTTAACTTTTCAGAGTTCTGCATTGTCTTAATTTTTGCCTAATTGAATTATTTTATATATTTGCTGGCATTGTTTTTTGTTTCTGATCTGTTCTGAAACTGGATCCCCCCTATTCCTGTGGTGGTGGTGGTAAAGTTTATAAAACTGGTCTAACAGCCTTTTTGTTCTCTAATTGTGTCAAGGCTTGCTGATTTAAAAATAGCTCCTGTTTGTAAATATCTGCATACACTGTTAGAAACTCCTTGTGCTCTGACTGAAGAGTGCTCTCAAACAATCTGGAAATATATTGCTGATAAGTATATTTCTTGGCACTTTAACTTTTCAGAGTTCTGCATTGTCTTAATTTTTGCCTGACTGAATTATTTTATATATTTGCTTGCATTGTTTTTTGTTTCTGATTTGTTCCGAAACTGGTTACCTGGTGGCTTTGCAGTTTCCCACCCCTAGTGTAAATCTGATCTGGGACACTCCTCCCAGTCTAGTGTTCATTCTACCTAATACAGAGGGAACATTTGAGAAGGCCAACCCATATGGTTCTTAACCTTGAATTATCTTCTGCTCCTCCTTCCTCCCCTTGCACTTTACTAACAAAAAAATCTCCTTGTGTTCTGACTGAGTGTGCTTCTCAGCTAAGTATATTTTTTGGCACTTTGTAACTGTTTAGAGTTGAATAAAACAAAAATTGGATTTAGTTCAGAATACATTTCAAATAAATTGCATTTATTTAAACTGTATTTGATTTAATACTGCTACACTTGAATTGTTTTTAGCTCTTGTTTTAGCTGCTTTCTGAAAAAAAAATCTAAGCTCGTTTTCCTGCCTTTCCTGTAACTAGTCTAGTCCGGATACAGATTTGCTGTATCCAGGACTGTTGGTAAGCTTCTGAGCCCCACAAGCCTTTCTGTGTTGGAGGGAAACCTTCTAGCTTATCAGTGGGAGTGGTAAGCACTAGGTAGCCTATCTACCACAAGAGGAGTGGTTTCTGGCCCAGAAATTGTAGTTTATTGGTCGTTTGGGCAGTTTTTCCATCTCTTTCAACTTTCTGGTTTGAAAGCCCACGTTTGTGCTTCTTCCCCACCTTTCCTGTAACTAGTCTAGCCAGGTATAGAGTTGCTGTATCCATGACTGTTTGCAAGCTTCTGCGTCCCCAAGCCTTTCTGTGTTGGAGGGAAGCCTTCTAGCTTATCATTGGTAGTGATCAGTACTAGGTAGCCTATCTACAAAGTGAGGAGTGGTTTTTGGCCCAGAAATTGTAGTTTATTGACCAGTTGGGCAGTTTTTCCATCTCTTTCAACTCTCTGGTTTAAAAGCCCACATTTGCGATTGTTTCCCACCTTTTCTGTAACTAATCTAGTCCAGATACTGATTTGCTGTATCCAGGATAGTTGGTAAGCATCTGAGCCCCACAAGCCTTTCTGTGTTAGAGGGAAGCTTTCTAGCTTATCAGTGAGAGTAGTAAGCACTAGGTAGCTTATCTACCACAAGAGGAGTGGTTTCTGGCCCAGAAATTGTAGCTTCTTGGCCGTTTGGGCATTTTTTCCATCTCATTCAAATTTCTGGTTTAAAAGCCCACATGTGTGCATGTATCCCACCTTTCCTGTAACTAATCTAATCCAGATACAGATTTGCTGTATCCAGGATTGTTTGTAAGCTTCTGAGCAGTGCCAAAGTCTGCTCTTTAATTTTTCCCTTAGACCTGCTAGTTCTCTCCTCTCTTACACTTTTACTAGTTTATTAGTTTAGCACTTTACCAGACTTCTTGTAGCAATTATTGTGACACACAAAAGTGCTACCAGCACTAAACGTTCCACAAGGAAACAGCTCCAGTACTTATTAATGCCTACCCCTCCAGGCATCTCTAAACATCGGTTCCCTGTGCTTTCTCCTATTAACCTGGTGAACTTGGGCATCCTGAGGCAATGTAGCAACTGCCTCATGTACACTGACAACCCTCTTCTCTTACCTTCCAACACTCAGACTTGTGAGAGATGCACTTGTATATCCAAATTGGAAGCCACACACTCTCCAGCCAAGAACGGAATAGATGGTCAAGAGGAGAAGGTCAACACTTGCACCACACCATATGGAACACACAGCCCTCCAGAACACACACCAGCACTGCCTTCACATAAAAACACAAACCACACACCCACCTTCGTGGAAGCTCTCAATAAAAATCTAACGAAATAGCAGAGACCTACAAGGCAGAAACACACTCTACCACCACAACACAACACTAATCATGAGACACATAATTCTCCTAAACAGTGTGCCACTCAACCAAAGCCCCTAAGGCAAAACAGCATGCCCAACACACTAATCATAGGTGACTCGATAGTAAGGCACACTGGTTTCCCACTCACTAGGTTGAATAAGGTGAAAGTAACAGTCCGCTGCCTGTCAGGCACCAGGATCAGCCACATAACGCTCACACTCAGGTCCCTGAACAACAGGTACAAATATGACTCTGTCATTGTACATGTGGGCGTGAATGACCTGAGATGTACCTCCATGGACTACATGAAGAGAGACATGGAGGAGCTCTTGGATTATGTAGCCCAGTTGGGTATGACCCTAGCCATGAGCAGCATCCTAGCATCACCCAGAATGATACCACAGTACAAGCAGAAAATTGTTGATTTCAACAATTGGCTAAGTTTTTGGTGTCATTTTAAGGGATCCAGTATGTGTCTGCCTGGGATGACATGACTGACAGATCTCAATGCTTTGCCAGAGATGGCCTGGATCTGTCACCCCTAGGCTTCCGGATACTGGCCAAGGCTCTTGCCACCCCTGTAGTGCCTTTTTTAGGCGGTGTTCCAAAGACCAAATTATCACCATAATAGCTACAAACAAATGCAATCTGAGAGTCATGCTGCTCAATGCTAGAAGTGTAAGTCTCAAAATGCACTCGCTCAAAGCACTCCTTAAAATGGAGAACATCGACATTTGTGCTGTAACAGAGACCTGGTTCAAGGCAGCAGAAAGCACCCCTGCACTACCAGGCTTTAACTCATTCCACACCTTTCAGCTCCAAAACTTGGACAGAAGCTCCAAAGGTGGTGGTGTTTCCATATTCATAAAGGATGCGCACACCTCCAGACTGATAGCCTAACATAACGCATCTGAGAAACTTCGGGTGCAGGTAGCATTGGGTAAGATAGCGATTCAGGTCATAGCCTGCTATAGGTCCCCAATCATGTCCCAAGACTCACACTCCATGTTCCTAAGCACCCTGGAAATTATTAGGGTCCAACCTAACACTCTCATACTGTGTGACTTCAACTATCCCTCCATTATTTATTTTGTTATTTATAATTTATTTATTTTACATTTGCTGACCGGGATGGTCCGATTGGATACATGTCCGTTTTCAGTGGAGGCCCGAGGAGAAAAGCTCCAAACTTACAAACAGATAAAGACAAGCAAGTTACAGTATATGCACAAACATATTGTATTAACATACAAGTTACAGTCTCACATTTCAAGCCTATGAAGAATACAGTTTATATTCAGAAATATATGCAAATATGTTACTTTCTCATATCAAACCTATAGGTGCAGCTTATATACAGAGTATCTGCAAAGATGTTAGTTTCTCTTTTCAAACCTTTTAGTGTAAGAGGTTAGTTGCTGTGAATAAAAAATTGCAGGGATATGGAAGTAGATTATAGGTTCATAGGTTGGTACTAGGCTATCAGCCCTAGGGCCTATACAAGCCTAGCCATAACAATTCCCTGGCTATTTCTTCCCACACTATTTACTTCCCTGGACCCCTGTCTAGCAGGGTGACTGACGTGATCCCCAGGGTGAATTTCCTTTCTCCCATCCAATCATCAAGGTTCCTTTTGAAGAGGACCAAAGAGGCAGTCTGCTTGACATGTATGGGCAATCTATTCCAGAGTCTGGGGAGTCTCTGGGTCAGGAACCTATCCCTCCAGCATGTTTTGTTTATTGGGATGACAAGGTTTAGATCCCTGGAGCATGTGGCTCTGAGGGATTGGGATTTCTTTAAGTGTAGCATGTCCAACAGCTCTGGGTTTGACATGGCCTTGTATGTCAAGCAAAGATCGCCTCTGAGTAGACTATATGCGACAGAGTATAGCTGGAGTTTTTAAGGCGGTCAGCGCTTTAGGCCTGTGATTCTTTTAGTGAGGTATTTCTGTGGCCTTTCCAGTTGTTGCAGATGTCTTGAGAGGTACATACCAAACGGGGCATTGTATTCTATAATGGGTCTAATGAGGGATGAGTACAGTGGGACAATGACCTCCTTTTTTCTGGATGAAAAGCCCTTAGTGATGAGGTGTGCCACATAGAAGGATTTCCTGACTGTTGTGGTGATGTGGTTATCGAAGGTGAGACCACTGTCCACCTGTGTCCCTAAGTCTCTTATCAAACTTTTGGTGTTTAGTGTACTGCCACCTATATGGTAATTCACGGATACATGTTTTTTCCCCAAAGGGGATAACTATACATTTCTTGGCATTGAGCTTGAGCCCTTGGCTCTGGCACCAAGCATCTGTTTCTGTAAGGACCTTTTGTAGAGTATCCACATCATTTGGGGATTCAATAATGGCTCCCAGTTTGCAGTCATCTGCAAACTTTGTTATCCAGAGTCCCTTAGTGTTGACCTGTACTTCAGAGAAGTAGATGCCAAACAAGAGCTGTCCCAGGACTGAACCCTGAGGTACTCCACTTGTCACTTGTCTGGAGCTGGATTTGGAGTCGGCTACTTTTACAGTGTGGGTTCTATCAGTAAGCCAGTTAGCAACCCATTGGGTGACGTAGGGATTAATGCCCAGCTTAGTAAGTTTATCTATGATTCCAGAGTGGGGGTGGTGTCAAAGGCCTTGGCAAGGTCTAGATAGGCTGTGTGGACGACCTTACCCTTGTCCATGGCTCTGGAGACTGATTCGAAGAAGTCAATCAAGTTCAGGAGACTAGATCGGCCCTTCACGAACCCAAACTGGGTGGGGTCCAGTGTTTGAAGGTTGCCAGTGTCTTTGTTTATAAGTTCCTTGATAATATGCTCCATGGCCTTGCAGATAAGGCTTGTCAGACTGATGGGACGGTAGTTTCCGGGATCCAAGGTGGATCCCCCCTTGTAGAGTGGGATAACTGTAGCTGTGCGCCACTCAGTGGGCACAAAACCTGAGGTGAGGCTATGATTAAACATGACACTTAGGTGAGGTGCCAGTTCATATTGTAGTTCATGTAAAAGATGACTAAAGATGAGGCTTTATTCAGGGTTAGAGCAAGGACATAACCAGTGAGTTTTAAAATACTGGGTTAGATTTTTTTGAATTGATTAAGGATTCAGAGTAAGATCAGATGGGAGCGAATTCCAGGTTTTGCCTACTGAATTTGCAAACAAAGATTCTCCAGATAGGTTGTTGGCTTTAACAGATTTAACCAAATGTTTTGTAGTGGAACGAAGTGGCCTGGCATTTTTGTAGGGATGGATAATGTTTTTAAGGAAGGGTGTTTTTTCTGGATGGTTAATAACCTTGAATGCTACAGTAATTTAATTATATTGAATTAGCCTGGGGAGTTCTAGCCATCCTAAGAGGTTTAGGTTTTGATAATGGTGTGTCCTGTAGGGTGTGCCTGTGATAAACCTGGCAATTGATTGTAGCAGCTAGAGAGTTTGCTGAGATCAGTTTTGCTCAAGTTAGTGAGTATTGGCGAGGCATAGAGTAGAGTTGAAAGCAGATTGGTACGGGCAATGGCAGTCCTAGCTAGAGGGGTGAGAAAAGGTTTTTGTATAGGGAGCCAAGTTTTTTATTAACGGTTTTAATAGTTTGGTTTACGTGCGTATCATATTTGAGGTTGTTGTCTATTATAACACCCAGGAATTTGGTATACATATCTGGTGAGCTTATGGTCCCATTGTTAGATGTTATAGTAAACGAAGGTTGGGAGGATTTGCGAGTAGGGGAAAAGAGCAATAGCTTTGTTGTATTAGGGTTTAATATCAGCTGTTGATTAAAGATCCAGTTTTTTACTGTATTAAAGGTTTTCTGGGTTAAACTAAGGAGGTCTGTAGGGATAGAGGCTGACCAAATCAGGATGGAGTCATCGGCATATTGTTTAAAGGTTGCGTCTGGGATTACAGTGTGGAAGTCATTGATAAAGAGGGAGAAAAGAAGGGGACCTAATATTGAGCCTTTAGGGACCTCAAGGGTAATGGGGAGAAGGGTAGAGAGTTTGTCCTGCCAAAGAACAGCCTGCTGTCTTCCACTAAGATAAGATTAAAACCATTGTATGGCATGGTTGTTTAGGGATATTTTATTTAGGGAAAGTAAGAGTAGCTTGGTGGTTAACCATGTCGAAGGCCTTGGAAAGATCGAGAAACAGGGCAGAAGATAGTTTGTTGTTGTTACGATTGGAATTTATGACATTAGAAAAGGAGAGGAGGGCTGTGGTGCTACTGTGCTGTGGTCTAAATCCATGCTGGGAGTTGCCCAGAAGATTGTTAAATAAGGTAGTGTAAGAGTTGTTTATGGATACACTTTTTCCATAATTTTAGCTAGAGAGGAAAGGATAGCTATTGGTCTATAGTTTGACAGCTCAGTGGAGCTGCCTTTTTTGTGGAGTGGTATGACATGTGATATTTTCCAGATAGAGGGGATAGAGGCTTCAGTTATGGTTCTGTTTATCAAAATAGAGACAGGGTATGCTATAACATCAGCAGCTTTTTGCAGGTAGTCTGCATGGAGGGGGTCAGCTGAAAGGGTGGTTGGTTTGAGTTTTGTAATTAGGGCTCTGAGTGAAGTCGGAACTTTTTGGAAGCTAAAGGAGAGAATGTTACTGGGTTTAGGGGTTTCAGCATTAGGACAAGTGGGCTTAAGTTTGTTAGCAAGGGCCTGGATGGTTTCTGTAAAGAAACTGTTGAAGGTGTTGGCAATGGACTCTGGCGATTTTTGGGTTGGGGCTGAGGGGGTTGGAGTTGTGGATTGCCCTGGGTGGAGGAGTTTCATACCTGCCCAGAACTTCTGTGGCTTGTTGTGGTATTTCTGCTGTAGATGGTAGAAATATTTTTTTGTCTAGTAATATGGATTTTTTTAGTATCATTCCTATATTGTCGAAATTTGAGTTGAGCTTGTTTGGCGATCTTTAGTGGTTTGCCAGGTGTTCCAGGCATTATTTCTTTGGATGATCTTTAGTTTGGTTTCTTTAGTGAACCAGGGAGCAACTTTTGTTTTAATTCTAATAGAGCGTACAGGTGCATGGTTGTCAAGGATGGCCAGGAATATGTTATTAAAGTGTGTTACTGCCTCATCTAGTGGTAGTTGTTTTAGAATTGACCAATTGCATAATTTAAGTTCTTCTAAGAATTTATTAAGGTTGAAGTTTTTGTTATTTCTTATTGTTTTATAGGTGGGTAGATGTGGACATTCAACTTTATGCCTAATAGTATATGTTAAGAAATGATCACTTAGGGATGACATTGGGAAAACTACTCGTGTACCACTTGGCCAATGCTTTCTGGAATTCATTAATTCAAATGCCCTGGGCCAGTTTGTTCTTACCCCGACTTGAGGTAGCAACATCCCTGGCCTGGTCATTACTAACATGGGTGTCCATTGCTCTACACCAGTAGTCAACTCCTCCCTGGTTAGATCCGACCACAAACTAATTACCTTGGAATAACGTGAATAACTCCCTTATCAACCTCAACAAAAGGTTGAGATCCCTCATCAAATTCTTAAAAGCTAGCTATGAAAACAGAATTGCAGCAAATAGTAAAGACAACCACAAGGCCTTCTATAGTTATGTAAAGAATCTCCATGGCAATACCCAGATTTGCTCTGAGCTACTGCACAATGGTACCTTCTATACCGAGCCGACAGATTCAGTGCCAACTTTACCCCTCCCCCCCAAAGGACCAATTACAGTACCAGTATATTGCCAGGCACCCAGTATTATGGCTGCACAGGTTAAAACAGCACTGTCCAAGACCAAGAATACAGCTTCTATGGGATCTGACAATATCCCTGGCTGTGTTCTACATGAACTACAGAGTGAACTGGCACCTCGCCTGTGTGCCCTTTTCAGTCATAGCCTCACTCGGGCTTTGTCCCTACCGAATGGCACACTGCTGCAGTCATCCCTCTCCACAAAGGAGGAGCGACTACAGACCCCGAGAATTATCGCCCCATTAGCCTGACGAGTCTGATATGCAAAGCTATGGAACGCAAAATCATGGACCTAATAAACAAGGATATAGGGAATCTCCAAACCCTGGATCCTACACAGTTTGGTTTTGTGAAGGGTAGATCATGCCTGCTCAACTTGGTCGAATTCTTTGAGTCAGTCACCAGAGCTGTGGATGAAGGCAAGGCGGTTCATACAGCCTATCTTGATCTGACCATTCAGGAATTATAGAAAAACTAACTAATCTAGGCATAAACCCCTATATCACTAGGAGGATTGCAAACTGGCTAACAGAACCCACAGTGTGAAAGTAGCTGACTCCAAGTCACACTGCCGACCAGTCACAAGTGGAGTCCCTCAGGGTTCGGTCCTGGGTCCTCTCCTGTTTGGTATCTACTTCTCTGAAGTCCAGGCCAACACAAAGGGACTCTGGCTGACAACGTTCACAGATATTTGCAAGTTGGGAGCTATTAACCCCCAAGTGATGTTGACATCCTACAGGAAAGGCCTCAATGAGACCAATGAATGCCAATGCCAAAAAATGTTTAGTCACCCCCTTGGGAAAAAACCCGGTTCCCTTGAATTACCACATTGATGGTAGTCCACTGAACACAGAAGGTATTAAAAGAGATCTGGGAACACAAAAGGTATTAAAAGAGATCTGGGAACACAGGTTGACAACAACCTCTCCTTTTCCCACCACGTTGCCACTGTGGTCAGAAAGTCCTTTTATGTGGCACATCTTATTACTAAGGGTTTTGCATCCAGGAAGAAAGAGGTCATTGTCTCCCTCTACTCTTCCCTCATTAGGCCAATCATAGAGTACAATGCCCCATTTGGCATGTGCCTTTCTAGACACCTGCAACAACTGGAGAGGCCACAAAAGTACCTCACCAAGAGGATCCTAGGCCATAAACACTTGTCCTATATGGACAGACTCAAAAAACTCCAACTATTTTCTGACTCATATCACCTACTTGGAGGCGATCTCTGCTTGACTTACAAAGCCATGTCTGACCCAGCTCTGTTAGAAATGCTACATCTAAAGAAATCCCAATCCCTCCACACCACACACTCCAGAGACCTCAACCTCATTACCACAATCAACAGAACATGCTGGAGGGACAGGTTCATAACCCAGAGACTGCCCACGCAATGGAATAGACTTCCCATACATGTCAACCAGAGCACCTCACTGGCCCTCTTCAAGAGAAATCTTGATGAGTGGATAGGAAATAGAAAATTCACCCCAGGGATCACTGCAGGGGCTCTACACGACAGAGGCACTAGGAACTACGGTCAGGTGGCACAATGCCATGGTAATCCTATGGGCTAGGCTTGTAAAGGCCCCAGAGCATTTAGCCTAGTACATACCTATGAACCTATCCCTACTGGGCATCCCAGCTGGGATATCAGAATTGCCTGAGGCTGCCTTCCTGGACCAAGCACAGTTTCCCTTAAGAGCACACAGGGAACACACTCCAGACCTGGGGCTGGCCTCTTTTTCTCTCTGCAGGCCCCAAACAAGACTCCATACTGATCACTTTGGAGCTCTGTGTCCCTGTTCCAAGTAGCTAACATACATACATGAGTATTTGATTTTCACACACACACCTGGGAAGGACTGGGACAGATTTAACAGCTGTGCCCCCCTGTCCAGACTATAAGGTAATTACACTGCCACCAGTCCACTACTCTAAGGCTCTTACAAGGGTACCCAATTATACTGAGTAAAATTAATACTAATATAAATGGTAGAGTTTGACCAATGTGGCAAGGCTTTCTGGAGTGACCACAATGTCACTAAAATAAGCACAAGTACTCCCAAGATGTTAAAAGTATTCTCTAAAATACCAGCCACAGTGAAAGCTATAGAAATATTTAATAATAAATACTGAAATACAAAACATGAGATGGCTGAATATAACACCAGAGTTTGTCACATGAGGTATAAAATATAACAGTTGGATAGATTCACACAGATGCAGAAAAACAATACTTAACTGATCTCACTATATTTTCCTGACTGACTAAAGACTTCTTATTCTCTGGTTATTTTAAAGCAAGGCAAGATGAAGTGTGTTGAGTTGCTTACTACAGCAAGGCAAGATGAGGTGTGGACTCATTTACTACAGCAAGGCGAGATGAGGTGTGTGGTTGTATTGAGATATTTCTGAGAGATCTTTCCTGTCAGGTTCCAAAAATCCAAGTGCTGCTGTGAGACTTTCAGACTATCTATCACTGATATCTAGAAATTCATTTCAGTGCTGGTTGTAGAATATCACCTTTGGTCACCTGACTTTGATACAATACACACCCAGAGCTTTGCGAAGATCTGTTGTGGTATCTGACAGCTGTAAAACATTTTCAAAAACTTCCACCCTTCCAGGGTAGCAATTAGTTCACCCCTAAGGACAATACAGTAAGATTCCTAGTCCTGGTTTTCCCAAACATTTTTGTCTCTGGCTGCAATCAGACCTGTAAGATAAAAATATTTATGGCCTAAACCAACCTATTTAATTTTCAACCTATTTTTCAAAATTAGCTGGATTGAGCTTAACTACTTCCCTTCCAGAATTCTCTCTTAAAACACTTACATTTAATCAGTTATAATAATACTGTCTGACATACATGTATATCTGGTTTCTGTCCAGCAGGACCCACTTTTGATGCATTTTTGTAACACAAGCAACTTTGCAAATACATTTTTAGCACAAGCATCTGTACAAATCAGTGTGAGAGTCAAATGACATAAAATTGTTTACAAAACTCCAGGTAGCTACGCTGGCATATGTTATACTTGCACTGCCCTACTCTCCATGGCACAGATGGCACTGCCCTACTCTCCCTGGCACCGATGGCACTATCTGATATCATCACAAAAGCCATCATAAATAAGGAATCATGTCAGATCTTCCACAAGGAACAGATGTCCCTTCAGACAAAGCATTTCCCTCTTGAAAGGAGTTTCTGAACTCTCCCATAACTAGTCCAGTCATCTTTCCATTTTCTTCATCAGGTGGGATGAAGAACAGAGACAGCCCTTCACACTCTTAGATGTGCACATATTGTATCTGTAGCAGATGTGTAAATTTAGAAGGGCAGACCAGTTGTTCAACTACTTCACTCTGATGAGTGCAAGGTTAACATTTCCTAAACAAACCCTTTCCAAATGGGTTGCCCAGCTACATGCAATGGCTCACTTCCCATTAGAAATTGTTGCTTCAACAGAAGAGTTCACTAGATGTGTTGCATCTTCAAGTGGTTGTTTCAAAATATTTCTGTTTGCAGACATCTTTTCCATGTACACTTGGTCATCATTTCACACCTTCAGCACACACACTGTATTTTGGTCTGTGACTTTAGACAAATTTCCTTTAGTACATTAGTATGTCAAAACTTAGCCTTTTGAATTTTTGGCTGTTCTCAGGGTCCTTTAATCTTCCAGCTTGCTGGATGCACTGCTTAAGATCCAGCCCAGTCATATACTACCCTTGATGATAACTATAATGAATATGTACTAACTGTTTCATTTTCTATAAGTGGATGAGTTGAATGCTGAATCTAAAGAGCAGACTTCGGTCAAAGCTGTAAAAAATAAAATTTTACTAACAAGCATCCCCCTGTGGCTGTCAAATTCAGGTAGAACATGTCTGTGATTACCACTTCTTTACAAGTACAGAATAGTAAGTCACACAGTACATTGTGTGTTGTGTAGGTCAGAAATTATATTATGAAGAAATATGCTGATCTGTCTGTACAGGCCAAGTAACATATAAACACTTCACTTGAGGCAGTGCCTTAGTACTCCTAAAATAATATCACTTGTACTTAAAATTAGCTTATAACAAGCGGTAAAGCATATGGAGTAAGTGGGAGTTATAGTCAGACAGAATTAAAAGAGTAGATCAGCAAAATAATACCATTCCTGAAACAAGTCAAGGTCAGAATATGATCCACAATATCTTAACAATTGGATCAAAGTACATTATGTACTTCAAATGGCATAAGATGTCATAGTGACAGTCTAATGCAAAACTATTTTCAGAGTTTTATGTAAATAGATGATTTTGTCATATCAAGTTTGATAAAACCATTTCCAAACCTTGTACTTTTGATATGACTTTGGGTTGTTGAGGCTACCTTTTGGGGTCTTGGTAGCTCCATTAGTGGTCCACATGGCAGCAGTAATGATAGTAGAAGGGCTGCATTGAGTAATGGACAAAATTGATATCGCTGTACTGTGGGCTGCTACAAGGTGAAAACATGAAAGACTACTGATACAATTGTTGAGAGACTGAGGTCTTGAGGTTTGAAACTCTGTAAATCCAAAATAAAAGATGTTTCTTTTTTTTTTTAAATGAATAGAACACTGACTGAAAATGGTCTTCATCCAGATGCTGACAAGGTTAGAGGTGTTTCAGATATGTTGATAGATGGTGACAAAAAATCTTGGTGTGTGATTCTGAGGCATGATACAGTGTCGATTCAACGTTATTCCTTACGCCATAAAAGTGTTACATATTGTGTTATTTCTGCTAAAATATCTGAGCTTTGGCTGGCTAAGATCTACCTGCAGTCAACTGGACGTATAAGCAAATTTAAGTACACTTTTATATGCACTTTTTCATATAGTACTGCATTTTATTTTATTTTTTTCACTGAATATTAATTGAATTGAAAATTGTGGTCTCTGTGTCTCTACAGAAAACTTGTTAGAAGTTAGCCATTGGTAGCAGTAGGGGGTAGTTTCATTTCATGATATTCTGTATTTAGCTCCTAGCCTAGAGGGTTTGTCTTGTCATATAAGTGTTACATCTTGTGTTATTTGTGCTAAAATATCTGAGCTTTGGCTGGCTAAGATCTACCTGCAGCCAACTGGACGTATAAGTGAATTAAAGTACACTTTTATCTGCACTTTCTCATATAGTACTGCATTTTATTATTTTTTTTTCACTGAATATTAATTGAGGACTGCGGTGGTGGTGCTGTGGTAGCGTTATCGCCTCACAGTAAGACGTTATCCTGTTCAAATCTCAGCTAGAGCGTCTTCTGTGTGGAGACATGCGTGAATGGACGTACCTTCGTTGAAGGTTGTGCGTCAGGGCCGGCAACTCGGCACGTAAAAATCTACTGCCAATCATTAGGGGACCGGAGTTCCGCTGTGGCGACCCCTAACTGGGAAAAGCTGAAAGACACAACAACAACTGAATATTAATTGAATTGAAAATTGTGGTTTCTGTGTCTCTACAGAGAACTTGTTAGAAGTTAGCCATTGGTAGCAGTAGGGGGTAGTTTCATTTCATTGATATTCTGTATTTAGCTCCTAGCCTAGAGTGTTTGGCTTGCCATATAAGTGTTACATCTTGTGTTATTTCTGCTAAAATATCTGAGCTTTGGCTGGCTAAGATCTACCTGCAGTCAACTGGATGTATAAGCAAATTTAAGTACACTTTTATCTGCACTTTTTCATATAGTACTGCATTTTATTTTTTTTTTCACTGAATATTAATTGAATTGAAAATTGTGGTCTCTGTGTCTCTACAGCTAGTTCCCCACCCGCCCTGTTCTTGTTTTGGTGTTAATCTTGGTGGCTTTGAAATTGCCCGCCCCTCTTGTAAATTTGTATTTGGATACTCCTTCTGGGCCCATCTCATTTGCTCACTCAGCTGAGTGCAGTGAGATCATATTCTGATTTCAGACACTCCTACTCATCCCATCTTTTCAGCTGTATCCACTGTGTACAAGGAGAGCATTTGGGAAGGACAAACCCACATAGCCTCTTAATGCTGCTCTGTTCCCCTCCCTCAAAAAAAAAAAAAAAAAATATATATATATATATATATATATATATATATACACACACACACATTATTCAGCTGTTCTTATTGTAACTGTCTTAGTTTGCTGTTCTGCGTGCTGTTATCTGTTCAGTTGCTCTTACTCTGCACTTATTACTTCTTGTTAGTAGCCTTCTAATTTACTGCCTTCTGCACTTGGTTTTATTCATTTATTAATTTAATTGCATTTATTTAAACGGTATTTGCCGTAATATTGCTACACACTCAAGTGTGCTAGCCTGCACTGCATTTGAATTGTATTTACTGCTGTTTTAGCTGCTTTTCTGTAAAAAAAAATCAAAGCTGGTTTCCTGTCTTTCCCGTAACTAGTCTTCTCCAGATACAGACTTGCTGTATCCAGACTTTTGGTAAGTTTCTGAGCCCCCCCAAGCCTTTTTGTGTTGGGGGGAAGTCTTCTAGCCTATCAGTGGGAGTGGTAAGCACTAGGTAGCATCTCTACCACAAGAGGAGTGTGTTTTGGCCCAGAAATTGTAGTTTATTAGCCGTTTGGGCAGTTTTTCCATCTCTTTCAACTTTCTGGTTTAAAAGCCATCATTTGTGTTTGTTCCCCACCTTTCCTGTAACTAGTCTAGTCCAGGTACAGGTTTGCTGTATCCAGGACTGTTGGTAAGTTTCTGAGCCCCCAAAACCTTTTTGTGTCAGAAGGAAGCCTTCTAACTTATTAGTGGGAGTGGTAAGTACTAGGTAGCCCATCTACCACAAGAGGAGTGGTTTTTGGCCCATAAATAGTTTTTCCTTCTCTTTCAAATTTCTGTTTTAAAAGCCCGCATTTGCGCCTGTTTCCTGCCTTTCCTGTAACTAGTCTAGTCCAGATAAAGATTTGCTGTATCAAGAACTGTTGGTAAGCGTCTGAACCCCCCCGCCCCCCAAGCCTTTCTGTGTTGGAGGGGAAGCCTTCTAGCTTATCTACCACAAGAGGAATGGTTTCTGGCCCAGAAGTTGTAGTTTTTGGCATTTTGGGTAGATTTCCATCTCTTTCAACTTTCTGGTTTAAAAGACAGCGTTTGAGCTTGTTTCCCACCTTTCTTGTAACTAGCCTACTCCAGGTACAGATTTGCTGTATCCAGGACTGTGTGTAAGCTTCTGAGCCCCTAAGCCTTTCTTTGTTGGAGGGAAGTCTTCTAGCTTATCAGTGGGTGTGGTAAACACTAGGTAGCCTATCTACCACAAGAGGAGTGTTTTTTGGTCCAGAAATTATAGTTTAATGACCATTTGGGCAGTTTCGCCATCTCTTTCAACTTTTTGGTTTAAAACTGACATATGCACTTGTTTCCCACCTTTGCTGTAACTAATCTAGTCCAGATACAGATTTGCTATATCCAGGACTGTTTGTAAACTTCTGAGCAGTGCCAAAGTCTGTTCTTCAACTTTCCCCTTAGATCTGCTAGTTCTCTCCTTTCCTGCACTTTTACTAGCTTGTTAGTTTAGCACTTTACCAGACTTCTTGTAGCAATTATTGTAGTACACAAAAGTGCTACCAGCACTAAACGTTCTGCAAGGAAACGGCTCCAGTACTTTTTAATCCAGAACCCCTCCAGGCATATCTAAAGGTCAGTTTCCTGTGCTTTCCCCTATTAACCTGGTGAACTTTGGCATCCTGATGCAATGTAGCAACTGCCTCATGTACACTGACAACACTCTCCTCTTACCCCCCAACACTCAGACTTGTGAGAGATGTGCTTATATATCCAAATTGGAAGCCATTCGCTCTCCAGCCAAGAGCAAAATAGCTGGTCAAGGGGAGAAGGTCAACACCTGCACACACCACATGGAACACACAGCCCTCCAGAACACACACCAGCATTGCCTTCACATAAAAACACAAACCACACACCCACCTTCGTGGAAGCTCTCAATAAAAATCTAACCAAACAGCAGAGACCTCCAAGGCAGAAACATAGTCGAGCACTGCAACACGACACTAATCACGAGACACACAACTCTCCTAAACAGTGTGCCACTCAACCAAAGCCCCTAAGGCAAAACAGCATGCCCAACACACTAGTCATAGGTGACTCGATAGTAAGGCACACTGACGTCCCACTCACTAGGTTGAATAAGGACAAAGTAACAGTCAGCTGCCTGTCAGGGGCCAAAATCCACCCCATAACACACGCACTCAGGTCCCTCAACAATAGGTACAAATATGACTCTGTCATTGTACATGTGGGTGTGAATGACCTGAGATGTACCTCCCCGGGTGAATTTCCTATCTCCCATCCAATCGTCAAGGTTCCTTTTGTAGAGGGCCAAAGAGGCGCTCTGCTTGACATGTATGAGCAGTCTATTCCAGAGTCTGGGGAGTCTCTGGGTCAGGAACCTATCCCTCCAGCATGTTTTGTTCGTTAAAAGCTAAAGATATTGGATCCCTTGGAAGAAATACGGACCAGCTAGCTATAACACCACAGGTTTAATCACAGAATAAATGTTTCAAATTTAGGGTTTTCATCCACTATATTGTGGACTTCATCAGAATGTGATGAAGTCCACAATATAGTGGATGAAAGCGCTAAATTTGTAACATTTATTCTGTGATTAAACCTGTGGTATTATAGCTAGCTGGTCTGTATTTCTTCCAAGGGCTCCAATATCTTTAGCGTTTAATTGCTTTTAATTACTCAGTTGTTGACACGCTATTGTGAAGTTCATTTATGTTTTGTTCATTGTGATGACAAGGTTTAGATCCCTGGAGCGTGTGGCTCTGAGGGATTGGGATTTCTTTAAGTGTAGCATGTCCAACTGCTCTGGTTTTAAAATGACCTTGTATGTTAAGCAGAGATCGCCTCTGAGTAAACGATATGCGACAGAGTATAGCTGGAGTTTTTTTAGATGGTCAGCATAGGGCATCTGCTTTAGGCCTGTGATTCTTTTAGTGAAGTATTTCTGCGGCCTTTCCAATTGTTGCAGATGTCTTGAGAGGTACATACCAAACGGGGCGTTGTATTCTATAATGGGTCTAATGGGGAATGAGTACAGTGGGACAATGACCTCCTTTTTTCTGGATGAAAAGCCCTTGGTGATGAGGTGTGCCACATGGAAGGATTTCCTGACTGTTGTGGGTATATGGTTATCGAAGGTAAGACCACTGTCCACCTGTGTCCCCAAGTCTGTTATCACACTTTCGGTGTTTAGTGTACTGCCACCTATGTGGTAATTCACGGGTACATGTTTTTTCCCAAAGGGGATAACTATACATTTCTTGGCATTGAGCTTGAGCCCATGGCTGTGGCACCAAGCATCTGTTTCTGTAAGGCCCTTTTGCAGAATATCCACATCATTTGGGGATTCAGTAATGGTTCCCAGCTTGCAGTCATCTGTGAACTTTGTTAGCCAGAGTCCCTTAGTGTTGGCCTGTACTTCAGAGAAGTAGATGCCAAACAAGAGCGGTCTCAGGACTGAAAACCCTGTTGTAAATTTATTCTAATATGGAAATCTACGTTTTCTGCTGTGTGTTGACTTTTACTTAAAATATCCTGAAGTAGAGCCGTTGAAATGTTACTACCAGTTTATCAGTGATCAATGTTCTAAAGTCAATTTTTGTTGACATGGAATATTGGAACAGATTATATCTGACAGTGGCATGAGGTTGACAGACAGAGTTTCAGGCTTCTGCAAAGCACTGGGAATTTACCAATACCATGACATGGCCAAACAGATGGGTTGAAAGGATATTTGCACATATGAGTATTCTAAAGAAAAGTGAATATTCAGGGACAATAATAGATCATTACTTGTTACGTCTTGAATACAGAAACCTTCCATTGTAATTTGTAAGACTGTCTCCAGCACATACATATAGGTAAAAGATTTAAGTCAAAATTGCATACTTTGTTTCCCTTTTTTAATTTCTGAAAGCAGATAAACAGATATGGATTATGTTGCAAGTCAGACAACAGAAACAGAAAAAATCCATTGCAAAACTGTAAGAAATCTGTTGATGGACAGAAAAGTGTTCGCTTGAGTGAAGATATTAGGAGGTCCCAGTGCACATTTGTCTGTAAGAGTATGTCGCAGATCTGAATGGGACACCACTTCTTCTTTCAGACTTTTAATTTTCTATGATACATTTTCAAACTGGTTTCAACCAGATTTATAGATTGATTGCTGTGCTGGTTATTTTTATGCATGGTGTAACTACTGTCTGTTAGTTTCTTGTTTTGCGTACAATACCGAGGTTTAGGCATTTTTAATACTTTTAAATAAAATATTAAATAAACAATAAAGCTTTAGTAAGGGCAGCATGAGTAATAAAATGTCACTGCAAGCCATGCTATTTGGGTACTCAGTTTCTCTGAGATTATCTTTTGTACAACATAGTAACATATAGATAAGTGGTATAAACTGGAGTCATCTACAGAAATTGCTAGAATTACAGTTCCTCCAGATACACCAGTGACAAATCTTGAAAGGGACTTGAATATGCCTCTTTGCAAATGTCCACTTCCAGATGTACATGTTATGTCAGTCTCTCACTGTGACCTACTTTAAGCATCTTCTATGATCAGACATTCTTGCTAAGCTTGCTGCAGTGGGAATCATCAAGAAGCTTAGCTATATCTCCCAGCATTGTTGAGATATGAATTTGTCCTCCATTAAGTAGGTTTTCCTCATATATTTTAGCTGACAATTTACAATCATTCACCCAGCCATCCAAATTGGTTTTAAAGGTTGCCAAATAAGTACTGTGCTTGTTATGTAACAGGTACTTCTTCAGGAAATGGAGATACTTTGGTTTAGGTACCTGTCATAGCAGTTAGTATTGTCAATGTAGTTGTATAGGTTTAGGCCTCTAGAGCAGGTGTTTGCTTTATCATTGGTTCTGTTTGGGTGAACAGGGATAGAACTTCTAGTGTAGCTGAGGGTACTAACATTTGCAGTCTTTTTGCTGAAGGAACATTAAGGTCTCTGTATTTGATATCAGCTTTAACATCGGAGGAGTGTGCCCAAAGAGGAGGGAGCCAGAAAAAGCATTATGGGATACAGCTGGTAACATTTATCTGTCCAAAGAAATTTTCCTTGACCTTTGTGATATGGGTTCTGTCAGGTAACCAGTTAGTTATCTCACAAATCACTTACAGGTTAATAATACGTGTGGAGAGTTTGTCTGTAGTCAGTAATTCAGTAATCTAAATATGAGAGAGAATGTTGAACGCTGTGACAAGATCTGTGGGCAGCATAGACTATATGCCGTCTGTCCACGTCTTCATTCATAGAACTCCACTAGCTTTCAGCAGACATAACCTGCATTTTATGAAGCTGGACTAGTATGAGTCTTGAGATACAGGCAGTCCCTGGGTTAAGGATGAGATCCATTTTTTAATCTGTCCTTAAGTCAAATTAGTATGCAATTTGAAACACATACATATGGTTCTTATTAAATGTCATTTAGTCAAATGTTTGCCTGAGTCTAGTATTTATTTTACTTTTATTTGCATATAAAACACTTTAGAAGCACTTCCAAATAAAAAAAATCTTAAACATGATACTGTAGCTATGCTTCCTTACTTCCTGTGAGCTATGCTTTCTTGCTTCATATCAACATAGCTGGTTAAAGGCATCTTGTTATTAAAAGCAGTGTTTGAGGACTTTTTCACACACACAAACCATACCTCTCAACTGTACAGATTTTCACAGAATGTCTAGATTTTTGCCTCATATTTTTGGTCCATTTTTCATAAAATTGTGGTTGTCTAGAAAAAGTAGTGGCAAATCATTAAAGACTGAAGATAGAAAATGACAGACATTTGAGTTTCAGACTTCATATCCTTCAGAAAATTCATATTAATGCAAAATCTGTTATTCTATCAGCTTCTAAGTTTGTAAGAGCAGTAGTTATTAAAATTGTCCCTATTTTTGGGCATTTATCATACTTTTATTTATGACTTTGTCCAGATTTCTTGCTCTAAGAGGTTTAGAGGTATAACACACACACACACACACACACACACGCTGTTAACTCTACTTTACTTATTCCATAACTAACTCCCTTCCCTTATGCATCCACTCACCTCTTAACTGCTGCCCATATCTCTCAACTGTATAGATTTTCACAGAAAGTCCAGATTTTTGCCTCATCTTTTTGTCTGTTTTTCATAAAATTGTGGTTTTTCTGGCAAATTAGTGGCAAATCATTAATGATTGATGTTAGAAAATGGCAGACATTTGAGTTACACACTTCATACCCATCAGAAAATTCATGCTAATGCAAAACCTTTCTAAGTTTGTAAGAGCAATATTTAAAAATGTACCCTATTTTTGGACCTTTGTCCCACTTTTATTTATGGCTTTGCCCAGATTTCTTGCTCTAAGAGGTTAAGACGTATACTGCTTCCAGGGGATCGCTCGCTCTCACTCTTCACTGTCTCTCTCGTATACACACAGTCACTTCCTCATTCGTACATAAATTCACTCACATATCGCTCTCACTCTCCTGATCTCTCACATACACAGTCACTTCCTCATTCATACATGCATTCACTCACACAATGCTCTCACTCACTCTCGAGCTCTCTCACACACAGATTTGGGCAACTTTAAGGATTTTTTCACGTTATTTCTAACATTGCAGGAGCCCGTTCATATCTATGGGTTGTCCGTATGTCGGATGTCTGTAACCTAGGGACTGCCTGTACACTGACATCCATGTTGTTTATTAGTTCAACAGTAATACATTCCATTTCCCTCCAAATAATACCAGTGAGATTAATAGCCCTTCCTTAACTGCTGTTGACCTGAGTGAAAATAAACAAGTAAATTACTGTGATAAAATAGGGACTGCAAATATTCCACTTATGGATGTCTCATCAAGAAACTTATCATGCATCAAAACTGTGCATAGGTAAATAAAAACATTCTAAATTTGTAAAGTCATTATTAATTATTCTTTCACATTACTCACTAAGTATGTGATGGTATGCTATAGCTTATCAAGATATAAAAGTCTGCTGTGCATCAGAGGTATGCAAAGCATCTTCAATAAAAGGTGGATGTCACATGCAGTATATGTAATTAGTGTAATGTGCCTTTAAGATCCTTATATAAAACGGAATGAGTCATATGATTTAGAATGATGCCAGTGTTCAGTAGAGCACCATCTTTGATGGGTACATCTTTTACCTGTACTTATCAGTTGTCTTAGCACTATATATCCTTTATGTTTTGTAGATGACATGTTCAATGGTGCTCCAGTCCTGGTTGCCTTTCTTGCTGGGACACTATAGGGGTTACAATAGCTAGCTGGTAGGGCACATAGGGCATATGGAAAAAAACACACAGTAAAGTAAAGAATACATGCTGTATGGTGACAACTGTTCTGTAATGCACTGTTTAAAATGAAAGATCATTTCCCTGCAAACAAACAGTGACCTTACAAATTCTGGCAATGCTCACAACTCAGAAGAAGTACTACTGTGTCATGCTTAAGGACTGTGATTTGGATGAACTCTTGGCATGCTACAAGGGTGTAGGCTACCAGTACAGCAGAGGTGGGAAAATGTCATGAGTGAAGACATTTGTTACTCAGTAGCAAGAGATAAAATATCATTAACCTAAATTCAATAAACAAAGTAAAATATGTTTTTGGACTTATTTTGCTCTGTGCTGCATTATAAGGAAAGTATTTTTTAACAAATATTGCACATTTTGCCAATATTCAAGAAAAAACACTATATTTCCGCTGCAGAAACAGGTGAATAGCAATGAAGTTTAAACATTTTTTGAAGTCGAAACAAGAGTGGTCACTTAACAGCTCCTGGAGTACAGTGATAGTTTTGACACCAAACCAAGAATGTGGGAGAGGGTCTGTCAGTACTTATACTACAAAACTGGAATTCTCAAAATATTCATTTCAGCTAGTTTGTTTTGTTGAGCATTTGCAACTACTGTTAAGAGGCAAGAGGTGCTGTGAGAACACAAGTCAGAGTAATTTAAGCAAAAAAGTGAAAATTAAAGTAGGTTCCAGAAGTTGTGCAAGATGCCTAACTCATACTACTGTGATTCTGTTTAAATGGAAGTTACAAAATGATTTTATTATGTCTAGCTTGAGCCATATAAAGGGGGCTTGAAGTGGATTTTGGTGGTGGAAAAAAAAACTCCAAGAACACTTTATAGCAGCAATCCGCAGAGATGATATAATCATAACCAGTTAATGATTTTGGTACATTAAGATAGTGAAGAATGTAAAGATATAATGAAATAACGGATATAAAGTGGCAACCGTAAACAAACACGTTAGTTTTCCAGCCCCCTACAAAGAAAACAGCGCTAAGAAAGACAAAAACTGTACCAAGCAAATGGAGCAACATGAGCATCGTAGCACTCTGTTTCTGATTTGGAGCTGGCTGCCCTACACATGCTCACGGTGACCTTACTCAAGCGTCAGTAGCCCACAGAAAAAAAAGATAAATGGCATAATGCTGAACGCATTTTCCCATAAGAAACCATTGCTAGTGCAATTTCCAGTTGTTCGCTTGACAATGATTGACTTCTTTAGGGTGATTTCTCCTTTCTTCGAGTTGGTGCTAAAATCAGTTTGATATAAGATCAGGGCTGTGGGGAGGCTTGCCCCACCCCCATCCCCCCCCAAAAAAAAGAAGAAAGGAGTTTTTCATCCTTTTGGATTTTGGGCATTTTTTTTTTTTTGTTCTTTTGGAAGGTCGACTTTCAAAAAGTTAATGTTTTATAGAAGAACTTTTGGAACTTCTCCATGTAGGTGTTCCAGTTGATCTGATCCCACTCTGGACGGCTCCCCTGGGTGCGTTTCTTATGAAGAAGCTAATGTTGGCTTCAAACTTGCATACTTAAAAATCTGAAGGCCAGAGCTGGCGGTACACAGATGCCATGCAGTACTGCTTATAGCTCGCATTCAGCACATCTTGTTGGGAGTGCAAGATGTTTGCATCACCAGAAATTTGAAAACTGGATATATGTTATATCATGAATATTTGTAACCAGTGCAAGCCCCTTGTGTCTTTTACAGGCCTTTGAAAATGTATCTTGTAGCCTGTAATGACAGATTAATACTTTTAGGGCTTACCTAGTCTGTATACTGTGTTTATCTAGTTACTGTATTTATTTGTTAGCCAGGTAAGTGGGCTGGCCCTGGAATCTTTTCCATCCATGAACTAGGGCTGTGTGGTTTACATAAAATCATAATATTACACCTGGAACCTGTGCAGGAAAACACATCAACAAATGACACATACATACTGTAAATATTGCAAAAAAAAGACACCAGCAGATGGTACAGCAAGCAAGGAAAGGAGCATTGGAAGCACGACACATTGGCTCCTTTATGCAAAGGTGAAAATAAAATAATGGCAAAACAATGCACAGGCAGAGTAAAATAAGGGCAAAATAGAAAATTGGCAGATAGATGATGCACATCATAAAAGGTCTGCTACTTCAAAAGTCGATGGCTATGTTACAGGTTTAATTAACCAACACCTAACGTGCCAGTACCATAAAGCAGAATTATCTTGTGTTACTTAGCAGGCACATACTGCAAAACAGGTTTCCACACAATTCAGAAGTCCATTACAGCTCAGACTGGATTTCTACTTATATGGAATTAGAACAAAAGTGATGCATGACCCATTAGCATTTTTTCTTCAAAACACTGTTTGCTCTCAATTAAATGGTACAGACAGAAACACACAGAGTACATTGTTTCACTCCTATGCAGAGTGGGTAAGCTTCCACATCCCTCTCGGCCTTCTGAATCCTCCACTCCCCATACCCCGTCTAAATAATTTAGTTTCTAAGGGTCATGCAGCTTGGAAAAAGAAGTCTGTCTCTCTATCTCACTCTGTCCTGAATTGTGGTATCTGCCTGTTTGATCCAGATTATTTCCATTTTTACATGTTCAAATAGCTGTGATGTTAATTTTGTCTTAGAAAGTTCAGTTATTTATGTCTTGAAAATTAAGGAGTATATTTAATTTCACTGTGTTTGTCTATTTCTCTTGTAATTTAATATCTGTATTTAACCTTTTTTATGTTAATTGCCTGCCTGGAGTGTTTTCCATAGGCCTCCAAGGAAAACAGGCTATTAGCTCCATGGGGACTGTATTAACCTGGTTAGCAAATGAAAATAAATAAAAGAAAAGAATTGTGTTTAGCCACTTCTCCTTGGGCAGAAGTGATTCTCAGTAGCCCACCTTAAATTTAGTTTATACATGTTCAGACAAACTGCCGTACATTTCAGAATTTCTGTATGCAGTTACTGAACTGTAGCACAGATAGTTTGCACATTTATTAGAACTCATTTGCTGCTCAGACATTATTTTGAAGTATGTTATACCAACTGTAATAAGTGTGGAATTGATAAATGTACTGAGCAGTTTATAAGTTAGATTTTTTCACACTTTTGACCAAGTGGTCTTCAAAAAACGTGACTGCTGTAACTTGTGTTTTTGTGTAATATATATATATATATATATATATATATATGTGTGTGTGCGTGTGTGTGTGTGTATGTATGTATGTATGTGTATATATATATATATATATATATATATATATATATATATATATATATATATATATGTGTGTGTGTGTGTAAATGTGTGTGTATATATATATATATATATATATATATATATATGTATAAATGTGTGTGTGTGTGTGTGTGTGTGTGTATATATATATATATAAAATATATGAAGCGTGTTTTCAAAGGAAGTAAATAACTGTGCTCCGATTGCAAGGAGACGCGTATTCTGTAATCTTGGAAGGTGTTGTATAGAATACCTGTCAAATTTGTTTCTGTTATTGATGCTTATTTTCAGTATTAGGTTCCCTAGTCTGGTGTTAGCTCCCCATTGTGTTACATTCAAGGATTAAATTGTCAAAAAGACATACATCAGACATTGAATTATTGACCAGACAGAGATCATTTCTAAGTAACCATTAAGAAACAGAATATAGTGACAATTTCCTGTAGCCTTTCTGAATGGCTTAATTTTTTCTAACTCTCTGATTTTTCAAATAAAGAATTTTCCATTTTCAAGTTGTTTTGGTTAGCTTATTCAAAGACTACAAAATGCAGCACTGTATTCATTAACTGGTCAGATCAGTGACGTAGAAAATGGTACAGTTATCTCCCTGGAGTGACTATGCATGTGATTTATAATTGAATAAGAGAGAGAACATGCTGTTCTTAGACACATGATGGTCAAAGTTTAAATAGTCGTCATTGTTTCTAGATCTTTAGTTGATGGTGCCATTTTTTTATTACTTGACCATTCATTTTGCAGTCTAAATTTATGTCCTTCTTAGCAAGTCTCTGACATTTATTGGCATTACAGCTGAGGCCATCACTACCTCAGAAGTTATTTTTAATAGACAGTCATGAAGAACTTCAGCATGTCTTATTTAAATAATTTGTTATAAAGTTTGTGGTCATCAACTTATTTGGTTATCCAGATCCCATTTCTCATTTTGTATTTGAGAAGAATAGTCCAAAATGCAGCCCCAGGACAGAGCCCTGTAGGACAGCACCAGTAATCACCATCAGGATAGAACAGCTAAGTTGTGTCCTATTGTTTAACCATCATTTTGCCTACATAAGTATGTATAAAGTGATATTTACTGATTTTAGTTTAGCAAATTATTCCCTTATTCCGTGTATTGCTAAATGCCTTAACAAGAGGTAGATAAATATTATTTGCTGTCAGTTCTTTGTCAAAATTTGGCACCAATGCCAAGATCCTTCTTTTGTTGGAAAATGGCTGTAATTCTTGCATGCAGGAAACTTTTTACAGCTTAGGTACAAATGTCTTTGAAACTGGCTGTAGCAAGAGAATTTCATTCCTCCCCTCCCCCCGACAGAGTGCAGGATTGGTTTTATACATCCAGTGGATTGCTACAGTACAAGCAAATCTTATAATGGAAAGGATCATCTGGCCTGGCTAATCTACCTGTTTTTCAACCTGTTGAATAAGCAGCAGGTGCTCGTTAACCAGACATCTGCTCATTCACATATAAGCTGCTTGCTTTTCTAGCATCCATCAACAAGCTAACACACAGATGCATTTGCTGCATGCTTCATAAACAAACTGCTCTGCTTATTTTCTAAAATGAACTTCAGCACAGATTCGCTCATTTGTATTTAGTCATCAAGCTCTTCTGTGTAAATTTGATGTGTGGCAAAGTGTGCTGTTAATTATATATTATGGCAGTGTAAAATGTGCCACTTTTAGTCCCGTGCCCCTTCTGATGGAAAGTAGCTAATCACAATGGTAGTAAGCCTGGAAGCTTTCAGATATACTACCTGTTTAGAGTGAAACAAAAACTTCTGGTTCTACACCAGCTCTTCAGCTATTGTCTAAGTCTCATTCTGCAACTCACCCTGTTCTCACTCATGTCATGGATCAGCAGCACTCCAGTGCAAATGTAATCTGTTAAATGTCCAAGGCAGCAGATGCATTAGTGTATCTACATGCACCAGAGATCGATTTTAGCTTAAGAATTATGTCATGTATTAGAAAATAACTGCAGCATGACTAGAATTTCATTAAAGGGCAGACATTAATGAATTAGATCTTCTGTATATGTATGTCTTTCAGAACCCAACTGTAGCCGTGCCCAAGTTTGTATCTCTTTCAGCACAGCTTAAGTGATAGAAAAAAAAAAACATCTATAGCAAATGAAAGTCCATAACACAGACCATAAATCCAATATAATACAGGTAAAGTTTCATTGTTTCTGTAACCAATGATAGCAAATCATGATTCTGAAAACAATTCAAAACTACATTTAGCATACTGGCGATGCCTGCTTGACACAAAAAGAAGGCAAAAATTCTTCTTGACATGGTGACCAGTGTAAGAATAGCTGGTGCCCTAACAGCAACACCCCTGAGAATCCAGCTGTAGCATTCTTGCAATTCTTGTGTGTATCATACAGCAACTGCTGCACAACTGGATTGCTGTGAGTGTACTGTCTCAACCATATTCATAATTTTTAGCGAGTGTGTTGTCTCTTTAGGGAGCTGCAACCCAGTTAGGCATTGTGGTAAATCATGTGCAGTCTTACAAATGTTAGAGCACAATTCCAGCAGGTGAAATGCACCATCCACAACACTAAAGCAGACTTTACATGGACCAAGGTGTCAGATGTATATTTTGCTGGAGTTTTAAGTGTATATTGTGGGGCCTTTACTGGAATATACTTATGAGCAGTTTTATATACATTGGAGAAGCAAGTGTAGGAAATCCACAGTTTTGTATGTGTTTTACTTTTGGTTATACAATTCTAGATTGGTATCTTGCCATGGCAAGGTTGTTAGTAACTGCTTAGAGATTATCTTTGCTTTTCTTCTATTTATTTATCATCATGCCACTTAATTCACTCAGCACACACTGTTGAAAGGAGGCTGGATTAAGAATTGCTCAGTCACTTATTCTTACAGTTCAACAGAATGTTAAGAATTTGTGGCGTGAAGAAAGATCATGTATGAGAAGAGTCAAAAAAGAGTAGGAATCAGTATTGTTTATCCTTTCATGGTCATATATCTGGGCGGGGACACAGCCACAGCTGGAAGTAGAAACCAAGGTCTGAGCCAGGAAAAAGGACAGCCTTTTTAAGTGTCTTGGAATGTTCAAAGGCAGCGCAAGCTACTCACCAGATGAATGTGAGGAATGTATACAACAAAGAGTTTATAAAGTTCATTGCATCTCTTTCTTACTGTGTGGCTCCTTTCAGTGGAGAAAATCAAAAATAAGATATATTCCATCCTTTTGCAGTTTTTCATTAAGATCTATTTTTAGTTCAGATTTCAAGGGATGCAATTTTTTTTTTATTCTTTTGGGGGAATAACAGACCAAAATGTTATTCGAGCTCAGCAGTAGTAACAAAGTTGCCTTTTAAAGTATTGCACAGAAAAGACATATGACATGTACACTGTGAGCTCTACGTTTGCTTTAATGAAAAAAGAATAGGATGTCATAGGCATAGGCCTAACTCTTGGCCATTTGTGAGTAGCTTTTTTATTTCTAGAACAAATTAATATTGCTGTGTTGTAGCAGTGCAATAGCAGGGAGCATATAGTACCATAAATTTACAAATCCTTAATTTCAGATCTGCTACAGTATTGTACACATTTTTATATATTCTTGTACAGGAAAAGGTTTACTTAAAGTTTGGTAAACAGCTAAGGCTTGCAGCACACAACTGCCTGCTTCTGGGACTTTCTGAGGAAGACTGATGACATAAGTGACTTTCACAAACAGTAGGGGTAGGTGTGCAAACACACATGTAGAGCATACCGAGTTTATTTACATTTTTGTGCTATGACTGCTTTGTATCATAACTAACATTTTCAGAGCCATTATATTTGTTATACAGCTGTGCAAGGATCAGTCTGATGGCACATTACACAGAAGCAGTAACATAATTCAAAAACAGAAACTGAGGAAGGATTAATGTGTGCTTACCTTGGAAGAACTGAAACAGAGCTGAAACATATATACACATCTCTGGTTTAATGTGAAGCAATGTTTGAATGTGCTCTTCTTCAGAAAATGGATTCTGTGTTAATCTTCTTAATTCCACTGTCTTTGTAAATCAGTATGCACATTGCAGACCTGTACATCTCAACCATCATTTTTCATGGATATTTTAAGCCTTGCCCTTTGTGAGGTAGGAGGTTGAGCTGTATGCTTTTTCATGTCAGACCCCTAAGACAGTGACTTAAAATATATTACTTGACTAAGCTTTGTAAGTTTTATACCAGGTGCGTAATAAAAGTAACTCCTGTTTTAAAAAATATAAGAAACATATTAAAGATCAAAAGAAATAGTCTTGCATAGAATCACACATTAAACAGCAACTATTACTTTTTATAGTCTTCTTACCTTTGTGCACGTCTGCCTTTGTATGTGCAATATCTTGTTTCTGTAAGCATTTACTTGCCAATATCTTTTATATTGCTATTTTTATCATATCTTTGAAAATGTATGTCACCTTTTAATATCATAATTCTGTGGTAGTCTTAGCATACATGTTAACTCTACTCCTGTTTTGTACAGTGTTAGACAGTATCACTGAAACTCTGTAATGATCAACAAATCTTCTGAATGGGGTAATGGAATAACCATAGGTCACAGCTATAATCTAGCTAATAAAACATCTATTGTATGATGTAGACCTATAAGCTGACTATATAGACTGCTTGGAGACATAACTGCTTATTCAAAAATTGGATTATTTTTAAGAAGAGATGGGAATAACTAGAGAATGTATCTGCATTTTGAGTGCATCTGTTTGCTGAGGGGGAGATGAGAAGTATTCAGAGAGGATGGACTGTATCGATCATTTAGCTTTAATTATCCTTACAGAGTAGTACTTTTTCCCCTGTGCATGTTGGACTTAAAGCTTTCCCATACTGGACACTAGCCCATTTACTCTCTAGCATTGAGCCCACATCAGTTAGAGCAAGAGCCATCTGGTGGGCCAGTCTTACAACCAGACATCTGAGAGTTTGTGCCCAGCAATGATGGCCAGTTATATGTAGCCTGACCCCCACCCCTGTGCAAGGGAACAAACTACCCACATTACATTGAAAACTCAAAAAAACCTCCCCTTTGAGTGCATGCTCCTTTGCAGTTATTAATGAGAACTACCACCAGACAGTAGTTTGGTGAGCTGAAAGCCTGCTCCCAAGATGCCTACTGCAACACCTTCCTTCCTCTAAGGGATTGCATTTGTGAGTGTCCTGCTCCACCACACTTTTTTCCAGGATGGAGGCACCCTTGCATAACCATTTTCCATCCTATTGGTGTAACAGTAATGGCAAAGTTTATTAGCAGTGTGAAATTTGAGGAATAAAAATAACAGATGGGATTTATTTGTGGAGATGGGAAGCAGATTAGCATGTCCACCCCAAGAAATAAGCACAGGGTCTGTCATTTGATGAAATACCTTTGCATGCCCCCTTGCATCTTTGAGCTATAGCAATAATGGCAGAGGTTACTAGCAGTGGGGAGCACATTACTGGTGGATTTATTTGTGGTGGTGGGAGACAGATTAATAATAGACAGGAATCTGTTATAGAAGGAGTAGCTTGCCTTCATTTATAGCTGTATAAGGCATGATCTGATGATGTTCCCAGTGGTGGCTGGTGACTTCAAATCAAAGGAGGTCTGCAGGAGACAGCTGAATGGGTGGGGTCAAGGGGAATTGGTGTGGCCAACTAGAAATGGGAGGGGCTATACTCAAAACCACAAAAACTGTAACTTTAATTAAATACACTGCCCTGGGTGCTCAAGACAAAATGAAGTGTAGAAGAAAAAAAAATATTTCAATGCATTGGCTGCATGACAGCTTACTTAATATCTAGATGGAAACAAAAAGGTTCCGAGGCATAAAAAAATAAATTACTTTTCAAATACATTACTGGAATGCCACTCAAAATCAAGAATAAGAGAAACAAGCAGCACTCTACTCAAACTACTTCTCCTTGCACTGCAGTTCTAATTATAATTTATATTCAGCTTTATTAAAGTACCAGGTAACATGCTGAAAGTAGCAATCTCTGTGATATCCCCACTTGTAAAAATGTTTCTTATCCAGAAAAAAACTTGCTGCCTGACAACAGCTGTCTACTTGTTTCATGGTAAAAAATGAAAAGCAAACGAAACAAGTTCAACGTACACTGCTTAAAGGATTACTGCTCAGGATATGGACCACACACGATAGATTGACATTCTGTTTAGTTTGCAGGTAAAGCCTGCAAAGATGACTGCAAGTCTCCAACAAATGTAATGAGCTTCTTAAAATAATGTAATCATGTCCTTTATTACAAATACTATCATATGCATTTCAATACCCAAGGCTTATACATTATCTAGTTATGCAAGTATTCTCTGCATGGCAACAACAGAAAGGCTTTCAATGTTGGCAATTCTTTAACAGTTATTAAAATTTACTTGCATCTTACAATCTCAGACAAGCTTACCTGATGGTCATTAAAACATTGCTACTTAAACACAGAGCAATAGGCACCTTCTGAATAATAAGCATAAATCAACAGTATAAAAATATGACATAAACCAGAACATTCTACAAAATCAAGGACAGATGAAAAGCCACTGTAGTACTTGTGTCTACCTTGGATGGGGGGGGGGGGATACTCTGCACATTTACACTGCATAACTGCTCCTTGCCTTGCTTGGACACATCCAGAGTCACTACATGGGGGAGTGGGGTACAACAAGTATGTCACAATTTGAAATGTCTCTGGCTGACTGTGATGGCCCTGACACATTTGTCATACCTCTCAACCTCAGAGCAAGAAATCTGGACAAAGCCATACATTGAAGTGGGACAAGGGCCCAAAAATAAGGACAATTTTTAAATATTGCTCTTATAAACTTAGAAAGATAATAGAATAGTCGGTCTTGCATTAGTATGAATTTTCTGAAGGGTATGAAATCTGAAACTGAAATGTCTGTCGTTATTTTCTAACTTCAGTCTTTAATGATTTGCTACTAATTTGCCAAAAAAACACAATTTTATGAAAAAACGGACCAAGAATGTGATGCAAACATATAAAATAGCCACACAATACAGCTGGAAACCTGTCAAAGAAGGGATACTTTTTTAGTATTAGTACTGCTAACTTGAGCGGCTGACAAAATAAAAGAATCTACATGCATTTCTGAAATAAAAGTAATCTATAACTCTGATTATTACAGTTATTTATTAATTGTAAACCCTCCATGTTTTTTTTCCAAAATTGCCATTTTGCAGAGGGATTATTAGGCGAAGAGCAACATTTTGAGCCAAAATCAGGGACAGTTCAGAGGTTTGGATATGCCTAATTTTATAAAGCAATTTATTTCCACGTACCTCTCAACCTGTTAATGCAGGAAATCTGGACAAGGCCAAATATGTTGGGGGAACATATAAACAGTACTAACAATTGCTCTTGTATAAACTGAGACAGTTGATAGAATAACAGGTATTGCTTTAGCATGCATTTTTCTGAAGGTTATGAAGTCTGAAACTCTGTCATTATTTAGTGACTTAATTCCTAAATGATTTGCCCGAAAACCACAAATTTTATGAGGAACAAACCAAAAATAAGAAGCAAAAATCTATTCATTCTGCAAAAATCTGGACAGTTGAGAGGTATAGTTCAGCCAGGGCTGTCTTTGAGTTTGCCGCCCTTCCCCCCTCACAAAATCATGGTCGAATGGAGCCTCCCCCTGCAGCCAGTCCAATGAACCATTACTTGGCTATTTCACCTCATTTACCATAAACACTAATGTACATACTGCTTTACTTCTGCGATGGTTTGGACTTCATTTGAAAGTTTTAATTTGCATTTTACAGAGCAAACACTAATAGATATCTGCTAAACAAAGCAATGCAGTCTCACAATGAAAACAGACTTGGCATTAAAACTTCTCTGTCCTTGTAACTCACATTCATTGAAACAGCATTGAAACCCACAGTCAAAGAAACTACATTTTGCCAGTGGCAGATAAAGATTAACTTTGGGTTTGGGCTGTTTTCAAATCACAGGCTCCTTGCACATGAAACATACACATGCTCTTTCATACACCTTCCTGATTGTATTAAATTATATTCCTTGTATAGTACAGTACAGTTTTAGAGGGTGTTTTAAATTTATTGTTTTGAACATTTTTCCAGTAAACAATGAAACAAAATGCATGCACCATTAATGACAAAACTGCCCAATTCAGAACATGTCCATCATAAAAGTCTACTCAAACTTCTACAGTCCACCAGTATCAGTACGTATGTACAATCTCTGAAGAAGTAAAAGTCATCTAAATAATTCCACATTAAAGAGATCTGTAACTAATGAAGAGGTTGCTGCTTGCAAACAACTTTATATTTCATTATTTCATCTACAAATAAAGTGACTGTTGCCCTTGAGGAATAAATTGCCTACCTTACACTAAAAAAATGATAAGCTAGTAATATTGCAATAGGGAATGGATGGCAAACTTATAACAGGTTCATAGTTACTTGGTATATTCACCAAAAAGGAATGCAGCATCCACCACCTTTGCAACACAGTACAGTATCAGCAATGCATCTGTCTGCTGTGGGAGTAGAACCCACAGCCTTCTGCATCAAAAGCAATTATACTACCTGTTGTGCTATTAATAATGCGAACAGACTCAGCATAAGCAGCACTAAACTTTTGCTCCCCTGCAGCTCTCAGCTCCTTGTAGAATCTACTCACTCAGTTGTATGTCTGAACTTTGCAGCACAAGAAATCTGGAAAAAGCCAAAAAATTTTTTGGGGGGGGTGACAAAAGCCCAAAAACCAGGGACACATTTTAAACATTGTTTTTATAGTGCTGGAAAGTTGCTAGAATAAAATGCTGTGTTACCACCATATATTTCACTTCCAAGCCTTGAACCCAGGACCCTGTGCAAAACAGTCAGAGCAACATACCACTATGCAAATCAGCTGTTTTGTGAAAGAGAGGAAGACTGAAACCTAAATGGCTACCATTTAGTGAATTCAGTTCTCACCATAGCTGTCAACCTCTTAGCCCAAAACACCTGAACAAAGCCAATAATGGGGGAATACTGCCCCCAAACATATTCAGTGAATTCAGTTCTCACCATAGCTCTCAACCTTAGCACAAAAAACCTGGACGAAGCCAATAATGGGAGGGGGGGGGCTTGGAATACAGTCCCAAAAATAGGGACACATTTCAAATATCCATCTTATAAACTTAGAAAATTGCTAGAATAAAAGCTTCTGTGTTTCCATGTACTTTCTGAAAAATATTAAGTCTGAAATTCAAATGCTTGTCATTTTTATTTAACATTTGTTAACCAGGAAAGTCTGACTTGGAACAAAAGCCAATTTTCAGCAGAGGACCAGAGAGAAACACTCTGACAGGTCTTTGTGCAACCAGAGGAAACCCACACAAACACAGGAAGGACATGCAGACTCCACACAGAAGGCACCTCAACCAAGAATCAAACCAGAGAATCTGTAGCTGTTAGGCAACAATGCTACCACTGCCCCAATGCACTGCTGACTTTGTAAGGACACAAAACTACAGAAACCACAGATTTTATGAGGAACAGAAGGAACAAGTAAGAGGGAAAAATCTGCAAGTTTTTTACAAATGGTGATGGGTAGAGAATTCAGGCTCTTGCCACCTGGGCCCAAGGTACAGGGTTCAAGCCTGTTCTCTACCTACCACCATAAAGCACTTGGAGCATTACACACACACACACACACACACACACACACACACACACTGTATTCCTTACCTCAAGTTGTAACAGTCCATAAATGCATCCAAAGTCCATACAAGTACATCCACAAAATGCATCTAAGCATGTCCTTCCATCTAGCCTGTGACGATGAGAGCAAGTACTTCCTGCGAAAGCAGCAAGCTGGGTGCTACCCAGCCTGAAGATGTTGCAGTCTGATCCCCCTTCAAGTCTATTTAGTTGTAACTGCATAGACTTCTGGAATAGTGCTTCTGCATGCTCTCTTCCTAATCTGGACTGCTGGTGAGACGGTCTGGATTCTGTGCGCATGCTCCAGACTGGTTCACCAGCAGTGTGGCAATGCCGTGAGTGCGCATGCGAGATGTTCCATGACTAGCATTATTATTTTTGTATTTCTTTTTTTTATTTTCTTTGTTTACAGCTGGGGGGGCTGCAGTCCTGCAGCCAAGTAGCACGAGCCACCCCTGGTTGTTCCTCTCATTCTGATTCACTTATGGGTCTTGGTGTGTGTGTGTGTGTGTGTGTGTGTGTGTGTGTGTGTGTGTGTGTGTGTATGTGTATGTGTATGTGTATGTGTATTTGTGTGTGTTATTGGTGAGTTTGATTGTGTATGGGTGGGGCAAGTTACATCAATATGAGGATTTGCTTTGATACTGAAAGGGTTTGTGGAGTGCCAGATGTATGTGGGGTGTCAGTGACTTTGAGAAAATGTGTGGGGGGTGCAGGATTTGAGAAGTTAAGTTGCAAATTTGTTTGATACATGATAGTGAGAGTGCTGTGGCTATGTGTGTGTGTGTGTCTCTGTATGGGTCTGAGTGAGTGGGCGAAGGTGCATGTGTCTTTGTGAGTCATAATTTGGAGGTTTCTGCGGTTTGGTGTATGTGTTTTATTATGCAGGTTTTTTTGTGCTATATGTGGGATGTCTTAAATGAGTGGATGAGGGATCAGAGGATTGTCTGGTTTGGTGAGTGTGCATCTGTAGGCTGCTTGCTGTGGTTGTGGGAAATGTGTATGCGAGTGTGGTATGAGATTGGTCTTTGTGCAACTCATTGTCTCACATGACACTTAGCTTAAATAAATGTGATCTCGCAGTTCATTCTGATAATTTTGAATGCTATGTGAGGAGTTACCCTATGTAAAAAGCTTGTTTGTGTGATGTGTGGTGTCTCTTGGTGTGCGGCTGTTAAGAGGTGTTTGTGCATTTGTGGGTAATATATATGTACTGCAGTGAGCAGACTAAGCTGTGTGTGTGTGTGTTTTCAGTGAAGTGGCAGTTGATCACTCTACTGTTGCTATTGAGGATTGCATCTATTAGTTCAGTTACTGGCAATTGTTCATTAGTCAAATAATGCAACTGGGTAGAAAGAAAAACAGGTGGTTAATATAGGTTTTATTAATGAGCAGAATTTAAATGCTGTGTTGCAGTGGTGAGAAGGCAGCTATTTGTCTACTTAATAAGAATATTCATATTTTGCAGTGCAGTACAGTTTTCAGCAGTTTGTACTAAGAACTAGAACATTGTTTAGCAATATAGTACTTGGTGATTAGATGAGAAAGCCACCCATGCCAGAATTTGGTGCCTCTCTCATTTAAAATGTAACAGGCAGATTACTCTTCTTACTTGATTAATAACTCAATCACTTTCTGGTGTGGGTAATGTTTGAAATCTTTCAGCTGGCATAATCACAGGGGCAAGAATCACTGAACACTCTGGCCTTTACTATCCAGTATGTGGTCTTATAGTTCTCACTCTTTGGAGATTTTTTGGGGGGAATCCTCTTATTTTGCCTATTCCACTCAGTTGACCCACTCATTCAATAGAGAGAGAGCTGGGCATCCCTGAACTAGGCGAAAATCCCATGGTCCATGTGTTCTAGCCCAGGTAGCAGATTCTCCAAGGTACTGATCTTATTTCACCTTTTCATTCACTTAAGCTGACATATTTGTTTAAATAAATGCATGATAATACTGCTAAATAATAATTCTAGTTATTGGCAGTGCTGTTATTTCACTCCTACCTTGCTATCATGCCCCCCCTAACAGCTGCCCCCTTTACCCTGCCCTAGATACAGTTCTACATGTGCTCCATGGGTGAAACACCTATTGCTCCTTCTAGGTGCAAGCCAGAGCTGCCTTGCTACAGGATGGGTGAGCCTGGATTGGCCACTCACTGACATCCTTGCTGGCTTGATCTGTTGGTCACCAAAGCTACTGAAACTCAGGTTGCTTTGGCCATAGTCATGAGTCTATCCTTCCATATCACCAGAGCTGGCTTCTTTAGCAATTGGTTTCATAGGTTCATAGGTTGGTACTAGGCTATCGGCCCTAGGGCCTATACAAGCCTAGTCATAACAATTCCCTGGCTATTTCTTCCCACAGTATTTACTTCCCTTTCATTTTGACTTGTCAGCCTCCATGTTTAATACACCTGAGTTTGTGAATCTTTTTTTTAATCACATTTATTAAATTATCATTTAAGACATAGGCATACATACATTAATAGAAAAGAAAGCAAACCTTTTTAACATTTGTGTTTGTGCATTATACATAACATGCACAATATTGTTCTTTTTAGCAATTATTCACTCCAAAGTTACATAAATTGCTTAGTTCCTGCCATACCTTAAACCTCATGCCTCCTCTTGAATATTATTCTGCATATATTGTTCCCACAAATTGTTTGTTTCTGTGTAATTTGCTCCTTCCCTTTTCTAAAGATCCCATCTCTAGTTATTTTATCTATTTTACAATTTTCAGTATTTCAGTTACAGTTTAGATTTTGATTTCTATTTTCTAGTAATTGCTTTTTTTGTCAGCCAGTAGTATTAAACTTAGTAAGGCCTTATTATATATAAGCAATTTAAATCTTGTGTCTCAGCTGAAAACAATAATTTCCTTAGTTACAGTTATCACTCATCTGGTCAGAGGAACATTCGTGGGTTCAATTCAAGCAGCTTTATTACACACAAACATCAGGACTGAGGCTTTGTAACTTAAACTCATAAACAGACTGATTGTTGCACTCATGCATGTTAATACTCTGGTTATTCTCTTAAAATGGCACTGCTGCCTGCATGTGCTGAGTATTTATATGCACGTGCTAGCTCTGGAAATGCTTCTTAAAGGTACATGCACACACACTGATATACAGCAATCATTTGCATCCCCAACATTTCTGACAAGAGTTCTGTGTAGGGAATTTGTAAAATCTACCAACTCATTACAGTCCCAAATAACATGTTCACAGTTTCCATCAGATCTCCAGCATCTGCTATCTTCCTGAGGAAAAATTCTCCAAAGTCTGCTTGAAGTAAAAAATACCTGTGTTGATACTTCCAAGCAAAAATCCTAAATTTTCTGGTCTTTGTCACATACTTGAGAGCCATGCAAATGTCCTTCTATTGTTCCTTTGAAAATCGCCTTACAATCTCCCCCAATCTTTTATAACTTGTTCTGATTGAGTCTTATAGATATCATTCAGTTTATTTATATGCCATATTAATTATCCCATTTTTAACAGCAGCTTCTGTTCTGCACTTGACTATGACTGTCAGAGATGGCCTTTTTTGCAGCACTCCCATGTCGATACCTGATAGGGATGGTGGTCTCTAACCTGTAGTCCAAACTTCTGCTTTGGCTCATCCTGCCCTATTACCTTTTCTTCTCTAGTTACATACCTTTATTCCTTTGCCAATATTCTGCAGTTAATTCCAGCCTCTTCTTGCTTATTCTCTGTATTCCTACTTATCTCTTATGGCAAAATTTCCTTTCCCCATTTCTGTGTTAGCTTAGTTCTTTCAGTACTTATTGCAACTTCATGGATTAAATATTTTGCATGGTTGTTGTTTTCCTTAAAGGTCTGCATCCAAAATCCTACTCTCTCTGTATTTCTCAAACCCTCCACTGTGTCATCATCCTTTTCCACTGTAGTTTATAACATTCTGCTTGAGATATGTATATAAGCCTCAATTGTTTATCTCTGAAGTACCCATTTAAATCAGCTGAGTATGTAATTCTTAAGAATGTAACTGCTGACCTTCTTCAGTTGGTGCTAATTATGGTTTTAAGGCTCCTTCACAGCTCAAATGTAGTTTCTAAAACTGAAAGTGAAAGGAAGGAGGCAAATGTAAAAAAAAAAATCTGGAGTATAACTGGATCTGAAGTCTTTCCAATCATTTCTTCAGTCAGGAGTCCTTCAAGAAGTCATGGACAATGCGATGACATGATACATATGCAAGAAGGTACTTACCCTTACCAGTTATGTAGACTAGCAATGATTGATTGGGGACAAGCTGGAAAGTTAGACTGAGCTCTGCATTCCATTTATGTAATATCAGGTGCAGATGATGGCTTCAAAGTCGAGCAGCATTGCAAGGAAAAACTTGTTTGGGTACAGCTTGCTTAAAGAATTAAGGTAACACTTGGCAACGAGCAGCTTTTTGCATGGTTATATTTGCAAAAAATAAAAATGATTATAGATCATATACTATGCATAAGATAAGTCGGTCTTTCTTCAAGCAGTAACAGATGTAAACATGAAAACTGCACCCGCAATAACTTGGAGTCATTTGTATATACAATGACTGGCATTTCCATGTGTCTAATTTGCATTTTATTGTAGTCATTTATTCTCGGTAAAATTATTATGCTGTGTTTGTCTGTGAATTGCCCTCTCCCTGTGCATCACCATGGACCATGCTATTTTGTGTGATGAACTGTGTTCACTTTCTTATGAATCACAGCTGACTCCTAGATAGACCCCAGAAACAGCCACCAAGAGGAGATGTAGGTTCATAGGTAGGTACTAGGCTATCTGTCCTGGGGCCTATATAAGCCTAGCCAAAAAAGTTTCCTGGCTTTCGCCACCCAAGAAAGTTATTTTCCTGCTTCCCTGTCTAGCAGAGCCACAGAAGTGATCCCCAGGGTGAATTTCCTTTTTCCCACCCAATTGTCAAGATTTTTCTAAAAGAGGGCTAATGAGGACATGAATGGGTAGTCTGTTCCAGAGCATGGAAAGTCTCTGGGACAGGAATCAATCCCTCCAGCATGTTCTGTTTATTGTGGTGCAAAGGTTTAGGTCCCTGGAGCGTGTGGCTCCGAGGGATTGGGGTTTCTTTAAGTGTAACATGTCCAACAGATCTGGGTTTGACATGGCTTTGTATGTTAGGTAGAGGTCGCCTCTGAGTAGGCGATAAGCGATGGAGTAGAGCTGGAGTTTTTTGAGACTGTCTGTGTATGGCATCTGTTTGAGACCAGTAATCCTCTTAGTGAGGTATTTCTGTGGCCTTTCTAGTTGTTGTAGATGTCTTGCGAGGTGCATGCCAAACGGGGCGTAGTATTCTATAATGGGTCTGATGAGGGATGAGTAGAGAGGAACAATGACCTCTCTTTTTCTGGAGGTGAACCCCTTTGTGATAAGATGTGCCACGTAGAAGGATTTTCTGACTACTGTGGCAATGTGATTATTAAAGGAGAGACTACTGAACACCTGTGTCCCAAGGTCTCTTATCACACTTTAGGTGTTTAGTAGGCTTCTGCCTATGTGGTAGTTCATGGGTACAGTGTTTTTCCCAAAGGGGATAACAGTGCACTTCTTGGCATTGAGCTTGAGGCCATGACTTTGACACCAAGCATCAGTCTCAGTGAGGCCCCTTTGTAGAATGTCCAGATCATTAGGCTATTCTATTATGCCACCTAGTTTGCAGTAGTCTGCGAACTTCATTAGCCAAAGACCTGCTGTATTAGCCTGGACTTCTGAGAAGTAGATGCCAAACAGGAGAGGACCCAGGACTGAGCCCTGTGGTACTCCACTTGTCACTGGTCTGAAGTTGGATTTGGAATTGGCTACTTTCACTGTGTGGGTTCTGTCAGTGAGCCAGTTGGCCACACATCTTGTGACATAGTGATTTATGCCCAGATTAGTGAGTTTATCTAGAATTCCAGAGTGGGGATGGTGTTGAAAGCCTTGGCGAGATCAAGATAGGATGTGTGCACCACCTTACCCTCATCCACAGCTCTGGTGACTGCTTCAAAGAAGTCAATCAGGTTTAGGAGACATGACCTACCTTTTACAAATCCAAACTGAGCGGGGTCCAGAATTTGGAGGTTATCTATGTCCTTGTTTATAAGCTCCAAGATGATACGTTCCATGGCCTTGCAGACCAGGTTAGTCAGGCTAATGGGGCAGTAGTTCCAGGGGTCTGTGGTGGCGCCCCCTTTGTGGAATGGGATAACTGTCACTGTGCGCCATTCAGTAGACACAAAGCCTGAAGTGAGGCTATGATTGAACATGGTACTCAGGTGAGGTGCCAGTTCGTTCTGTAGTTCATGCAGAACGCAGCCTGGGATGTTGTCAGGCTCCATGGATGCTGTGTTCTTGGCTTTGGAGAGTGCGGTCTTTACTTGTGCCACCATGATTACAGGGGCTTTGCATTCTTCCGGTATAGTGATGGGCCCTTTGGGGGGTGAGGGAGGGTGAAGTTTGCACTGAACCTATCTGCCAGGATGTTGGCAATATCAGTTGGTTCTGTATATCTAGTGCCATTGTGCTGCAGGTCAGAGCAGATCTGAATGTCGCCGTTGAGATTCTTGATATAGCTGTAGAATGCTTTGTGGTTGTCTTTAGAATCAGTGGCGATTTTATTTTCGTAACTAGCTTTGGAGGATTTTATGAGGGATCTCGGCTTTTTACTGAGGCTGACCAGGGAGTACCTGCAATCAGGGGATTTTTCTCTTTTTTTCAACAGCTTCTTCCTTTTGTTGTAGAGTTTGTTTATGGCAGGGGACCACAAGATTGGCTTCCTTTTTTGGAGGATAGTGTCTTGGTTTTGTTGGGGAAGGCATGGTCCATGCACTCGTGTATGTGCTTATACAGTGCATTTGTATAGGATTCAGCAGTTGTACCTCTATTTTCCATCTGTATGGATGTCGTGAAGCTTGCCACTTCTGTCTTAAGAAGCATGAAGTTGGCTTTGGAGAAGTTTTTTATGGTGGTTTCCTTAATGGGAGGTGGGGGCAGGATATTGATGTCTAGGGTGATTAGCTTGTGGTCGGATCTGACCAACGAGGAGTTGACCTCTGGTGTTGAACATCGCCCATAATGGTAATGACCAGGTCCAGGATATTGCTGCCCCTGGTGGGGGTATGGACAGGCTGATCCAGGGCATTGGAATTTATGAATTCCAGAAAGTGTTGAGCAAATGAGTTAGTACACGAGTAGTTTTCCCAGTTGATGGTGGGGTAGTTGAAATCGCCCATTATTAGGGTATTGGGCTGTACCTTAATATTACCCAGTATATCAAGAAATGTGGAGTGGGCATCCTGGGGCATGGCGGGGGATCTGTAACAAGCTACAACCTGGATTGCAGTCTTGCCCAGTGTTAGATGCACTTGGATAATTTCAGATGCATTATGTTGAGCAACTAGCCTGGAGGTGTGGATAGCCTTAATGAATATGGACACGCCTCCTCCTTTAGTGTTTTGGTCCAGGTTAGGTGGCCGAATGGTGTGGTATAAGTTATAGCCTAGTAATGCAAGGGTGCTCTCTGGAGACTTGAACCAGGTCTCCATCACTGCACAGATGTCGATGTTCTCCATTTTAAGGAGTGCCTCGAGTGAGTGCATTTTGAGGTTTAGACTTCTAGCATTGAGTAGCATTACCCTCAGGTTTTGCTTGCTTATACCTGCTACAGCGGTGAGCTTGTTTGAACCTTGCCTAAAAAAGGCACTGTAGTGGTGGCAAGAACCTTAGCCAGTATCCGGAATCCCAGGGGTGACAGGTGCAGGCCATCTATAGCAAAGCATTGTGGTCTGTCGATCATGTCATCCCAGGCAGGAAGACACTGGAACCCTTTAAAATGAAATGTCCCAAGAACAAAATAAGCAAAATAAAAAAAAATCACTGCTACGAATGTAAACAAAACATTGTTTAATACATCCACAAGACTAAGCGCTTTCACCTTTCTTCACATAGGCTTCTTCAGAATCATTGTGAACAAACAATTCCCCTTGTTTAAAATAAGTGTAAAGGTCACATGTAACCAATCAAAATTCTCCCTTAATACAAATTAAATCACCATTTAAAAAGACATGACCCGTATAGTTTGTATTGTATACACCACAGTTTCCCAGCTTAAAAACCTTGCATACTTTCCAAGTTTGTTCACAATGACTCTGAAGAAGCCTATGTGATGAAAGGTGAAAGCACTTAGTCTTCTGGATGCATTAAACAGTGTTTCATTTACATTTGTGGCAGTGATTGTTTTTTATTTTTATTTTTCTTATTTTAACCCCTTAGAATTACACCAGAAGCTTAGCCAATTGTTGAAGTCAGGCATTTTCTCCTTGTATTGTGGTATCATTCTGGGCAGTGGCAGGATGCTACTCAGGGCTAGGGTCATACCTGCCTGGGCTACATAATCTGAGAGCTCCTCCATGTCTCTTTTCATGTAGTCCAGGGAGGTACATCTCAGGTCATTCACACCAACATGGACAGTAATAGAGTCATATTTGTACTTGTTGTGGAGTGACCTGAGTGCTTGCGTTATGTGGCAGATCCTGGCACCCGACAGACAGCTAACAGTAATTTTCTCCTTGTTTAGCCTGGTGAGTGGGACATCACTATAGAGTCACTTATGACTAGTGTGTTGGGTATGCTGTTTTGTCTTGTGGGCTGAGGTTGAGTGGCACACTGATTTTGTGGGCTTTGTGTCATTTGAGTAGTGTTGGAGGGTGGTGGTTGCTTGCATTTCAGCTTTGGAGGTCTCTGTTGTTTGGGCAGATTTTTATTGAAAGCCTCTGTGAATGTAGGTGTGTGTTTTGTGTTACTATTTGTGGGTTAAGGTGGTGTAGGTTTTGATGGATTATGTGCTGAATGTGGTGTGGTGCAGTTGTTTACCTTCTCCTCTTGACTGTCTCGTACAGTCCTGGCTGGAGAGAGCTTGGCTTTCAGTTTGGCTATTTAAGTGCATCTCTCAGAGGTTGTAGTGTTGGGTGATAGGGGGAGAGGGTTGTCAGTGCACATGAGGCAATTGCTACATTGCCCCAAGATGCCCAGATTCATTAGGTGGACAGGGGGAAATACTGGGAGCTGACCCTTAAGCATGCCTGGATAGGTGCTTATTAATTTAAGTACTAAAACCTGTGAGGAAAGTTGAGTCCTGCAGTAATTTGTAGATTATTTAGTGCTTGCAACGAGTTTTGAACAAGTGCTGTGAGCACAAGGAAACAGTTTTGAGTGCTAAAACTAGAAAACAGAATTCAGCAAAATCTGAAAACTGGACTCTTCTGATTATAGAAAAGCAGGAAAGGAGTAGAGAGAGAGGATTTTTTTTTTTCAAAAATTAAAACAGATACAGTAAAACAAACACTTAAAGCAGACAAATGGCTATCTCACTTGAGTGTGTAGCCCTCAACAGTTGAAAAACACTTAAAAATGATCAGTTAAAGTGCAAACAGTATCAGAATTCAAAAAACAGTTCAAATAAGTTGCAAAGTTAATAAAATACGCTCGGAATACTGCAGCTAGCGAAAATAAGCAATATAAAGCAAAACAGAGAGACTTAATCCACTCAAAGTCTCCTTTTTCCTCTCTTTCTGTTGCTGTAGAACTCTGCAGTACACTCAGGCTGGAAATAGGTTGCTAGGCTTTTTTCTGTATCACACATGCATACATAATATACCTAATGAATGTTTTTTTTTTTTGAATGTGAGAGGAAACTGAAGCATCTAGTGAAAACTCACATGAGCATAGGGATGACATGCAGACTCCTCACAGCAGTCTTCCCTGCCTAGAACCAAACCAGAGAACCTTTTGCTGTAAGGCAGCAATGCTGCTTGTTGCTAAACACCCAATTGTTTCTTGCTACAGTAACCATGGCTAGAAGGATTTCAGTACTGCAGGTTTTAATTTATAAAGCTCCATATATAGACTTCCAGAAGTCATATTCCATACTGTGTAGTTATCCCCCAGAGCAAATATAGGTATTTGCAGTTAACTGGCATTTCAATAAAAGAAGCCGGCTTACATAATGTTTTATAAACCACACACACACACACACACACACACATATATATATATATATATATGTATATGAATTCACTTCATAACACTGAAAGCTCAAAACACTGAAACTTCAAAATCTTGAAAACTCAAAACACTGAAACTCAAAACCCATATCATACATATACTGAGTTTAAACAACATAAATCATAGCACTTTCCACCACATGGGGGGGTGCAGGGGGCTTGCCCCCCTGCTTACACTTGGTGGAAAGTGCTATGATTTATGTTGTTTAAACTCAGTATATGTGTGATATGTGTTTTTAGTGTTTTGAGTTTCAGTGTTTTGAGTTTCATTGTTTTGGTCTTCAATATTATGAAGTTTTCTCATTTTCAGTGTTCTGAAGTGAATATACATATATATATATATATATATATATATATATATATATATATATATATATATATACATACAAACAGTTGATTACATGTGTTTGTATATGTAATATATATTTATGTGTGTATGTGTGTGTAGATTATACACACACACACACACACACACACACACACACACGTCATCTGCCTTCAGCACTCTACCCATGCAATCAATAAATTGACCTACTTCTCACACTCCAAACTAGACCAATTTCATAACTCCAACCGTAGTAAAAAAAAAAAAAAAAAAAACTAGAGAACACAGCTTTTATAACCTTGCCTTTACTTCTTGTAAATTAATGTTTTTTTAACAAGCAAGCCAGGGGAATCTGAATGCAAATGCATGGAAATCAACAGTCTGAACTTTGAATTGGGAGTAGTTTATTGGTAAAAATTTTAAGAGCTTCACTAGTATTTTAGCTATTACAAAAAAAAAAACAAGTGAACGTCACATAAGCTGCTTGCTGCTTGCTCATGTGTTTCAGTGCAAGACTATTTCTTTTGACCTTTAATATGTTCACATAATGCTGAAGCTAATCCATCTTTATCCTGAGGGAAAGACACTGACATGGCATCTAACATATAGTTTTTTTGAATGATTTAAGATGTATCTGGGCACTAGATGTAAACCTTAGGAACAGCTACTTCATGTTTAACAACAGGTTTTATTAGCAGACTGCTGGAATAGCAGTCGGAGTGGCTGCTGCCCCATGCCTGGCCAATGTGGCTGTTGGAAAATGTGAAGAGAAGGCAGTCTACCAAAGTCCCTAATCGGCATCAATAAAATGCTATCTCTGTTTCATTTATGACATCTTTATTATCTGGGAGGGGGATGAAGCCAAAATGAATGACTTTTACAACCATATCGTATTTCCACTAGCTTTCCGAGATTCACAGCTTCTCACAGTATGTCCTTTGTCAGCTTTTCAGACATAGCCATATCTAAAGACACTGAAAAAAATCTCTCTCTGATAACCCAAGAAAATCAACCAGGGTTAATATGCTGTTGCATAGTAAAAGCATGCATCCCCAGATCACTAAGAAAAATGTTATAAAATCTCAGGGACAAGAATTGCATGCATCGCTAAAGATCTTATAGATTTCATCAGAAATCTAATCAGCCTACACCAAGACTTCCTGGCTAGGAGTTACAGCAATAGATTACTTAATTACATCCTCAACCCCATCAGAGATGTAGAGGAAGCAGAAGACCACATTTTAAGGTACCCCCTCAGGGAGACACTTAGGGCTCAACAGAAACCAATGCTAGGACCCACAGGAGGGCAAAGGAAAAATAAGCATGGCTCTCACAGTAGCTTATAAAACAGTCTGAAAGATCATGAACAACTGGGTAGTGATTACAGACAGTTCATAACCAGGAAAACTCCTAGGACCCTATTCATGTCTAGATGTTTTCAAGAAAGCCAGGAACATTAGGGAGTGGGTAGAGTGCAAATTCAGACAGGAGGAGGAAATCAGAGGAACTTACTCTTGTGGTCCTGCTTTTTTCACTTACTGCAACACTCAAGAGAAAAATTAACCCTTTTTCTTAAGATCGTAAGATCATAGGAGGTTGCTAGGCTAATGGCCCTGGGGCCCTTATAAGTCTAGCCAAGAGTTTGTCTCCAAAAAGAAACCTCAGTCAGCACCTGTCACCTCTGGTAATGAGTGATACAAGTGGAACCCCTGGGACAGATTTGTGGTTTCCCATCCACTCATCAAGGTTGTGCTTGAAGGAGGACAGTGAGGTACTCTGATGTGTATGGGGAGTCTATTCCAGAGATGGGGCAGCCTCTGGGAGACAAACCTGCCTCTCCATTAGGTTTTGTTGATGTTGCATAGTAGATTCAGGCCTTTCGAGCGGGCGATGCGCGAGGAGTTAGACTTACAGATATGGAGCATCTCTAGTAGGGCAGGGTCCGAGATTGCCTTGTAGGCAAGACACAGATCACCTCTGAGCAATCTGTATGATACCAAGTAGAGAGAGTGTGATTTGAGCCTCCCTACATTGTAATTACAGCACTGCTTTTGTAATATACTGTGCACAGTATAATGGCTGCAGTTGTTTTTACATAGGGGAAAACTATGAACAAGTTCAAAATCAGAGTGGCACACCACTTGTCTGACAGACTCCAGATCCTCAAAAAATAGCTAGCAAAGGACTGCCGTGATTTACCAAACCATCCACTTCCATATACTGGACAAGCTCACTGTGGGACCACTTGAAGGAAACAAAAATGCCATCCTCAAAAAACACAGTTAAGCTGACAGATCAGGCTGGATGCCCATCACCCCTCTGGTCTAAACTCAAGCACTTGTACTGTTTAACCCAGGGTTTGGATATAAACTGGTAATTTACTGTAATTGTTACTGTTAATATGAAAAAGCAATCAAGAAATTAGAGCTATACATCACTGCATCTACCTTAGTATGGTTTATCTGGTGAAGCAGTAACATAGGAAACAAGCCTTTGTGACCTCAAGATGTTTACAGACCTAAACAGTAACTGTCAGGAGTTTGAAAATGCTTTTTAAATTTGTACACATTACAACATAAACAGCAACTTTCAGGTATTTGAAATTGTTTTCTACTACTCATTTGAGACTTGGGTTTTCCTTTTGTTTTTAGGAATGAGAAAAGGGGACAAACACTAGCCTTCTAGTTTGAGTGACAGCCTGCACCTATACTGATTACATCAACCTATTATATCATCTAACTCCATCCCGGGCCCCATGCCATCACCCCCTCTCTCAGGAGACTGGTTAAATACCCTTTCACCTGATCCCTCCCAGTGTCAGCCCTTTATCTGCCAATGTACAGAGTAATCTTGCCTTCTTTTGCACTGACTTCTCCACCTGGAACTTGAAAAGAGGAAGAATCTGAACAAAAGAGCCCTCACTAACTGGTAGACTCGGGGAAGAGGCTTAGTATTTACAACCCCAGACTGGAGCACAATAGAACCATACTGTGAGACCAGGGTTATTCTCCCTTTCACTATGGATTTAAAAGTGGGCACAGTCTCTCATATTACATGTGATGCAATCCCTGACAGGACTAGTCATTATGAAAAAAGTTTTGTAATAAAGCTTTCATAATCTGGAATGTGAGCCCTACAAAGGCAAACACAGCCTCTCATATTATTTCATATGATGCAAAACAAGCTATTAAAGTCTGGTGATAGCCTTATAAAAGCAGGAATTGTCAATGATCAAACTGCAAATCACTCTATTAGAAGGACCTGATGAAGTTCAGTTGAAAGTGTTTTCTTAATTATAGTTCTAATGGTGTCTTATCATTTTTTGTTTGCTAATAATAAAAATAAAAAAAACTTTTAACTAAGAATAAGGTTTCACAGATTGCTGAGTTGGTAATCCCCTGTAGGTCTTTGAGGAATATTTAAATAAGGGACTAAATCTAAGCTTTAGGATTGGCTTCTTGTTTTTCCATCTCCTAGATTTGCCCTCCAACTCTCTCTCCTGGACCCTCCCACTATTGTCTGTAATTGCCATTAAATACCTGACCTGTTGAATGTAACGTATTAGAACAAGAACACTTGTCCATCTATCCACCTAACTGAATAAACTACTTGAAACTTCAACAAAGTGTCTTTATTCCTCCTATAGGGAAGGCATCAGAGAGAGAGAGATAGTCTGTTAGAGTTGCTAGTTTAAGTGCTTTTATCTGAACTAATCCTTTGTTCTCTGTTTCTTTTTAGTCCGGTGACCCTCTGAATCATAGGTGGGATACCAGACCTGACTCAAGCTTTCTGGATTACCACTGTTGTTTTTTTTTTTTTAATATTGTAAGAGGTGGGTGGCCAAATAATAAGTTACTTTGTATTTTGTGTGTTGCATACAAGTGAAGATACAGGAACAAGAAAAAGAAAAAAAAAAAAAACAGGAGGCGGAAAAGAACAGAGAGCAATGAAAGATTTGGCGGTGTCTGTATGGCAATTGTGGCTAGAATGGTTGTGAAAGAGTGTTGTAGGGAAAAGGGGGATTGTAAGGATGAATGAGTATAACTTCAGACCATTGACAAGTGGAGTACCCCACAGGGTTCAGTCCTGGGTCCTCTCCTGTTTGGTATCTACTGCTCTGAAGTACAGGCTAACACAGAAGGTCTTTGCTAACGAAGTTTGCAGATGACTGCAAACTAGGAGCCATAATCGAAACTCCTAACGATGTGCACATCCTACAAAAGGGCCTCACTGAGACAGATGCCTGGTGTCAAAGCCATGGCCTCAAGCTCAGTGGCAAAAAATGCATTGTCATCCCTTTTGATAAAAACTCTGTACCCATGAACTACCACATAGGCGGTAGTCTACTTAACACCGAAAGTGTAATGAGACCTTGGGACACAGGTGGACAGTAGTCTTTCCTTTGATAATCACATCGCCACAGTAGTCAGGAAATCCTTCTACATGGCACATCTCATCACAAAAGGTTTGTCATCCAGGAAAAAAGAGGTCATTGTTCCCCACTACTCGTCACTCATTAGACCCATTATAGAATACAGTGCCCCTTTTGGTATGTACCTCACAAGACATCTCTAACAACTGGAAAGGCCGCAGAAATACCTCACAAAGAGGATTACCAGCCTCAAACAGATGCCCTACGCAGATCACCTCAAAAAACTCTAGCTTTACTCCATCGCATATTGCCTACTCAGAGGTGATCTCTGCCTAACATACACAGCTATGTCAAACCTGGAGCTGTTGGACATGCTCCACTTAAAGAAATCCCAATCCCTCCAAGCTACATGCTCCAGGGACCTAAACCTTGTCACAACAATAAACATAACATGCTGGAGGGATAGATTAATGTCCCAGAGACTTCCCATACTCTGGAACAAAGTACCTATCTATATCAAACAAATCTCATTAGCACTCTTCAAGAAAAATCTTAATGATTGGATGGGAGATAGGAAATTCATCCTGGGGATCACTTCTGTGGCACTGCTCAACAGGGGTGCAGGAAAATAATTTTCTTGGGTGGCAAAAGCCAGGGTACCTTTTTGGCTAGGCTTATATAGGCCCTAGGGCCAATAGCCTAGTACCTACCTATGAACCTATGATCATGGAGAACTAGTGAATGGAAAGAGAAAGCCAGAACTAAGTACTCAATGTAAAGAGTGGGGGCACTTTTGTCACATAAGAATGCATAGGGCTCTGTCACCATCCAGCTCAGATGAGTTGAAATGACACAGGAGCTATCTTAATGACTTGAGTAGATGGTATATTGTAGCTAGGTTGACTGCTGGGAAAACAAGTCTGTCACCTTCTGTCAATATGGCAAAAGCCACCTTTGTATCAGTCCTGTTTGACAAATTCAATGGAGACCTGGACTACGTTTGGACAAAGGAAAAAGTAAAGCACATTACTAACAGAAATACTGCTTTAAGGTTAAATTCATACTATAGGCTGTTTAAACTGTGGAACCAAGTTGTCTGTTCTGGTGAAGTTTCTAAAGTTAATAGCAGATCTGTAAAATAGGTTTGCACTCCTTTCCTCTTAAAATGTATAGAAATACCAAGCTACTTAAAAATGAACTTTATCTCAACACACATTTCTAACACAGACGTAGCCCAGCTAGACTCCTTCAGGCAATTCTTTCTCGGGTTTTTGGTTGGCTTGTGGAACAGCAGCAATCCTAGAAACCATCAATAACAGGGCTTACCAGCTGGATATGTACACTGCAAATTGTAACAGTTAAGCAAATTCAGGAATTAAAGCAGTGGCAAGTTAAGGGTAGTTCACAGACTCTGGCACCAAGTGCAAAGGTAAAAAATATTATCTTCATCCTCGGCATTCCTTTTTTCTAAACATTTGTCATATGTTAAAGTAGTACACTTTGTGAATTTAAACAGATAAAATGTTTAACAATTCTTATAGTTTTCAAGAGAAAAAGATCCAGCATTGATTAGATTTTGAAGTATAGTATCGCTGACTGTCAGTAAAAGATTAATTACCAGCCAGACTTGTGTAAGAGCGTACAGGCAGGATGGAGTGGGTGGAGAAGAGTGTCAGGAGTGATTTGTGACAGAGTACCAGTAAGAGTGAAAGGGAAGGTCTACAAGAGGGTAGTGAGACCAGCTATGTTCTATGACTTGGAGACAATGGCATTGACAAAAAGGCAGGAGTCAGAGCTGGACGTGGGAGAGTTAAAGATGTTAAGATTTGCACTGGGTGTAATGAGGGTGGACAGGATTAGGAATAAGTATATTAGAGGGTCGGCTCAGGTTCGAAGGTTTGGAGACAAAGCCAGAGAGGCAAGATTACGTTGGTTTGGACATGTGATGAAGAGTACATTGGGAAAAAGATGCTAAGGATGAAGCTGCCAGGTAACAGGAAAAGAGGAAGGCCTAAGATAAGATTTATGGATGTGGTGAGAGAGGACATGCAGGTGGTTGGTGTAACAGAGGACAGGAAGAATTGGAAACAGATGATTCGTTGTGACGACCCCTAACAGGAGCAGCCGAAAGAAGAAGAAGAAGTTGTGTAAGCTTGCATGAAAAATGGAACTTTCTGTTTTTACATTGATTGCGCATGCACAGCAACTATATTGGTTCACCAGAGTGCTGACAAAACTCAAAATATTTGCTGTTGCTGATAAGCCTTACAGAAAGCCTTTGCTTTTGCAACCACAGAGCACTTGCAGGTACTAGCACAGTTCCTTTCCATTCATTTAAATTTGTTAACCATGGTAAAGCACTTATCCTTCTGAACGAGTTTCAAGCCATCCCTGTGGTTACAAACAGAAACACAGTAAGAAACAGTAGATGTTTAATAATCTGATTTAGGAAGAAGCATGTCACTCATTTAGATATGTGAAGCATGTGTACAGTAAGCTTGCAGACTATGCTATACATACACTATATACAGAAGATATGGAGAGATAATGGAAGGAAATCCACATATATGAAAAAAAGGGAAGAATAGGAGGCAGAGCCTAGATGGCACTCTGAAAGCAGCACTTTTTTAGAGCTCCTCAAAAACACTTCAAATAACAGGTAATCTTTTTTTTTTTTTTTTTTTTTACAGAAAAACAGTTAATTATTGTTCTTTAACATTTATGCTATCATTATATTGAGTTTGGAATATATTCTTCAAAAATTTCCTGTCAGAAATATCTGGAGTTTAAAACTCCTCTCTGAAGATAAGTGGCTCAAAGAACTCACATGCAGAATTTACTTTGAAGAAAGAAATTCAGTTGATGTCTTCAACTTTACAAGAACTATCTATTAAAATGGACAGCTTCAATAACAACTTAGAAAACTTGAGAGAAAGCTGTCATAAACAAACTGAATCTTTTAAAGAGTTACTTCAACAGCATCAAACTAAAATATTAAGCACTGAACAGTCTTTATCTGATATAGATGGAAGGCTCAAAGAGGAAGAAATCCAGGGAGATGTTCTTCAGCAGCAAAATAAATGGCTTATCAACAAGTTGGAGGACTAATGTGAGAATTTTTGGTTTACCAGAAAAATCTGAAGGAGATATTATTTCCTTTCTTAATTCATGGTTACCCGAAATCCTAGATCTAAAAGAAGGATTCTCTTATGGTATAAAAAGAGCTCATAGAGCCCTTGGGAAACCCATTCCTTCATCACCATCATCTACTCCCAGGTCAGTAGTGGTTAAATTTCTCTCTTATCTTGATAAAGAACTTGTCCTTAAATGTGCTTGGAGAAGATCCCCACTGAAATACAAGAAAAATGTAATTAGATTTGACAATGACTTTTTCTCTAGAGTTTTGGAAATGAGAAAGAAAGCCTGGCCACTTGTAAAATTACTTCAGCAAAATAAAATAAAGGCGCAACTGGCATACCCTGAAAAAATAAGGATTTTTACTTCAAATGAAGTAAAAACTTTTAAAAACAATAATATAGTTACAGTTCCAGAGGAAATGGACTGGGCTTTAACTACACCACTAAAAAGATCTCTGGAAAAAAATAATTGCATTGATGTAAAAAAAAAAAGAAGCAAAGAACTGACTCAAAAAGTATCTCTTCCACTACTTCTCTCAAAGTATCAACTAAAACTAAAAATATATGATAAAGGTAACAATTTAATATTTGTTTTTTCTTTTAAGCATGTTGTAAATTCTATGTTATAAACTTATAATACATCTATTGCATACTTTAGATTTAAAGTTTAGTTCATAAGTGACATATTAACATAAATAATTTAATTGACTCTATTAGTTTACTTTTGTTCATGACAGTATTTATGGGGTGAAATAAATGATAATGCTGAGTAAAAAATGCTAAATATACATTGTACTTTCTAGTACAATAAGAGCTATGCTTTAGTTAATTTAATTTTCTTAATATTAGTCGCTAGTTAATGGGTGGGGTTTAGTTGTACAGAAACTCATGAAAGTTGAAAGGTCACTAGTGTAGTAAATATCTCTTGAAATATTTACTTTATGAATATTTGATTATGATTGATATACAGATTTGATTCACTATGCATAAAGTAAATTTGTTCAAGTTATCGCCTAAATTTTATATTAAGTTAATTTTATAATAAATGCATACTTGCGTGCATGGATCAGACTAGAAGTATATGATGGAGTTGATTATTTATTATCTCCAGAATAACATATAATGGAGCCTCTAACGTCTCATTGTTATTTGATTTATTGTTAGTAATGAGGGTTAATCTGACTGAACATTTTAGTTCTTTCTGATTAGGAATGGTATTCATTCCATGTTTGTTAAAAGATAATTTTAAATATTTGTTTATACATGTGTATAAAATTAAATATTGTACTCTTGTTCGTCCTACCTTTTGGCCTCTTCTAGTATATATATTATACAAATCAAAAGGAAATAAGAAGGTTTACTACATTATTAATATATGTATGGTAGATATGCAGCAAATAGGAAACAATAAGTTATTTTGTTACTTATCAGAGCTCTTCAATAAATAAACTAGATGAGTATAGAACTTCTCTCACTAAATGTGAATGGTTTAAATATTCCAAGGAAAAGATCTAGCCTACTTAAATATCTAAAAGTAAACAAAGCACAATTAATATTTCTACAAGAAACTCACTTTAAAGCTAATGATAATTTCATTTGGAATCCAAATGATTTCTTAAAGCTCTCTAGCTCTTCATACAGTAAAAAAAACAGAGGAGTATTAACATTGTGGAGGAAAAGTGTTACCAATCCTCAAGTAATATATAATTATGAAGACAAGGATGGCCTTTTATTAATAGTAATAATAAGATATAGTAATAGAATTTGGACATTGGTGAATCATTATTGGTTTCCAGGTATAGGAGTAGGAACAATTACTAAGCACATAGAACTTATTACTAAGACTTCAAAAGGTAGTCTAATTGTAGGAGGGGATTTTAACTGCATCTTAGATAGTCAGGAGACTACAAGAAGACGGCCATTTTGTTTAACATCTACAGGAAGAACTCTTAAGAAATGGTTAGACAACATGCAATTATTAGATTCCTTTAGTCTTAAAAATGAAAATTCATTACAATTTTCTCATAGTGATTATAGATTCAATACCCAAACAAGAATTGATAAATTATATGTATCCCAAGATTTAAAAATGAAAATATCACATTCTTCCATAATTCCCTGCCCATATCTGATCACAGTTCACTCATTCTTAGAATTCAAATGAACTTTAAGAAACTAACACTTACTAAAAGAATTCCTGCATATTTTACTAAATTAAATGAGTTTAAGACTTGGTTAGATTTGGAAATAAAATATTATTTAGATGCGAATAATACTGGTGACGTAAATGTAGTTATTTTATGGGATTCACTAAAAGCATATCTTTAAGGTAAAATCATTTCCTGGTATCACAATAAAGTAAAAGAATGGGAGTCTGAATTAGTTAATATTCAAAAACGCATTATAGAAATTAACCTTTAGGATGTGGAGAACCTGGTTGAAAAAAAAAAAAAAAGAAATTGGAGAATTAAATAAAAAATACAATGACATTATAATGCATAAAACCAATCTGGCATTGGAAAAATTTAAATTAAATTCATACACTGTTTCACCAAAATATATGCATAGCCTTACCTATGAGATTAAAAAGGCATTCCAATACAAACAATATTACAAATATAATTCATGAAGGGGAAAACAAGAAATATATATCATATATAGGTGATATATTAGAAGCCTTCAAATTCCATTTTACAAAGCATTATAATATTAATGATTCTCCTCATAACAATATAGATATAGCACTAGATTATACAAATTCAAATAAAATACCAGAGAGTTTAAACATAAATATTCAGAAACAAATAACATTTAAAGAAATTAAAGAGAAAATTAAGGAAGGCAAAAATAATAAAGCTCCAGGCATAGACAGGATTATTGTAGAACTTTATAAATTATTTCCATCATCAGTCATAACAGTACTTCAGAGGGCATTAAATGAAATTTATTTACAAGGCATTATTCCACCTTCATGGAGATACACATTGATTACACCTATTTTAAAAGAAAATAAAAATCCCAACTTGTGTAGCTCATACAGGCCTATTTCACTTCTAAATAATGATTATAAAATGTTATGTCTATTCTGGTTAACAGGATGAAAAAATCTCTAACTAAGGTGTGTGCTGAAGAGATATGTTGTAGAGTACTCGGCTTAAAGATGTATCCACAGTGTACCCTACTGGAAAAGAACAGAAATGTATATAAACTATTGTAACTGTATAAATGCATATGTTTTAATAGTGGGAACTGGCACATAAAAGGTTAACTTGCAAAACTTCAGAAAAAAGTTGAAATTTAAATTATTTTATAATCACGTAATAAAAGAGATGTTATCTTTCAGTTTCAGTGCAACAGGAGACATAATGTCTAGAACTAGAAGTTTTTGTTTGTATTGTCTTTAAATGTGGAGGAATGTAAATTATTTTCCACCATTTGCCGTAGATCTAAGATAAGTCCTTATTTATGTATTTTCTCAGAGAGATGCTAAATGATACTAGCTGCAGTGGGGGTTTTCACCTGGGATAGTCAGATGACAAGAAGTGATGTCATGCTGCAAGTATCCCAGCAGCAGTTATAGCCAGCCTTAGGCATAGGCCAACTAGGTGACCACATTTGTCTTTGACCTGACAACAACAGCTTGAAGATCCATTCACCACACTTGCCTTGCTGTAATAATAAATTTTTAGGGTATAGTAGTTCTTTTAGATATAGTTAGGAATATAGTAAAGATTAGTTTAGATGTTTTCTGTATTTATTTGAGACTGTCCTGCAATGTTGTTTTAAATATTTCTTGTGATTTTGAACTCTGAAGTTACTGTGATGATTTACTGAGTATTTTCTTGTTCTTTTATTTATTATATTTAAACCTATCTTTGTGGCTGATATTTGTGATACATATTTAAGCTCTTAGAGTACTTACATATCTATTTGGTGACACTGTACGGGCCACTCCTAATAGCCTTGCTCTTGGTCAAACTACCATTTGGATTAATAGTATCATTACACAGTAAGATTGGACACCCTTTGTTAAGGGCCTTAAAGTAGTTGATAAGGAGTGGCTGGTGACAGTCAAGACTACCTTATAAGCTGGGCAGAAGGGGGCATAGTTAGTAAACCTGTGCCAGGTTTTCCCATGTGTGTGTGTGTGTGTGTGTGTGTGTGTGTGTGTGTGTGTGTGTATAAATCAAATCTAAGTGTGTGTGTGTGTCAGCTACTTGGCCAGGGACACAAAGCACTGGTTGGACAGAGAGGGTGCTGGAAGTCTTGGCTTGGCCACTCAGCTGAGATCTCAACTCTGTAGCTGTGCCAATGGGGAGTCTTACTGGGGATCTGGAGAAAGAGGGAGAAACCAGCCCCAGACTGACTGTGGTCTGTGTGTGTTGTTAAGGGAAATTGCACTTTACTGTGTGTGTACTTGACATCCTCCCAGTGTGTACATCCCCCAATGTTGCCAGTGGTGAGCATTAAGGCTTCTTGATTACTAGGCCAGTATTGGGGCGTCACAATGCCATAATCCCATACCCCATAAAAATACACCTTCCATCACCACAATCCATGCTGTGTGCTGTAAAGAAGCATACCACCTTTGTTATCCTGACACAAATGCTCTACCATTCACTACTCAACAAATGTAACAATTTTGCAGACTTCCTACTTGTAACCAATAAAAGCTCTATACTCAAACTCCGTAGTAAAACATGCAAACGTACATGTGTTATCCACAAATACATGCTCCACTTTTCTAACCCAATTAGTTTTTTAGTCCTAAAGTTCACTATATGTCAGAATTCTTGCATTTACTATTAATACTTTTATACCTAATATAATGCATTATTTTATTAATTTCATAGTAAAACACACATTTTAAACACTGTCACTTTCTCACTTATCTGCAAAACCCATCTGTCTTTCCAGCTGCTACAGTATAATTACCACTCATCTGACCCTTCACTGTATTTAAATTGTAATCTCACTTATTACATATAATTAAAACTTCTCGAGCCTATTCACATTAACTTTAACAGTTGCAAACCTACTTTTAATACTAAACCACCCTCTTATAACATACCCCGTCTCTCCACTCATTTTGTTGAATGTTCTGTCCTTGCATATATAATTCTGTCCCCGTTACTTACAAACCAGTACAACCGTCACAACCCCTAGGTAATGCAGATCCTTCCATGAATGCCCTCTCCAAACCCACATGAGCTGCATCCCTTTACATCAGCATTTCTCACAGCATATATAACCATACAGGCAGAATTTCCTGATGTATTTACACACACACATATGTAAATACAGTAAACAAACCTCTCTCCATTATTCCTCAACTTGGAGACAAAAGACCCTAGAATTAGTGTTCTGAACAGCCTAGATTCATAATTAAACTTACAACCCTGCTTTTCATTTTACAAGTGAGTAGTAGTAACAGAAAAACCGACACTTGCCCAACTCTCACTTAACTCACGTACATTAAACATTTCTTCTTTTCCAAATGCCTCTCACCCTGCACAGTACTTAGTTTGCCATTTTAAATGCTGGCAGTAATAAAAACAAGCTTGAGCAGTTGCATTCTTTTCTACTAACTGCACTCTGAGTAACATTCACAGAATCAAGGGTTAAAGAGTCTACCTCTCACCTTAGTCATCAATTTTGTGCCTATATGTATACCTTTAATGCCCCCCCACCCCCCACCCCAAGCTAAGGAAATGGTGGCAGTATCTTCTTCTGTGTAAAACCACCTAAACTTCTGGCTCATTGCCTAACCTCAGTTCTCCATTCATCATGGCCCCAACTTGTATTTACTATTTCATTATTCTTCCCTCTCCATCTCACTATTGCTTACCATCCTCCACCATCATCCCCTATGAAATTTTACTTTATCTTTTTGCACCCATGCCTAATGACCATCAAGCCTTCCTCAGCTGGACTCAAGCTGATTTGTTCTCCTGTAGGCAGTCCTTAGAACATTAGATGCAAGAGCTGTTCAGATGGGCCATCACTCTGATAGCCATGAAGGTGACTTTTGTTCTCACTAATATCCCCTCTATGAGGACAGTTTTGATATATATCCAGATCTATCCAAACTCCATTAATGATGGCATGAGCACTTGAATCTCTGCAATGATTGCCTATAGCACTATATCTCTGCTCCTCCACATGTGCCATCAAGGGCTGCCATCATCGTCTTGGATGGTCATACTCCCATCTTTCTTACATAATGAGAAGTTTACATTCTCCAGTTTAGGCACTTCCATTAAAACAGCATCATGAATCAAGTGGGGACCACCATCTCTTCCCTCAGGATAAGCAACACCCACTGTCCTTGCTTACACCAAGCACTCAGGCCCTTAATCGAACACAGGTTGCCGGGGTCATAGTCAGGGCTTTTTGACTCTGTGCTTCTGGTGTTCCTTCCCTGGGAAATTTAATCAACTTAACCCTACAAACGTCTCCAGGCTGATAAACCTTATAAAACCATTATAAATTTAGGTGAATTTAACATTAACCTCTTTGGTCCATCACTGAATGAAATGCATTTTTGTTCAGTCAAAACCTTATGCAAATTTTTCACAACCATGTCAGACCTAATTCTAATACCAATAGCCACGTCTTCCTAGACCTATAATCAACTAACCCCCAAACAGTGTTGTGCTAGTTACTTATAAAAGTAATACATAACTATTACTAGTTACTTTTAAGTGAAAGTAATATATTACTATTACTTATTACTTTTCTAAAAAAGTAATATATCACTATTTACTAACTAAAGTAACTAGTTACTGTTCAGTTACTTTTACGTAAGTATAGTTTATCAATTCTCATATTCAGATTTACTCACACAGTACTTGTGTTTGAGGAATACATGCTTACTGCACATGGATACGAGTGTATTAAAGTTGTATACACAGTGTTACAATAATGATGAATAGCATTTTACAGTTTACACAATAATGATGAATAGCATTTTACAGTTTACAATAATGATGAATAGCATTTTACAGTTTACAAAGTCCCACAGACTAGTCTTTATAGTCAGAGAGTTACAATTTAATACTTAAACCAAAGTATGCACAACCAGCAACACAAGACCCATAACAAGTTACAATCCATCAAATTTTCAACAACGTACATTAGGCTAATCTGCTAAAACTAATATTGAAGATGCAAAAATGCTTACAGAAAACATCATATAGGTCTAAAAAGACTGTTAACACAAAAAAGTCAACCAAAATAGCACGTTTTATAACTATTTACAATTACTGCACAATGACTATACATTTCTGTTGCCTCGAAGAAGGAGCAACTTCTCATAGTGTTCGTCGGTGATTCTATTTCTTCTTGCAGTCAGCACTTGTCTGCCAAGACTGAATAGACATTCAATGGGTGCACTAGCTGGCAGAGCTGTATTAGTGTTCAGAAATATCTTGACTATAGCGTAACTGTTGAGAGAAGACATTTCTCTGGAAGGGTCGGCTAGATACATGTCCATCTGAGAAGATATGCCAGCATTGGCTGGCTCTTTGAAGCTGAAAAAGCTGTCTTCGGCAGTTAACATAAAAGCTTCAGATAACCCATGTGCAGGTTCATCCAGTTTCTGCATGAAATCAAGGAGCAGAGCCTTGCCTCTGAGTTTCTGCTCTTCGCTGTCCATCTATCTCAAACAGAACTGTGGATGCACTATGCTAGCCAGAATGAACTCTTCACGCTGCAGAAGATGATTGAACCGAGCCTCACTGTCTTTAAGAAGAGCATCAATTAGTGGCACAAGCTTCACAGAATACCTGACTCCAGATAACTTGTTTTTCAGGCATGTAATGGTGAGGATTAGGATTCCCATGAAGCTTTTCAGCTCTGACAACAGGATGTTCAGAGCCATTGCTAGGGGCTGCATTGCTTGCACAAACTCAGCAACAAAGGTAATTTCTGAAGTCCTGAAGATGGCAATTCCAATCTGTTCACATAGCTCATTCCGCAAGCCTTCACTCCAAGTTGCAATGAGGTGAATTGTCTCCATCTCATAGAAAGTGGAATTCCATCGTGTCGCATTGGGAATAATCAATGCCAGATTACACTTATTTTGAACTATCTCTGCAGCTTGGGTGCTGTGACTAGCCTTGTTCCGAGCAGCATAGCATTTGGCCATGGTGCTTCACATGATCTTTTTATACTATACATCATTACTAGCAGATTCAGCAACGTGCACGGCAACTAGATTCAATGTGTGTGCTGCACATCTCAGATGGGGAAGCAGATAATAGGTGTTCTTGCTTTGCCCTGACTGACTCAGCATTGCTGTCACTCTGTTGTAAATCACTTCACCATCATCATCCTCATCTTGGGACAGAATGCTTGTAGTCCCAGATCTCTCACCTTCTGAGAAGACAGTGAAAGCCTTTACAAAATTGCTGCCATTGTCAGTAATTGTTGCACACACCTTTGGATCTATCTTGTACTTGATGGGAATGCTTTCAAGAGTTGATGCTATGAGGTCATTTGTATGCTTCCCCTGTAATCTGCAGCATGACAGAGAAGCTGACTTTTTTTGATGTGTGTCACAGTTGATCCAGTGGGCAGTGACACCAAAGAAACTACGATTCTGATGGGTCCAAATGTTAGCCGTAGAGTGCTTCATACTATCAATATTCATACTGGAAGAAGCTGCAAGCATGTTCTTCTCGTTTGTAAGCATATTTGTGTACTTTTCTATAAGATCATATACCTGACAAATCTCTGTGGTTTTGCTTAAAGTTAAATCACTATCTCAAAGCAAAATCTTTGTCACTGCATCATTATTAACACCACACACAAGCTTGTCTTTTATCAACTTATCTCTCAGATCACCAAATTTGCACGTTTTTGACTTGTTTCTCAAGTCAGTTATATATGCTGCAAAAGTTTTACCAGGCTTTTGATCTCTTGTGTAAAATAGTGCCTTTCCATGGTAATATTTGTTTGAGGGTTGCACATTTCTCTAAATTTATGTTTTAAGCATTCAGAGTCTTCCCTCGTTTCAGCCTGTCCCACAATATGGCAGTCTACCCCTTCTCTGTATAAACAGCAGGTGCATACACAAATGAATGTTCTTTCTCAATGGCTTCTGGCCCAGCTAAATTGAGCAGAATAAATGCTTTTGTATGTGCGTCTTTATCAGAAAGAGCAGCCTGTATGAAAATATCATATTCTTGCTCAGTCTCCAATTTTCAGCAATATTATTATCAAACACAAGTGGATCAGGTCTGTGAAATCCCTCTGCCTTGCCAAATAAGTGTCAAACACACACCAGGTACTTGTAATTATATTCAGCTGCACAACAGACTCAGAAATAACTGTACTATTTGAAAATACTGTACTGTGATACTGTAAACACTGCCAACACTTTTGCACACTTTAGATACTTTGAATACCTTTAGATGTGAAAAATAGTACATTGCAAAAAATAGTTTTCTCTCTTTTGAACATTTTATACAATTCTGATATTGTTTCAAATGTTTTTATAATTATTTCAAGTACTTTTTTCAATATGTCACAATTTTGAACATTTTGTTTATTCAGTAGTTGGTCTGGAATGCTTCGCTTTATATTCATTGAGGGAAAAATCATTTAAATGAGTTTAAAGAGCTGGAAATATTTCTGACCTGTTTGCGACTCGTTTGAGCCACTCTTGTATATTCCTCCATTTCTGAGTGTGGGCTTCATGGTTTTATGAAGTTTTGACTTCGGATCCCATTCTGACAACATGTCACTCATCTTGTATATTCAGATAAGATGATGAGGAGTGGGCATATCTCTCAACCTCTTAGAACAAGAAATTTGGACAAAGCCATATATAAAAGTGGGACAAAGGTCCAAAAATAGGGACAATTTTTAAATATTGCTCTTACAAACTTAGAAAGTTGCTAGAATAACAGGTTTTGCATTAGCATGAATTTTCTGAAGGGTATGAAGTCTGAAACTCAAATGCCTGACATTATTTTCTAACTTCAGTCTTCAATAGTTTGCACTAATTTGCCAGAAAAACACAATTTTATGAAAACCAAACCAAAAATATGAGTCAAAACTCTGGACATTCTGCGAAAATCTGTACAGTTGAGAGGTATGGGCATAGGTGTTCATTTAAGATATTTATTACACACAAACACATCAGGATGGATGACTGGAACATGAAACTTAAACTAGCTAACTGATTGACTGCTACACACATACATGCTTTCACTCCAGCTACTTACACAACATGGCACTCTGCTTGCACGTGCTCAGTACTTTTTTTTGCATGTGCCCATGAACTACAGTGGCTTTAAAAGTACAAGACACACACTATGATCTACACTTCCTGAGTTTGAGTGGGTTTCCTCAGGGTGTTCCAGTTTCCACTCACATTCCCAAGGCATGCTGCAGGTGGATTAGACATACTAAATTGGCCTTAGGTGTGAGTGTGTGCATGAGTGTGCCTTCTGAAGAAGGTTGGGTGTTGGGCTGGTAACTCAACAATGTAAAATTCCACTGCCACTTGTTCTGCAGACTGATGATCCACTGTGGTGACCCCTAACGGGCACAGCCAAAAGGACAAGAAGATGCTAGAGAGTCACAGATAATAACTAATCCAAACCAGCCAACAGCACAATACCTATAAAAAACAATCACGTCTATTTTCAGCAAATAAAAATCGAAACCCGAAAATAATTTTAAATACAGAATAAAAACAAAAATTGTCAAAACAAAAGTTGGTTGATCATAGATCCACTTGAAGAGTCCTGCTTAGTGCAGTGGGTTGGGGCACCGGGTGCTCAACTGATGAGCGATAAGTTTGATTCCGACTGATGGTGGTATGAAGAACCAATGTCATTTATTATACTGCTAGGTAAGGATATGATCTCTAGCAGGCTAAATTGTCTCAGTGTTAGGGGATGTTTTAGTGGGTGAGAGTCCCGCAGTACCAGAGCAGGGCTTGAGTCTGGTCATCATTAGCTTTCACCTCCTTGCAGTTCTAAAAAAATGAAGTAAATTCTGCTCCAGACTAATTCTAATGATCTATTATGAATGATACGTGCTATGAGTTGTGCCAACATTATGTTGTAATTTTTTATCCAAATTGCCACTTCAAAGTATCTATTACTTCCTAACATCTGATTACTATCCCCAGACATTTTACATCACTCTTATTGCCCATATTGAGAACCACTGGTTTAAGCAAAAGTAACTCACGTTTAAGTTACTAGTTACCAGAAAAAGTAATATGTTACTATTACTAGGTACTATTTTGAAAAAGTAACTAGTTATATTACTAGTTACTAGAAATAGTAATATATTATAGTAATATATTACATTTTGTAATATGTTACTCCCATCACTGCCCCCAAAACAGTATTTGCTCTGTTAATGTTTTAATCCCAATCTTCAGTAATCATTCTCTAATCAGTTTTCATTCTCTTTACTAGATATTAAAATTTTCCCCTAAGCTTTTCTACTTTAGATAAAAAAAAATCCCCAAAAACACTGCCCTTAACTTAGAACTAGAAAGGAGAGACTGGCATTCTAACTTAAGTGGTTCAGGCCATTGAGAAGCAGAAGTAAAACTTGCACAGAGCTGCTTTATCTACAGGAGAAATACTTAACCACTTCTTGATGTTATTGATCAGACACCTATCTCTGGATAACAAAAGAATTTAGAGCTAGCTGTTTGTCTTTGAAAATAATCTGCTAACCAAAAAGGCTGTTATAAGGCACACAGCCAGCTATCTTCACTCCCAGCAAACCTTCACATGCAAATGACCAAAGCAGTTTTTGAAACTTGTTGATCAAATAATAGGTCACTTTTCAAACAATGAAAAATCAGAAAATTGAAACACTTTGTACTTCCACTGATGTCCTAACCTCTAGCTTCCAGGATAAATTTATCAATATGCAAAAAAAGCAGCCCAGTGTCACAATGACAACTTTTAGAAAATAAAAACAAAATTATATATAATTTTTGGGATTGCAACCACACTTTATCAAGTATTTATATTCTGTTTATGCCAACATTTACCTCAGATGCATACGTAGCCCCATTATGTGAGCTTGGACTGAAATGGAAAAAGTAGCCCACAATAGTTAGAGCTACATGATGACACTAGTTGTCTTAGAATCTTCACTGACATTTCTAAACAGGTGTTTCCAGCTAGTATAGCAAACGTGGTTGAACAGTAATAAATCTTATTCTGTCATCAAAATAGCCAAAAACATCTCTTTATATGACAGGATCCACCACATAACACAAGCACTCAGGTCACTCCAGAACAAGTACAAATATGTCATTGTCCATGTTAGTGTGAATGACCTGAGCCGTACCTCCCTGGACTACATGAAAAGAGACATGGAGGAGCTCTCTGATCACGTAGCCCAGGCCGGTATGGCCCTGACCCTGAGTAGCATCCTGCCCTCACCAAGAATGATGCCACAGTATAGAGAAAAAATTATCAATTTCAACAATTGGCTAAGCTTCTGGTGTCATTCAAAGGGGATCCAGTGTCTGTCAGCCTGGGATGACATGCTCAACAAGCCATGCTGCTTCACTAGAGATGGCTTGCACCTGTCACCCTTAGACTTTTGAATACTGGCCAAGGCTCGCAAGGCTCTTGCCACCCCCATAGTGCCTTTTTTAGGCAAGGCTCAAAAGATAAACCCACTGCCATAACTAGCACAAGTAACAAAAAACTGAGAGTAATGCTACTCAATGCCAGAAGTCTAAACCTCAAAATGCACGCACTCAAGGCACTCCTCAGTATGGAGAAAATCGATATATGTGCAGTAACAGAAACCTGGTTTAAGGGTCCAGAGTGCACCCCAGCACTACCAGGCTACAACTCATACCATACATTTTGTACACAAAACCCAGACCAAAATACAAAAGGTGGGGGAGTATCCATATTCATCAAGGATACCCACACCTCCAGGTTAGTGGCACAGCATGATGTTTCAGAGATCATCCACGTGCAACTAACAATGGACAAAACTGCTATTCATATTATAGCTAGCTACAGATCCACCATGTCCCAGGACCCCCAACTCCGCATTCCTGGAAACACTGGGAAACATAAAGGTCCTACCAAACACCCTGATATTGGGTGATTTCAATTACCCAGACATTAACTGGGAGAACTACTCAAGTACAAACTCCCTTGCCCAACATTTCCTAGAATTTATAAACTCAAACGCCCTGGATCAATTGATCAACACCCCCAACAGAGGTGACAACATATTGGACCTGGTCATCACCAACATGGGCGACCTGTGTTCCACACTGAAGGTCAACCCCTCGCTGGTTAGAACTGACCATAAACTAATCACTCTGTATATCCACATTCCACCACCACCCCCAGTCAAAGAAACCACCGTGAAAAACTTTTCAAAAGCAAACTTCACATTACTTAAGACCGAGGTGGGAAGTTTCAAAGCCCCCATGCTAAAGGATAACGCTGTCCAAGCTGTAAAATCCTTTACTAATGCACTCTACAGGCACCTACAAGAATGCGTGGATCATGCTATCCCAAACAAAACCAAGACTCACTCCTCCAAGAAAAGGAAACCAATTTGGTGGACCCCTGCCATAAAGAAGCTATACAGTAGAAGGAGGAAACTAGTACAGAAAAGAGTAAATCCCAAGAAGGGAGGACATCCCTGATCAGTATCAGCAAGAAACTATGTTCCCTCATAAAATCATCCAAGGCTAGCTTCGAAAGAAAAATTGCCATGCACTCCAAAGATAACCACAAGGCATTCTTTAGCTATGTCAAGAATCTAAGTGGCAATTCTCAGATCTGCTCAGAGTTAGTGCAGAATGGCACAAAATACACTGAACCGACCGATATAGCCAACATCCTGGCAGACATGTTCAGTGCAAACTTCACCCCCAAAAGGGCCCATAACTATACCAGAAGAATGTAGTGCCCCTGAAATCACAGACACTCAGGTTAAAACAGCCCTCTCCAAAGCCAAAGATACAGCATCAATGGGACTGGACGGTGTCCCAGGCTGCATCCTACACGAGCTCAAAGATGAACTAACCCCTCACCTAAACACACTGTTTAAACTCAGCCTCTCCACAGGCTACGTGCCCACAGAGTGGCGCACAGCAACGGCTATTCCACTCCACAAAGGTGGAGCCACAACGGTCCCCAGGAACTATCGCCCTATAAGCCTGACTAGCTTGGTTTGCAAAGCTATGGAGCGCATCATCATGGATCTCATTAACAGACACTGAAAACCTCCAAACACTGGACCCTACCCAGTTCAGCTTTAAGAGCAGATCATGCCTCCTAAACCTGGTGGACTTCGAGACAGTTACCAAGACTATAGATGAGGGAAAGGTGGTCCACACAGACTACCTAGACCTCACAAAGGCCTTTGACACCATTCCCCACTTAGGTATTATAGACAAGCTCACCAGCCTGAAGATAAACCCCTACGTCACGAGATGGGTAGCCAACTGGCTCATGGACAGAATCCACATGGTAAGAGTTGCGGGAGCTAGGTCTGACTCTAAACCGGTTACAAGTGGCGTTCCCCAGGGCTCAGTCCTAGGACCCCTCCTGTTTGGCATATACTTCTCAGAGTTACAGGCAAGCACAGGAGGACTATGGCTGACCAAGTTTGCAAATAACTGCAAACTAGGGGCTATAATTGACTCTCCAGCTGACACAGACATCCTCCAAAAGGGTCTCACTGAGACAGATACCTGGTATCGAAACCATGGCCTCAAGCAAAATGCCAAAAAGTGCATAGTCATCCCCTTTGGAAAAAACAAAGTACCCACAAACTACCACATAGGTGGTAGCTCCCTAAATACAGAAGACATAATAAGGGATCTGGGGACCCAAGTAGATAGCAACCTCTCCTTTGATAATCACATTGCCAAAGTGGTTAGAAAATCCTTCTATGTGGCCCAACTAATCACAAAAGGGTTTGCATCCAGATCGAAAGAGGTCATTGGGCCCCTCTACGCATCACTCATCAGACCCATCATAGAGTACAATGCCCCATTTGGGATGTACCTTACAAGACACCTACACCAACTGGAAAGACCACAGAAGTACCTCACCAAGAGGATCACTTGCCTCAAGCAGATGCCCTATGCAGCTCGACTGAAGAAACTCCAGCTGTACTCGGTTGCATATCGCCTACTCAGAGGTGATCTCTGCCTGACATACAAGGCCATGTCCAACCCAGAATTGATGGACATGCTCCACCTAAAGAAAACCATATCCCCTCGAGCCACTTGCTCCAGGGATCTAAACCTCACCACAACAATAAATAGGACTTGCTGGAGGGATAGATTCCTGTCCCAGAGACTTCCCATGCTCTGGAACAAGATTCCAGTCTACATAAGGCAGAGCTCCTCGCTAACCCTCTTCAAGAGAAACCTTGACGAGTGGATGGGAAACAGAAAGTTTACCCCAGGGATCACTTCAATGGCTCTTCTGGACAGAGGCACAGGGAACTAATCTAAGGGGGCGGCGAAAGCAAACACATTCCGGCTAGGCCTATAAATGCCTTCAGGCAGATAGCCTAGTACCTACCTATGAACCTATTAACTCATTAAAGTGATCCTGAGTTAGATTTTTCTTGGTTGTCACAGCAGTAAACATGCAGGCCCTGTTAAAGGATTGCGTGTAAACCTATATCTGTTTTTAGTGAAAAGGCAACTTAGCCGTGAAAAGTGCAGCAACTTTATAAAACATACAATTGGATTTTCTGTGAAATGTATCAGTTATGTATAACATAAAATGTTACAAGAAAACTATGTGAATTTGAAAGTACAGAACATGTTATTCTTTGACTATGGTGCTGTAGGCAAATATAAAATGTGAAATGGAAAGGATACTATGACTGTTTTCTTCTTGGGGAGGGTAGTCAGAAACAAATGTGCACATGCACATACACATGTGCACACACATACAGAGCTATGTGGAACCACTTTTTTCTGTTACTTGAGACTTTACGTAATTCAGATGAGGTCTGATATTTACATTCTGATTGTTTAGTGCCATAGACCCGCTGAAGAGGGAATTTACTTGACTATTTATGTGCTAATTATAGTAGTGAACTCTCCTGTGACATCCCTCCAGAGGTCAGGTGGTGTGCCTTTTTGATAGGTAATCACAGCAGATATTTTCTGTCATTGCTTGCTTAAACATTGTTGCTTATGGTGTATTTTTCACTGTGCACTAGCAGATTCATGTTTTATGTGTTTGGCTTGTTTTATTCTGAGAATTTAGGTAGTGGTAGACATAGTATAGTGCATCTTTAGCCAGGGAATTGTTAAGAAATAGTTGGATGTAGTATTTTCATATGTCATCTGTTTGTCAGACACTTGATTCTAGATTTCCTTGTGTAAAGCTATACTTTTGTGTATTTAGTTTCTTAACTATAGTGTTGTATTTAATCCTAAAAGCATATGGTTGATTATTTATTAATTGATAGTGGGTACTGTTATAGGTTGGTGTGAGGACTATTGGACTCAACCTCTGAGAAACAGAGAGACTGGTCTGTTAAAACTGTTGCCCATTTTAATATTCATTGACCTTACTCTTAAGTATGTCTGATAACCTATACTGGTTTGTGTGCCTGACTGGTCTGGATGGTTGCAGTGACTACCAAGGAAACAAAAAAAGGTTGTAGAACTGAAATTTTTTCTAATGTGTCTTTAAAATGAAAGTGCATGAGTGCATACATATGTATATGCACAGTTAGTTCAGTGTGTAAAAGTACAGCTACTGTGGATAAGACAACAGTGGAAGTCACAGATCAGATTAAGAGGGGAGTGAATCCCTGGAAGGCCGGGATGTATAACTCTGTTGTGTTGTTATTCAGTGCGAAGCCTGTTTGAATATGGTTAGTCTAGACCCATAGCCCCCTCTCGCAAAAAAAAAAAAAAAAAAAACATACTGATCATTTTGATGTGCTCTTTTAAGCCCAGACATCACTTACCTTTTATTTATACTGATTTAATTTGTTAATTGTTGATGTTTATCATATCAGTTACTGCTGTGGTAGCCTTACCTATATGGGTTATATCCTGCCAAGGATGTAGCAGCTGGCCAGCTTCCAAAGCTACAGGGCTACCTTCCTTGCACCCAAACTGTCTGACAGCTCGAGCTGAGTTGACAAAAAGACAAGTTTGTGTGCCAAGCCCATTACAGCTTTACTGCCAATGAAGAGTATCCTCCTCTGAGGCTTTCAAGGATTGATGGTTGGCTTGTGTTGTTCTTTGCTGGGCAAGTTCCCTATGGGGAAAATTCCATTCAGTAATACTTCTTTATTATTGTTATTTTAATCCTAAGAGTTTTTTTTTTTTTTTTTAACGGATTGTCATGAGACTGTGCTGTACTTCTAAATGGGAGCACTCTTTTTTTCCTTTCAATTTAAAAGTTATTTAAAGTAACTGAAAAATATTTTTTCTGTGGAGAAATCATGTTTATTTTAATTTGTGGAGTTGGCAAAGTGTTTAAAGTGCTTTTTACTGTGTTTATGTGTCGAGAAAAAAGTGACTTTGAAAGATTTTGTTTACTGGCATTTGCCATTTGTTTTCCCAGGGAAAGTGGATTCATTTTCAGCTTGACAATGAAAGTGCTTCTTTCTCCCATAAAAAGAAAAAGTTAAGCAAACATCCTTTGCCATCATAGTAGGCTAGTTATTTGTCTCGGCTCCAGATGAGTGACTCTGCTGTCATTATAGTTTCACCTCATACCACTCATCTTTTACCCAGGATCCCTCTGGTGTAACACCTACAGCTACAATGGATTGGGGGGCTACCCATGTACTCTGCAGCTATTGGGGTCCCCTTAATGGGCAAGGGAGAGCCACTCTTGTCAGTCCTGGGAGAGGGAACAAGGAACACATCCCTCTTTTAGCAGAATGTTGTGCCTATCCATGAGTATGCTGCTGCTCTTTCTTCTACCTGTCCCAGGGAGTGATAGAACCAGTTCATACTTACAAGGTGGAAAAGGAGTTTTATTAAAGGGTGTTTTTAGCGCCAAACAAATAAAATGCGTGGAGACCAGTTCTAGATCTTTTATCACAAACCTGTTTGATAGTGACCAAATTTAGACAAACAGAAAATTATTGACTTTAACAACTAATTTAGTTTCTGGTGCCATTCCAAGGGGATCAGTACCTGACAAGCTGGGAAAAAATGATCGACAGACCATGATGCTTTGCCAGAGATGGCCTGCATCAGTCTACCTTGGGCTTCAGGCTTCTAGCAAAGTCTCTTGTCTCCCCATAGTGCCTTTTTATGTAATGCCTTGAGGTCAAAACCACCAAAGTTGGAAGGGTGGCCTAATGGTTAAGGTGTTTGCCTTACAAACACAAGGTGCAGGGTTTGAGTCTCCCAAGGGATAACTGGCTAGGCTTAAAATGGCTCGCAAGGGCAGCTAGTTTCCTATACCAATGGATGGGGGATCGCAGATATACCCCAGGGATTACTTCAGGGTCACTGCTTGACAGAGGCACAGCAAAATAATAGGCATAGTTTTATTCAAACTAAAGGGGTGGCGAAAGCCAAATAACTATGGGCTAGGCTTATAAATGCCCTTGGGCAGATAGCCTAGTATGAACCTATGAACCTATAACATGAAAATTTAATCAAAATGCAAATTAAAGGTCATGCTGCTAAACACTAGAGGTCTAAACATGAAACTGTACTCATTGCAAACATTCTTAACCCTGGAAGATGCTGACATTTCTGCAGTCACAGAAACCTGGTTCAAAGCTGCAGAGAACACCCCAGCTATACCAAGTTACTCATCCTATCATACATTTAGATCCCAAACTGTGAGCAGCAAAGCAAAAGGAGGTGGAGTTTCAATATATATTAAAGACTTGCACACCTCCAGGCTTGTCAGACAGTATGATGCACAGGAGACACTCCAGGTGCAGTTAACCATTGACAAGACCCCTGTTCAAATCATAGCTGGCTACAGGCCCCCAACTGTGACTCAAACTGCCCACTCTACCTAGCTGGACCTCTTTGAATGTGTCAAGATTCAACTCTATACCCTGATCCTGGGTGACGTTAACTATCCAACCATAGGCTGGAAGAACTACATATGCCAAAACACAAATACCCAGAGAGTCCTTGATTCCGTCAATGCAGGTGCCTTGGACTAGCTGGTCAACACCCCCACATGAGGTGATATCTTGGACTTGGTATTAACCAACTTGAGTAACCACTGCAGCATTCCTACAGTGTCATCCTCCCTGGTAAGATCCTACCACAAAGTGGTCACTTTCTAAGTCACCATCTCCCCCGACCCCCCCTCCCCACTAGTGTCAAACAAAAAAACTTCTCCAAAGCTGATTACAACCTCCTGAGGGAAGGTATAAACAGCTTCACAGCCCTGTCCCCCTCCATAGGAACTGACACAAATGTCCAAACCTACACCAAAGTACTATACGAGCATTTATATAACTGTATGGAATCAGGAATACCTGACAGGACAAAATCCTCCTCCTCAAGGAAGAGTAAACCTGTTTGGTAGACCTCTGCAATAAAGAAACTCTATAATAAAAGGGAAAAAAATGCTGTCCAGGACCAAGAAGGAGCAGGTGCCTAACTGGAAGCAATCTTTCCTTAGCCTGAACTAGAAATAAGAGCACTAGTGAAATCCTCCAAAGCAAACTTTGAATCCAAACTGGCCACATCAACTAAAGACAGTCATACGGCTTTCCTTGCATATGTCCACAATCTCAAAGGAAGCATGCAGATCTGCTCAGAACTGGTGGTCAAGGACACCACTTACACAAACACCATATAGCCAGCCAGCTGGCAGACAGGTTCAGTGAAAACTTCACCCCTCTGTCCCCCCATCAGTAAATCAGGACATCCCCAGCACCTGCCCCCCCTCCCCTTATCTCTAGGGAGCAAGTCGTCACTGCCCTCTCAAAGGCAAAAAGTACAGCCACCGTGGGACCCAATAACATACCATGCTGCATCCTACATGAACTCAGGCAGGAACTTGCTGCATCATTAGGCAACCTATTCAACCAAAGCCTGAGTATCGGCTTCATCCCAGCCAAGTGGAGGACAGACACTTCCATCCCTTGCACAAAGTTGGAGCATCTGCCAATCCAGGAAATTATAGACCCATCAACCTAACTAGTTTGTTCTGTAAGACCATGGAACGGATTATCATTGACCTCATTAACAAGGACATTGGCAACTCGATCCCATACATATTGGTTTCGTCAAGGGGAGGTCATGCCTGTTAAATCTGGTTGACGTCTTTGAGACCATCACCAAAGCCATGGACGAGGAGAAGATGGTACACACCACCTACCTTGACCTGGCCAAAGCCTTTGGTACTATTCCCCACTCGGGTATAATATATAAACTCTCTCAACTAGCCATCAGTTCATATGTTACCATATGGGTAGCAAACTGGCTCACTGATAGAACCCACCTACTCAAAATGGAGAAAAACACCTCAAGCAGTAGACCCATAACGAGTGGTGTACCCCAGGGATCGGTCTTGGGGCCTCTGTTTGGGATATACTTTTCTCAGGTGCAGGCGAAAACCATTGGGCTATGGCTGACCAAGTTTGCAGACGACTGCAAGCTGGGTGCTGTCATCAATTCAGACATAAAAACACGCTGGTTATACACGGCAGTGGTAACACATCAAAACTTTAATCCTGGATCAAGAACAGTAAGCGCTTTCACAACCAAAACAGTTGCTTCATCAGACTACATATAAAATCAAACATACTCATTTTTATAGTATGATGCAATACAAGCTGTCCAATCATTGAATTGCTAATTAACACTTAAAAAAACTTAAAGGACAAGTGTACATTTGTTAAAATGCTTATAAAAAATGTGTAAAACTAAAACCTACACTATCAGTATGTAAGGCTCAATAGACAGTGGGCATGATTCAAATATAAATATATACATGTAAAAGATAAATATACATATATAAAAAAGGCTAGATGAAATACTGCAGTTATTTACTTTTTTAACATCATTTCCCCACTTATTTGCTGCATTCTCTTGCTTCCACTTTAAGTGCATGAAAGCAAATGTACCGAGGATCGGAATCCCATGACTGCATTTGCCAAAAACATGTTGCCGAAAAATTCTAAGTGTTTTTGCTGGGGAGGCAAGCCTTCCTACACCCCCCCCCCGATGTGGGAGGCAAGCCCCCACACCCCTTAAACTTTATATATATATATATATATATATATATATATATATATGTGTGTGTGTAGATGAAATACACCCCGGGGATCACTTCTGTGTCTCTGCTCAACAGTGGCACAGGAAAATAACTTTCTTGGGTGGCATAAGCCAGGGAACCTTGTTGGCTAGGCTTACGTAGGGCCTTGGGCCAATAGCCAAGCACCTACCTATGAACCTGTATATATATATATCTTTATACCACTTCCAAGGTCACACCTATTTGGAGAATGGGGAAATTCCCTCCAAAAGGAGAAATCACATATTGCAGAGCTTGCCAACTTTGATTTCCTGTGGAGGAAGTCTGATCTTCAGCAAGTTGAAACTTGGGCAGTCTAAACTCTCACTGTAATGGTGGATTTTCCATACACACACAGATACCTTTATTTCCTTTTTATTTGCCAATCACTTTTTTGTTTCCTCATACACTGTGTTTTTATTTGTTCTGTCATTTTTTTTTTCAAAAAATAATAATAATAAAATTAAGCACTTTAGCTAGGAAATAGAAGGGGATAAAGCGTTTTTTTTTAATTATAATTATTAAATGTTTTATCATCCTTCATTTTATCCCATAATACTGGCCATAAGTAATTTAACACTTAAATATATTTGATTTTATTGGCTAAGATTTTCCTTACCAATATGTATTTTTTATTTAAAATTTTCCATGCTAGTATGTCCTATGCATTTATCAGAGCAGTGTGTAATTATGTAATCCATATCTGGCTACATTTTTGTAATTTAAACAGTATCAGAATGTCTGCCATATTTTTTCTCACCTTATGTTAGCCGTTCTAGTTATACGAGTGGTTCCAGTTTCAAATCTTATCTGTAAATCATCTTATAATATTCATATGGAACTTGTGTCCATACTTGCAAACTTTTTTAGATAACTTGTCTTCATCACTCCTAACATTATTTTCTGTATTAGCTATTGTTACTCTTTGTTTTTTACCCAGTTCTATAGTATTCCCCACACAAATATATGCTGTATCTCTTTTACTTGAAAAACTGTGCATTACTATTCTCTTCCCATAATGCATTGCATATGTTAAAACACACACTTGGGCTTCAGCGCCATCTCTCTCCCATCCTGTCTGCCTCATCGTGCAGTGGTGTGTTTAGCTGACCGGGTCCCTGCCACCAAACAATTAAAGGACTTTGTTAACCCCAGTCAGCTTTGAAGACCACCCACTCCCTTTAAGAGTGTTGTTCCTTCAGTGGAATTCCTATCCAGCAACAGTGTAGTAAATGAACAGCGTATGTTACACTGTGTATTCACTAACCCTAACATTCTATACCCACTTGATTTAATTTATTACTATGTGCCTCATTAAAGTACTGCCCCTGGTCAGCTACTGAACGCCCTGTGTACCCCCACTCCACTACCCCTGCTCTCTCTAGTCTTTAAGTCATTCACCTTCCCACATAACCTTACACCCATCCACTTTCTCTGTTAGCTCTTTCCCTCTACTCTCATGTCTCCTACTGCACAGTCCCTCATATCTCTACCTACCACCTGTTTCCTCCCTCTGAACTATCTCTCCCACATAGAATCCCTCTTGCCTTTTTCTTCCACATAGAATCTCTACTCTCACCTTTCCCTACCATAGTCTGTTTCATTCTCCTTCCTAGCCTTCTCCCAGCCTAGCGACTGTCCGTTCCTCTGCTTAGATTTATGAAAAACCTAAAACAGAAATGGGAATCTCTGACATTAATTAATACTTTCTCTCTCCTGTGCTGAAGTATCCACCCTCCTCACTGATTGTTTTTTCTTCTCATTTGCTACACCTACAGGGAGGTGTTGCCCCACTCCGTTCGCCCTCATTAACGCTCGGGCTCACTTCGCTCCCTTACCCTACCCCCATTCCCACCCACCCCCACATCAATTACATTCATAATTAGACCACACCCCTCAACACAACTCACTCCCAATTTTTCCAGTAAGTCCTCACCAATCATCTCCCACACTAGAACACTCCACCACTCTCCTATTTCAACACCTGACTGTATAGTTATTGATATCACTCCTACACTCACCCAACCCCTCCTGCAACTCATCAATATCCTATACACATCACACCCAGCTACTAAAAGTACTCTTTTTCTCAACTATCTTCTCTCTCCTCCTGCTATTCATCCTTTCCTCCTACCACACACAACTTAATATCACCTTCCCACCACCATGGCAGACCGAATCCACAACCAGTCCCATAAAAGTAGGTCATTTCCCTATATCACCCTGCGACCATACCCCCACCCAACCTTTTTCCTTCCTGTATAATATTCTTAAATGCAAAACTAGCCCTCCATCCTCCCAGAAACAAGCTAAGCTATTACAAAAACTAAACAAACTCTATCTATACCTACTCCAAACACTAGCTTGCTGTGGGGACATTCACCCTAATCCAGGACCCAACAAATCTAACAACAGAAACTTAAAACAGCCAAATCCTCTATATCTAAGACCAACCTCATCTCTCCTCCTTTTCAACATTAATGTAAGAAGTATTCTTAACAAAACACAGGACCTTCATGCCCTACTAGCTCTATATAAGCCAGATGTTGTTGTATTAACAGAAACTTGGCTCAAACCTGAACATCACGATAATGAAATTACTGCCCCTGGGTACAATATTGTACGTAGAGACAGATTAGGTGAAAAGGGTGGCGGTGTTGTAGTACTTTTCCAAAACCACCTCACTATTGAACAATTTGAGTGTAATTCCCAAGACGTCAAAGACATAGAACTAATTCTAGCCAAGTTAAAATTTAACTCCAACAAACAACTATTGCAGGGAGATATATCCCACCAGGTAATAATACTGCCATACTGGAAAGCCTACTAAACTGGATGTCATCCTCCCTTCCACAAGAAACCATACTATTAGGTGACTTTAACACTGACTGGACTGACTGTTCCAGCCAAAATCCCACCACCTATATTAACCTCCATGGGTTTAACCAAATTATAACTGCCCCCACAAGAATTGATAAAAACCTCCAAATGCCCGTCCATCTTAGACTGGATTCTGCTTTCAGACCCCTCGCTGGCTCAACAATCAGGCTGTCTTCCTGACAGTCTGAGTGACCATCAAGCAACTTACCTAATTAGCAACCGATCCCACCACAATAAACAACCCATCCTCAGAGTAGTTCAGTAACAAAAAGACCTTCAAAGTTAATGACCTAATCAATTCACTAAAATGCTGCAATTGGACTCCCTTAAAACAACTACCTCTAGATGAAGTTGTGCAGTACTTTAACTCAACCTTCCTAAACATCTTAAACTGTCATGCACCCCCAGTACCATTAGAATCAAAACTAACTATGCCCCATGGCTAACAAAAGATACTAAAACCATAATGAAAGAAAGGGACAAAGACTGGTTACAATTTCACAAGCAAAAAAACACTACCTTGAGACAGAATTATGTTGAACTTAGCAACAAAGCTAAAAAACTGATAAAATTTGACAAAAACTAATTACCATAAAACCATGCAAGAAAAATATGCTCACAACCCTCAAAAATTCTGGGCTACAATAAATAGTTTACTGCACCCAGGAAAATCCACCAGTCCTACCCCTGTATTACCAAACGACCATGACAACATTCCCACCCAATTTAACAAATACTTTACTGAAACAGCCAAGCCCTAGCCAACACCCACAACACTGCTAGTAGCCCCTTACCTACAGAGACCCCTACCCATTTCAGTACAACAAACAACTCTGGCAGTTTTTCCCTGCACCCAGTCCCCACTAATACAATTGCTAAACTCCTCAAAAAACTGAAACCAACCACTCTAGCAGCTGACAGTCTAGTAGATTTCCTTCAAATAACAGCTGACGCTATATCCTATCCCGTGTCCATTCTCATAAATAAGTCAACATCAAAATGCAAAGTACCTCACTCCTGGAAAATATCACATATTATACCACTGCACAAAGGGGGTAAGTCCCTTGAACTTACCACTATCACCCTATTGCAATTCTATTACCTTTATCAAAAATATTAGAGAGAGTTGTTCATTCCGAACTAATGCAGTACCTCCTAAAAAATAACATGCTATCCAAATCCCAGTATGGCTTCAGACCTTCCCATAGTACTACCACAGCCCTACTCTCATTTACCAACATTGTCAATCACCATAGAAACAATGGACTATTTGTATCCTCAATATTCTTAGACTTATCAAAAGCCTTTGACATGGTCAACCATGGTATGCTGCTAGAAACTCTATATTTCCTTAACATAAGCTCCTGCCACCATATCATGGTTCAATAACTACTTATCAGACCGTCAGCAGGCAGTTCTGTGGGAAGACCAATTGTCCCCCCTATTACCAGTAGCCATAGGTGTCCCTCAAAGGTCCATCCTAGGGTCTTTGCTGTTCTCACTATTTACTAACCAGATAGCTTCATCCTCACTCTCTGCCTCCGTAGTGCAATACGCAGATGATACCACTATTATATGTGCCTCCCCCACCATACATGAGCTAAAACCCATAACCCAAAACAACCTTTCCTTAGCAGAAGCATGGTTCACTAACATAAAACTTATTCTTAATCCCAAAAAAAAAAAAAACTCATTCTTTTTAGCCCTGATAGAGCTCCTCCATTAAATAATAATTTCACCATAACATCTAAGATAATATACAAATCACCCCAACAACACACACAACTTTTAGGTGTTGAAATTGACAATAATCTAAAATTCGACATAGACATAGCCCAAAGAGTTAAGAAAGTTAACAAAAAGCTTGGTCTCCCTTACAGGAACAGACAGTTAATCACTAACCCTATCAAGGCCACCTTAGCAAGGACTCATCTCTTATCCATTCTCCTTTATGCCTCCCCCATCTTAACTAACCTTCGCCACATCAAGCTAAGCAAACTGGAATCCTGCAACAACAAGATTGCCAAGTTTTCTACTGATGCTTCTCATAGATCCCATCACTGTCTAGCCCTCAAGCAACTTCACAAGCTCTACTACCTTCCTGACAAAATCCCAGCACTTCATAATCTAATTCACCCCTGTACCACCACTAGAACCTTAAGATCTAGTTATCAGAACCACATAAATGTCATCAAACATAAAAATGATGCTTTTAAATCTCTCTTTGCGTGCTCCTTTGCCAGAACCTGGAATTCACTCCCAAGCCACTTAACTGCCACCACCTCTACTTCCCAATTTAAAAACCTTCTCAAAACTCACTACTTAAATATCAGGCATCACTCATGTCACTCCTCAGGTTAAACCATACCACTGCACTGTTGCTAGGATTCCGCTAAGGATCAAATGGTTGCTTCCCACATCCCATTCGTTAATGATAAAAAAGTAACTTAACTCTCACGTATTTATATATACATGGATATGACTTACTGTCAAATATTTAGACATTGTTAATCTCTGCTATTTATGCTCAAATGCATTTTTAACATGAATGACATTGTTTTCTTATATGTTACTATATTGTCTCCTTTGAACTGTATTGGTCTTTGGAGCTTTTCTCTCCGGGCCTCTGCTGAAAATGGACCTGTGTCCAGTCGGACTTTCCCAGTAAACAAATGTAAAATAAATTAATAAATAAAAAAAATTAAATACAACTGTTCCATCCTTTACTGTATTCCATCCCTGACATTCATTTCCACCCTCAATAGCAGTCATCATCCTGATTTGCTACTATTTTCATTGGGTCATTTTGAACTTTTGCTTTCCAAAGGTTCTTATAAAAACATAATTGAATGTTATTGCAAAATCCATATGCCATTTCTTCATATTCAGCCTTAATCTTTTAAATAATTCTTTCACGGTTGCCTGTTAACCTTTTCATCTTTTCTTTCAACATCAAATTCTTTCACATGTATATTTTACCCTCATTTTCATTTCCTCGTTCTCTGGAAATTAGCTTCTATTTCCAGTGGTTGCATATTTTCACTAGTTAGGATAGCCATATGCCAAAGTCTGAAATGTAACAACTCTTTATCCACTCCCCGTAAGTCCATTTTTGCTCTCTCATTAGTGTTGCATTGCATTTTCTGTAAGACTTGTTCTATCATGATCTGTATACAGTTCTTCCTTCTTTCATACTTACACTCTCCAAGTCAACATCCCTTAGCCATTCTCCAAGTTATCTCCATTTGTTCCTCTGTTCTTTTTATTAAATGCATCAATGTTCAGTCTTCCCTTTAATTAACTGCATAGTGCAATGTTAAAAGCCCCCACTGTGACCCAGATAACATATGATTGACTGGCATTCCGGACACTAGTGAGGGAGGATGAAACTTAGAACCAGATGTTGGTTTACCCATCCTGTGAGGAAGGGGCCGGGGTGGTCAGGTTGACTGCTGTGGCAGCTATTGCTGGAGGCAAAACTGCATAGTATACGGTTTATGGGACATGGTTTTCCACTTTGCTGTACCAATTCATACTGGAGAGTAGTAGCCTCTTGTAACGTGCATGAATGCACTTGCTCAAAAGGAAGGTGTAGCAAGTGTTCATATATGTGAATGCACACTCAACAGCCATGTGGTAAGGTTCGGGTTTAGGATTAGAAAATGGAAAAATCCTTTATAGCTGCCTGGCTGATCTCTGCGCTACTACCTACTCTCACTGTGGTGATGGGGGAATGAATGGGCATAAATGTAGCAGAGGGTAGATGGTTGGTAGACACAAGGACAGAAAATCATTAATAAGTATTTATTTCCATAAAATAACAGTAAATATGTAAGTTCTTTCAAGAATTTCTCATTCCTTTTCACATATTTTGAAAATATTAATAGTTGATCTTATATAAGCTCCTTTATCTTCATTGTTTTCCTTAACTTTTAAAGATATGAACTCTTTTAAGTTTTCCCTTTTAATGACTAAACTTTTCATTATGAAGTTGTGTCTTCATTTTTTTCTTGTATTTCTTTCTTATTGTCCAGTCGTTTTTTTCCCATTGTAAATCATAAATCATAATGTTTACTAAGAAGACTAAGGGGCTTTGAATCTGCCTGTACCTATAACTCTGTTTTAATAGTAAAGCTCCATAATGTTTATGCTGCATCTCTTTTGTCATATTTTTTTCACCTTCATTCATTTAATTTATGCATGGTGTTTCATAGTAAGCTTATCTTTCTTTTCTTTTGCATTTTTGCTTGATTGTTCTTCTGTTTTCATTAATTTAGATCTGTCTGGCACTGTAATTTTCCCTTCTGAACATTTTGAACTTTTTTTTATTTTTTGTGTCACACAAATGACATGTTCTAGTTCTCCTTGATCACTTCCTTTTTTTACTTTTTTTGCTGTACTTTGTGAGGCTGCAGTCGTAGCATTGATAGTCATTTCTGCTATAGCCATACCTCTTCTTTATGATAGTCATCATCACCCACCCATCTCTGAATTTCTTCATCTTCCACCTTTTTTTCTTTCCCTGCCTTTTCTCTTTGATCTTCCTCAGCATAGAATACATATTTGTTTTAAATCTGATGTACTATTTCCTTATGATCAAATGAGATGCACAGTTTACATTTTGATACAACACACTGTTTGCTGAAATGACTTCCTTTCACTGGAATTCTGGCAGTGTTTGTATTGCTCAGGATACTGTATAATCCCCTTCATCTTCTAAGCACATAATGTTGAATAGGGGGTCAGGCCCTACATCTTTTATCCACTGCTTTATTTTTCCCCTCCAGCCACCTCTCTGAACCTGTGATCATCCGCACTGTATATTACGTCCCCAAGAATATCCCATATCTGCAAGAACCATTGTGTGACTATATTTAATTTAACACTTTTCTTTCTGCCTTGGTAAAGAATTAATGGAAACTTACTCCAGAGCTCCTTATTGTTTAATGTTATTACTGCTTCCAAAAAATATTCAAGCAGTTTGGTGATTTTAAGTAAAATGATTTCTTAACCTTCCCATGTACCTTTGTATAAATCTTGTTTGTTTCAGATCCTTGTGGTTTCAGGAACAGATCCTAAAGTATGCCTTGCATGTTGAATGCTGCCCCTCTCTGTTCTAGTAGTCTAGCAGTATTTACCTTGCTGACTGTTCTGAGCCTTTTGTTGGTGACATTTGATGCAAACTTGTTTTTGTGTAATTTGTTACTAACTTTTAATTTACTAACCAGTTTTCTTGTAGGAGTTTATAAGGGTTATTTTTTGTGGTAGATAGTGTTCTGTTTGTTACAATAAAATATAACCAGTGTGGAACATGTCTCTGAATACAAACCATTTTGTTACAAAATGCTCGATAAAGGTATAAAATGTATAGGTCCATCTTTTCTGGATTTCTGGCTGAATGGGTCTGTGGCAACCCATTAACCAGTGTGTAAGAAATACCATTGCAGGCATATAGATGATCCGAGAATCTGCTGTTATAGTGTATACCTCACACACCTATACTTTATTCCACAAAAACAGTTTTGATGATGTCATTATACAGTTTTTTTCACATTTGGTTTATAATGACATCATCAAAACTTATGGTTGCCTTTGAAGTTATCTTTTTACTAAGGTGCTTAGTAGAAAATTTTGTATTTCTTTTCACTAAAGTATTTTCTTTAAAGCTGGAAAAGCATTTTTCATTTCCAATACAGTCTGATATGTTATGCTCCTTTTAGATTATTATGTCATTTTAAAAGAGATGACAACTTACTGTTATGGGGTAATCGTTTTCTGTCATGGAAAAAGCTTCCTGCTAATATTTGCTCTTTCAAATGACCCATTTGACAACAGTATATTAGAAGCATTATACTATCATAAGCCTTACATGATATTTTGAAATCTTAAACTGGATTTGTTGTCATTTTATTGCAGAGTTTATTTAATATCTGTGCACGGGAACTGAAGACGGTTGTAAATTAGAGAGGATATGGAAATTGTTTCCTATTATGAAGCACTTTGTATTTTTCTGAAGTTTGTTGTGTAGATGATTATCCTTGGGGGCCATTTCAGTTGTTTAAATTTCAAAGTAGTCAATTCTGAATCAAGTTATTTTCTTTTCCATTTTGTTCGAATCAATTATAATCATTTCACTGGCAAGTCGTTTGCCTTGGGTGACTGTGCAAGTATTTTGGTACCATCTCATTAATTTGACTCCTCATATTAAATTAGAAAGTAGTTTGAATTTGCACTAAGCTAATTGTGAGAAATCCATAAGTCAATGATTTATGATTTCGTTAAATGCCCTTACTGCAGGATTGCAATAGACTTATTTTGTTGGAGCATTATACTATTGAAAGCTTACTTGTGCTCTAAAATAGAACTGCTGAGGTCAAGCCCTCATTGTGTGCAACCCCCCCAAAAAAAAAATAGGGGGATTAAACATTCACTTAAAAATGAGTTTGAATAAGGTACAAGAAGGAAGTCCCCCACCCAAAGAGAATGCTTTTCAGAATAGATACATGCACACTCAGTTGCATAACCAAACATAATGGACACTCTAAGGTTATTCTTCACTGAAAATGTACTAGATTCTTAAAATTGTGTTCTTGTGGGTAGCGCAGAGAGTAACCTACAAGAAGGAATAAAGTAAGGGTACCAAAGTATTAGAGTCTGCAACAGAAATACAGGTAGAGAAGAAATAGGCTTGCATTTGTTGATAACAGATATTGTTACTGTTATGTTTTATTGCACACTTTGATGTACATGAAGGGTGATCTTTTTAGTAGATTTCATTCTTCGCCTCCTAAAAAGTGTCATGTCCACCAAGTGATCCACTGTCGTGTAAAAGACTTGTATAACTAGCCAAGAGTTGCAGTAAGTGCTTTTATCTAACTTGAAATGGTAAGCAACCTGAGTTCCTAGTTGTGGAGGTTTGTAATTGCGGGTGTCAGTTGTGTAGAACATTAGTTAGGATAGACAAGAATTTCTGTTAAATGGCAGACTGCTCCCTCCCCCAGATCTTTAGAAATTCAGGGATAATTTATGAATTTCTGCATTTTATGAGGAATTGTGCTACTGAACTTGGGTAATTAAATGAAAAAAAAAATGTAGTAATTTGGCATTCTATAATAAGATGTTTATGAAGGACTATGTAACCAAAGAATTTATTCCTGTTCTCTAGCATGGAATGAAATTGTAATTGTGTCTTCTTTACTATGATTGTATATGTAACTAAACTATGTAATGCAGAGCTTTTCTCCCCGGGCCTCCACTGAAAATGAGCTCCCTGAGCCCAGTGGACCTCCCCGGTCATCAAACTGGAAATAAATAAGATGGCCAACTTTCTTCTTTTATGTTTATGTTTTTTTTTCATTTGTTAACCAGGAAATCCTCTAGGCAAAATTCTGTTTTAAGGGGTGGCACAGCAACTTTTGTCAGGTTAAGTGACACACTAATAGTCATAGTGCAGCCAAATGGAGGCCTAGGGACTGAAACCTGGACTACAGGATGAAGCCTGTTAACAGCTCGTAGCCTTTTTCCTCTGTACTCACTGCCAGAGTTAGCTATATGCTGTTGCTTCTTTCTCATGCCCATTGTCCAGCAGCTATGATATTACACATTTTAAAAATTCACATCAGTCTGCAGTGCTCCATGGTCATTCTTTCATGCATAGCAAGGATTTGAACAAGCAGACAGAGCGAGTCAGTTTACACCCTAGATGTTTATGTTTGTCAATAAAAGGTTGAGTCTTGTGATCCAGCAGTTGTTTTTGATTTGTTAGGTCGTTTTTTTGATTTTCTGCTGGTATGACTGTTCTTTTTGTGTCTCTCTTTCTTTCTCTCTATCCCCTTTTTTCTTCTCCTTTATTTTATGATGGCATAATATATTTTGTGAATGTACCATATGAGATGAGCCATAGTTTAAAGATTCACAGCATCAGTTTAGTCACACTTGTCCTGTGAGGAGGTCATGTAGCCAGTGGACTCAACATTTGCTGAGTGCATGATGGTTTTAAACTCCTAGTATGTTATAGTATTAGCAGTTTGTGGTGGTTCTTGCTTGCATTTGAAGTAATGGGTCTTTAAAGGACATGTTGAATTTTCAGTGCACTGCCTTTATATATAGGTTGATCATGTGGCAGACTGCTTAATGCCAACAATGTGGTTGGGTCCAGGTGACCAGACAGAACTTCCAAAAGATTATTTTTATGTGGAGGACCTTTCCCCTCATCCTCTTGTATATTATAATAATTGTGCAGTCACCATACCTTGGAATAAGTTACAATAGATATCCAGTGATAAAAGTTCCACTTAAGCAGCTATGGCCATGCACTCTTTCACATGTCAATCAACAGTGGACTGACTGACATACCATTGGTTTTGAATGCCTTCACTGTCTTAAGTATATTTTCTCTACATATCCCAGGTGAAAATTTGTGTTCAAATATCCATTCATCCAGACTAGTTTTAAAGGTATACCAGGGAAGTATATTGCTTGATATGTAGATAATATATCCCAAAAAATGGGGAATGTTTTGGGTTAGGTACTTGTCATGCTGTTTTCTGCCATTGATGTGGTATAGGATTAGATTCCTTTACCCACTGTCTCTATTTTAGTGCAGGATTTGAGAGTGCTAGGTCATTCATAGCATGGATGGCTAAGCTGGAAGCACCATTCAGGAATCTGTATGATAATGATTTAGAAAGAGTAGGCTTTTAATCTGTCAGAGTAGCTAACGGTACTGAGTCTTTTTGGTGAGGAGACATTGAAGCCCTCAAGTTGGTTTAGCTGCTTATTAAGGGGTATTGCATTCAGTGATTGTCCTAATAATGGAGGAATCCCTTAAATGTATCTTCATTTGCCATATATTAAGTCTGGACCACCACAAGTACTGCCTTTTCTCACCGTCCATGTCATGCTATTGATGACTAATACTACTTCAACCTTGTGATGCAGTGCAAGAGAAACTTGAGTTCTACATCAGTACCCAGAGCTTAGTACAAAGTAGTAAGTGGTTGGACGTCTCATCCAAAATTTCTGTCAGGTGTGTAGTAGGAAGAAAGTTAGAAACCTGGTGATCAGGTCAAAGCCCAGGCCTGGTTTCTGTTCAGAATCCTTTAGCCATATTGTGCTTCCATTTCCTTGCTAGCAGGGTCGTTTTTCTCTTAACTTCAGCTAGGTGTATGGCTGAGTTTTGTGATTCCCACTCAAAACCATCTCTTTGGAATTAGACCCTTGTTACATCTGCCACCTTCTTTTACTCTCTGTGGCAGACTGACTCTTAAAACTTGTAAGAACTAGGCCTCAAGTCCTTGGGACATACTATTGAAGTTTGAACTTCGGTACTTGAGTATTGAGTCTCCTCCTTTCTCCTAAAAGAGGACTGACTTTTGCTGCAAAGTTTTAGATAGTCCCCAGAGGTTCTTCTGTATCTGTCTTTGGACTCTTGGCTTTCTCTCTTGTCCTACCAGATTTTAACAGCCTGTGCAATATCCAGTAAAAGATGACACATGAGCAGTAGAATGAGCACATTTGAGCAGTTAGGTGCAGTAATATTGACATTCCCATTGCTGGTCTTTTAATCATTCATGCTACAGCTGTAGAAGGCACTTACCTGTCTTTTGCATGCTTGACTGGCAGTGACATTCTTTGCTTGAATGCCCAGCTTCTGCAACCTCCCTTTCTCCATATTCAGAGTGGCAAGAATTTGTTTAAGGGTGCTGACCAGAATTAGCCGGCGTACCGCTCATCACTTCTTGGTGCTCAGGAGTCATTGACTGTAAAGGGTAGGGCAGAGGTTCATGAGCTTGAACTGACATGAAAATCTCACTCAGCAATCCCATTCTGTAAAGACAGTCTGTCCGTTTTTCTTCTTCCTGGAAATGCATAGTCCGAGCAAACATTTGCTGATGCAGATCCTTTATCTCCTGCATTTCATGAATAATTTTTCACCCTTGAGGCCTGAATTTCTTGTCCTTCATACTGCAATGTATGCATTTTGAATCATTTGATTTGGCAAACCTTAAATTAGGTTCCTGGAAAATAACATTCTGTCACCTCAAGAAGAGTAGTTCCAGAACCGCAAAGTGAAGACAATAGTTCGTAAAAAAGGTAAGTCCTTTATTAGTTGCCAAGTGGTAAAAATCCAAAGACAGTTGGTACAAAGCAGCTAAATCAGACCAAATGGTAAAATCCAAAGTCAGTAGGTACAGAACAGCAAAATCAGACAAGCGCTTTCGCTTGGAGAATGCCAAGCTTTTTCAAGTCAAAAACAGTTGCCTGCAGTGAGGCAACTGTTTAAATGAGGATGTTAATTAGTCACATGTTTGGTTAGAGCTGAGTTGCATTAAGAAACAATTGAGACTGTTTTGAGCAAAAGAACAGCCAAATAATAAAATGAAACATTAAAATATGCATAGGTTAAATTGACATTGCATTGTTTATACATGACTGGTAAACCAAGTGAGTGTTATGATGAAATTAAAACTTTGCTTGTCCAAAAGGTTTGGATAGAAATACAAATACAAATACAAGTGGAAGTTTAAAAAGCTGTGTGTGATCCAAGTGAGTTTGAAGTCAGCAGTCCTGTGTAATATGAGAATCAATGTAGTACTGTTATGTTAGCCTTAAAATAGATGTTATGATGCATATGAATTTGCACTACTTGGTGACTTGGGGCAAGTGTGTTCAATGGGCAAAGAAACAGTGTTGAAAAATAGTGAAAATAGGATGAGACATGCTATAATCTAGCCCTTCTGAGCTTCAGAACCGAGCCTATACTAAGTGTGCCATTTAACCCGGGGCCTGCCTGCATCTAGCTTGAGTTGCCAGACAAGCTCCCTGTATTCCAAGGTCGATTCCCAGTCCCTCCTCTAATGTTAGGGTTCACTTGTTCAAGGATCATGAAAGACAACTTGTAATTAGGACATGTAAGTGAGTGTTTGAAAAAGCGTTGCTTTCCTTTTTCTTTTCAATGTCGTAAGTGTGTTCGTATAGCCTTTTCCTGAATTCCCTCTCTGTTTTGCCCACATAAAAGGCACCACAGGTGGTGCAGAGCCCGATATAAACAACCCCTTTTGTTCCACATGAAAAGTGACACGGGGATCTGATACAGGTGTGTCTGGATGCAAGGTAGATGTGGGATTTGTTTGCAATGAGAGGACATTGCTTGCAGGCACCACATTTGAAGGTGCCCTTGTTGTTGTGAGAGTTGTGAGTAGTTGCAATGGGTTTTCTCGAAGATGTCTTTGAGGTTTTGCCCCCTCTTCCTCACAAAATTAGGTTTGTCCGGAATGATACTCCTGAAGTCGTCATTGCCAGCCAGTACAAACCAGTATTTGGATACAATAGTTTCAATTTGTTCAGAGTTGTCGGAGAAAGTGTAAATGAAATTGTCGTCCATTTCTTTGCTCTGTTGTAACATGAGGTTGGGGATCTGCACTTGCGTGCGTTCAAGCAGTGGGGGGTATAAGGAATCCCTTTTGGCAAAGATTTCATCTTTTAGTGAGTTGAGCAAGTTCTCAGGATAGCCTCTTTGGGTGAACATGTCATGTAGATTGTGAGTCTCTTCTAGAAAATCGGAGAGTTTACTGCACATTCTGGATGCTCTTATAAGTTGGCCCTTGACTATGCCCTTCTTTTGATGAAAAGGGTGTTGACTCTCATAGTGTAATAGACAGTTCGAAAAAGTGGGTTTCCTGTAAACCTTGGAGTGTAGTTCCAAGGATTGGGCATCCCTATAAATGGTAGCGTCAAGATAGTGCAGATGTTCATGACTGATGTTGTGTGTGAAAGTCAGAAACTCTGTGGTACTGTTGATGTATTCCAAAAAACTCGACAGTTGGAGTTCAGTACCTTTCCAAATGAGGCAGATGTCGTCAAGGTATCTGCAATAGTAGGTGACAAACTCTGCCCAAGTGGTGCCAAAATGTAGTCCTGTTCCCATCTGTGCAAAACCACATTGGCATAGTTGGTGGCACAGGAGGCCCCATTGCTACTCCTTTTTCCTGTTTGAAAAGTTCCCCATTAAAACAAATGTAGTTGTTGTTTAAGACTGTGCTCATCATGTCAATAATTAGATTGATGAAGTTGTTACCCAAATTCGTTTCTTTGGTGAAAAGTCACTAAACCAGTCTAGTCCTGTAGAGTGGGGAATACTGGAAAAAGGTCTTTGATGTCAATGGTGACCAGAAAGGAGGAGGGGGCAGTTGGACACAGGGAAAAGTTTCAGAAATTCCCATGAATCTTTGCACACGTATGTGAGGGCATGGGTATGTTGTTTTGTGATGTGGTCAATGAACTTGGCAATAGGCTCAGTCACACCCCGCACCGAGACAATGGGTCTGAAGGTCAACGGACTGGTGCCCTTGTGGGTCTTTGGGATTCAAGATAACTGGTACAATTGGTTTGTTGACAAGTAGAAAATTGTAGAGTTTTTCATTAATGGATCCCTGTAACAAACTGTCATACAAAGAGGATTTAATTTTTGCAAGTGCGATGTTGTATTCATTTCGGGACGTGAGGCAGTATTGGGTGTCATCATGCAGTACATGGTGCATGCTAGCCTCATAAGCAGACTCGTACATGAGAACCACACCACCACCTTTATCAGGTTTCATGATTCTAATATGCTCTTCAAACAACTTGTTAATGTATTCAAAGTCTTCGGTGTTCAGGTTGGTTGAGTGTGGTCTGGGGGGGTTGTCGTACATGTTACGCAAGTCCTGTTCAATTAATTCCTCGTATAGCTTAAGAAGTGGGTGGGTGGGGGGATTCTGTCACCTCAGTTGGTAGACTTTAGAGCTTCAGATTTTTGTATGTGTTAATTTTTTCTCCAGAAGAGTCTTGTTTCATTCCTAAGGTAGTCTTAGCTTCCACACAACCTGAAAATTCATCTTCCAGTCTTCTTACTAGAAGATGAAAACATGAGGGATTGCATTCTTCGTAGCCACAGATGTTCACCACTATTGTTACTACTTCAAATGAGCCAATGAGTATCGGAGAACTGATGATCCATAAGGAGAATTTTGCCATTACTAAACAGATCTGATACAAGTTTGCTGCCAAATGTAGTGATCTGTCACCTGAAAGCTTGGTGGCTATTCATTACTGCAGCACTAGGGAGTTAAACAGTGGACTGGAGAGTGCTGACTGTAGTACATGTTTCAGGGATGTGGCCACAGCAGATATCTGGAAAACACTGCAGTTTTGACCTCCACTGCCCTAGTTAGATCAGCCTTTAAAATGATTGTGATCCACACCATTCTGCCCAAATGTTTCCTTTCTTCCTTTTGGCTTCTTAATGTTCCCCCACTTTTGGGTACTTTGGGGGCCTTATTTTTGTTTGAATTTATCCAAGTGTTTCACCACTGCAGCCACTGCATAGTGACCTTTTCAAATGAACTTCAAGAGGGCACTCTCTAGTGAATGCTTTATTCGGGTCTATATCAGCATATCGAATGCTGAAAATGCTGAATGCAATTTAATCGAACTGAAATGTTTGAAATCTCAAAACAACGAACTGAAGGAACGTCTAATCTGAAGTAGGTACTTCATTTGTCAGCAACCTTTGGGTCTTGGATCCGATCTCAGACCCGAGCCGGCAACTTATTTCATAGCTTAGAGATCCGAGCTCCTAGCTCATCTCCTTACCCATAATCCCCTGCCAACCCTGACTGACCTCAGATCTAGTTTGCCGCACTTAGAGTAAGCTTCTAGATTCTGAGCTCCTGGCGTGTTATAGATAAGTGGTTACTTTTTTGTTGCAAAATTCTATATTTGTCATATATTTTTCATAGTTAAGTGTTTGCGTGTGATTAGGATCCCTTTTTGTCAGTATACTTTTATTTTTAGTGTAATTCCTCCCCTTCCTTCGCTGGTGCGTAGTGTGTGTGTGGGCTGTTGTGTGTTGGGGCCTGGTCTGTGTGAGGTAGTTTTAAACTTTTATTTGAAAAAACTATGCCGGAGGCCCCAAAGCCTTTTTTTTCCAAGCGCACCGAGTGTGGCCATAAGCTTTCACCGGCGGATGGCCACACTCGGTGTGTTCGGTGCCTTGGGGTTGAACACCTCTCCTCTGGGTGTTCGATCTGTGTGGCATTCAACCCCAGGGCACTGAAAGACCGTAGGTCAAAGCTGATCCTGGCGGGACTTTTGCCCCTGGATCTGGCTTCGGCCTCCGGTACTCCCGTGGCACCACCCTAGTCCTCGGTGGTGGTCACTCCTACCCCCCTCCCTCCGGCCAGGACTCAAACTCCCACTAAAGCGCTGGAGGAGAGGGAGAAAAGGAGGGAGAAGCACCACAAGTGGCGGGCTGAGGCCTCCGCTTTGGCCCCCCCAGCTAAGCGGGCTTCTCCCTCCACGGCTTCCAGGTCCCCTTCACCTCGGCTCCGATCCCCGTGCTTCTCTTCGGGAGCCATGGAGGAGGAGACCCCCGATCTCCGTCGAGGTCATCGAGGCGGCACTCCCGGCCTGCCACGGTGGCCTCGTCGAGATCTACCTACAGCCTTTTGGATGCGGACTTGGACTGGATGATGCGAAGGTTCATCCAGGCCCAGCTGCAGATGGGAGTGCTCATGCCTCCCCCCCTTTGGGGGGGAGCTCAACACCTTTTTTTGCCCCGATAGCTCCTTCTCCGACCCGCTTTTCGGGTTCGGAGCACACAGAGCCGGGCAGCGTTGGAGCCGGGGGTGGGTTGGTGCCGACAGTACTGGTACTTCGGATCAGACTCTGCCCTCGAGTCTGTCGGGTCCTTCCTTGTCGGATCCGAGCTCTCGGAGCCGTGGGCTGAGCTTCGGATCAGTGGGATTGTGTGCCTTCGGCTCCGTCCAGGTCGGAGCACACGGGTCCTTCGGATCCGATGGTCCCGGCGCCGGTTCCGATCCCTCCATTGGATCCGAGTGGGAGTCGACTTTCGGATCCCAGAGAGAACGACTCCCCCTCGGCCTTCGATGCAGTGGAGAGGGCTCTGTTGATGGCATCCAGACCCCCGGCCCTTGCTTCGGCTCCACCCCGCACTCCCTCTCGGCTGAGTCAGGCTTCCATCACCCGGCCTCAGGGACAGCCTGCTTCCATGTCTCAGGTCGTTCCCCTGGAACAGGTCGTTGCTGGTGAGACCTCCTCGGACAGCCCCCCCCGAGGATGTACCTCATAAGCAGAAGTGCAAGAGGAGACACGTGTACTCCCCCGTGTCCTTAACAGAAGACATGGACTTGGATGAAGGGGAAGGCTCCCCAAGGTCACCCCCCGAAGATGTCTCCTTCAGAGACATCATGGAAATGCTCAGGATTAGGGGGGGTGGTCTGTCCCCAAGGCTTCCTCTGACGAGTCCGTGTTCCTGGAGGCATTTGAAGCAGGACCGTCTACCTCTTGGGTGTCCCCTCTGGCCGACCCCCTGGTGGACCTTATTACCACCAGGGCGTGGAAGGAGCCGGACACTGTGGAGCCAGTTCCCAAACGCCCCGATAGAATTCTGAGCCCCCCTGCGGACAGATCCCACTGGAGCAAGGGTCCCCCCGTAGATGCCATGTTGACGGCGGCAGCCACCAAGAGGGAATTAGCTCAGGAGAGCCCCTCGGTCCATCCACCGAGCAAAGAGTCCCGCTCGATGGATCGCCTGGGGAAGCAGGTTTTTAGTTCAGCGACCTTCTCAGTAAGGTCTCTGAACTATATGGCTCATGTTATTAGGATGCAGCGAGACCTTATCAAAGAGTACGCTGCTTCCCCCCCGGAGTCCATGTCGGCGGAGGACAAACAATTGTATTCCACTCGCATGGCCACTCTAAGATCGATATCTAATACCTCTATGCGGTTGTTGTCACATGCTACAGAGGGAGCCGCTAGAGCCAGCAGAGCAGGCCTAGTCATGAGGCGCCAGGCCTGGCTCCGACATTGTGACTTCGCGGAACCCTTTAAGGCGTCATTTGTGAATGCCCCTTTTGATGGTTCTGCCTTATTTGGCAAGACCGTTCGCGACACTTTAGTCCAGTGCGAAAAGGACGGGAAGACGTTGTCTGCTGTCGGAGTCCGCTTCTCCGCTCCCCAGAGGTCCTTCTCCAAGAACCAAAAGGGACAGAAGAAGATGTGGTTCCGGAAATCGCAACATTCCCAGCCTGCTCCGGACAACCAGTCCTTCCGTGGCAGAGGAGGACAAGGAGGACACCGCCCTAGAGGCAGAGGGGGCCCGAAGAATTTTGGGTCCAGGGAAACTTTCTCTGACCGACCCGCGCAGCAGCTCTGAGGGGTTGCCCGACTGCTCCACTCTGGATGCAGTCGGGGGGCGTTTCTCGAAGCACCTGGCAGCTTGGGAGTCCATCACATCAGATTGCTGGGTGCTTCGTATCATATCCAGAGGTTACCAAATTCCCATGTATCATGTCCCCAGAATCAAAAGCCTCCCCGATGTACCACCCGATCAGAGGGAGGCAGCAGCTGCAGAGATCCAGCAGCTGCTAGAAAAAAGAGCCATCCAGCCCATCCCCCCAGACCAGCTCGGATTAGGGTTTTACTCCAGGTTCTTTCTGGTGCCAAGAAAGACGGGGGACTTGAGGCCAGTCCTAGACCTCTCCCTTCTGAACCTGTCGGTAACCAAAGAAAAATTCCGGATGGTCACTCTTCAATCCATTCTCCCCTTACTGCGGGAGAACGACTGGATGTGCTCCTTCCCTTTTCTAAAAGTCCAACTTCCTGTTCTTTTATCTCTAATGTTCACTGTTTCAAGTATGGTTGGTTTAGACTTTGATTCCCATTTTGTAATGATTGCTTTTTTTGGTAACCACCAGAATTTAACTTTACAAGGTCTTACTATACCTAGACAGTTCAGATCCTGTATCCTAGCTTAAAAATATACATAAATAAAAAATAATTTCCTTAGTTACACTCATTTCCTTGCCCAGTATTCCTGACAGAGTACTCTGCAGGGGATTTTTAAAGTCTGCCAACTCATTACACTCTGAGAACATGTGCTCCCAGGTACCTCTTTCTTACCCATTACACCTCCAACATTTGCCAGCTACCTGAGGGAAAATTTTTTGCAGTTTGCATGGAGCATAAAAGTACCTATGCAAACACTGTCTTCTAGATTTGTTGCATATTTGGGAGCCATACTTATATCCTCCTGTTGTTTCTTTGTGAATTGCTTATCTAATCTCTCTTCACAATATTTGATGTGCCCTGCTAATTATCCCTTTTTTAACAGCAGTTTCTGTTCTAGACTCAACTGAAAACTCGACCAGTGCAGGTAGTTCATGCAAGATTCCCCTGTTCCAAGCCGACCCTTGGACATGCCTGGTTTGGTGCTTTTTTGTAAAGTACAGGAACTGTTTTCCCTTGCCTTAGCAAGATACTTTGCAGTTACAGACTGTTTAGTGCCTACGATTAATTTCTCCTTGGAAGCTGCAGTGGTGCAGCGGTAGCGTTGTTGCCTCACAGCAAGAGGTTGTCCCATTCGATTCTCGGCTGGAGCGCCTTCCATGTGGAGTCTGCATGTCCTCCCCGAGGTCGAGTGGTGTTCAAAAAACATACGTGAATGGGCGTGCCTTCATTGAAGGTTGGATGTCGGGCTGGCACCTCGGCACTGTAAAAATCTACTGCCAATCATTAGCGGACCGGAGTTCCGCTGTGGCGACCCCCTAACCGGGAAAAGCCGAAAGAAGAACAACAACAAGGAGAGTTGAGTGCTTGTATCAGTTTAAGGCTTCCTAGTGCTTTCCAGCGGGTATTAGAGCAAGTGCTATTCACAGGGATGCTTAAAGGTAACATGAAAAAAAAATGGTTTATCCTAAACACTGCAGTGTGCACTAGATAAGTTAGATGTGAAAGTAGATAACTTAAGTTTTACCTGTCTAAAAAGTTAAGTTTTAGTGGAGAGTCACTATTTTTAAAACAGCAAGATAGATTGAAAGGGGGTGGTCACTTTTGCATTCTGATACTATAGAAATACAGTAAGATTGCCAATAAATTTAAATAGTTGAAGGGGAGTGATTTCACAAAATGATAATGTTGTACTTATTCACACAAACCAGTGAAAGCAGAGAGGAAATGAGATATATGGTCAAATTTAACATAAGAGGCAGGCAACTATAAAGACAATGGTCTCTTTTGAAGTTTTAATATGCAGTTAAAAGCAGAATACAAGTAAAACACAAGGTAAAAAAAAACAAATCACAGTATTCAAAATAAAAAAGGCAATAAAGTAATACAAAATACAACAAATAAAAAGCAAACCAACCTTTCCTTCACAGCAAAGTGTAGCATAGTCTGGGTGAGCCTTTCTAGTAAAGCTCTGACTGAAATGTTTTATTTTACCCCTTAAATAGAAGGCTTAGTTCCTAGCTCCACCCCCTCAGTTCACAAATGATTAACCGTAAGTGACCTCTTCTGTCTTATGTATTTCCAGAAATAGAGCTGCCTTTGATTCCAGAGTTCTCAGGAACATCCTTCCATGGGGGCCATCCAAGGTTACCCTACCTGGGGACTCTGTCCCATTCATTGAGAAATGAATGAAAATGACAACATCAGATAAAGAAGTTATGTACTCACCATGATGTTCCATCTGTGATGTCCATTTTCATTCTTCCTCAACTTCCCTCATCCTTCCCCCTGTCCATGACTGTGGGAGAGACGTAACAGAATTGTTAGGAACCATAGTTCCTGTTTGAGCTGCTGATCTTTCAGGTATCACTTCTCTAGCATATCATTGTTGTTGTATTTTATGATTATAATGCATATAAAAGCAGTAAACTCGATCTGAGGTATTGTAGTGGTTAGGAGCATTATAGGTAAGGGAGGAGCTTGAGAGTCGGAACCTAGAATCTTTAGAAAGTGGTTGAGTCTGATCCGAGGACCGATCTGGACCCATTTGTTGAAGTGCTTAAAATTATCTTTGTTTTTTTCAGAAAAGAGAATATAAATGTAGTAATAAATTTTCACGATTGTTAATAATGTTTAAAAATAAATTTTAAAGACTTTTGTCTTTCATTATTTTCAGTGCCTAATGTATCACTCAATCAGTTGGTATTTTCTTAATAAAAGTCATACTGGCAGTTAGAGTTGCAGATTAAGGCTATGAGTTAATAATGAGCTTCATCCTTTAGTCCAGGGTTTGATTCCCACAGCTTCCATTTGCCATCTGTGGGATTCTGAGCAGCCAGTGCTCTCAGGTCACTCCTGAAAAGAAGCTTATATCTAGTAGTTTTTTTCAGTTAATGAGTTATATATATATATGTTTGTGTGTGTGTGTGTGTGTGTGTGTGTGTGTGTGTGTGTGTGTGTGTGTGTGTGTGTTTATCTATCTGTATGCATGTATAGTTCGTCCCTGACCCTATTAAAAAGAAACCTTGAACAGTGGGTGGGAAATCATAGATTCACCCCCAATCTGACCCCATGTCTCTGACAGAGAGGTCGACAGTAAATTAGTCCCCAACTAACATACCCCCTACATAATGCTCTTTACTAACATACCCCACAATGTAGACGTCCAAGGAATTCTGGGACAAAACTGGGTTGGATGAATAATACCTCTCAACTGTCCAGATCTTCACAGAATGTCCATATTTTTGCCTCATATTTTGGCCTATTCCTTATGAAATTTGTGGTTTTCTTGCAAATCACCAGGGATTGAACGCACTAAATAATGACCGACTTCATATCCCTCAAAAATGCATGCTAAGACAAACCTTTTATTCCACCAACTTCCTAAGTTTATAAATGCAATATTTAAAATCTGTCTCTATTTATAAGCCCTTATCCGCCCTTTATTTATAGCTTTATCCAGATTTCTTGTGCTAAGAGGTGTGGTTGGGTTGTACATCTAGGCTTGTAAAGACCCTGGTGGTCATTAGCTTAGTATGAATCTATGAACCTACACACACAAACACATACAGACACACATATGTGTGTGTGTGTGTGTGTGTGTCTATATACACACAAGTTATCAAAAGGGAGGAAAAGATTGAAGAACAGTGTGGATTGGGGAATTTGCCCTGTCTCCACTGTAGTGCGATCTCAGAGTTGGCATGCATAATTAGTTGGGGGGGGGGGGATAGAGCACAGGGGGCTTGCCCCTTGCAAAAAAATACAATGGGTTGAAAGTTGTCTTTTCCATCTGGTCTCAACCTGTGGGTTATCTGATCTGACTCTGATCTGAAGCCGTCCATACTCATGGTCTTCACACTCTAGAGTTCCACCTCCTCTACCCATAAGTCTCTACTGCTGCACCCCCTCCTCAGATCTCATTTGCCGCCATCATGTTGGGATCATGAATGATGGCCTCTGCCATCTATCATCCTTTGGATTATGTTTTTGACTAGTGGTTTGGAAAACTTTTGAAAGCTTTTTTTCCACTACCCTTGTTGAGATAGGTTTTAGGTTTGTTAGTTGTTAAGTGTTAGTGTGTGATGTTCCTTGGCTTTCCTGCCTTTGTCCTTATCTCTTTAGATTATGCTGCTGACAGTTCTTTAGACTGTGTCTTTTTTCTGACTAGTTTTTACATATAGTAGATATCCAGTAGCTCTTAAGATTTTTGTAGTGTTCTTTTTTGTTAGGTAGATAGGTTAGGCTGGTTACTATGTTTTTTCCTTTGTGATAGTGTGTCTGTCACCCCAACATGGATAGTTCTAAGGCCTTTGTGGGTTTAAGAAATGTGTGTTGTGTGGACATAAAACTACTTCTGCAGGATGGCCATGCCATATGTGTGTACTGCTGGGTGCTGCCCATTTGGAAACTGACTGTGAGTTATGCACCATGATTGATACTCACACTAGTAATGAGAGGTGAGGTAAGTTACTAGTAAAGGGCCTTCTCAAACCATCTTCTGCCTCTTCCTCCTCTACGTTCCTGAGTAGGGAGTCATACAAGCTAGAGGAAGAATGATCTAAGGAAAAAGAGGCTAAGGCCTGTGAGAAAGCGTGAGAACCACAATTAACCCTACTGTTCTTCAGAAGAACTGCCAGAGCTGAAGGTACACCACCCTTTTATCCCTCCGGCTTTGACCCTTTTGGGCTCTTTGGTGCTGATTTGACCCCAGTCTCTGATTATTTTTTATAAAAGAGTCTTCTAACTCTCAAGCTCTTAGCATAGCCAGTCCCATTCTGACTATGGACCTAACTGCTTCTTCAAGCTGACTGCAGTCCCTCTTCTACTCTATCATTGACACAGAGTGAGTTTCCTTTGGGTTCATCTCCTTCCACCACTTGGGTGGAATCTTCCTTTTCTTGGATCAGTTCCTTAAATTTGATGACTGCCAAGCGGTCATCAAAACCAACTTTGGTGACCTGTTTTTTTAGATCTGCTAAGTTATCTGAAACTTTAAGCCTTCAGATCCAGAACAGCAGATGTGATCATTCTTGCAAGTTCAGATCCAGTTAAGTATCATCCCTGCCTCCTGTACCCAGTGGTCTGGGTTTCTGTTTCCACTCTTGTCATTCCTCCCTTGGTTCCTGGATTGTTGGGTCTGACCATGCTGCCCTCTCCTCTGCTGGTGCTGACAGCTTAACCTCTTCAGGTGCAGACACCATTCTTGGCATTCCTGACTCTGGTGTTATTAAAGCTCAGCGTTCCCTGGAGCTGGGCTGTGGGAGACAGTGGCCCTGGGTTGGGGTCAGGTTTATGGAACTTGGAGCTGTCTGTCCCTTGAATGCTTCTGCTCTTAATAGTTTAGCTCTGGTCTTGGCATCAGAGCCATTCGATTTGGCACTGGGCATTGGTGTCTGGCTTAGGTCCATGGATCTGAGCAGCACTGTGTCTGGTTGTCCGGCTGCAGTTTCGGCCTTCAACACTATGGGGAGGATCCTGTCCTATTCCGGAATGGGGCTTCATCAGTGTCTTTGGGTCCATCCCAGTCTGTGTCGGATGGCCTACATCAGTTGGATCCAGGACAACCTGACCCCGTAGGTCCACAGATTCTTGTGCATTCAGGGCCTACTGCTTCTTCCATGTCTTCTCCCTCTTCCCCACTTAGGTAGGTGCATGGCAAGAGCAAGTGCAGTAGGAAGCACTTGGATTCCCCTGAGGAATCTCTCACAGAAGACACCAATGTCAATGAAGTGGAGTGCTCTCCCAAATAACCCCATAATGATGCCTCCTTTGGCGATTGGTGGAATTGGTAAGACAGTGTGGTGGCTGGACCACCGAAGACTCTTCCCCAGAGGAGTCGGTGTTTCTTAAGGCTTTCAGCACAGGCCCGTCCACATCTGGGTGGCCCCCTCTAGATGCTTTTACAGACCTTGTATCTCAGGGGTATGAGAGTTGGAGGATGGACTGTATCAGTTCAGTGGCTGTTTGATTTGTCATATGGACTTTCATTGTTTCTGACAAGTGTTTGCCACCACCTTATTTGATGGTGGTTAGAGTCCTCGCTTGTTGAGGTGAGGGAGCCCTTTGTTCTTACCCATCGCCAGACCACTGAAACTATAGACATTTCTCTTCTGGCGTGGGGGGGGACATTTCTAGTGGAAGACTGTTCAAGGTACAAGGCCTATCTTCTTATCATTGTCTTGGAAATGAGGACAGTCCTCCTAGCATTGCAGGCATTTCAGGATCTTCTCCCCAAGAGTACGAATGCCATACAGACTGACAGTATGTCAGTGGTATAGTATCTGATCAAGCAAGGAGGAACTCTATCCTTTCCCCTTTGTCAAGAGGCCTTGAGGGTTTGGCAGCAGGTGGTGTCATCTTAATGGCCTCTGATCACAATGCATATCCTAGGGAGATCCAACTTTTGGGTGGATAGTCTGAGGGGAAACATTCTTCTGCCTCACGAGTGGTCCTTGAATCCCATTGTAACAGAGCAGGTTGTCAGCCACTGCTGTGATCCTTTTGCTTCTCCATCCAGCACAACAGCTTTTAAGTTCTAATCCCTCCAGGTGGACAGCCACCAAACAGTGCTCTTCTGCATGCTGCCCCCCCCCGTGTCTCCTCTACAGCTATCCCTGATGTCTTTGATAATCAAGTTTCTAAAGAAGGCATCCTGTTGTAGAGTAACATATTCTCATTGCCCCATTCTGGCCATGATAGGTTTGGCTCCCCTTTCTTTAGCCTTACCTTCTTCACCCACCCTGAGTGTTGGATCCAGTTCTGGAGCTAATTTCTTATTCTTTGGGATTACTTCTCCCAAACTTGTGTCCCATCAAAGTAACCACATGGCTTCTGCAATTCTGATGATGACCAGGAATCCCAAGCTGTCTGAGAGAGTTATTCACATGCTTTCTTCATCCTAAAATATCCCTTCACTAGGAAGGTTTTTGCTAGTAAATGGAAGGGCTTCCTCAATGGGCTTAGGTCCTGTATCAGCACCTTTAGATGCCATCTTGGATTTTTTGGCTGACCTTTTTCACTCTGGTCTTAGTTATTCGACTGTTAAGGTACAAACTGGCTGCCATTTCTAACTTTCTTGTTGGTAGGGATTAATACCCTTGAAGTGACTCTCAAGCTTTCTAAGGCCTTCTTGATGACACCTTATTAATGATATTTGTGCTGAAGCTACCTGGTCTGATATTCATATTTTTTGTGTCCCATTACAAACACGCTACGTCTAGTGCTTCTTTTAGTTTCTCTGTTTTGTGGAAAATTCTCTCCAGGGGCCTCCCTGGGTTTTTTACTGGCTGTGGACTCAATCCCACAGGTTGAGACCAGACAGAAAAGGCAACATAACAACAGAACATAGCCTTTATCTGTCCATCTTACCCATTCCTCCCTCCTTCCATGTCCCCTCCAAATTGTTGTTTTTGTAGTGAGTGCTCCTGATTGGCATTGTTCTCTGAACTCGGAGCCTGCAGACAAAGGTTTATTTCTGCTGTCATCTTTTTTGACTCCATTTTCTCTATACTGATTTTTGATTACTGATGGTACAAGTGTTTTTTTCTATGGAGCAAACCTGATCTGAGAAGAGGGTGCAACAGTAGGGGCTTATTAGTAGAGGAGATGGAGCTCTAATTCTGAAGATCTTGAGTATGGATAACTTCTGATCACATAACCCACAGGCTGAGACAAATGGATAAAATCAACACTGATCTATTGTTCTAGTAAGTACCTAACTTTTGTTTTCCTTTTATTGTTTTATTTATGATGGGCTACTGATCGACAGTTTGTGTTTGATCACTTGACTTTCAGTAATGTGAATGTTCAATATATTGATACACATCCATCTGTGTGTGTGTATGTATATATATATATATATATATATATATATATATATATATATATATATATATACACATTGGTTATACAAATTTTTCCTTTTTCCTACTAAAATATAAAATATATAATCTTAGGCTTGTACTAGAATTGTTAAAACTTATGTACCAAATTATACTGTTATTGTCTTTGTCTTAACCTTTTATGTTGTTGTAATTTGTGGAGCTTTTCTCCCTGGGCCTCCACTGAAAATGGACATATATCTAGCTGGACTAGCCCGGTCAACAAATGTAAAATAAAATAAATATATATATATATATATATATATATATATATATATATATATATATATACATATACACACACACACACGGAGAGAGAGAGACACACATATATATGTGTGTATGTATAGACTTAAAGAAATTGCCAACAAAAAGGCGCTTCAATAAAAAAAAATAGGTACAAACACACACACACCTGCACTATCATCACTGACAAACACAAATATGACTGCCGTTTTGTAAGCACAATAAGGTTACCCAGGGTGGTCATTATTAAGAAATACCCCTTCTGGAATGAGGAGTGCCTATGCCTGTGGTGCTAAGCCTCACATCACCCGTTACTTCCTATATTATCTTACCTTTTCAGGCATTATTGCTTGTATATGCATTTATAGGCATGGGGTTTTAGAGTTTGTTAAATTTATAAAGGAGAATGCCCTACTAAAGGGATAAATGTAAGATATGATGCTGTGTAGCTTAACAGTACCAAAAGTAGTAAATACGGTGTCAAGACACATGTTTGTGTTAATTTTTGAAACAAATTGTCTAAGTGAGGAAATTGTAGTAGGTGCAGACTGTGTAAAATGTTTTGTATGTATGTTTTTATATTGGGATGTTTTGAAGATTAATAATGAAGATTAGAAAATGAGAAATATTCAGTTTCTGTACAACAAAATAAGAGTGCTGTTCTTTTTATTGCAGCCTTGGTGGTCAAGTGCCAGCTCATTGAGTTCTAGTGGTGAAATGTATACTCTTGTCAAATACATGCAGGTATATACATATACGTATATAAATATACTAGTCAAGTGTCTGTATTCAGGAGCATGTGCATGTGCGAGGATGTATATAAGTGTGGCATCTGTCAAATCTGTACTCATCGAGGGCATGTGCATGAGTGAGGACCTGTGCAAGTGTGGCATCAGTCTTGTATAGAATGAGCAGTTACTATATATAAGACAGATGATTTGTTTGTATGTATGTATGAGTGTGTTGAGTATGTTTGTGCAATCATGCAGGATGAGTATGTGTTCTTGAGTGTGTGATTTTTTTTTCTTTTTGTGTATGTGAGTAAGTGGTATACAGATAGCATCATGAACGTACAGTGGGTTTTGTTGTGTATGTGGTTATACTGTTGTTGGCTTGTGTGCGCGAGTTTGTTTCTTGCACTGATTGACCAAATGCCAGTTTTGTGTGTGTCTGTCTCTATATGTGTACAGGTGGAGGGTTGGAAGTTTGTGTTATCTGTGTTTTAGGGGGGTTTTTTTGTATGTGGTGTGTATGTGTGTAGGTTGAGGATATTGCAAGTGTTTGAAAGTTTTGTTTGATGAGTGTGGGCTGCATGAAATGGTTGTTTGTGTGAGTTTGTGTCCTGAAGAGCACTTTAAAATGTGTGATCTTGGAGTTAGTTACTTGTTTTTTTTTTTTTTGGGGGGGGGGGTGCAATCTCAGAGATGAACATAAAAGTTTTATGGGAAATGAGGGGCTTAGCCTCCCCATATACAAGTGTGCTTTGTGTGTACTTTCATTTGTTTTTCAGTATGTTGATGTGGAGTGTTGTGTGAGCTTTGTATATACATGCATTCATGTTAATGCGAGATGTAGGGATATAACATGTTTGCACTGGTCAAGGAGTTTGCTTAGTAAATCTTTTTTGACTAATCTAATATCAAGATAGAAGACCAAATCTGAAAATATCAGTCATTTTGGTTCCCAAAGATGAACACTGATTGCCTAATTTACTATGAAGGCACAACATCAACAGTTTCTAAAATACAACCCAATAAAGAAACTAGGGACACAATATGAGATACACTTGCTTGCATAAAAGCCCCAGCAGTACCATGTAGATAGGTGCTTACAGGCTGATAAGTCTGGGTGCTAAGGGTGAACAACAGTTGAATATAGGCATAATCAAACAGGGCTAATGCTTATATGCAAACAAGGGCTTCTGACTTTTGTAAGACAAAAGTTTGAATGTTTGTAACTCACTTGAGATTCACAGTTCTGTACAATAGTTGGGCAGTATAAAGATCTTTACCTCTTTTCCTTTAGGCAGTTATACAATGCCCCAAGTTAACAGTTAAAGTAGTATACACTCCCTTTATGCAGTAAAATAAGGGACACAAGGCATAACAGATACCCACATTTAGTAGCTGTTAAACTGGAGAAGACTAAACCTGAAAGTTCAGCATCATTTCAGCAGATGAGTGTGAAATAGTATAGATGGAAAGAAGTGGCTGCAAAACTGGCACTTCTAACCCCAGGAGGATACTAGACAGTAGTAGTGTGGAAACTTCTGAAGAGAAGCAACTGTTAATGAGTCTTAAGTTCATAGGTAAGTAACAGCAATTAGTCTGCAGACCCTTTCAAGCATAGCCAAAAAAACCTGTTCAGAATTTCCCACAAGCCTCCTGGAGGGTAAGACAATGTAGAGAGAATTTGAGGGTGCCCATCCAATTATTCTAGGTTTACCTTGAAGGTGTCAAGGGTGCTAGTTTGCTTGATATGTAATGGAATTTTGTTCCAGAGGTAAGGAATACATTGTGATATGAATCTATCATGCCAGAGTGTATTATTTATCCTCTGATGAAGATTTACTTCCTTTAATGAGTATTTGATGTACCATTATTTCTGTGAAGGAATAGGAAATCGAATAGGGCCCGAAAAGGTTAGAAACAGATCCCCACAGAGGAGTCTGTAAGAGACCGAGTACTGAGAAAGAGCTGTCAGTTTTTCCTGATAACTAAAAATGTTATGTTGTCTGTATCTCACCTTCTTTCTTGCTGTTTGGGTTCGGAGCCAATCCTCCGCTCAACTCTGCCATACACTATAGCTCAAGACCTTTTACTGGCTTGAGGCTAGCCCCTATCCCAGCATGCCTAGCAGTAGTTACCCAGATCTCGTTTGCCACTTGCAGTGTCAAGATTGTGGATAGTGTTTTTCTCTTTTTATACTTTTGAAGTAAACTTTTTGCATTTACATTACCTAACTTGGAAACAGTAGTTGTCAATCATTTTTCTACCTTTTTCCTATCCCGTCTGAGTGACTGCTATTGCATAGACTTAACATTTTTCCTCTCTGGCCTTTTCCCCTCTTCTAAACTCATTTAAATTAGAGGATTCTTCATCGTTCTTACCTTTTCTTAATATCTATTAAGCTTTAAGGAGTTGCCATTTAAGTTAGAGGCTCTCCTTAGGTGGGGAGTTCGCCGTTTGACTTAGAGGCTCTCCCCCTTCTCTTCTTTCCTGTCTGTTAAAAAAAAATGTTTTGTTTGTATTTGCCTGTTTATCTTGTTAGTAGTGTGTTTTTGTCTAGCTTTAGGTAGTGCTGTTCGACATTATGTCGAAAGATTACTGCCAAGGAATCTAAACCTTCGGGTTTCAAAAAGTGCGATTCGTGCTGCCAAAAGATGTCCCTTACGGATGGGCACACGTGTTGCGTGTATTGTTTAGGGCCTGTTCACCTGCAGGATTTGTGTTCTATTTGCCATGCATTTAGTTCACGTGTCCTCCAGGAGAGAGAGAACAAATTGATCTTAACAGGGTTACTGAAGGGCCCCTTTGATGCTTCTATGGAGGGGACTTAGCCAGCAAAAAAAAAAACAAGCCTTCAGCCTCTTCAGCTCTGATTTCAGAACTGTCAAAAGAGAAGGACAAGTATCAAGCTAAGTCAGGCCTGAACTTTGGTTCTGACAAGACACTCTCACCTACGGCACCATCTGTTGTCTCGGAGCCAGTAAAGACTTATAAGCGATCTAGGTTTCCTACCTTGGAACCGGTATGGTGTGCTCCACAGTCTCCTTTATTATAATCTGTGGCAGGCAGTCACTGGTCTTCAGTCCATTCCTCTCAGTCATCCAGGAGCCTCTCAGATGATGAAGTGGGGAGGGTGGTGCAGAGGCTTCTAAGGACACTAGCATTTAGCTAAAATACTTTGGGCCCATCCCAGACAGAAATGGTGCTGACATCCCAGCCAACACCCGTCTTGATTCCTCCTCTGACTCCTCTGAGCTCGGAGCCAGAGTGTATGGAAGTCATAGTGGTGGAACTGTCAGTTCCAGTAACCTCCGGTCTTTTGGTTCCTGCTACCGCTCCAATCTCCTCAATACTCCCTTCTGTTGAGGGATCTGGGAGCCGATGCTTCCTCATCAGCTCCAAAGGGGGGGGGGGAGCGGCAGTGGATCCTTGTCTGACTTTACTCTCCCTCTCAGAGCTTCTGTGCAGGTCAGCTCGGCTTCTACATTGGCCTCGGAGCCATCACCCTCGGTTCGGAGTAGGTCTCCGGCTTCTTTGGAGGTGGAGACTCTTTCTAGTCGGGACCATGATGTCTTCGAGGTGATGAGCATGCTGTCTACTGATACAGCTCCACCCTCGACTCCATTGGTTCCTTTGCCTTCGGTGCCAGTGTCTGCCTCCAAACCACCGCTCCGCCGCAAGCGTAGGGAACCCATGCTCCAGGATGCCCCATTGGGTGATCCCAACTCTTCTGAAACCTGCCCTGAGCATCCCTCAGTGGAGGTCCCTTGGAAGAGGACTTGAAAAAGGAAGCATGTGGACTCCCCTGAGTCCTTGACATCAGACACAGACTTGGATGACTCAGACGAGTCCCCACGGTACCCCTCTGAAGATGTCTGTTTTTCAGACATCTTAGAAATCCTTAGACAGAGGGGTGACTGGAAGTCCTTTGCCCCTTCTGAAGACGAGTCAATGTACCTGGATGGATTCAGTTCTTGACCCTCCACATCTTGGGTATCTCCTCCTTTCCTCACTATTGCACATAGTGAGTCGAAAGGCATGGAGCTCTCCAGACACGATGGAACCAGTTCTGTGGAGGCCCAGTAAATTCATAACTGCCCCTGAAGACAGAGCCTTCCTATCCAAAGGTGTTCCCATTGATGCTATGGTGGTGGCAGTAGCCACCAAGAAGGAATTAGCGGAAACTCCTTCATCTGTCCATCCGCCGAATAAAGAGTCTTGTACAATGGACAGATATGGGAAGCATATGTTTACTTGAGCAACCTTTTACACTCAGGTCGCTGAACTATTTGTCCCACTTTACAAGGCTTCAAAGGGATCTCCTCAAAGAGTTAGGAGATACCTTACAGGATCCTACAACTGCTGGAGCCTCGGACAAGGCGGCTTCTCAGCTTGTGACCTTGACTTTGGTGGTTAACTCCTCCATGCAGCTAATTTCTTATGCAGCTGATGGGGTGACCAAGGTGGCAGGCACAGGGGTGGCCTTACGCAGACACTCTTGAATGCGCCTTTGTCATTTTGCAGAGCCCTTCAAGTCTTCCTTTACTAACGCCCCCTTTGACTGCTCGTCCTTATTCGGGCTGCATGTAAAAGAGACTCTTACCAGGTGTGAACAGGATGGCAAAGCTCTCTCTGCTGTGGGGGTACATTTTTCTGCTCCATCTAGGCCTTATCCTCAGGCCCAGAAGAGCAGAAAGGTGTTGTTCCAGAAATCCCAGGGAGCTTCGCCTGACACATGTGGAGATTTTTCTCCCAGGGGTAGAGTTGGAAATGGAAGATGTCGATCTCGCTGCGGGGGATCCGCAGAATCATGGCGACAGAGATACTTTCTCTGGTAGGCCCTTCCAGTGCTCCTGAAGGGAGGCCCGACTGTCCGACTCTGGAGACAGCCAGGTGGAGAGTATCCTTGTACCCAAAAGCCTGGCAGACAATCACAGAAGATACATGGGTACTATCGATAATATCGGGAGGTTACAATATCCCCTTCTCCCAACTTTCCCTGTCAAAAAGACAACACTCTATCCCAGATGTTCCACCCAATCTTTGTGATCAAGCAAACCTAGAGGTTCAAAGGCTGTTAAGAAAAAGAGTCATCCAGGAAGTCCCCGCAGACCAAATCTGATCCGGAACTTACTCAAGGTTCTTTTTAGTTCCAAAGAAAACAGGGGACTGGAAAACTATATTGGATCTCAGCAGGCTTAAATCAATCAAGAAAACAAAGTTCTGGATGGTAACACTGCAGTCCATTCTTCCCTTTCTGGGACAGGACAATTGGATGTGCTCTATCGATCCCCAGGATGCGTACTACCACATAAGAATGGACAGACGGTCAAGGAGATATCTACGCTTCCGGCTGGGAGCTAGTCACTATCAGTTCAGAGTGCTGACCTTTGGTCTCACCACAGCCCCCAGGGTGTTCACCAAATGCATAGCAGTAGTTACTGCTCACCTAAGGCATCTAGGATTCTGGGTGTTTCCATATCTAGAAGTCTGTCTCCTTACTGCCACAACCGAGCATCAGCTAATCAAGGCAAGGGAATCCACAATTCACTCTTGTTTTCAACTAGGGATCACCATAAATTATGAAAAGTCTGCCTTGTTGCCTTGTCAGTATGTTACCTTTATAGGGGCAGATTTAGACACAAGGGCCATGATAGCAAAGCTGCCTCAAGAAAGAGTATTAACAATCCGTCGCCAGGTTGCAATGCTGTTGACAAAAAAGAGAATTCAGGCAAGATTTATCCTCAAGGTCCTGGATTCTATGGCAGCGGCAATCACTCTGGTCCCTATGGCTCGCTTCCACATGAGAATTCTGCAGTGGCTACTCTTTACACAATGGTCATTCCAGGATTTACCGATGTCACATCAGATTTTGATCACGGAATCCTGCAAAAAGGATCCGGAGTGGTGGCTTCACTCCCCTATGGTAACAATAGGCAGGCTGTTTCTACCCCCCCCCCCAACCTGTAGCCACAGTGACCACAGATGCTTCCCAGATAGGGTGGAGGGAGGCATTATCTGGGACAGACTGTTCAAGGGATTTGGCAGGAACACGAGTACCACTTGCACAACAATGTCCTGGAGATGAGAGCAGTGCTTCTGGTGTTGCAAGCATTTCAGGACTCTCTGCCTACAGGGACTATAGCAATTCAGGCAGACAATATGTCGGTAGTATGGTACATCAACAAACAGGGTGGAACTAGGTCTTACCCCTTGTGTCGAGAGGCAGTACGAGTTTGGCAATGGGCGATGTCTTCCCAATGCTTTCTGGTTGCAGTGCACATCCTGGGGAAATCCAACGTGATAGCAGACAAGCTCAGCCAGGCTATTCTGATGCCTCACGAGTGGTCCCTGAAGCAGGAAGTTGCAAACTTGATTTTTAGCAAATGGGGTCAGCCAAGCTGCAATCTGTTTGCCACCCCACTCAACAACAAATGCAGCAGCTACTTTGCCCCAGTCCCACCACCGGGACAGTCACCCAGGGACTCACTTGTTCACGATTGACCCCCAGGACTGATTTACGCCTTTCCACCCTTTCCCCTGATCCCCAAGGTTCTTCAGAAAGCACAGTCATTGGGTTGCAAGCTAATCCTCATTGCCCCTTACTGGCCTCATCAGATATGGGTCCCATTCCTTTGGCCTCATCTGCATCAGTCAGGGGTTCTCCATCCTTCCATTCAAACTCTCAAGCTGACAGCTTGGTTTCTCCACTTCTGGTCTTATCCAGGCATCCCAATGTTTCTGCAGCAGTTCAACACATTTTCATTTCCTCCCATAAGCCCACTACAAGTAAACTTTATGCTAGTAAATGGAAGAGGTTCTCTTGTTGGGCAGGCAAAGTCAGGTTGATCTTTTTACTGCACCCATTTCAAAGATTTTCGAATTTCTTGCTGAAACTTTTGAACGAGGAGCAGCTGCAGCTACTATCTGGGTTCAGCTAGCTGCCATTTCTAATTTTCATATGGGTGAAATGGGCTCCAATATCATGTCCCCATAGGCTATGTAAGGCATTCCTAAGAGGTGCTGCCCTCTTAAGACCTCCAATAAAAGAACCCCCCCCCCCGGGATCTAAATTTAGTTTTAGACGCGTTGATTCTCCTCCCCTTTGAACCATCTGCTTCTTGTCCACTCAAATTTCTAACTTGGAAGACCCTTTTCTTGGTTGCAATTACCTCAGCTAGAAGGGTTTCAGAATTACAGGCCTTATCTATTCGGCCCCCGTACTTGATTTTCCACAAAGATAGGGTTTCTCTCAGAACCATCCCATCATGGCAACAAGGCAGAGTATAAGCTTCATCAATTGAACGTTCATAGGCAGTTATGTTTTTTTTTACACAGGACCAAGGACTTTAGAAAATCTGACCAATTGTTCATATCCTTTGTGGACAATAAAAAAAGGTGTGCAGTCTCAAAGGTGACTTTATCTAAGTGGCTTTCAGACACTATAAAACATATCTACGATTTGCACAAACAAAAACTTCCAGGGAAAATTAAAGGACACTCAACAAGGGCCTTGGCTACCTCTATTGCTTTTCAAGTCAGACTGCCTTTGGATTTGATCTGTGTGGCAGCTACATGGGCTAATCCTCATACTGTTGTCACTCATTACAAAGTTGATGTGGCCTCCCGGAACAGGACATCCTTTGGCTCCATGGTCCTGAAACATTTTTTTCAGTAAGCCACCCAAGAATCAGGTGCTGGGGACGCGGTCCCAAACAGCAAGAATGAAGGCGAGATATGGACAACATATGTACTCACCATAACATTCCATGTTTGTTGTCCTTGATCTCGCCTTCCTTCATGCATCCCCCCCACCTTCTCCCCTCCTGGAGGATAGAGGGGAATTCCTTGTTTTTATTGGTTATACTGGCTGAGTTTCCTTTTACCATACCTTTTGGTTAGTCCTAGTCTCCCCTTCTTACACTTGCTGATGGTTTACACCTTTATACGTAGGTGTCCTCTGATATGTAAAATAGAGTATATCTTTTTCTAACTGTATGGTCTAGTACTGGGTTATCACAAATGAGATCTGCATAACCACTATTAGCTGCTTCACTTACTTCAAGGAAATTAATGAAGTTAAAGAGGCAGGACTTTCCTTTGATAAAGTCAGATTGATGAGGGTCCAGAGTTAAGAGATTCTCAATGTTTACATTAATGAAGGATGAAATAATGAGCTTCATAGCTTTATAATACGAGTCTAGTGAGACTAATGGGTCTGTAGTTACCAGACTCCGTGGTTGGGCCACCCTTATGGTTGTTTTCCAGACTTCAGGAATGTAACCAGTGGAGAGGCTTATATTAAAGAAGTTAAGTAAGAGTTCGGAAAGGCCATATTTGGCACTGATAATCAGGCAAACCTGGTATGTTTTCAGGGCCCATGGATGAAGTATTGTTAGTTTTTGAAATGGCTGAGAGAACTTGTTCCATAGTAATTAAGGGGGTGGCTGGCATTTTGGAACCTGTGGGATAACAGTGGATGGAGTAAAATTTACACTTAATTTGTTAGCTAGGATATTAGCTATTTCCTTTACGTCAGACAGTGTAGTATTATTGTGGATTAGCTTGGAATACTGTTGGTTGTTAGTTCTTAATTTCCTGACAGAGAGAAAGAAAGATCTGCAGTTATTTTTGGTTTTAATGGCTATTTTAATTGTTACGTGATCCCTACTCGCCAGAACATGCCTTGTGAAGGCAAAGGAGGTTGATGTACCTGGGAACAAATTTGTAATGGTCGTCTTCTTTATTGTATGGAGGTATACCTATATTAATCCTTTGTTATAATTTGCTTATTTTAGGAATTTGTTTAGGTGCAAAGTAGGAGAAGATATGTTAGTATGTTGGCAAGTTTATGAGAAATACCATACAAAAGTAATTTTCTCTTGCTTTCCTTAAACAAGATGGTATCCATTAACATGACTGATGTTTGTCTGTCTATTTTGCTGATACTATAGTGATCAGCAGCATTGTGGCAGACACGACATCTGTCTGAAACCACCACAAGAAAAATGCAAGTCACCAAATCAATTTTATGATATGTAGTTTCCTCAGTGTACGAGACCTTATTTGATAAAATTGAATATAGCAGATCATGGAAGGTATAAAATCTGCAAAATTCCCTTTATTATATTTCATCAGGTTCTTGCAGTTAGGCTAGTGCAAGTCAGTGAAGTAAATTTGCTGACTTGCAGTTTCAGTTGTTATTCATGTAGTTTTGTTGAAAGCTGTAGCTGCTTAGCCAGGTTATTTATTTTTTGTTAAGCTGATGTCACTGTATTATTTTTCAACCAGCTGATTGACGAATCCTTGCCAATTTCAGCAAGATCCTTTACTCCTGTTTTGCTGTAGCATAATTTGGGTCTATATACAAAGGAGTTCAAATGCATCTCAACAGTGTGTTCATTTTAATTTTTTTGTGCTGCATTTGCTGTTAGGTTTGAACAGTTTTTATAATTTAGTATTCCACAGTATTTTTGTGTTTCATGTCCAGTTTCTGCATTTATTAGTAATTCATGAGAGTGTCTGTGTGCATACGGTAAATGCAAAAAATCACATTCTTTAATGAAAAACACCTGAAGAACAGGCTTACGCACATTAGCAGTAGAAGAGTGGGCGGTTGTGTTTAGGGTCTTTCCATTCTGTAATGAAGTGATTGCATTACCTGCTGTAATGACAGTTTTAGCAATCTAGTCATATATGCTGCTGCTGGCCTGCACATCACCATCTACACAAGATTTGATTGTGCTTCATCACCCAGTTTTCATTATTCATTCTTTAATTGACTTATATGTAATATTCCCTGAATTAATTGACTGCTATTAGTATGTGGCCATTTGCACATTGTGTTCCCTGCCTGTGGAATTAATTACAGCTTTATGTGCAACTTTCCAATTCTTGATGTTAGTTGAAGTCAGTGTTAGGGACTCATTTTTAAATAGTGCAGACGCATAATTTAATTTGCATTTTTAATGTCTTGCAGAATTAAACAGTATTTTATTTTGTATAACTTTATATCATTATTTTTATTTTAATTATTTTTTCCTGCTCTTGCTTCTGTGACTTGCAGTAGGAAGATTAATAGCTATCACATTTATTGGGTAATTAGGCCATTTATGAAGACAGATGGATGGTTGAGAACTAGGTATTCACACGAAGGTGCTGTCAAGCTGACCGAAACGCTGCCTTGCTGTGAGGACTCTTGCATATGCATACGGTTGCACATGCAACAAGTTAACTACTTACCTGTCTACAGAGTGGACACATACTTAATATATAGACATTCAGTCATGATGCTGGCATGTCCAGTGGAAGCCATTACTGTTTCCATCACTGAGCATATTACTTAACTATGGATATATACTCATTTATCTAGTACCTGCTCAGTGGGATTCTATGTTAGGGTGATACAGATGGATCATGTAATTTGTGGGAGCAGGCAATTCAGTGCTGGGAGGAAGCGGCAAGATTGAAGGCAAGAGGCACTGGCACAGTATTTGACTACATTTTTAAAAGTATATTTGCGCTGTTATTATTGTTGTTTTCTTTTGGCTTTTCCCGGTTAGGGGTCGCCACAGCGGAAATCCGGTCCACTAATGATTGGCAGTAGATTTTTTACGGGTGCCTAGGTGCCAGCACGACGCCCAACCTTCAACGAAGGCATGCCCATTCTACGCATGTCTTTTGAACGCCACTCGATCACAGGGAGGACATGCAGACTCCACACAGAAGGCGCTCCAGCCGAGAATCGAACGAGAGAACCTCTTGCTGTGAGGCAACAACGCTACTGCTGCACCACCGCGGCTTTTACATTTGAGCTGTTATTATTATTATTAAAATGAATGGCACCATGGTATATTTCCATGTATTATTTTTAATTCTAAAATATTGTAACATGCAGTGCAGTATCTTCTCAACAGTTTGTTTTTATTGGATGTTTAGTGCATCTCTTTTTTTATCAGGCATGCTACAGACACAATTATACATTTTACATGTAGCATACAGAACTACTACAATGGGCAGGAAGTAAATCAGATATGTACTTTATTCAGCTTATGGTCAGTTGCTGTACACCAAATTACTTGTCTCACAGTTGGCTGAGTATAGGTGCTTGAAGTGGCATTTGTTCATATAATGTTAGTCACACATTGCATCAGTATCTTGATGTTTAGAGTGTAGAGTATTTTACCTTCTCCAAGTTTGTTGCCTCCCAGAGAAAGGGGGAGATGGCTTTTTCATTGCCTGCACTGATCACTTTCTCTGAAGTGCAACAGCCTTATAGTGAAAATAATAAAAGGCGGGATTAGAGAATGAAGCATTCCATGTGAAGACTGTATGATGGCTTCCAACCCCCCCCCCAAAAAAAAAAAACTACATCTGTAGTGTTCATTGTTTCAATTATTTCCAACCATACAAGCTGAAGCAAATGTGATGCAAGCATTTATGTACTCAAGCTGTCAGTTATGAGCAGCAGTTGCTGAGCTACTGTAATATGAGCTTGGTAGTTTCACAGAAACACAATGAGGCTAGATCGACTTTATTTACAGGTCTGTTTTTCAGCTATCAACAGTGGCCTCTGAACGTGGTTATGTTTTTCAAGCTAAGATTCCTGAAGGAAGGTGCTGTGCTATGTTAGAAATCTTGCTAGTGTTCCTTGTGAAATATGGCATCTTGGCCTATACATTTGGCTTGGCAATTCATTCTTTTTTTTTTTTATGCAAACTTTAACAAATAACTGCTACATAAATTGAAAAAGCAGCAACAGTATAACTTAAAGGGTTCACTTTATAATCCTGAAATATTGAATTTCAGAATCTCGAGATCATAAAGCTGAAACCTTAAAATCTCGAAACCCCAGAAGTGCAAATTTCAAAATCGCGACTCCTACACTAACCATACACCACACACATGCACATACATACACATTCCCCCCAAACACAAACATACAACCCTCCACTACATACAAGCAGGGGGGCAAGCCCCCCTGCACCCCCCCCACTTAAATATATTAACTCCAAGGTCACACTACACAGACAAACACACGAAAACAACACCATACAAGCTGCATTCCCCTCGCACACACACATCACAGTAGCAAAACAGACTGACACACACTAAAGCCCCTAACCAACACCCTTAAACATAAATACTTACCTGAACTTCCAGCTATCCAGTCACACAGCACAACAGTAGAAGCGCTGCTTCAACATCTCCGAACCTCGGGATTTTGAAATTCACGCTTCTGGGGTTTCAGAGTTTTGAGCTTTTGGCTTTATAATCTCGGGATTCTAAAATTCGATATTTCAGAATTTCACGATTATAAAGTGTTCCCAACTTAAAAACCATAAGTTCGTATGTTCATAGGTAGATACTAGCCGAAAAGCATCGTATGAGTTATAACCTGGTAGTGCTGGGGTGCTCTCAGGAGCCTTGAACCAGGTTTCTGTTACTGCACAGACATCGATTTTCTCCATACTGAGGAGAGCCTCGAGTGCGTGCATCTTGAGGTTTAGACTTCTGGCATTGAGTAACATTACCTTTATTTTTTTTATCCTTGGGTTGTCTATGGAGGTGGGTTTGTCCTTTGAGCCTTGCCTAAAAAAGGCACTATGGGGGTGGCAAGAGCCTTGGCCAGTATACGAAAGCCTAAGGGTGTGACAGGTGCAAGCCGTCCCTAGCGAAGCAACGTGGCTTGTCGAGCATGTCATCCCTGGCTGACAGACACTGGATCCCCTTTGAATGACACCAATACTTTAGCCAATTGTTGAAACTGATCATTTTGTCTTTATACTGTGGTATCATTCTTGGTGAGGGCAAGATGCTACTCAAGGCCAGGGTCATACCAGCCTGGGCTTCATGGTCAGAGAGCTCCTCTATCTCTCTTTTCATGTAGTCCAGGGAGGTACGTCTCAGGTCATTCACACCAGCATGGACAATGACGGAGTCATACTTGTACTTGCTTTGGAGTGACCTGAGTGCTTGCGTTATGTGGCGGATCCTGGCACCCGACAGGCAGCTTACAGTGACCTTCTTGTTCAGTCTGGTGAGCGGGACATCAGTGTGCCGGACAATAGAGTCCCCTATAACAAGTGTATTTGGTGTGTTGTTTGGCCTTAAGGGCTGTGACTGTGAGGCACACTGATTTTGTGAGAAATGTGATTCGTGGGTATTGTTGAGAGGTGGCTGTTGCTTGGATATCTGCTTAGGAGGTCTTTGCTCTTTAGGCAGATTTTTATTTAGAGCCACCGAGTATGTTTTTGTGTGTTTATGTGTTGGGTATTCAGATGCAATAGGTCTGTGTGAGACTGGATTTGTGGTGTGGGTGGTTACCTTTTCCTCCTGACTGACTGTGCCAGTCTTGGGTTGAGAGAGCTCTGCCTCCAGTTTGGCTGTGTAACTGCATCTCTCACAAGTATTAGAGTTTGTTGGAAGGAAGAGAGGGTTGTCTGTGTACATAAGGCAATTGTAACATTGCCTCAAAATTCCCAGATTCACCAGCTGGACTGGAGAGTAACCTTGAAACTGACCCTTGGACATACCAGCTTAGTATAGGGAACTGTTTTTTTACTGATCAGATTAGGGAAGGGAACTGATTTTTCACTTGATCAGGAAGGACCAATCTGGAGTCTAATACTTATGAGAAGTCAAGGAGGGTGTAGTGCTTTAGTTAGTTAGTGTTTCCTTATAAGAGCTGAGCAAGTGCAGGGCTTTAGAAAGAGAATAGAGTGATTACTTTGAGAGTTTGAACAGTTCTAAGGAAAAAGTGAAGAGCAGACTTTGTGGAGCCTGGAATAGTTTAAACCTGTTTAGGCGACGCTGCTCAGTGCGCAAAACCGCTCAAAAAGAGAGTTGTAGGGTTTTAAGAGAGAGAGATCAAGGAGTTTAGAATTGACCCAAAATGGCCAATAAAACTACAGCTTCTAGATAGTAACCACTCCTCCAGGGACAGGCAGGCTGTTCAGTGTTAACCACTCCCACTGGTAAACACAGAGACTTCCCTTTAGCCCAAGCAAGCACTGGCCTTCTAGAAACTTCCAAACAGTTCAGAACAGCAAATCTGTAACTGAACTTTCAGAAAGTGGGAAAAAAGCAAGATTTGTTTGTTTTTTGTTTTCTTTTTGTTGTAGTTTAAAGGTAGCAGAGATACACAAGCAGCAAAATAATCACAACAGTGCAATAAATGACCCCACACTTGAGTGCTAGGCCAAAATCAGGTAAAATGCAGTTTTTAGAGAAAAAAAAACGATTTTAAATTAAGTGCAACACAGGAAATGCAGTAATCAGCCTCTAGATGTGTTCCAAGTACTGTTACTGTTACAGATATAAACTTTAGCAAGCCGGAAAATGCCAAAAAGTAGGCGGCAAAGCAGTAATACTTAACAAAAAATCAGAAGAAAATACTTAAAATCACAAAAGTGGCTCCTTTTCTTCTCTCAGCGTTTTCTCCCTTTGATAGGTGCTTCAGCAACAACTAGCAAGCCTGAAAGCCAAAGTATATGTTTGGTCACCGCTTTCAACTGAAGCAAAAGAAGCTGCTGTTTTTAACCCATAACCCACAAACCCATTAACAACACATTTGCTGCATGTCCATCAGGGAGCTTTTTAAATAAATACCACCAGTCCCTTTCATTTTCTTGCTCGCCTTGAAACATCTGCCTATCCATTCTCTGCGGCATTCTTTGATTCCAACCATTGAAGTTGGTGGGAGCATACCTGTTACTCCAGGTGTTCAGTTCTGCTTCATATAAAATATAGGGAGCTTTTCATTTTGCTGTACATATTGCCATGCTCAGTTACAGCAACCAAAGCTTGAAACTGCCTCTATATTGGAGCATATGAGGTCTCGTTGGAGCCATTTGTTGTAAAAGGTAAGACAATTTTTCTTACAGAACTTTCACTGGTTTGCATTCTCAAATCTTGTGCAACAAGGGGCCCCATTAGTTCTATATCCCTCACAATTATTTTCTTATAATAACCTTTTTCTGTAAACTTCAATTTGAGATCCAGTGTTCCTTTTGACACTCATCATGAAGTATATTCTTGTAATAACCCTTGCTGTGAAATTCACTTGTGGGGATCCAGTGTTGTTTGAAAAGGAACATTTGCTTCTCATAATAATACAGGCACTGTCTAACCCTAACCCGCTGTCTGTTAAAGGGATACCCATATCCTTGAGTAGTGAATGAGACTGTGGTGTTGACCATTTCAGAAAATTCTGTATTGTTCTTTCTAGCTTGTGGCTATATAAGAAATCTATATAACGTTCTGCCTTTTGGTCAAGTTTCCCCTTGATCTTCTGCCACAGTGGGGAAAAAAGGGTGTGATCATAAAGGATCAGTATGCTGATATTAGGACTGCATGCCTAATACTCAAGTAGTTGTAATTCAGATTTTTATACATACCCCATCTCCCAATTAGAGACTGAAAAGTAGTGAACAACTGCAAGCTACTCACCTCCTGTACAAAATCTGCTGACCAGTATTTCTCCTTTTTTCTCCCTAATGGATTCTCTAATTACTTACTCCCTCTCCACCAGTGCAAGCACCAAACACAAAGGAGCAGCTAACCCCCCAAACTTCAGTTTGTTTGTCTTTTTGGCTTTGGGCCGCCACAGCAGAACTCCAGTCCGCTAATGATTGGCAGTAGATTTTTATGGTGCTGAGTTGCCAGCCCGACGCCCAACCTTCAACGAAGGCACGCCCATTTACGCATGTCTTTCGAATGCCATTCGACCATGGGGAGGACATGCAAACTCCACAAAGAAGGCACTCCAGCCGAGAATCGAACAGGAGAACCTCTTGCTGTGAGGCAACAATGCTACCGCTGTACCACCGCGGCAAATTTTCAAAGATTCTTTAAGGCTTTATAAGTAGCATACAGGAAATCTCATGAATTTAGATGCTCAGGGAATCCTTGCGTGTATCAGCTAATTGTGCAAGATGCATCTCTTTGGCGAATATTTGGCTCTAATGTTGCCCAGATGGGTGGGTCCATTGAATTTACTTCAAATAGTTGGTATAAGGTGTAGGCCGTGGCATATATCTGCCAGTGAGTGATTTCCTACTCCAACTGAGCTGTTGAACTATGTACTCCTATTTAAAAATGTTTACTAAAAAAGAAATGCTGACTAGTTTTCATCACTAAAACATTTCTGAAGACACAGAAGAGCAGGGGAGCCAAAGTATTTTTAGTGCTCAATACAAAACTGTTGCACTGACACGTTGTCCAGTAACAAACAGAAACTCCAGCCAGACTGCTAAAAGGGTAAGCTGTACAGTGATGTTGCCACTTTGTTCCTTACGTGATGGCAAGCGCAGAATTCATCAAAACGATTTGCAGAATTCAAACCAAGGTTGTCTGCTCCTTAAGGCACACTTATTTAACACCATAAAACCACACGGTATTAAAAAAATTAAGAGCTTTCATCAATAACTATTGGGACTTCATCAGAGTGTGATAAAAAGTAACACACATTCCTTTAAAAAAAAAAAAACATTTAAGCAATCAAATTCACTCTGTTGTACCAAAACAAACCCTATTGATGAAAACACCAGGAAAAATATAGAGCTATGAACTTGCATACTTTTGTAAAGCTGTTCTCTGTTTTTATCAGTCATTAAACTAAATATCACTATCTTAAATAATAAATTACAGCTTTAAAGTAGCAAAACAATAATTATGATTAATAAATAAATAGTAAATAATATCACTATCATAAACCTACCTCAGTAAAGTCGCAGAACAGCAAAAACATGTCACTAAGCAAAGTGGAAGAGCATGAGGTAGGTAATAACATTTATGCAATAAGAATAAAAGCAAATTGTCAAGTGTTGCCTAAGTAAATCAATGAATAAATATGTAAAAATAAAACAATCTGTAGTGAAGTTCAAAACAACCTATAAAGAAACTTATACAAAATGTAAAAGTACTTTTAGAGAATTAGCTTAATACAAAAGATTAGCCCTGTCCTTTAAAACATTGGCTATGGATACTGAGTCATTAAATCTGGGGAGTTGGCAAGCATTTCACCCCAATTGCCATATCAGTTCTTTTATCACTAGTCTATTATCATCACCCCTCCCGACAGATCTAAAAATTAGATCAGTTATATATAAAAAAATTAATTTTTTAAAATTCGGGCATTCAGTAGTATGCCTATGTAGAGCATTTGTGTAATTGCTTTTCTTGGTGTCATAAAGATGTTCCCTCATCCAATCCTTTAATTTACAGATCATTTTGCTGACATAGAATGCTGGACAGTTTTCACAAGTAGCTAAATAAACTACTTGGTTACAGTTGCAATCACACTTGCCCGGGCAGAGTAAGGTATGGAAGTAATTCTCTACAACTAATTATGGACCCTCAGGTATGTACCTACAAAATTTGCATCACCCACATTTAGCCATAGAGTCGACTCAACTGGAATTAACCCTACCAGATCGTCTTTCAAGTAATTCCTTCATATTCAGGCCCCTGCCATGAATAACCATGGGTTGTCCCCCCATTATTTCCTTCATCACTTTTGGGAAAACATCATACCATAATTGTTTAAACTCCCATATATAATTACTTATTTCCTGTTTGAATGGTATTACAAATGGTACCCTGTTAGCTGGTGTTAGAATATTGTCAGTCAAGGTGGTAGTTATATCTGTTCTAGAAACAAGATCTTGTACTTTCAGTGGGGGGGGGGGTGAACTTGGTTGCCCTACTTTTCATCACTTCCTCCCTCACCATGGTTAAAAATTTGATATGATAGCCCCTATCTTTGAACATGTTCAGCAAATGACAAATCTCTCTCAAAAAGGGCTCATCTTCACTGATTATTCTTGACTGGCGTACCATTTATCCTTTGACAATGCCCCTCATTTGATGGAAAGGATGTCAACTGCTAAAGTGCAGGTACAATTCTGAAAATGTCTTTTTCCTGTAAACACACACACACACACACACATATATATATATATATATATATATATATATATATATATATATATATATATATATATGGGTCTACTTCATAAGAATGACAGACCATTTGATCGACAGCTCATTTGGTCGACAACCAGTATTCAAGGCACTTAACAGGGATTTGCCCCCCTCCCGAATGTGCGACCCTGGAGTTGATATATATAGTTGGGGGGTGTAGTTTTTGTTGTATTTTCATGTTTTAAACCAATGTGGGGGGCTGTGCCCCCCACACCCCCCTAACTATATATATCAACTCCAGGATCGCACAACATTGGGGAGTGGGGCAAATACCAGGTTTTTGCCTTGAATACTGGTTGTCGACCAAATGAGCTGTCGACCAAATGAATGTCGATCAAATGGTCTGTCGATCTTATGAAGTAGACCCATATATATACATATATATATATATATATATATATTATACACGTGCATCTTTTTAGCTTCTTTGTTTTTTTCTAAGTGTCACATCCAAATAGCTAATCTCATCGTAGTCATAGTGGAAAGTGAATCTTAAAAAATAGTGTTTTTTTCTAAATATTACACAAATGATCTTAATTCATCAATAGTACCTTTCCAAATAATCAAAATGCCATCCAGGAATCTATAGTATGTGTGTATCATAGGATGAAACTCAGAATCAAACACAGATTGCATTTCCCAATCGGCCAAAACACCACTGGCATAAATGGGAGTGCACGCTGCCCCTATTGTCATTCCTGAAGTTTGATGAAAATATTCCCCCTCAAAATATAAAAAATTATTGGTGAGAACTATTTCAAATTAAGTTTCTGTAATAAAAATAGAGTCTGCTGACAAGCTTATTTGCTGGAACAGAAAGTCCATAAACATGCAAATCCCTTCAGAGTGGGGGATCACTGTAAATAAATTAACGACATCAGTGGTGACAAACAGCAGGAAGTCCAAGTATTCGACTAACCCCATATTCTTTAAAAAGTACCAAGAGTCTTTAGTATGTAACAGAGGTGCTCAAATGTGTTTCCCTAAAGGCTCTAGAATGTAGAATGCTTCTCGTCCCCAATAGGTCTGAATGGGGGATCTCTTTGGTTCTTATGTACTTTGGGTATCCTGAATAGGGTAGGAATTACCAGTTTAGATACCATTAAATAGTCGAAGGTATCTTTATCAATTGCCCCTTGGAATAATGTCTCTTATTACCAAATCTTATGATAAGTATGTCATTTTTGGATGTCCTTCTGTAAGTTGTTTCATCCAAAAGCAGATTAAACATCTTTATGGAATAGTTGAAGCTGTTCAGAATGACCCCCCCCCCCCACACACACACACACCTTTGTCTGGTTTTATTAGTGTACAAATCTGGTATTGTCTTTTTCATTCTTCCTTAAGTAATGGTCTAGGATCCGATCCTCTGATCCAAGTCAGCCACTTTTAGACTTTGGATCCGAATCTCAAGCTCCTCCCTCTACCCATAATGTGCTGTTCCATCCCCAACTCCTCAGATCAAGTTTGCCGCCATAGGAGCAAGATTACGAATCCAATCTCGAATGTGAGTGTGTGCTTTTTTTTTTTTTTTTTTTACTATTTTTCAAAATTTACATATCTTAGAAATTTATTTTAGAGTTAGCATTCTCTCCTCCTCCTTGCTTTTACTGTTTCTAGTACTCTACTGACGTTAGATGTTTCTTCATTTTCTACCTTTTCTCCTTCTTGGCTTCTGGCTCCCTTCCTGTATCTATTTGTTTGTTTGTCTCTTTTGGCTTTTCCCGATTAAGGGGTCGCCACAGCGGAACTCCGGTCCACTAATGATTGGTAGTGGATTTTTACTTACCGGGTTACCAGCCCTGACGCACAACCTTCAACGAAGGCACACCCCATTCATGTATGTCACCACACAGAAGACACTCTAGCTGAGAATTGAACGGGACAACGTCTTGCTATGAGGCAACAATGCTACCGCACCACCACCACCGCAGTCCCCCTTCCTGTATCTATAAATAAAAAAATTCTGTGTGTTTGGAGGTAGATAGATAATTTAGTGCTGACTTCATACACTGTGCTGGTTTTTGTACAGTTTTATGTAGTTCTTGAGCTACTACTACAAGGTTAACCTTTTGCTTTTAGCTGGTTAAGTGTTTTGTTTTTTAGTCTACTGTATTTGTGTTCGTTTCTATATTTTAAGTTTGTGGACATGTCTGAGAAGCCCGGTTTTAAGAAATGCACTTCTTGTGGGCATGAGATCTCTAATTCTGATGCCCACAAGAAGTGCGTTTATTGCCTGGGGATAGAACATCTCAAAGCATCCTGCAAGGTATGCACCTCATTTAACTCCAAGGCCCTTACTGACTGGAGCAATAAACTAATAATTAAAGGCTTACATCCTGCCTCTTCGTCTTCTTCTGGAGCTCAAATCCCCCTCTAAATCTCAGCAAATCTCCATAGACTCCAAGAAATGAGCCGTCCAAAAGACTCCAAGGGACTCGTCTGAACCTGCTGAAAAACATAGAAAAACTACAGATCCGAAGACTGCAGTACCTTCCTTGGCTGCACTGGTCCCTTTGGATCCGACAGGCATGATTACCATTACCAGCTCTCCCATACTATACAGTCCCAACACAGATTTCAGACCCTTGGATCTAATAGCTAGGAGCCAGTGACTGGAGCTTGCTTTGAAATCTGTCTCTCTGGCTCTGCCTACTCAGTTATTTCAAACCCCCTAAGAAGCAGTCCAGGCTAGCATCTGTAGCCTCATCCAGATCTTCTAAAAGCTTGACGGAGTCAGATATGGACAGAATGATGCAGAAATTCGTTGGGGCTCAGATCCAGATGAGGTCCTGCTAGCTCTGTCCACTTTTGGCTTAGTGAGCATACCTGCCCAATCAGTACTGTCTCCTTCTCCGATAACATCCCGTGGTTTCAGAGTCCCAGGATCCAAGATCTCTGAGAGGTTCAGCATCTGATCCAAGGAAGCACCCTTCCTTGACTCCAACTTTATCCTTGACCAATCCTGTTCTGATATCTTTGGACCAGGATGGATGTTAGATCCGAGAGGTTGGCACCGGGTCTGAGAGGTTTGGGTCTGCTCCAACTTAGTTAGATCCTTCCCTTCCCTTTTTTGCCTTGGCCCTGCACAGCTCCAGTTCGATCTTTTCCTGAGGGCTCAGATCCGAGATTGGTCCCAACCTTCCTTTGGCTGCTTTAGCAGCGGGGGGGGGGGGGATTTCCCCAGCTCCATCAGCTTTCCAGGTAGAAAGGGCATTTTTTCTGCATAGAGAACCTTCTGTCTAGTCTTGGATCTTGTTCCTCATCAGGTCTGAGCTGTGAGCCCATCATGCCTGCTCCTCAGGGTCAGCCACTTCAGGGAAGCCTCCACACTTGTTCCCCAAAGGGATTCCCCCTTTCTTCAACACCTCTCCCGAGCACTCCACAGAAGAGATTCCTCAGAAGAGGATGTGTAAGAGGAGGCACATAGACTCCCCTTTAGAGTCTCTCACAGATGACTCTGATGTTGATGTGGGAGAAGGATCCCCCCCTCTTTGCCACCTGATGATGTCTCCTTCAGGGACATCCTGGAAATCCTCAAACAGAATAGTGGCTGGTCTTCCCAAACTCCTCATCCTGAAAAATCTGTTAGTGGAGGCTTTCGAGACTTGCCCATCCCCCTGTGGATGAACTTATTGACCTGGTTTCCTACCAGGTTTGGCAGGAACCAGACCCTTTCGAGCCCATTCCCAAGCGCCCAGATAGGTTTTTGGTTTCCCCTACAGACAGACCTCACTGGAGCAAGGTAATGCCAGTTTATGCCATAGTTATGGAGGCCACTAAGAAGAACTTAGCAGAACAAAGCTCTACTCTTCATCCACCAAATAGGGAGTCCAGAGTGATGGACAGATTTTGAAAGTGCATTTATGCCTCAGCCACATTCGCGCTGAGGTTGTTAAATTACCTGGCACATTTGAGTTGTTTACAGAGAGATTTGATCAGAGATTCTGAAGAAGGTTTGTCTACAGCTGGTCACTCTTTCGTCCATTGCCAATTTGTCATTGAAGCTGATATCCCATATGGTGTAGGGCAGCTCATGAGCAGCCGGTTCAGGCATAACCATTAGGAGACATGCCTGGATGAGGCTATGTGATTTCATCAAACCTTTTAAGGCGTCTTTTGTTAATGCCCCCCTTTTGATGGCTCTTCCTTGTTTGGGCCATCAGTGAAGGATACACTTACCAGCAGCAAGCAGGAAGGAAAGACCCTGTCTACCATGGGAGTCAAGTTCTCTACCCCTGAACATACCTTTTCTAGAACTCAGCAAGGTGGTAAGAATATGTGGTTCCAGCAATCTCAGGTTCCTTTCCAGGACTCACATGGGATACTTCCTGCAGAAGCAGCAGAGGAGATTTCAATGGCAGACATTGCCCCAGAGGCAAAGGAGGTCTGCAAAATCAGGGCTTCAGAGACTCCTCCTCTGATAGGCCCAGTCAGCGCTCTTAAAATGCTTTTTTTTCCCGGCACCTACGCAAGTATCACAAAAAATGCATGGGTGCTAAGTATAATATCCAGAGGTTACTACCTACCCTTTTCCGTTCCACCTCCTGTCCCAAGGAAGAAACTCTCCAATGTTTCATCTAGTCAGAGGGAGTATGCAGCTCAAGAGATCCAGAAGCTGCTACAAAAGAATCATCCGAGGTCTCCCCCAAACAAATAGGATTCAGAACTTACTCCCACTTCTTTTTAGTGCCAAATAAAACAGGGGACCTGAGACCAATTCTGGATCTAAGCAGTCTGAATCAGTATGTAAAGAAGTTAAAGTTCCGAATGGTTATGGTTCAGTCTGCTTCTTCTGCATAAGGACAATTGGATGTGCTCTATAGATCTCCAGGATGCGTACTATCATATCAAAATAAACATGCACCCCAAGAGACACCTGCGCTTTCAGCTGGGAGCCAATCACTACCAGTTCAGAGCACTGCCCTTTGGACTCACCACAACCCTCAAGGTGTTCACCAAATGCATGGCAGTTGTGGCTGCTCATTTGAGATTTAAAGGATTCCAGGTATTTCCCTATCTAGATGATTGGCTCCTCACCACCCCAACCAGGCATCAACTTCTACAAGACAGGGATTACTTGCTTCAGATCTCCAACTCCTTAGGCATTACAATAAACCTTGCCAAATCAAAGCTGATGCCTGCACAGACTCTGGAATTTATAGGAACTCAGTTGGATACTACGACTCAAGTGGCATCATTACCTCTTCATTGCATCACATCATTGAGAAATCAGGTGCAGGGCTTACTGTTTCGTTTGTCCCTTCCAGCAAATTAGTGTTACAAGCTCTTGGTCACTGTCAGCTTCCATTCTTTTAGTCCCTCTAGCAAGGTTCTTTAGGTGAATCCTTCAACAGACACTGGCGGCTAAGTGGTCCATTCTTTACCAGCCTCTGTTGTGTCACATAAAACTTACTCCAATTTGAAATGTCATGTCCACAGGTGGATCCAGCAAACAAATGCAATATGAAGTTTCTTTCTTGGAAAAATTTTTTAGTAGCTATCACTTTAGCAAAAAAGAATTTCTGACCTCCAGGCCTTATTGTCCAGGCCTCCATACATCATCTTCCATAAGGATGGGGTATCTCTTTGAACCAACCCTTCTTTTCTGCCAAAAGTGGATACTGAATCTAACATTAAGCAGTCCATTTAGTTACCAGTTTTCTTTCCAAATGGTTCTAATAAAGGTGAACATATGCTGCACCTGCTTGATGTTGACAGGCAATTACATTGTTATCTTCACAGAACAAATGGAAATATGATCAGCTGTTTGTATCCTTTTCCCCTAGCCTGTTGGGACAGATAGTATCCAAAATTACTCTTACTGATTGTATCTCAATGATTTATTCTCATAAAGGATTGGAATTGCCTTGTCCTCCTAGAGCGCATTCCACAAGGTCTATGGCTACTTCATCTGCCTTTTCTTCAAGAACCTTCATTGATGACATCTATGCTGCAGCCACTTGGTCAAAGACTTCTACTATTATTACACATTACAAGTTAGACATTGTCTCCAGAAGCAGAGCTTCCTTTGGTTTGACAGTGTTCCAGCATATCCTTCCTTGAGGTCTTCCCGAGAGTTACCAAGCTGGGGACTGTAACTCATTTATGAGAAAGAATGAAAAGGACAGCATCAGATTTAGAAGTTATGTACTTATCATAACTTGGTGTCTGTGCCATCCATGTTCATTCTTCCTCACCTTTCCGCCCAACCATCTCCCGGCCCTGTTTCTCCTACAAAGATCTTTGGATGATATGGGAACCAGTATGTTCCTGGTTTGAGCCTCAGTCTTTCTTTGTGTATGTTCTGTCTCTATAACAGAGTTGGGGTAAGGCAGCAAACTCAATCTGAGGATTTGGGGATGGACTAGGGCATTATGAGTAGAGGGAGGAGCTTAAGATTCAGATCCAAAGCCTTGTAATCAGATCCAAGGATTGGATCCTAGACCCATTCATGAGGAAGAATGAAAATGGACAACCCAGATGCCAATTTCTGGTAAGTACGTAACTTCTAATTGTTATCTGTCCTGATGAAATCCAAAGACGGTCTTTCATCCTTGGACAAAATATCCACAAATCTCCCTCTGGATTTAATCAGTTGTCTAAATTTGTTTTCACAAATCCTTTCAAAGGCAGCAACAAGGGGGTTGGTGGGGGTAAAAAGTACTCTTTCTTCTTACATAAGTTGCTTGAGGAATGCCATCAGCATTAGAGGAAAATAACCTTAAGTTCAACTGTCTAGTATATAATTTCCGTTGTAGTAAGACTAGCTATGTCTGTCCTAAAATTAGGGACAAATTGAAAGCCCCTTTGAAAGGACCTTAACATCATCCTCAGTCAACTCAAGTTCAGATAAATTAAATATTTTTTTAATTCATTGTTCATAATAGTGCTTTTGTGCCCAATGAACTGTCTACAAGGTGGAAAGCAGAACCGGAAAGTTCAGTAGGTAAATTGTTTTGGGCTTCCACCAACTCCGCAAGTTGTGATTGGGGGTATAATTTTTCCCCAAATTCAAGGATAGATCCTTCTTCCTGGCAATCCTGTCAGATCTTCTCAGTGGTAGTTCTAAAACATCATCTTCCACTGCATAATCCTCAGTTTGACTAGAACTAGACATGGGATTAACAGGATTGTCTATGGTATTCAGTCCTTCACCCCTCTCAAATGAATTAGTTAAATGGGGGGTTGGCTTTATTATTGCCATAATCATTTTTGTCCCTGTGCAATGTTTTACTTTTCTGGTCATGAACCTTCTTAATGTTATTGTCCACTTTAGAAAAAATGTTGGTATATTCACTTTTAATTGTATGAAAACCAAAGTCAGTACAAATCGTATTATTTAATTCTTGAGGTTCTGCATTTTAAGTATTAATTTTTCTGTCATCGTCCTTCATTAAGAGCTCTATTAATTTCAAACTGGTAGTATCAAAAAATTCTATTAATTCTTTGTGTAGATTGGAATTCTCTTCTAAACAGGCAGGAAACCTCAATAGCCTGAATTCCTTCGGGACTCTCCTAACAAGTAAACATTCTGAAAAGTAAGAGTTATCCAGCTGGAGGTTTCTTAATTTATTAAATTTATGTTCAAATAAAAAAATGCGTGTCTTTAAACATTTATTTGTGAATTTTGGAATAAAAAAACAGCTATTAAAATTAGTTATTTTCTCCAGCTATCCATGTAGTTGCAGCACCTGGTTACCCATTTCAGCCTTCAAGGTACAGGGAAACATCTGCAAGAGTCTATGGAAATCTGAGGGAATCCACAGGTACAAAATTCCTTTGTAGAATAGAAAATGTCCCTTGAGGACCAGGCAGAAACCTTGTTATTTGTTGTAATAAAATTGTAAGATCTCCTAGCAGGAACCTTATTTGCTGTAATAAAATCATAAGATCTCCTGGTAGCTGGTAACCATTTGAGCTGATGGCTGTACCCTCGCCATCGGCCATATAGCTGGAAATTGCTTCAATAAAGAAGCACACTGTTGAAAAGTAACCAAAAGAAACTCCAGCCAGAACACTAAAAGGGTAAGTTGTACAGCGATGTTACCACATTGTTCCATATATGATGGCAAGCACAGAATTCATCAAAATGATTTGCAGAATTCAAACCAAGGCGACCAGATTGATTGCTGACAAAGGATTTTTATATAGTTATTATTGCTTGGTGACATTTTTTACTGTTCTGCAACTTTTATTGATGTAGTTTTTTATGATAGTAATATTATTTACTATTTATTTATTTATTACTCATAATTATTAATGCTTTGCTACTTTAAAGCTGTGATTTATTATTTAAGATGGTGACATGTAGTTTAATGTCTGATAAAAACAGAGAACGGCTTTACAAAAGTGTGCAGGTTTGTAGCCGTACAATTTTCTTGGTGTTTTCACCAGTAAGGTTCATTTTGGTACAGTACACTGAATTTGATTGGTTAATGTTTTTTTTTTTTTTACGGAATGTGTTTTTCTTTGTAAAACACTCTGATGAAGTCCCAACAGTTATGGATGAAAGCTCTTAGTTTTGTTTTAATATCTTGTGGTTTTATGGTGTTAAATAAGTGTGTGTTAAGGAGCAGGTCACCTTAGTTTGAATTCTGCAAATCGTTTTGATGAATTATGCGCTTACTACGTAAGGAGCAAAATGGGAACATCACTGTACAGCTTACCCTTTTAGCATTCTGGCTGGAGCTTCTGTTGTTTGCTGGTCAACGTGTCAGTGCAATAGTTTAATCTTTTTTTTTTTTTTAAAGGGATGTGTGTTACTTTGTATCAAACTCTGATGAAGTCCCGATAGTTACAGACAAAAGTGCTTATTTATTTATTTTTATATATCTTGTGGTTTTATGGTGTTAAATAAAAGTGTGTTAAGCAGCCGGTCAGCTTGATTTGAATTCTGCAAATCATTTTGATGAATTCTGCACTTGCCATCAAGTAAGGAACAAAGTGGTAACATTGCTGTAAAGCTTACTCTTTTAGAACTCTGGCTGGAGTTTCTGTTGGTTGCTGCCCAACACCACCCATCAGATGCACATGTAACCTCTTCCAGGTATGGACCTAGAAAAACTCTTTATCCTAAGTGGTCTTCAGCTTCCACTTCACTCTGGTCTTGTAACTGACATTCAGAATACCTAGGTACATAGGAGCTGTCTTACTCATAGTATACTAAAAGAAGATCATCTAGTTCAAAAATCCTAAACCACATCATTGAAAGGGAACAATTTCTCATCCCAGTAAGTCCATCAAGGAATGACAAAATCAACATTATTTTGGGAATGTCCCTTTGTGTGGCTTGTATAAGAATTAAACAGTCATCCACAAGTATTGAAGCATTAGTTTCTGTGCCATCAGTATTCTAGCCTTTTACACCCTTGAGAGTTCAGGGCTCTGTTTAGGAGCTCATTCACCAATAGGAAAAGTGCTGGGGACATCAGGGACTCCCTGCTGCATCCCTTTCTGTATCTGGTAGTCCTCAGAAAGCATCCCATTAGTGGGAATTTTGGAGAACATGTTTCCAGACAAATTCTGTACTCATCTATATATAATCTCATATAAGGGAGCCAAATACTTTTGCAAAGTCCATCATTGGCTCAGGTACTCTGTGTAGCCCCCTTACATAAGGACTTATTGTTCTTATATGAGCCACACTAGAATGGCCTTAAACAAACCCTGCTTGTAATTTGTAAATTATCATAGGCAACCCCCTTTCAATCTTTCTGCAAGTATTTGCACATAAATTTTGAGATATACATTAGTCAGAGATATTGGCCTATAATTTGATGGAACCATGGGGACGTTGTTATGCTTTAGAAGAACTGTAATGATTGATTGCCTAGATGAGGAGTTTGCACCTTTCCCCTTCTTGTAAGGCCCTGAATAGGAAAACCAGTGACTTTGTCAGCTGGGAGTCTAGAAGACCATAAACTTCACTGTTTAGGCTGTCAGGGCCTGCACAACTTTCCTTTTGAAGATTTTTTAAATAAATTGATGGACTTTATCTTCAATGATAGGACTACACACAGTGTCTTCCCTCTTCTTGGGGTAAGTTTTGATGGTTGGTTGTACTTTTGTATGAATTCTATAATGCTCTCTCTCCATCCACCATTTCCCACTGATCTATCTTTATACAGATAAAGTCCCTAAGTGCTCCACTTATCCAGAAGTTGTCTGTAATTGGCACTTTATGCTGAAGGAAGTGCCATATGCCTCCTGTCCTTGATTCTGTACACTAATAGTTTCCTTGCTTTAATCCCTGATGCCCAAGTCCTTAGAGCCACACTCTGCATAAACATTTTAGTACTTGCATTCACTTGGAAGCTGAGCATTCTATGCTTAAGCTTGTTCTGATATGAAATACTTACCTTCCTGGACCTAATTTTCTTACTTTGATTAAAACATCTTACTTCCTGCTCCCTAAAAGCCTATATTTCAAAGTCCATGTCCTTATACATCTGGGACTTTGCCTTGCTACATGAACTCTGCACCTCTGACTTTGAATTCCTAGCATATCGGTATTGAGAAGCTTTCTATGAGATTATTTCTTAAATATGCCCTGATTTTATCCATGTTATAATCCACTAAATCCAGTCTGATAAGAATCAGTGGGCCAATCTCCAATGGCACCTTGTTGACCCCTCCTGGATTGCTTCAAAATTAATCAGTGCTACATGGTATGCCTGCAGTGCAGGTTCTGTAACTGATTTGTTGACACATCTAACTGTTGACTTAGACACCAGCCAATAATTTAACCTGCTTGCTGAGGAGCAATAGGTGGTAATAAATGCATTCTCCTTCAAGGGGTGTTGCAGAAGTTAAATGGCAGTTAATGCCATCTTCTGTAATATAAGTTCAACATCTTTTGGATTTTAGATATTGCTGGGAAGCCAGATCTCTACTCTCAGGCAGAATGTGACATTACTAAAGAGAACAGGACAATAGTGGGTTGGGTTTCCATTTTATCTGTCTCACTCTAATGACTGCATAGAGAAACTCAGGTAATCATTACTGTACCTATACAGATTCTCTAACAAGATAACCATTCTTTGCATCTTGAATTTGCCCCCAAGTTCTGTCACTGTAAATCAGAATGCTTATCAGTTAAGTCTCACACAGGCATATTCCTAACACCTGTTAAGACCCACTACTCTCAATTCCTGTCAGGGCTCCATAGGCATAATTTTTGCAAGATCTGTGCACATCTATGTGAGATCTTACATCCTTCTGAACATATTACATCAGCCTTCATTTTCTGTAGCAGGTTATTAATAACATGTTTCTTATGAAGGCTGTTGAATCCCCTAATATTCAGAAAAATACACTCAAAATCACAATGAAATAGCAGATTAACAAACTACACACTTCAACTATGTACAAAGAATGGACTGCATCTGCATAGCTTGAGTTATCCACAATAGCCATTGTCTTTAAATCACAGTCTGTGCTTAGCCTGTGCGTACAGATACCAGGTGGAACAGTACCAAATTTATCTAATCCCCTCATACCGATTCACAATCTAGTTTTACCTTTAGAAGTTTTCAGTTTAGAATATTTACCCTTTGAATGTGAATTTTGCTTGTCCGTGAACCATTTATTCTTCACTCCACTAGCAGTGCCACCTTGTTAATGATGTTTAGCTTATTCGCTCTCCTGTTGCATAGCATAGCACCAGTTTCCATCATGGCCACTGTCATTTCTGACATCAAAACCTTGAGCCTGTTGATGTGGAAATATCTGAAGTAAAGTGCTATCTCACAGGAGCTTTCCTGGCCTTCAGGAAGACCCCTAAAGAATATATTTACAGGTTCTCAGCCATCTTAGGGCTTCCTGATTGAGTCTTTTTGTTGATAAGAGCCACTGTAGAGAAGTTCTTCAACCCAGATATTTTCTTTGACCTGGCAATAACTCCAGAGTACATTGCTGCAGTTGATGGTGCCTTTTGAATTTGGTTTGTTGACAGACTAGGTTGCCATATGTTTCTGTAAGAAATTATGTGCATCATCTGGAATTGTACACCTATGTGATTTATTGTTCCACTAATTTCCTGTGTTGCTGGAAGTTTGAAGGAGGACAGAAAATGATTTGTGAAGCACAATCCTATTACTTCTTTAAACACCTTCTGCTTCTGTAGAGTGGCAAAGGAATGATCCTGAAATAACATTCTAACACGAGTGGCCTGACTCCCATTAATGCTGCCTGGTCTGTGTAGTTAAGACACAGGAAGATAAGTCATTGTTGTGGTGCTCCTGATAGACTAGGTGGCTTTAAGGTCCTGTGTGACTGTTCAGTTATAAACCTTTTTCACATCAATTTTTTTTTACATCAAAAATAAATATACCTTAAAGCTGGTCAAACAGGACAATGCACTTGAGCTTCTCCACATTCAAATCACCATAGGTAAATCCCATGCCACTTCCTTGCAAGTTATAGGTCCCCCTCTATGACCCTGGAAACCCATAACATGTATTTAAACGTATTGGACACACTCACCATTCAACCCACCATATTCATGGGCGACTTTAATTACCCCCTCTGTTAACTGGTCATCAAATACGACACCAAATGTGCAGACACAGAGATTCCTGGACCAGATTGTCAATACACTGACCAGGGGTGCAAATGTACTGAATCTAGTCCTCATTATTATGGGGGAGTGCGACACATCTCCTTGTGTAATGTCTTCTGTGCTAAGGTCAGACAACAAAATGGTCTCCTTTGAAGTACAACTAAAACCCGGAACTCCAGCTAACCCTGGAATGTTCAGGAAATACTCTAGCCTTCTCATCTGGTCCTTCGTTTTATATTCTTTAGTTTTTTAGCACTTTCAGTTGCTGCCTGGTTTTTGTCTACTTCTGGTTTGATTTCCATTCCTGCTTTTCGCTGATATGCTTCTGCTAGATTACGAAGAGAAGTCATCTTAGATTTATGCTCCTCATGTTTCTAAACCTTCACTACGTTTGGGTCTTGTGAGGTCAGCAGATGTGTGGAGTCCCACAATTGCAGATCTTTGCATGTAATCAGTTTCAAGGAGGCTGGAGGGCCCATCCCTCATTCGGAACCCGGAATATATAATAATCTTGGTATGCACTGATTTTTAATAAATCATTTGGTGAGCATGAAGTATCCTTCTTGTTTTCCTGTCTAATCTAGCCAACACGTTTGGCAGCCAGTCAATCACTCCAAAACTGTAAGTTAGGACAAGAAGAGCAAATTAGTTTATAGCTTGGATTTTGTTCCTAAATGTCAGTGCTGTTTTCAGGATTAATTTAAGTCTTCTGAAATATTCCTTACTAAGTTTATTCGCATTTGTTCGTGTTTTATTGTTGATCCTTCATCAGGTCCCAAATATTTATACACTCCTCCTTGCTCAAGTACTTTTATATCACATTCTTGTCCCAAACTGATGTTTTCCTGGCGTTGCAGTTTTCCTGCTTTAAAAGTTGATTTTGCACATTTATCAAGACCAAATGACATTTTTATATCATCTGAAAAAGTCTTCATAACTTCCAGTTGTGCTTTCAGTTCCTCATCTGATGAGCTGTACAGTTTTAAATCATCGACAAAGAGAAGATGAGAAGTCTTTACACTTTGTTGTTTTCTAGGAGCCAAATTATAGCCATGGCCTACGCTAAGTAGACAGCTTAGTGGGTTAAGGGCAAGGCAGAATAGCAGCGGTGACAGAGTCACCCTGGAATATCCCCCTTTGAATTTTTATCCCTGGGATAATAATTTGTCCTTTATCATGGCTTATTTGCAAAGTGGTCTGCCACTGTTTCATGGTCACTGTAATGTAGTCGATCAGTGTAGGATGTATTTTATACATTTTTAAGCACTCTTTTATCCATGAATGTGGGATACTATCAGATGCTTTTTTTGTAGTCAGTCCATGCCATAGTTAGATTTTTCCCCTTTTTACAGTTCTCCATTATGACTTTATTTAGCAACAAATGATCCTTTGTTCCATATGACTTTCTTTTATTGCCCTTTTTTGCATTTTCTTCTTCTAAACTCTGTTGTCATCAATTCCCATGTATAGTTTATATATCATTGAAAGGCAAGTTATTGGTCTATAATTTTTAGGGTAGCTTGCAGGTTCACTCAAGTAGGAGCATTGTTTTTCCTGTTGTTAGCCAGGTTGGTGTCTGTTCGGGGTAAACATATAAATAGTTCTTATGGCAAAATCTTCAAACAAAGATGTTAAAACTTTTAGCCAAAAGTTTGGTACTGCATCTGGGCCTGGGGTTTTCCAGTTAGAGGCTTTTCTTAACTTTCAATCTCTTTGGCTGTTACTTCATCCCAATTCATATCCTGTACCTTTAAACTTCTTATTCTTTAACTTCTTCTGTCCATTTAGCATCTTTATGTTCCACGGGATCTTCATAGATATTTCTCCGAAATTTATCTATTTCTTCTTTTTTTTGGGGGGGGGGGGGTGTCTTTCAATTCCTTTTACCTTGTTTCCCAATTCTCTATAAAATGTTTTTAGGTCATCAATAAATTGCTTATTTTGTACTTTTCCTTTTTATTTATCTGTGCATTTTCTAAGTTTTTCTGCCTGTGTTGAGATTTTTAGTTTATTGCATGATACATCCCAGTTTGTTCTAATACTGCGCAATGCTTTTATCACATCTATCTTTCTTAGTATTTTTGTTGATCTGTTCCCTCTTCTGTAGTCTTCTAACAGTGACACTTCTTGTCTTAACTGTTTATAGTTTTCTCTATTCAAAATTTCCATGATGGTATTCGATTTCTCTCCTTCCTTTCCCTCACTACCCTGCGTTCTTGTGGTAGAAATTCATCAGTTATTAATTTAGCTGCACAGTAATATATCCTATTTACTTCTGTTATATCATATAAATTTCTATGAACAGTTCTAATTACTGTGTTCATTTGTTTCATCAGACTTCTGACTTTTTGGGTTTTATTAATCTTCTGCAGTCTCTTTCCTTGATCTTGATACATCTGTCTATTAAATCAAGCAACTCTTCTCTTAGCTCATTTTCTTCCAAACTGAGGGCACATCCCTTGTTTTCCATTTCCTGCAAGCATTCTATAGAAGGTTCTATAGCATCTTCCTGTGGCACATTCTGTTCAGTTTCATCCTGTGCCATCCTGTCATATGGGAATTCACTGGCCAATCACTCCTCAACATTGACTGCATCAGAGTTTCCACAGTTTCCTGTTCCTTTCCTTGCTGTCTAGCTTCAAGTGAATATTTATATTGGTTTCCTGTGGAAGGCTCCAAAATATCTTCATATGGCGCATGACCAATTGCTTCCTGTTCCACTGGTTTCCCCTTAATTTGGATATCCATTGCTCTATCTTGTTGTGGTGCTTTCTGAATTTGATTATCTACACTGAATCTTTCACTTCGCAGGTACTCCATAACCTCAGTTTCTATTTCTTTAACTTCTCCATTACTAATTTCCTTTTCTACTTTTCCTCTTTGTCTTCTGATTTTTTTGTATTGTAAAGTTTTCCATGGATTTCTTTGCCGGTGTTTCTCTTTAAATATCTTTGGTGCTGCTCTTTTTATATTGGTTAGTTTTGCTTTCTCCTTTGCATAACTATTATACAATATTAGATCTCTTTTTCTTTCCCATGTCCATATTTCCTCTTCATAAGTTTCCTGATCTTTCTACTTCTCCTTACTTTGGGGACTCACTCCATCATGCTGTGATGTAACCTGTGTTAGACCTTCTACACCAAATCCTTCACTTCACAGGCACTCCATAACTTCAGCTTCTTTTTTTTTAAATTCTACTTTACTAATCTTCATTTCTATGGTCCATCTTTGTGATATTTTTTTTTATTGTGAAATTTTCCATATCCAGATGCCTTTGCCTGTATTTCTCTTTGAATATCTTTGGGGCTGCCTTCTTTATAATGATAAATTTGGCTTTCTCCTTTGAATAAATATTGCACCATATCAAATCTCTCTTTCTTTCCCATGTCCATATTTCTTTTTTGTACTTTTCAAATATCTGTTGGTTTTGTTGTTTATATTTTCGCACTTCCTCAGATATTTGTTTTTCCAAATAGATCAAAGTTTCTTGATCTATATACTGTTTTTCACGAGTCTGTTTTATTAATGAATGCAAATTTTCATTTCAAGTCTCTGACAGTTTTCCTTGTGGAAGTATTTTTCTTTCCTCTAATTTCGCCAACGCAAATTTTCATTTGAAGTTTCTGACAGTTTTTCTTGTGGAAGTATTTTTCTTTCCTCTAATTTCTCTCTTAATCATTTTGTATATCTTGTGTCTAGAAATTCTGTGTTTTTTGCATAATAGTAATAATACATAATTTCTTTCTTATCCTCAGTAGTCCACTCTATCATTTTTATGGCTCTTGTTTGGCCTATCAGTTTTTGTGATTTTTGTGGACTGCTACTTCCTTCTACAACGCGGGGGGCATCCTTCCCATGGGCCTGGCCTGGCCCCATTGTAAGAATGTTTCTGTATTTTGAGGATTCTACACTGTCATTTTTTCTAGTCCTGGCACCAGTACACCTACCAGGATTGGGCACTTTTTTATCCTGGGTTTTGCGCACCCAGCTATCAGTTTTAATTTTTGGCTTACTTCTGTCCATGATATATTCTATGTAAATATAGTCTATATATAGTCTATATATCAGTGTTGCCTAGGTGAGATTTTGTAGAAAACGGGGTCCACCTCATGAAGGTACTCACTAAGACTTGAGGATGAATTCAGTTTCAGCACTACTACTTTCTTTTGCTTGATGACTTTCATCTCTCCATTCAGACCCCCCATTCAACCTTCTGTACTATTTAACCGTAGCCTCCAGACAGGCTTTCTGCCCAATGAATGAAGAACAACAGTGATCCCTCTACACAACGGTGTGCCATCTACAGACCCTGTAAATTACAGACCCACAAGTCTCACTAGATTCATATGCAAAGCCATGGAAAGAATTATCATGGATATAATAATGACATAGGAAACCTCCAGACACTGGATCCAACCCAATTTGGTTTCATCATAGGCAAGTCATGCCTACTGATCCTTGTAGACATCTTTAAGAAAGTCACCAAAGCAGTGGACGAGGGCAAAATGGTTCATGTTGCCTACCGTGACCTTGTCAAGGCATCGACACAGTACACTACTCAGGTGGTGTTGACAAATTCAAGAGGTTAGGTACAAAACCCTTATGTCACCTGGTGGATAGCCACCTGGCTCACAGAAAGGTCTCAGGAGGGTAAATTTGGGAATCCACCTCTAGTAAGAGGCCAGTCACAAGTGGAGTCACTCAGGGGGTCTGGGACCACTCCTTTTTAGCATTTACTTCTGTCAAGTGAAGACCAGTGTCAGTGGCCTCTGGCTGACTAAATTTGCAGATGATTGCTAATTAGGAGCAGTCATAGAATCCCCAACCAACACAGATGTTTTCCAGGAAGGGCTGACACAGACTGCCATAACTGTGGACTAAAACTGAATGCCAAGAAATGCATAATAGTATCCTTCAGGAAGTCGTACACCTGTGGTAACTATCATATTGACAACAAACCCTAAGAGCTGACCCAGTAGTCAGGGACTTGGGGGACACACACAGACAGTAATCTAGCCTTTGACCATCACATGTCTACATTAGTGAGGAAATCATTATAAACAAAAGTATGGCATCATGTTCCAAGGAGGTCATTGTTCCAATGTATTCTGCATTCATCAGACCTGTATCATTCATTAGAGTTCCTCTTTTGGCATGTACCTAACTTGGCACATCCAACAATTGGAATGTCTATGCAGACCACCTGAAGACCATCCCTGTATTTTGGTCTCCTACAAGATGTTGAAGGGAGATCTATGCCTGGCATACAAGGCATTGTCAGACCCCACCCTCATGGACTGCCTACATATCTGCAAAACAAACATTACCAGAATTACCTGTTCTAATGACTTAAACCATACTTGTGATATAAACAGGACCTGCTGGAGATGCAGGTATGCCCATTCTCTGGAACAGGCTGCCTTTCCTTGTGAGGTGCAGAGTCCCTCCCTCACTGTAACTTAGACAATTGGATGGGGAACGGGAAATTCATCCCTGGTTTGGTACCTGTGTCTCTAATGGACACAAGCAACCTATAATTGTTTCATCTCCCAGGCCCCTGCTTGTAACTGTTTCATGTCTCAAGCCCCTGCTTACACTTATCAAGCGTACCAGAACTTGTCAGAGATTTGGGATGCATGGCTAGGTGTAAAAAGTTCCTTGTGGTGTTTAGCGTAGTACACACCTATGAACCTTTGGGGAAGTTGTTCTTTTAGCTCTAATGGTAAGTGCTTTACAAAAAAGAAGACTATATCTTCCACTTTAACATTCTCAGGCAAGCCTGATAATCTGAAATTGTGTCACATCCTGTTTTATTATGTCTTTCTGTCAGAGTATATTTTGGAGTTAACTTTCTGCTTAGAAATTTTTTTTTTATATTTAATGGGGAAATTTATCAACAGAAACGAGGCACAGCTATGGAGGCGGCATTTGCCCCTGCATATGCCAACCTGAGTATGGGGTTATTTGAACTGGAATGTATATACAGATCATCATTTTGTATACAGCATGTTAAATTCTATGCTCTATTTATTGATCTAATTTTTTTGTGTGATGGGGAGAAGAGAATGTGGATGAATTTATTGAGCATATACAGTCCAATAGATTCAGTCTGTCTTTTGATGGCATACAGAGGGGCAAAAAAGTGTCCTTTCTGGATGCCGAATTGGATATTTCTGGCCCTAGAGGGTTACATACTAAAGTACATAGAAAATTTGTTGGAATTAACCAATATTTAAAACCTTCCAGTTGTCACCCCCCACATACTGTTGAAGCCCTCCCCTATGGGGAAATGGTGCAGATTAGTAGGTTGTGTAATGACCCTTTAAAACTTCAGGAGGAGATGCTGAGAACAAGCCTAATGTTTGAATCTAGGGGCTATAGTAGCTCGATTATTGATAGAGCAGTTACCAAAATAAAAAAGAGGGAGAGAGAGAGTTACCTCAGGTGCAAAAAAGTTGGTAATACATATGATGGAAGTCAGACGGACATTTATTTTGTATCTACTTATAGTTGCTTTAGTGACATTCTAATAGGTTTGGTGAAATATTATTGGCAGTACATGCAATGTAATGGAGATTCTCAGTTATGGTTAACTGAGAAACTTAAATTCTCACTTAGGGTGGGGAAAAGTTTAAAAAACTTTCTAGTGAAAGGTAAATTTATTATGCCTAATGTTAATGTATATAATTTGAGATTTAACTTTGGCACCTATATATGTAATAGATGTAAGGCTTGTAAACATATTGTGAATAGTTTTGGGAATATTGGTGTACGTAGATTTCCAGTGAAAAGCTTTTTCAAATGTGATACCAGTGGTATAATCTATGCGCTTAAATGTCCATGTAACAAATTTTATATTGGTCAGTCTCAGAGAACATTTAAAGTAAGACTTCTTGAGCATATAAGAGAGAGAAAAAACTTTAAAGAAACTAGTTCTGTGGCAGTTCATTTTCACCAAGCACATCAGGGTTCATCTGTGTGTTTAAAAGGCACCATTTTAGAAAAAGTGGATGGTAATAATTGTGAATTTACTGGCACTTATTTTAAGAATAAACATTTATATAATAAAGCCATCTATATTCTTAAATTTGATACTGTTATACCTAATGGTATGAATTCTGAACTTAATTGGAGAGTTCTCCTTTAATTATGCTTGTGATTTTCTTTAATTGAATTTTTATTGAATAATTGATTGTGCTGTTTATATGGAGTATTTTTTTGGTGTGTTTTCTCCTTTGAAGGCATTCCAGCCGAGACGTCAGATAGTGAAGAGGGTGAATAAAATACTTCTGGATTCGCCTGGGTTACTGGTCTTTTGGTTGTTTCTTCATTTTATTTTATTTTGTTTTAGTTGTGTATTATAAACCCTTATGTTACCTGGTGGATAGCCAGCTGGCTCACAGAAAGGTCCCAGGAAGGTAAAATTTGGGAATCCGCCTCTACTAAGAGTTCAGTCATAAGTGGAGTCCCTCAGGGGTTCTGGGACCACTCCTTTTTGGAATTTACTTCTGTGAAGTGAAGACCAGTGTCAGTGGCCTCTGGCTGACTAAATTTGCAGATGATTGCTAATTAGGAGCAGTCATAGAATCCCCAACCAACACAGATGTTTTCCGGGAAGGGCTGACACAGACTGCCATAACCGTGGACTAAAACTAAATGCCAAGAAATGCATAATAATATCCTTCAGGAAGTTGTACACCTGTGGCAACTATCATATTGACAACACACCCCTAAGAGCTGACCCAGTAGTCAGGGACTTGGGGGGATACACACAGACAGCAATCTAGCCTTTGACCATCACATGTTTGCAGTAGTGAGGAAATCATTATAAACAAGTATGGCATCGTGTTTCAAGGAGGTAATTTTTCCACAGTATTCTGCATTCGTCAGACCTATATCATTCATTACAGTTCCTCTTTTGGCATGTACCTAACTAGGCACATCCAACAATTGGAATGTCTATGCAGACCACCTGAAGACCATCCCTGTATTTTGGTCTCCTACAAGCTGTTGAGGGGAGATCTATGCCTGGCATACAAGGCATTGTCAGACCCCACCCTCATGGACTGCCTACATATCTGCAAAACAAACAGTACCAGAATTACCTGTTCTAATGACTTAAACCATGCCTGTGATATAAATAGGACCTACTGAAGACACAGGTATGCCCCTTCTCTGGAACAGGGTGCCTTTCCTTGTGAAGTGCAGAGTCCCTCCCTCACCCAGTTCCAGTGTAACTTAGACAGTTGGATGGGGAACAGGAAATTCATCCCTGGTTTGGTACCTGTGTCTCTAATGGACACAAGCAGCCTATAATTGTTTCATCTCCCAGGCCCCTGCTTGTAAAAGTTTCATCTCTCAAGCCCCTGCTTACACTTATCTAGCGTACCAGAACTTGTCAGAGATTTGGGATGCATGGCTAGGCTTAAAAAGTTCCTTATGGTGTTTAGCGTAGTACACACCTATGAACCTTTGGGGAAATTGTTCTTTTAGCTCTAATGGTAAGTGCTTTGCAAAAAAGAAGACTATATCTTCCACTTTAACATTCTCAGACAAGAAGATAATCTGAAATTGTGTCACATCCTGTTTTATCATGTCTTTCATCTTGTTCTGGAGCACTTGGATGCCATCATAATGTGAACTCAACATCCCTGTGCTTTCGTTGACCTCCCTGGCTTGAATGCTTAAGGGTGATTTCAAGAAAGCAACCTCTGGATTGCATATATCTAAAGCTTACTTGTCTCTGGTGTCTTTGTTTTTAATCACAGCTGATTATTCAATCACTCTAGCCACTTGAGTTGTGGAATTATCTATCTTATTAAAATTAGCTGGTTATAATTACGTGGGCTGACTGCTTTTACAGCTTGTGCCGTGCTACCAGGAGTATTGTGCTATCACCAAAAATTTGGTGATGAGAATAAAGCACACAATAATTATTATCCACCAGAAGCAAGGACCTGCAGATGTTTTTTATAGTGTGGAGTTGCAGACGTGCTCAGGAAAACCATTATAAAACACTAGGTTACTGCAGAGAGCATGATTCAGAGCTCCTGTTTCATTAGCAGCTAGTCCCTTTGGCAGTATGAATCAATAAAAGTATTTCTCTCCTTGTGATTGTCAGCAAGTGAAAATGATGTATGATTTGATTTTTGTAGTATTCCTTTGCCATGCTGATTTTTAAATGAGTTCTGTAACAAACTCTCTTGAAAAGTAACCTCTGCTCCATATCTAAGGCTTATAGTTGCCTTCATATTTTTTATTGTTATAATACTGAGATGAATTCAGATCCTGTAAATTTGCCCAACTACAAGATGTATCTCTTATTCATGGCTTATCATCCTCACGTTTGTTTCACTTCATTGTTAAAAGCCTTTTCATTAAATTTGTTGAAGTGAAATGTAGCGTCAGTGCAACTTTTCCTTGATGTTTTTATTAACTCATTCACTCCGGAGCAGCTTAGAAAAAGCTGCCTGCTTAATTCCACCATAGGAGCAACAGTGCAGCCTGAGCTCATTTTCAGAAAATCCATTTCTAATACCATACAGAAAATAAATGTTCATAACTCTAATTGTAAGAGGTAGACTAAAAATGTAAATGCAAAAGTTGTTCAGCAGACACGGACCTTTCCAACAGTGTAAATGTTGATAGTGCGTATCAAAGTCATTATTAAATATTTGGCAAGAAATGCTGATATTGTGCATATTTTTTTCCTTTTTAGAAAAGCAAAGCACAATATCTTGGTCAATGTACCATGTAGACCCATACAATTTGTATTTAATTTGTTTGTATAAATGTCAGCTTTAAAATGATACCTTAACCATTACTATGTGATTCCCCTTTATGGAGATATTCACAGAAATATGATTAATATAATATTTCTCATAATTGATAAGTAAACAAAGCATAATATCTCATCAACTGTAACAGAGGCTACATATCATGTAGAAGTTGTGCGTCTCAATGTCAGCTTCAAAATGATGCATCATTTGTGTCATCACCATGCTCCCGTGCAAATATATGGGCATAATAATGAGAAGTATTAGAAATGTACAATTTTCATAATCCTACAAGACTTAACAAACTGTAATATGTGTACATGTGTACAGTGCACAGACACAGTTCTTTTACCATGTTGAAAGGAGTAACACTGTCTTCAAAATGAAGTATTACTTGACACACTGACATGCTCCCTTGCAAAGTTATTTACCAAAATATGAAAAAAGTCATAATTTCCATAACCTAATTCCGAAACAAACTTTGATATCTGCACATGTGTACAACTTATAGACACAGTTCTTTTATCATGTTGGAACTATCAATACTGTCTTTAAAATGAGGTATTACTTAGCACATTCAGATGCTCCCTTGCAAAGTTATTTACCAAATATGAAAAAAATCATAATTTTCATTACCTTAGTCTGAAACAAACTTTGATATCTGTACATGTGTACAGCATACAGATACCGTTATTTTACCATGTTTTAACTATTACTACTGTCTTTAAAATGAGGTATTACTTAGCACATTGACTTGCTCCCTTGCAAAGTTATTTTCCAAAATATGAAAAAAAATAATAATTTTCATAACCTTAGTCCTAAACAAACTTTGATATCTGTACATGTGTACAGCATACAGACATAGTGCTTTTATCATGTAAGGACTAACACTGTCTTCAAAATGAGGTAATCACTTGGCACAATTGCATGCTCCCTAGCAAAGTTATTTACCAAAATATGAAAAAAATCCATAACCAAAGTCCTAAACAAAATATGAAATCTGTACATTTGCCCAGCATACAGACAGTTCTTTTCCATCCTGTAACTACTAACACTGTCTTCAAGACGCGGCATTACTTGCCCTGTTGACATGTTCCCTGACAAAGATATTTAGCGAAATATGAAAAAAATATCATAATGCTCCTAACCAGGGTCCCAAACAAACTGATATCTGTACATGTGTATGGCATACAGACAGTTCTTTTTATATCTTGTAAGTACTAATACCATCTTCAAAATGAGCTACTATTTAGCCTGTTGGCATGTTCCCTGACAAAGTTATTTAGCAAAATATGAAAAAATATAATTCTCATAACCAAAGTCCTAAACAAAATGTGATATCTATACATGTGTCCAACATATAGACACAGTTATTTTTCCATCCTGTAACTACTAATACTTCCTTCATAATGAGGTATGACGTACCCTGATGACATGTTCCATGGCAAAATTATTTAGCAAAATATGAAAAAATATCATAACTCTCACAACCATAATTGTAACAAAACTGTGATGTGTACACCAACGTTTTTTTCCATCTTGTAAGTACTAAAACTGTCTTCAAGATGACAAGTTCCAGACTTTTACAACTAAATCTGAAAAATATGTATAGCACTCAAAAACATATGGAGTGTCCCACACCTGTGCTTGCAATGTGATAATGACTTTTAGTAATGTGAACATTGACAGCTGCCAGTGACTTGACCTCACAAGTGATAATGACTCAGTGTTGTACTGTAACTGCACAAGTAATGTGATAATAACCTGCATGTCTTGACTGCAAGATTCTGCATGCTCTTACAAAGGTGATAATTGCCCCACATAACCTTTTCAGCAAACATTCATGGTGCAAATATTCTGTAAGACTGAGTCAATACTATCTGTCAGGAAAAGCAAGAAGTACTGCTGTAAAAGTTTTATAACAGTTATGTATTACTTAGCCCTTCCTGTCATCTAAATTCTTCGCGACTGATAAAAGCAGAAAAAAAAAATGATTGCATGATGGTTATTTTCTCTTGGACTTGGTAGCACTCTGATCAAACAGTTGTTCTTTCTGAGCATGCTCAACAGCTCTCTACCACAATTATTTGCCAAATTAAGAAGAATATCATAATTCGGTTCTCCTTCACAATCTCGAATTACTGAATGCTTGAAATTCAGTAACTCGAGACTGTAAAGTCGACCCATCAAAAATCCCGAAAACTACAAGTATGAAAACAAAAAACCCAGAACATACAGAACACATACACCACACAACACGCAGACCATACAACCCACATCACATAAACCACAAGCCCTACACTACATGCACGCAGGGGGGCAAGCCCCCTGCACCCCCTACCTATGCATTCTAACTCCAAGATCGCACTAATACACAAAATAAAAAACACCACAGACATTTTACACTGCCTCGCACGCACACACACACAAATACAGACACATCCAACACTCATACTCCCACCTCCCTACCCTAACCCACACACACACAACTTACAAAACACACACATACACTCACTTACCTTAACTTCCGTAAAACATCCTTCGAATTCGAGATATTTGAATTTGCACTTATGCAGATTCGCACTTATGGGTTTTCGACTTTACAGTCTCAAGTTACTGAATTTCAAGCATTCAGTAATTCAAGATTGTGAAGGGGAACCCATAATTCACATATGAACCATAAGTCTGATTACCCTCAAATTCAAAGCCATGGAAAGACTTATCATGGGATTAATCAATCAGGACATTGGGAACCTCCAAACCACTGGACCCATCTCAGTTTGGATTTATCAAGGGCATGTCATGCTTACTCAACCTAGTGGATTTTTTTTAAAAGGTCACCAGAGGAAAGGATGAAGGTAAAATGGTACACTTTGCATACCTTGACTTGGCCAATGCTTTTGACACAATTCCCCTCTCATAGTAGAAAAGCTCAATAAGCTGGGAATAAACCCCACTGGATTGCCATTTGGTTCACAGATAGGATGCAGATAATCAAAATAGAAGTTACCTCCACAAAGACACCAGTCATGAATGCAGCCCCCAGGGTTCTTTGTTGGGACCTCTCCTGTCTATAATCTACTTTTCTGAAGCAAAAGACCATACCAAAGGGCCCCAGCCGACTAAGCTTGCAGATGACTGACTAAGCTTGCAGATGACTGCAAGCTAGGAGCTGCCATTGAATTATCAAATGACTTAGCCATCCTGTAGGAAGGTTTGTCCCAAGTAAATAACTAATGTGAAAATCATTGACTGAAACTATATGCCAAAAAATGCATTGTTGTATCCTTTAGGAAGTAATTTACCCCAAGAAAGTACCACATTCACAATACACCCCTATGAGCTCCCCCAGTTGTTTGAGAGTTGGGAGCTTATGTGGACAGTGACCTAACCTTTGGCCAACATATGTCCATTGTTGTTGGAAAGTCTGTCTATATTGCACAGCTTATAAACAAAGGGATTGTGTCTAGATCTAGGAATGTCATTGTTTCCTTTGTCTCCTTTTACTCAGCCCTCACTAGGCCATTTGTTGAATACAATACCCCCTTTGGGATGTACCTGTCCAGACACATGCAAAAACCAGAACACCCACAGAGATTCCTTGCTAAAAGGGTACAAGGCCCACTAAGTGGTGATATGTATCTAGCATACAAGCTATTCTCCAATTCATTACTGATGGATTTGCTGCATGTTAACAAGTCAAATGGCATTAGGAATACTCAGTCTAAGGATAGAAACCTATTCTGCAACATCAACAGAATGGTTTGGAGGGATAGACCTATGGATGGGAAACAAACTTTCCCCCAGGACTGCCCCTGTACTACCAATAGACAGAGGCAGCTACTAAATGCTTTATCCCATGCATGTGTGCCCTCAAATTATCTATGTATGATCATAGTTATTCTCAATAGGGGTACTATTGAATTATAGACTTAGGGATGGGAAAGGCCAATCTATCATCAAATGGAATCAATTATTTCAAGTAGAAAAGGGGAAACTGGCTAGGCTTAAAATGGCCAGCAAGGGCAGCTAGCCTATTACTTACCTGTGAACCTATAAACCTTTCTCATTTCTAGTTACTCATCAAAACAAGAATCCACTGATTTTAAATTTTGCTTTCCTTGTATTAACTAGTTGGAAAATTCTTATTTTACGCTGTCAGTTACAGGATAGTACATGTCGGAATGTCAATTTATTAGAAAATAAAGAAAGGTTATAGCATGATGTGGGAGCATAGGACAGTGAGAGATGTGGGGCATAACTAGGAAGGAATGAGGAAAGGACTGAATTCCAGCTGGCAAAAGGGAGAGTCAGTGGAGTAATACTAAGGGAGGTGCACAGGAAAATGAACTGCAAGACAGGATGAGGAATGTAGAGCTATTGATGATGGCTTGCAGTGCAATGTATACATTCCTGGAAAAGGCCTTTGAAGGCTACCAGGAGAACAAGGCTGATTGGTAATGGACAACATCATGGATTCACAGTTTTGAGTCTTTGTGAAACATAACCCATTCCTTTGAGCAGATCATCACTAAGACTGATATGGTAAGCAGTGGATTACCACTGACGCTGAGATGGTAAGTATTGGATTACTCACTGGTACTGACATGGAAAGAGAGTGAAGAAGGGCCATATCTGACAGCTGTATGCGAGGTGATTCAGGACTGCAGTAAGGAAATTTTATTTCACAGAAAGAGTGGTATTATCTTCTCTCACAGCTAGAGCGTCTTCTGCGTGGAGACATGCGTGAATGGGCGTACCTTCATTGAAGGTTGTGCGTCAGGCCTGGCAAGCCGGTACGTAAAAATCAACTGCCAATCATTAGCGGACCGGAGTTCCGCTGTGGCGACCCCTAACCGGGAAAAGCCGAAAGACACAAACAAAATTGAAGAGGAGAGCAAACATCACTTTTCTATCTATTCCTTTCCCTGTTCCAGGTTTGCTGTCCCTATACCTGGACCTCTAATCATACTCAGAACAGATGCCTCATAGTCGAGGCTCTATCTCTCTCTATGCTACAGAGACAGCGTATGTTTCTCCTATTATAAAAGTAACAAAGAACAAGAGATTCTGTTCTCCCCTAGCTTTTTGGTTCTAAACCAGTCAGCAAAGGATACATACATTAAAAATCAATAAATCTATGTAACTGGGTGTGGGGGACAGTGACATGCAATATCAAACATGCTTTTGTACCGCCTGTGAAAATGTCTTCTTGTACCCAACTCTTGATCACAGGCCTCACTTGTTCTGGGTTACTGAGTCACTCTTCAATGGTAAATTCCAAACCTCAATGAAACAGGGACATTTTTCTGGAAAGGTAGACACAACTGTCCTTATACTTTGCAACTTCTTTTTTTAAATACTACTCTGTAGGAATGTACCTGTGAAGTTAATACAGGATGCCATCTGGTCAAATAAGACCTTGCAAACTAACTTCTCTAAAATTCTCACCTATCTACAGTAAGAGGCGATCTGCCCCAATCTCCACAAGAGTGTCTGTTGTGAGGCTTCCAAAACATGCCCCAAATTCCCATTCATGTGTAACTCCAGTGTAGGCAGACAAGTGCAACCAGCTGTACCTTTTAGACTGCTGTCCGTTTTTACTCGCACCCAATAAGAATTGGGGTAAGAGATGTAGTGGTTATATGTCCCTTGCACAGCATCCCACAAGGTCCGTTTTTACTCGCACCCAATACGAATTGGGGTAAGAGATGTAGTGGTTATATGTCCCTTGCACAGCCCCTGGACTGTTTCATTGAGGTTTGGAATTTACCATTGAAGAGTGACTCAGTAACCCAGAACAAGGTCATTATCTCCGATGAGCAGTTGAGCGACCATTATATTTCAACGCTTACCATTGTCTTAGCTCTGCAACTGCTCACTACACTACACAGTGTGCGTTTAATTCAATACAGACTATGTGCCTGCTTTATCTTCTCTTATCAGAAGCCGTACATACAGTATCTAGCTTTAGATATGCTAATGAATATTATAAGCGCCGCTAATGAATAGTAAAAAGTGGACCGTGCTGAAGCACCTACCAAGAGGAGAAAACGCTGAGAGAAGAAAAGGAGCCACTTTTGTGATTTTAAGTATTTTCTTCTGCTTTTTGTTAAGTTTTACTGCTTTGCTGCCTACTTTTTGGCATTTTCCGGTTTGCTAAAGTTTATATCTGTAACAGTAACAGTACTTGGAACACATCTAGAGCCTGTTTACTGCATTTCCTGTGTTGCACTTAATTTAAAATCGTTTTTTTCTCTAAAAACTGCATTTTACCCGATTTTGGCCTAGCACTCAAGTGTGGGGTCATTTATTGCACTGTTGTGATTATTTTGTTGCTTGTGTATCTCTGCTACCTTTAAACTACAACAAAAAGAAAAAAAAATCTTGCTTTTTTCCCACTTTCTGAAAGTTAAGAAAGTTCAGTTACAGATTTGCTGTTCTGAACTGTTTGGAAGTTTCTAGAAGGCCAGTGCTTGCTTGGGCTAAAGGGAAGTCTCTGTGTTCACCAGTGGGAGTAGTTAACACTGAACAGCCTGCCTGTCCCTGGAGGAGTGGTTACTACCTAGAAGCTGTAGTTTTATTGGCCATTTTGGGTCAATTCTAAACTCCTTGATCTCTCTCTCTCTCTTAAAACCCTACAGCTCCCTTTTTGCACGGTTTTGCGCACTGAGCAGCGTCACCTAAACAGGTTTAAACTATTCCAGGCTCCACAAAGTCTGCTCTTCACTTTTTCCCTTGTAACTGTTCAACCTCTCAAAGTAATCACTCTATTCTCTTTCTAAAGCCCTGCACTTGCTCAGCTCTTATAAGGAAACACTAACTAACTAAAGCACTACACCCTCCTTGACTTCTCATAAGTATTAGACTCCCGATTGGTCCTTCCTGATCAAGTGAAAAATCAGTTCCCTTCCCTAATCTGATCAGTAAAAAAACAGTTCCCTATACTAATCTGGTATGTCCAAGGGTCAGTTTCAAGGTTACTCTCCAGTCCAGCTGGTGAATCTGGGAATTTTGAGGCAATGTTACAATTGCCTTATGTATACAGACAACCCTCTCCTCCTTCCAGCAAACTCTAATACATGTGAGAGATGCAGTTACACAGCCAAACTGGAGGCAGAGCTCTCTCAACCCAAGACTGGCACAGTCAGTCAGGAGGAAAAGGTAACCACCCACACCACAAATCCAGTCTCACACAGACCTATTGCATCTGCATACCCAACACATAAACACACAAAAACATACTCGGAGGCTCTAAATAAAAATCTGCCTAAACAGCAAAGACCTCCTAAGCAGATATCCAAGCAACAGCCACCCCTCAACAATACCCACAAATCACATATCTCACAAAATCAGTGTGCCTCACAGTCACAGCCCATAAGGCCAAACAACACACCAAATACACTTGTTATAGCGGACTCTATTGTCCGGCACACTGACGTCCCACTCACCAGACTGAACAAGGAGAAGGTCACTGTAAGCTGCCTGTCGGGTGCCAGGATCCGCCACATAACGCAAGCACTCAGGTCACTCCAAAGCAAGTACAAGTATGACTCCGTCATTGTCCATGCTGGTGTGAATGACCTGAGACGTACCTCCCTGGACTACATGAAAGGAGACATAGAGGAGCTCTCTGACCATGTAGCCTAGGCTGGTATGTCCCTGACCTTGAGTAGCATCTTGCCCAAGAATGATGCCACAGTATAAAGACAAAATGATCAGTTTCAACAATTGGCTAAAGTATTGGTGTCATTCAAAGGGGATGCAGTGTCTGTCAACCTGGGATGACATGCTCAACAAGCCACGTTGCTTCGCTAGGGACAGCTTGCACCCGTCACCCTTAGGCTTTCGTATACTGGCCAAGGCTCTTGCCACCCCCATAGTGCCTTTTTTAGGCAAGGCTCAAAGGAAAAACCCACCTCCATAGACAACCCAAAGATAAAAAAACTAAAGGTAATGCTACTCAATGCCAGAAGTCTAAACCTCAAGATGCACGCACTCGAGACTCTCCTCAGTATGGAGAAAATCGATGTCTGTGCAGTAACAGAAACCTGGTTCAAGGCTCCTGAGAGCACCCCAGCACTACCAGGTTATAACTCATACCATGCGTTTCGGCCCCAAAACTCGGACCGAAGCACAAAAGGAGGGGGAGTATCTATATTCATCAAAGATACCTACACCTCCAGGTTAGTGGCACTGCACGAAGCATCGGAAACCATTCATGTGCAACTAACAGCGGGCAAAACTGCCTTTCAGTTTGTAGCATGCTACAGAACACCCTCCCTATTACAGGAACCCCACTTGGCATTCCTGAGAACACTGGAGAATATGAAGGTCTCTCCAAACACTATGTTATTGGGTGACTTCTACCCAAACATTGACTGGGAAAACTACTCAAGCCCAAACACCCTCGCCCAATGGTTCCTTGAATTTATAAACTCTTAACACAATGGTACAACTGGTCACCACTCCCACAAGAGGGAACAACATATTGGACCTGGTCATCACCAACATGGGGACTCTATGTTCCACACCAGAGGTAAACCCCTCATTGGTAAGATCAGACCATAAACAAATTTCCCTGGACATCCATATCCCGTCCCCACCAACAGTCAAGGAAATCACTGTAAAGAATTTCTCCAAAGCCAACTTTGCACTTCTCAAGACTGAGGTGGAATCCTTCAAAGCCCCTGGGCCGGAGGATAATACAGCCCAATCCGCAGAATCCTTTACAAATGCATTCTGTGAGCACCTGCAGGAATGCATGGATCGTGCTATCCCAAATAAAACCAAGACTCACTCCTCCAAAAACAGGAGGCCGGTCTGGTGGACCCCGGCCATAAATAAGCTATACAACAGAAGGAGGAAGCTACTACATGACAGAGCAAAATCCCAAAAAGGGAAGGCATCTCTGATCAGTATTAGCAAAAAACTTCGATCCCTCATAAAATCATCAAAGGCCAGTTTCGAAAGAAAAATTGCCCTAGACACTAAAGATAATCACAAGGTCTTCTTTAGTTATGTCAGAAACATGGGCGGAAACTCCCAGATATGCTCTGAATTGTTGCATAACGGTACAAAATATACCGAACCTACAGACATAGCCAACATCCTGGCAGACAAATTCAGCGCAAACTTCTCCCCCCCTTCCCCCCCAAAGGAGCAAACGCCTATCCCAACTGAATGTAACCTCCCTGACATCACAGATGCACAGGTGAAAGCTGCCCTCTCCAAAACAAAAAACACAGCATCTATGGGACCGGACGGTGTCCCAAACTGTGTCTTACACGAGCTCCAAGAAGAACTGAACCCTCACATTGTCACTGTTCAAACTTAACCTTACTACAGGATATGTACCCAAAGAATGGCATACAGCTACAGTGGTCCCACTCCACAAAGGTGGTGCCACAACGGACCCCGGAAACTATTGCCCCATAAGCCTGACTAGTCTGGTCTGTAAAGCTATGGAGCGTATTATCATGGAACTCATAAACAAAGACATTGGGAGCCTCCAGACACTGGACCCTACCCAATTCGGCTTTGTTAAGGGCAGATCTTGCCTCTTAAACCTAGTTGATTTCTTTGAAACAGTTACCAAAGCCATAGATGAGGGCAAGGTAGTCCACACAGTCTACCTGGACCTCGCAAAAGCCTTCGACACAATACCCCACTCGGGCATCATAAATAAGCTTACCAGCTTAAATATCAACCCCTATATCACAAGATGGGTTGCAAACTGGCTCAGAGATAGAACCCACATGGTCAGAATCGCAGGTGCCATGTCCGAATCCAAACCAGTTACAAGTGGCATCCCACAGGGCTCAGTTCTGGGACCTCTCTTGTTCGGTATATACTTCTCTGAGGTTCAGGCTAACACGGGGGGATTATGGCTGACAAAGTTCGCAGATGACTGCAAACTGGGGGCCATAATTGAATCTCCAGCTGGCACAAGCATCCTCCAAAAGGGTCTCACAGAGATGGATGCTTGGTGCCAGAGCCACGGCCTCAAGCTAAATGCTAAAAAGTGCATAGTCATCCCCTTTGGGAGAAACAAGGTGCCCACAAATTACCACATAGGTGGTAATCCATTAAGTACGGAAGAAATAATTAGGGATTTGGGGACCAACGTAGATAGTAATCTCTCCTTTGATAATCACATTGCCAAAGTGGTTAGAAAGACTTTCTATATAGCCCACCTTATCACGAAAGGGTTCGCATCTAGATCGAGAGGTCATTGTGCCACTCTACTCGTCAGGCCCATAATTGAATACAATGCCTTTTTTGGGATGTACCTTACCCGACACCTGCAGCAACTGGAGAGACCCCAAAAGTACCTCACCAAGAAGATCATGGGCTACAAACAGATGTCCTATGCAGCTCGACTAAAGAAACTCCAGCTCTACTCAGTTGCTTACCGCCTACTCAGAGGCGATCTATGCCTGACGTACAAAGCCATATCAAACCCAGAATTAATGGACATGCTCCACCTCAAAATATCCAAGTCCCTTAGAGCTACACGCTCCAGGGACCTAAACCTCAGCACAAAAATAAATAGGACATGTTGGAGGGACAGATTCATTTCCCAGAGGCTCCCCTCACTCTGGAATAGAATCCCAATTCATGTTAGACATAGCCCCTCGCTGACCCTCTTCAAGCGAAATTTGGACGCGTGGATGGGAAATCGCAAATTCACCCCTGGGATCTCTCCTGTGTCCCTGCTAGACAGAGGCACAGTAAACTAATCTTAAAAGGGTACCTTCTGTGACCTACTTTACAGAGGCACAGTAGGCTAATCTAATAGGGAGGCGGAAGCCAAATACACTCTGGCTAGGCTTATAAATGCCCTAGGGCAGGTAGCCTAGTATCTACCTATGAACCCTGTAAGAGCGACACCTAAACAGTATAGTAAACTTGCCTAGTAATTACTATAACCCCACTAGGGCTTGGCTCCATATACTCCCATTTTTAGTGTCAGACTTACCAGGTATTGTATTTATTTATCCTGCTTTACCTGAATTAAAGTATGTTAGCATATCTGTCCTTCATCCTCATATACTTATAGCTGAAATCTTTGCTGTCTTTGTTGGCTCTTCCTGATTTTATTGTTATAACCTTATACAGTGCCTAAATAAAGTTCTACAGTTCTATAATCAATTGCTAACTTAACATAGTACCTAGACATGGCTATACAGTTTTTAGTTAGATAACATTTTACAGTTTTATAGTTAAATGCTAACTTATATAGTGCCTAGATGGAGTTATACTGTTATTAGCTAAATTCTATGATTATCTCTTCACTCTACATGTATAGTCTGCCTGAATTGAAGCTGTCTATTTTATATATAGATCATGAGATATCTTTAAATAGCGACTAGACAATTTATGCAGTTTTTTAATATATGCTACATACTACTGCTTACATTCTTTGCCTAAGCTGATGTTCACCATTTTTGTAATTTGTATTCCTCCTACTCAGCATTTGAGCTGGTTAATGCATTCTGACTTGGGATTGTATGACTTGTCTTTAGTGTACTAAGATTTAGATAACTGCAGTCCTCCTTGCCTACTCCTGCATTCTCCTATAACCTTACCTTGCTGTTGTTTTCTTCTGTTGCTTTCTCTCTCATTTCTTCCTCTTTACTCCAACTCTCCCTCAATTTATCTTTTATATTTCAAGTTACATTCTTCAACTCCTCCTCTGCTTATCACTCTCACTTACCTCCACATCCTCCTTCTACTCTACCTGCTTATCTTCTCTCATTTTTTTATCACCTAACTCGTATGTTTTTACTCTCTTCTCCAGTACTCCACTCCTGAAGATCCCTTCCTGCATCTGGATTCTAAGAACTCACTCCTGCAAAACCCCTGTCGACTTTCCTGGACATTCCGACCTGCTAGTCTGGGCCATTCAAGGAAAGAGCTACAGTTCGGACCCCATTAATGTTCTCATTTGAATGTATGTAGCCCTGTGCTAGACTTATTTATCTAAGAATACCTATCTATGTTAGCTTGTCCTTCTGTGTGTGTGAATCAGCAGCCTACCGCAGACCACTTCTACCCCCTCTCCCACCTGTATTCCCTGATTTCTAGTCCCTAAAATATAGGTAGCTTATTCTAAATGAGACTTACATAAATAGCCTCCCCTATCTTATTCCTTTTCTAACTGCTATCATTCCTTTCTACTCTAGGTGGCGGTACTCATTCTTCCTATAGCCTGTATTATTTTCTTAAAACCCCTATGTCCAACATTACCTCTATCTGCCTGTAACTACACAATAGCCTCATAATCTCATTCCACACTCTCTAAACCCTGATCTAACCCTCCCCCCTAACCTTAAACTAGCTAAGGGACAAAGCTCCCCTATATTTGTTTTTTACCTTGTTCTTATACAAAGTAATATTTTATACAGTTTTTCTACCCATTAACCTACTTACCTTCCTGTGAACAGCAGTGGCTGATACTTTTCCAGCTGGTCTCTCTCACTCTGCTGCTCAATCCCGCTCAGTTCACCCCCCAGTACTCCTACATTTATACCACTAGTTGGCACACCCCCATCCTATCCACTCCAATCAGACAAATCTTATCATAAACTTACCCAACCCCTTTTTACTTTACATCACACCCTCTAATTAACTAACCTACTTCCTCCTCCGTTACTTAAAGTCATACTACTACTCCTCACCTGCACCTACAATCTACCTCTTATCTTTTCACTCATCTCCCCAATCATTAAAATGTGGAAAACATTCATCCCTTCACAACTTAAACTACTTATCTGCTTATCACTTTTACCTCCTCTTGTAACTACTTACTTCTTAACCTCCTATGAATATCCACTTTACTCTACTCTTCCTTTTCCCTCTAAACACACCTCTAGACCTATAACACCTTTCTCTCCTACCTTCTTAAATCCCACTACTCAACCCAACTACCTACTACCCAAATACCACAGACTAGCACACTTTAAGACAAGAAAACAAAAATCTAGGAAACTAATCAACTGCTTTTACAAACTTCAACAGCCTAACAATTTTAAACTCCTCCACTCACTGTTAGATGGAGATGTTTATCCTAACCTTGGCCCACACCATACCAATACCAGTGGCTACAAAAAACAAGATAAAGCTACTTCTCTATCATCTACCATACCTGCCAACTCTCTCTCTATTGCTCATCTCAATATACAAAGTATTTGTAATAAAATTACTCAAGTCCATTCCCTTCTAGAAGTCCACCAATTTGATATCTTATGTTTAACTGAAACATGGCTAAGACCTACCATTAAAGACAATGAAATCACCCCACCCGCGTATAATATCATTAGACTTGACTGCACAACCAAAAAGGGAGGAGGGGTAGCAATTCTCTACAAAGCACAATTGCAAATTAGTACTATAAATCTGAATTTTCCCCTAGATAAAAATGCCGAAGTAATCAGCTCCAAACTTCAAGTCAACACTAGTAAAGCCATAAATATAATTTGTGTATATCTTCCTCCAGGAAATAACATTAATACTCTAGAATGTATCCTCAGTTCGCTCTCCACCAACCTCCCTCAAGAAACATTAGTCTTAGGCGACTTCAACATTGATTGGAATTCCTGTAATAGTACAAACCCCACCTCCCATATAAAGCTATATGGCTTTATACAACTCATTAATAGTCCTACCAGAACTAATAAAACCAACAACAAAGAAACCACCTTAGACTGGATTCTTACTAATACTCCCCAACAAACCTACCAATCAGGTACCCTTCCAGATAATCTAAGCGACCACTCACTAACTTATGTCATTAGACATAAAACCAACCTAAATTTACCTACCACTTACAGAACACTACGTTCAAAAAAGGAATTTAACTGAGCATTTTCAAGCTGAATTAATACAATGTAATTGGTCCCCACTAAAATATCTCCCACTTAATGAAGCAGTAGAATACTTCAATTCCACATTCTTATCTATCCTGGATCACCATGCCCCAAGTCGTACTATTAGAACCAAAGCTAAAGCAGCACCCTGGCTGACCAACAATACTAGGCAAAAAATCATTCTCAGAAACAAATCCTGGACTAAATGGCGTACCACTAAGAATCTAACTGACCGCCAAAACTTCAGAGAGCTTAGAAACAATACAAAAAAAGCCATCCTGACAGACAAAAAGAAGTATTACCTTCAATTACAACAAACCTCCAAAAAGGAACCTAAAAAAATCTGGGCCAGTATTAATAATCTTTATCCCCAGGCCAGTCTATCACACCAAACCCTCAGGACTCTAACCCAGAGGATCCCACACAAATAGCCAATGACTTTAATTCTTTCTTCACTAATACTATCCAAACTCTTGCTAGTCACCCATCTCCCAACACCTCTAAGCTACTCTTACCTACTTTAAATCCACCTCCCTCCCTTCATTTACAGCCTGTTTCTACCTCCTTTATCTCATCACTGCTCCAAAAACTAAAACCTACCACCCCCTCTGTAGACAAACCTCCTGCAGAATTCCTGCAAATAGGAGCCAAAGCCATTGCCTATCCTGTTTCTATTCTGATAAATAGATCTATAAATGAAGGAATTTTCCCTTCTATCTGGAAGATATCTCACATCATCCCATTACACAAAGGGGGGAACTCTAAGGACTTCTCAAACTATCGCCCCATAGCACTTATATCACCTATAGCTAAAATCATGGAAAAATGTATCCACAAACAACTACTTAACCACCTTCTCCATAACAACCTACTTGCCAACTGTCAGCATGGATTCAGACCTTCCCACAGTACCACCACTGCTTTACTCTCCTTTACTAACTCCATCAGCTATAACCACAACAGTAATAATCTATCATCTTCAGTCTTCATTGACTTATCTAAAGCTTTCGACATGGTTAATCATAAACTTCTTCTGCACTTACTAAAATCTCTCTCACTTGATCCTCCTTCCTTAACTTGGTTTACATTTTACCTAGAAGACTGTCAGCAGGCAGTACTCTTGAAAAATTTACTATCTAATCTCCTTCCTATCTCTTTAGGTGTACCTCAAGGCTCTATCCTAGGCCCCCTTCTATTTTCTATCTTTATTAATGACCTACAATCAGCTATCCCTAACACTACCTGCATACAATATGCAGATGATTCTACTATAATCTGCACTGCTACCTCTCAAACTGAACTCCAGTCTCTTACCCAAAAAGCTTTTACCACTGTTGAACAATGGTTCTCAGACTGTTGCCTACTCTTCAACCCAAAGAAAGCCAAACTGTTACTGTTCTCACCTACCCGCAAATCTACCCCACTAAACTTCACTCTCACTTCCACTGACAGTACTCTCATTTCTCCGGATTCACCTACAAAATTATTAGGAATAACTATTGACAATAATCTCAGCTTTGACTCTCACATCAACAACACAATAAAATTAGTTAATAAAAAAATCGGATACCTTTACAGAATCAAACCCTTCCTTACACCTGTAGCTAGGACCACCTTAGCCAGATCTCACCTAATCTCTACTCTTCTCTATGCTTCCCCCATATACACCAATCTCTCCAAAAACAACCTCAAGAAACTAGCAACATCTTACTATAATATTGCTCGATTTGCTACAGGATCCCCTTTTAGAACTCATCACTGCCTGAACCTAAGACAACTAGGTTGGCTTGAACTTCCTAACCAGCTCATACTTCAACAGCTCTTAATAACTCACAAGATCCTATACCAACCAAATAAAATACCAATACTCTCTAACCTCGTTTCACCATACAGTAACCTGAAACATCTACGTTCATCAAACAAACTACTGATTAATATTACCAAACCCAATAACTCTGCAGGCGACTGCCTCTTTTCCAACTTTGTTGGAAAAATGTGGAACAAACTTCCCCCTGATATCTCATCTTTGTCCTCTCTCCCACTTTTTAAAAGACAACTAAAATGCATCTCAATAAACACTAGCTTTGCTCCTGCACCAACCCAGATTAACTTTCCTTCTTCCTCTCTCTCTTTTCTTCTTCCATAATTCTATCGTTCTCTTTTCCCTGCACCCTTAATAGCTCTTCCTTTACATAACATCTATGTAGATATATGCTTACACATATATACTGTATGACTATTGTAATCCACAAAAAAAAAAAAAAAACTTTTACATTTTTTAAGACATTTTATTACTCCACTTTTTGTTTTTGCTCCTTTCATATTTGTGTAATGTGTGTATTACCTACCTCTGTTTATAAATTTTAATCTTGTATTGCTGATCTCTGTTTAAACTTGTACTAACCATTGGAGCTTTTCTCCCCGGGCCTCTACTGAAATGGACATATATCCAGCTAGACTAGCCCGGTCAACAAATGTAAAATAAAATAAAATAAACAATACAACTCCTGCCAACAGTAATTTTATCCTCTCATCCAGTGGACATTTTTCACACTTCCTAACAAAATTACCATATCCCCTGCTGCCCTTTATAAGACAAATTTCTCTCTCCAACTAAAATATTTTATGATACAATACTTATTAGACAACCAAACAAACCATTCCCATACCCTAATGGAAAATCACTTTAAAAAGAACCCAGCCACACCCAACTCCTTTCCAGAATAATTTTCTACTGTGCAATTATTTTAAATATTGCACTGTATTATGCAAAACAACACTGTGTTAAGCTTGCTACTTGCAGCATGAATGATTGGAGCTCAATACTGACATGCTGTTACTATCATAATGGGTCTTCCTAGAGGAAGGCCAACTTCCTCCTACCTTCCAAAACATTGTATTTGACTGGCCAAACTCAAAACAATCTTGAAGGTCAGGTCACACGTGAAAATAATTCAAGCCTGCCGCACTTAACTGGTTAAAACAAAAATAAGGTTACTCCAGTTCAAAACACAATACAATGAATGGCTGTTTGGGATAATATTTTGTTAACATGTATACACTACAATAAAATCCGTGCAATGCGGTTATTTTCTTTCCAGAGCCACCACAAGAAAAAGATGTGTACTCCTTACTATAGTTAAGTCACCATTCCCAATCTGTGCCACTCAGTGTGAACTACTCCAGACAAAACTGTCATAAATATCAAACTTAACCACTTGTCATCAACGCATAATATTTTAATGCAACAATTAGAATCATACCTCTTTAAACTCAGAGCAAGAAATCTGGACAAAAAGCCGTAAATAATGGGTGAGCAAAGGTCCAAAATAGGGGAACTTTTTAAATACTTCTCATACAACCTTAGAAAGTTAATACAATAACAGGTTTTTGAATTTGCATACATTTTCTGAAGGGGGTGAAGCCTGGACATGCTGTGAAAGTCTTTACAGTTGATAGGTACAGAATCAATGCTCTGTTGCAAATTTTGCGCGTCACAAACCAAGCTCTGCATTAAACATGAATACAGGTAGTACTTACTGACAGCCAGAAATAAAGGTTGAAACTTTTGTATGGAGAAACTGTGAATATCAATAAATATCACTGTTCGTTAAATGAAAAGCAGTCTGCATATGTGGTACTTACAATTTTTTCTTTAGTGGCCTCCGGCTTGGTGACGGCCTGCACACAGACTCCTGCCTTGGGCCTGCCACCTTTGCCTGGCCGTTTGCCCGAGAGCTCGAACTCCAGGTGTTCCTCATCGTTGCTACTGAAGTCTCGCTCCCGCCTACCACCACCACTAGCTCACTTTTTGCACACAGGTCGGATATTTCCATTTCCTGCTCTATCAATCACCTACTTACGAGGCATCACAACACCTTTCACTCTCTCCTTCAATGCATGCACTCACTCTCTCTCATACATCCTTACACAGTCACTGCTGCATTCATACATACATACAAACTACTTTCATACACCGCTCACTCTCTCCTTCAATGCATACACCATTCACTCTCCCTCATACATACATGCACAATCTATTCTGCATTCACAGAAGCATACAATCTAATTTCATGCACGCATTCACAGAGACAAACTTAAACACACTCACACAAACACTTTTTTTGGAGCATAAGCGAAACCCTAGCAAACCGATATGTGGAATAACCAAAAAGCCCTCAACTGAACCGGAAAAAGAAACTATAGTGTCTTATAGCCAAAAGAACCCAATATGTACAAAAGCATTTCTTAGCTAGGTTGATTAAAAAAAGCATGTCCTTATTTTTTGAGGTCTACAGAGTTTTGTGAGGTAATTTGAGACTTGTCTTCTGACCTACGGGAAATCATGCAACTTCCTTTTCAAAATCGGCTTGTTATGCAGAGGGAAGTACACAGTGAATTGCAAGCCGATTTTCTCAGAAAAATGAAATATGAACACCATGTAACTCCATGCTGAAATTTAAGCTGACAAGGTAACTGACAAAGTTCAGTTACGTTTTCAGCTTAATTTTCAACATTGGAGTTACAATCTGACTGCAAAGTTATGTGCACTGGGAGAAGGCACTCGGGTGGAACAGCATGCAGTTACTATCGTCTCACAGCGCACCCAGGTGTAATCACAGAGGTGCCATGAGATGGTAGTTGGGGTTAATGAGTTAATAAACGTAATTGATGTGTGCATGATGAATAGTGTGGTTACCTTCTGAGGTTGTTTCATTCTGCAGCAAGTTGACAATAAAGATTTAGTTTACTGATTTTTCCACACTGCTCTTCTGATGACTGCCCCATGTGATTCCTTACATTTTCAGGAGTAATTAGTTGGCTGTATCTTACTAATCTGTGTGGCTTTAGCATATGTGATAAGTCAATGGCTATGTTAAGTTTAAAAGCTTACTGAAAGGCCTTTTACTTTCCTAGCTGTTGAACCTGCCACCCAAATTTACTCTAGATTCAGCATGCTTTTTTACCTTTGCAACTAGTTACCATCAATAGTTATTTCCAGTGATGTCCTTCAGGACTGCATCTGGCCAGCAGTTTGCCACTTATCTCTTTTGTTGTCTCACTCCTCCCTCTTCCTTCTCCTAGGGCCATTCAGCAAAGCTTCATAATGTATTTAAGCTAATTTGATGCCAGTATGCTGTGGTTGGGATAGATTGGACTCCATTTGTGGCACTGCACAGAAACACCTCTGGGTCATAAATTCCCACATCTGACCAAGGAATGAAAGCAGGTATTCACCACAATGATTACAAGGATCACATGGCTGTCAGTTTAGCAGTGTCATTGTCTCAATAGGTAGCACATTTTCCTTTGGTGCTTGTAGATCAGAATGCAGTGAATACTGCTCCCATACCGGGCATTTCTCTAAAACAGACTATCATAAGAGATAATGTACTCCTGAGTGTGCCATTCTTTAGATGACATATTAAGCCAAGCTCCCTTCTGCTGAACCAATGGTAGCTCTGGTGAATGTAAAAGATCCCATAGCACTTACCAAAAAGAATAGGACCAATTTAGTAAAAACATCATCTTTTCATTTCAGCTAAAGCTTTTCAAAGGCAAACCACATATAAAAATTAAAAGCATTATAAATGTTACTAAAAATACTCCCATTCCATCTCCCCAGCTTTTTTACATAACAAAACGTAATTTTTGCAAATATTTTACCAAGTTCCTACATTCATCACACCTACCTTTCCACATTTGCCATACACATGAAAAATAATCTTGTTGATTATGTCCATTTGTTGATTGTCCATTTCTTTTACTATAATTTCATTACATTCCTATATAAAACATTGTTTAACTTGATCTGTTTTCTCTTTTTTTCCATAAAATGTCAGTTCCTTTCCAAAACCTCCCCACTCTTACACACAAGAAATGTTCAGCTGATTCTTCTTTTCCACATGTGACACATTAATTTTTGTACCTGTTTATATAACATCAACCATTTTACTTGAATCCTATTCCACATGGTATGCCATAAGAAACTTTTCCATTCCCTTAGTTACCCCAGCCTAACCCTTCTTTTACCTGTTGCTTATTGTGTCCTTTCTTGCAACTTTTCCATGGAGCTACATAAAAATATTTCCATAATTATCTCTTACCATCAACATTTTCTCTCTGGTCTATTTCCTAATTCAGTTTTCCATAATAATACTTTCCTGTATCATTCATTTAATTTCTATATATCACATTTTTTATTAGCATTCTCCAAAATCCTGATATTTCATAATCAACTGTATCCCTTTTTAACCATCATTTCCATGTTGTACCCTTCTGAGCACGAATAGCAAGAATCCTGAAAAAATACTGAGTCTATTAAGCCCAGTCATCCCTTGTCCTTATTATGTGCGACTTCTCTTTTAATAGGATTTAACATTGCCAGATTACACTGAAATAAACTTCCAGTAGTTCTCTATCCCTTTTACTTGGAAAATGTATTCATACCATCCAGCTAAGCTAATTTTCCCTAGCACAAATGTTATTCAATGAAGTCTTTTTCTGAGATGTCAACCTAAGGGTTTTCCATACTTCAACACTTTCCCCTTGTTTCCTTTAAATTTTTTCTCTTTGTTTTTCTGTCACTTCCATTCACCATGTTGCATTCCTAATACTGAGTCATACGTACTCTCAAATTAAATTCTTGTTACTCTGACAGTGTGATCTACATAACTCAAGAATATTCCACAACCTTAATTAGGTACCTCACCCACTTCTTATTTCTTCCCAGTATTACTAAATCATCTGCATAACAATGACAGTGTCATCTCAGTTTGTCCCCTTACATGCAATGCTATCTTAACTTCCATCTTCCCTTGCCCTTCTGTTGCATTAACCAGTAATATAAACAGTATCTCACTCACTGGACAGCCCTGACTTATTCATTTTTCTATGCTTACTTTTCTACTTACTTCCTCGTTAACCAAAGCTTTCACCCATGTATTTGTATATATTTTTCATAAAAAAAATTGCAATTTTATTCCTACGCTTTATTCTTGTAAGATATTCCACAGTACACTCTGTCAAAAGCCTTGCTATCTACAATTTTCTTAACCATTAGAAGATTTCCCTAATATTCTTTCCTATAAAACTATATGCACATTCCTGTAACATACTACCTACTAACTGCTCAAAACTTTTCTGTAATATCTTCATTACTGCTTTATAGTACACATTTGCATTGTGTTATAGCATGACAGTTTAAAAATATCTTTCATCCTTCTTTCACAAAAACATAACGAGTTCATCACAGGTATCCTTATATTTCAACCCCTCATCTTAGCTATTCATTTACCACTATCACAACCACTTTTTTGTCTTCTTGTCCTATTCACTTGTAAAAACTAATTTAAACCAGCCTCTCCTGGCACACTGTTTTCATTTCCTTCCTTCAGTATTCTGTCAAACTTTTCCCTTATTACCTTTTTTTTTTTCACCATTTGTCTTTGTGACTTGCCTACTTTTACCAATTCCCATTTTACTTTTTGCCTCCTCCCCTTGTTGCTCTGCATTTCTTCCATATGTTAAGCGACACTTTATTATTTCTTCGAGACTTCCTATAACTTCCTTCTCCTCCAAGTATTATTTATTATATTATCTTTCAGACCATTCCACTTTTCCATATCACCTCCCTACCCCATATTTGCTCAGTTGCACTTTTTGGTTCATTTAAAAACCTTTCATCCAACAAGTAGAAATTTTGCCTGACTCGTCTTCACCATTACGGTATTAGAAACTGACTTCACTCTTTCTACTATTTACATTTGCTAACAAAAAGCAAAAATGACTTTTTCCCTTTCTTTGAACCTTTATTTTTTTTTTCTTGTATTTCTGAACCTCATTCTATCTATAGTAGAGCATTTCCTCTTAGTCCTTTCTTTACCTCATTTTTCTTTCCCTCTTATGTCTGCTTATTCATTTTCTGCCTTAATACCCCATACCTATTCTCTGTTGAGAAAATTCATTATGTATTTTGTCTTTCCTGCATGTCTTTTCATCATTACAAATCATAATTTCCCTTTTATTCATTATGTATTTTGTCTTTCCTCCATATGTCTTTTCATTATTACAAGTCATAGTTTCCCTTTTGTTACACTTCCTCATCTTAAAAAAACATTGTGTAATTCAACTTCATCTTAATTTCCTACCTCAGTTCTACATCCTGCACATAGTCAAAATGCAAATGGGCCTCTCTCAAACATTTCATACAGATTAATTTACATTTTTTAGCTTGGTGTCATCTTTCCCACACTGAGCACATCATATATCACAGTCAAGAATTAAATGTTTCTTTCGTCCACTAAAAAATGGTTGTTAAGAGTATTTCATAGTCCCTGTACACTGCTATTACGTATTGTATATGCTGAACTCAACTGTCCTCAAACTTCAACATTACCCCATTCCCAAGCTCTAGTCTAAACAAAATTGTTCATAATTTTCTTATTTAAAGTCCATAATTTTCACAGTAACCACTGAAAAATTCCATCAGTTCCCCTTCCATCATTGTTAAGCTGTACAGCTCTACTCCAATAGATATAATACTTCCATGGAGCAATCTCCTTTTTCCTTTCAACCTTGCACATAAATCTTTCCAACAATGTAAAAGTTTTAAATGTTATGCAACAAAATTGTTTGCTTTCCAGATATATCAAGGAATACATCTTAAGCCGTAAGTTCCAAAGTTTGCATGCACTAACTCATCCCATACAGAATACATATATCAGTGATGCTGTCCTTTTAAAACTTATTTAATTATTACTGCTGGACAGTTTTTCTGTGGCCGCGGTGGTGCAGCGGTTATCATTGTCACCTCACAGCAAGAGGTTCTCCTGTTTGATTTTTGGCTGGAGTGCCTTCTGTGCAGAGTCTGCATGTCCTCCCTTTGGCCGAGTGAGTTTTAAAGACATAGAGGTAGGTGCTTGTGTGTGTGTGTGTGTGTGTGTGTGTGTGTGTGTGTGTGTGTGTGTGTGTGTGTGTGTGTGTGTGTGTGTGTGTGTGCCTTCTGTGAAGGCTGGGCGCCGGACTGGCAACTCAACACAATAAAAACACCACTGCCAATCAAACTGTGAACCAGTGATCTGCTGTGGTGACCCCTAACCGGGAAAAGCCAAAAGACACTGCTTTACTGTTGGACAATTTTTCTGTGCTGCATTCTCTGCTATATACCATTGTTTCCCTGTAAGAGAATGCTGCTGCATATAAATGCTGAACTGGAAAAAACAGAACCTGACATTTGCTCTGCACTCACACCAGCATGTAGTGGAAGTGCTCTTGTCCATCTGACTGCAACAGCTCATTATTTACATAAAAAAATATGTAGGCAAGTTTCCGTAGTGCCCTGGAAAATTTTTGTTTAGTCAGTATGAGTAACACCTTGGGTCTTCATACCTAGTGGTACTAACCCAGTCAGCAAAACAAACATACATGCATGCATTATTGCTACAAGAAAATAATAATGCCTTTGGGACGAAAAAAAGATGTAGATGTCAGTTCTTCATGTAGGTCATTTTTGCAGTCTGACATTAATCCTACAGCTTAAACCTGTTCCCCTTCAGAACAGTAGAAACTATCCTCTTGGGATACTAGAATATTTCCAGTATAATGGTGCCTGTCTACACCACATTAGATATTTCTTGCTGCAGTTTGATGCATATGCCATATATACTGGTGTCACTAGTAATGTCTTCCTGGTATGGTTTCACCTACTAAAGAGTTCAGTATTTGGGTAAGTGCCTCCTTGGTGATCATTACTTTTTCCTTTGCCTTTTTTTTTTAATTCCTCATAAGGGCTTCCACAGCCATTGAGTTTTTTGCTTGTGGCCAGATCAGGATGCCCAAATGTGTTTAGTTTGCCAGGGCTTCACTTCTGAAGCCATCTAAAGTAGACTGCATTTTGTGTAATACAGTGTGGAAAAGAAGAGGCTCTAGGCCTCTGTCTGGCCCATGATGGCATGGGCGGCGCAGTGGTGCAGCGGTTAATGCTGTCGCCTCACAGCAAGAGGTTCTCCGGTTCGATTCTCGGCTGGGGTGCCTTCTGTGTGGAGTTTGCATGTTCTCCCTGCGTTCGCGTGGGTTTCCTCCGGGTACTCCGGTTTCCTCCCACATTCTAAAGACATGCTTCTGGAGCATGTCTCCCCGGGCCTCTGCTGAAAACAGGATCTGTGGAACCTAGTCGGACTTTCCCGGTCAACAAATGTTAAATAAAAATAAATAAATAAAAAAAAAAATAGGGATGTCCATGGCTCCTGGTATCGTCCTCATGAGAAGATGAGTTAAAGGAGGGAAGAGGAAGACACATCTCAGGTGTCTGATGTTCACAGTCCATCTGAGGGCACCAGTTCCAGTGAGGTACTTTCACAGCTGCTGGACCGAACACCTGTTTATCTGGAGATCTCTGACAATGCACTTTTGGAGGCCATCATGCTTATGAATGAGTGCATCCTACCAAACTAACCCCAAGGATTCAACTTCCTTAGACACAGGAGCCCATGCTCAAATGACTGAAGATTGGTTTATGGTTTCTGAAGGAGAGGATAGGATCTCCACCATATGGGTGAGGGAGGATCTTGTGGGTTTCAAGGTGGAAGTCTGGCACACTCATCCCAATGCCAGCACATCCATTGTTGGACATCTTACTTAAAAATACTCACAAGATGAATCACATTAACCCCCCCCCCCCACCAGCTTCTGGCAGCCATCTGGTCTCTGGTCTTGGTTTGGTCTCCCCCACACACACACACACACACACACACACTCTTCAGGCCCTCCCAGAACACTGGATCATACCAGAACAAGGGTTCCAAAAACCTCTTCAGTTCATGCAGCCAGAGACCAAATGCTCTGTGTGTAGAATACCCTCTGCTAAACAAAAAAAGGAGAGGCCACACTCATCTGCACAGGTTTAACATGGCCAAGAAAGTGAGGAGGAAGACTTGGCTTATACTTCTCAGATGTCTTTTCCCCAGGATATAACAATGACACAGAGGATACTGCTATCTCTGAGTCATCTACTGAGAAAATCTCATTTGAGAAGATACTCCCCAGAATGAAATACTTCAAACTGGAAGGAAGTCAGGCCTCTGAAACTGAAAAAATATACTTTGTTTATTGGAATCAAATGTCCTTTGGTAGTTTCTCCTATCTTAGGGACCCTGAGCAATGCTTTTTTAAATGTTTCCCAGGAACCAGACTCTCAACCAGCCAGAAGTACCTTGGTAATAATTTTGTGATAGCTCCAGCTGTGGTATCCATGGATACTGAAAAATAATCTATACTGGTTCCTGCTCCCAGTACTCTTCCAAATGACAGAGCAGAATGATTATACAGGTGCCACTGTGACTTTCAGTGCAAACTATCATCAGGTTGTTATGACCATGTGTCGGATAGCTTTTCTAGACCAGCTAGGAGAAAAGATTCTGGAGATGTCTGGTGCTTACCCGAAGGAAGACCTATTGGAACTCCTTCAGACAACTTGTCAGTTGACAAAGTAGTCTGTTAAATATAGGGGTCAATGATATTTCATCGGAAGATTATAAGCTCAAACCTCTAATCATTGTATATCTAATGTTCAAAACTAGAAACATTGGCATTAAAAAATACAAGAAATACATCATTTTTTTACAAGGGGGTAAGCCCCCCTGCAAATTATAAATTCCAACTTCAAGTTTTCACTACAGTGGGGAAAGCAAAAATTTTCCAAACTCAACTGTACAATGATGTTGTTCAAAAAGCCAGTAGAGCTCTATCCTCTGATTTTCCATCAGCTGTTCTGGCTTTGCAATATTCAATATAAAAAAATATGAAATAAATGTAATCCAAATATAGATATGATGCAGTAGACACTATGCAGGGTGGCAGGTATGGGTTCTGCGATCAGCAGGTATACTGAGCTGAGGGTACAGTCCCTGCGACAGGATTTCTGAGTGCAGCTGCTGAGTGGACGGTGCAATGGTGCAGTGGTAGCATTGTCACCTCACAGCAAGAGGTTCTCTGGTTCGATTCTCGGCTGGGGTGCCTTCTGTGAGGCGTCAGCATGTCCTCCCTGCATTCGTGTGGTGTCTTCCAGGTGCTCTGGTTTCCTCCTACATTAGAAAGACATGCATCTGGAGTGTTTCTCCCTGGGCCTCCACTGAAAACCGGCTTTGTTCCAAGTCATACTTTCCCGGTAAACAAATGTTAAATAAATAAATAAAATGCTTCATTAGATAAGGAGTTGCTCTTAGGGAGTCCTATCTATGCAGTGCATAAGGAAATGGAGGAAAAGGGGGGAAGTCATACAGTGGTGTTAAGTAACGTCTTCATCCCCCCTTGCAACAACATGTCAGGAATTACCCTTCAAAGCCAGGTCCTTACTACAGGAAATCCTATGGGACCAAATGAATCTCCCTCCAACAGGGAGTATCCATGACTGCATGGATAGTCTTCCTCCTCCATGTACATATCCCCAATGTAATCCTCCAAATGGGATTGCTGGAAGATTGTCAGACTGCCTTTCTGTTCTTGCGAAAAGGTCCAGACTGCAGTATCCAAAAATTCTACACAAAGTGGGGATTCCTTCAGTGCAAAAAGATCATCAGCACCTAATTTTCTTGTCCTGAAATATCTTTTGACACTAGGGATCATACAACCAGTACCCTTAAAAAGAACAAAACAAAAGGTTTTATTCAAGACTTGTTCTAGTCCTCAGAAAGGAGGCAAAGCTGAGACCCATCCTAGACCTATCAAAACATAATACATTCTCCAAAATTCCAAAAATTAAGAATGCTAGTACTTTAGGTCGTGTTACCAGTCCTGTTTCTCCCAACCTTGATGGTTACCCTAGACCTCAAGGATACCTACCACCACATTCTATTCCGTAGGGACCACATTTTTTTCCTCAGATTTAATGCAAATGCTCACATTTCCAGTTTGTCTCATTACTCTCTGGTTTTATTACTGCTTCTAGGGTGTTTACAAAAAGAAGAAAAATTGCATTCAGGTATACACAAGTCTAAATGACTATCTCATTCAGACAACTTTTCAGAAGGGAGTCTATAAGGACCTTTCCTTCACTATGAATTTCTTCCATCTGGACCTTTTCCTCAGTGTTCAGAAATTTTCCACATTCCATCCTAGAGAGCAATTTTCCAGGAATGCTTGCTAGGCACCATCTCTATGAAGGCCTTCTTGTCAAAAAAGAAAGTGGAACATCTGCCTACTTGTCAAAAAAGAAAGTGGAACATCTGCAGAAATATTTTTTGTCTAGCCAGGGAGAGAATATGACTGCTATGGAGTACCTTGGGGTGATGTGATACATGACTGTTGATGGTACCCCAGCCAGGCTGCATCTAAGGAGACTTTCTTGGTATCTGAGATACTTCAGGAGCCAACACACACCCATTAGGAGAGGCCATTTCCATTTTGCTGAGAATTTCAAAGGAACTGGACTGGTGATCTGTCAGCATAAATGTGGGGGTCCCATTCATTCAGGAACCACTTAACCAGATTCTGACAACAGATGATTTAGACCTAGACTGGGGGAGCTTTCATACAGATGATTTAGACTTGGACTGGGGGAGCTTTCATACAGATTTTTTGTTTGTTTATTTATTTGACATTTGGTTGCTGGGGAAGTCCGATTGGGTGAAAGACCCATTTTCAGGGGAGGCCCGAAGAGAAAAGTAGAATAGGTAAAAGCTTTTACAGTATTAACAGTATCATGCAAATATAATACAATTGCATATAATAATAGAGTGTAACATACAAGTGATTAACAGTGTACAAATGTTAACAGATCATGGAAGTGCAAGGGTTGTGGGCTGCAACCTAAGGGAAGAAGCACACAAATGGGATAGAAATAATGATATCAGTTCAGGCTTTCAAAGCTGTCAAACAAATCTAGATAGAGGGTGTCCTTCAACTAATGACAGACATTACAGTGATGTGGTACATCAACAAGTAGAGAAGGACAAGATCTTACACCATTTGCAGTTTAGAAATGACTACTTGTGAACTAATCTTACAACACCAGATGACTGTAAAAGCAGTCTACATTCCATGTCAGTAGAACAGAGTGGAGGGACTAGTTCAGCACTTTGAAGGTAGACCCACACAAATGGATGTTGCAAAGTGATGTTTTCCTTCAACTTATGTTAGCTGAAGTGTTCCATAAGTAGACTTTTGTGTTACCACACACCAGATAGCTAAAAAAATCTGCTCAAAAGCATCATGAAGAAAGGCTGGGCGAGGGATGCTGTCTCAGTTAGTTAAACAGGTATCTTTCTATAGACTTTTCCTGCAATCCTCTTGCTCTACAGGGTGATCCAGAAATTAAGACAGGAAAGACCAAAGATGTTGCTTGATAATACCCTTTTGGCCCAGGCAGCACTGGTTCTTACTTGTCATGTAAAAGTCCATGGGGAAGAATTGGGTACTGCCTCTTTGTTGGACCTACCCACACAGTGCAAAGGGTCTCTCATACAGTCCATCTTGAAAATACTACAGCTCATAGCCTAAATGACTTGACCCTACCACCTTTCAGACATGAGTACACTGACAGTGTGCTGAATATTAGCAAAGAGCCAAGAAAGCCACTACAAAGTCCTATATATCCAAATGGAAGAGTTTTTTTTTTTTTTTGTACTGGTACCTAGGTAGGAGACTGGACTCTAGTGCAACATCAGTGTCCATGGTTCTTCAGTATTTCAGTGAGCTTTTTGGGGGCAGACTTGGCCTTTACTTCTGTTAAACCCCACATCTCAGCCATATCTTTCTTCAGTTAGAAATCAAAATGTTGAATACTTATTTGATTGCAACATTTTTGTAGGTATAAAAAAAGAGAATGCACAAGTGAGTGAATGCTCATTTGTGTGAATCACATATGGTTGAATTTACCTTTGAATAGTGTAGATAACTAGGAGTGTGCAAGAAAATTAGTGTTTGAATAAAAAAGTGATGGTTGTGAAGATATGCAAAACTGTGTTACAGCAGTTACTGTGTATATGTAAGTGTTCATGGGTTAGGGTTAGAATAAGTGCTAGATAAGGGGCTAGATTCAGTACTGTGCATATTTTGTGTGTGTTTGTGTGTGTTCAGTGTTTTTGTCTTGTGTGTTGCTACTGTTAGGCAATGGGTTTTAAGTGATGTAGGGTTGAGCCAGTGGTGAGGTTAGGGTTAACACACATGAGCAAGGTGGTACAGAGGGAGAAGCCAAATACCCATAGCATTTCTTTTTTGTTGCTGAAAGCAACAGTAAAGTCTACTGTTACAGGTAATTCATCACTAATTTCTTTATGTTGAAATCTTAAGCAGCTTGAGAAATATATACTTTTCTGCATTTGTATTGAAATAATAAATAATTGTAATACTGTTTTTGTACTTAAATAAAATTTGTGTGGATTTTCTTGTGGTGTCCCCTTAGGTTTATATGTTTATAGATTAGTACTAGACTAACTACCTTTGTGGGCTATTTTAAGCGTAGTCAACTACCCCATGTGAGAATCAAACTCTGCACATTGTGTCTGTAAGGTAAACACCTTAACCATTATGCCAACCTCCCTTAACAAATTCTCAGTAAGTGCTGCTGCAGATACAGGTACCCCCAGAGATTTTCACTTTTTTCTTTTCATGGAGAACCACCATGTTGATACTTGCTAACCTTGTACCACATTAAAAACAATGCATCAGTCTGGAGAGCTAGGAATTCATAGCTTCTGTTGATCATAGTAGACTTCTGTCTCATACACTGGCCAGTCTGTTACTACTGCTGCTACTTCTACTAGTACTTCTTCTACTGCTGCATCTACTTCTACTAGTACTGCTACTACGGCTGCTAGTAATACTACTACTGCTACATCTACTCCTACTAGTACTGCTACTACTGCTACATCTTCTTCTACTAATAGTGCTACTACGGCTGCTAATAACACTACTGCTACTAGTACTACTACTACTACATCTACTTCTACTAGTATGGCTACTACTACTGCTGCTACATCTACTTCTACTAATACTGCTACTACGGCTGCTAGTAATACTACTACTGCTACTAGTACTACTACTACTGCTACATCTACTTCTACTAGTATGGCTACTAGTACTGCTACATCTACTACTAATACTGCTACTACAGCTACTAGTACTACTGCTACATCTACTTCTACTAATACTGTTACTACTGCTGCTAGTACTACTGCTTCTCATGCACCTTCCAGGTCTTAAATGTTAAAATAAGCAAAATCAAAGGGAGCATAAATTAAGCAAAAAGTGAAACATTTCCTTCAGGTACCACATGGGAACAGGTAGAGACAGATCCAAGTCTGACGTGACAATTAGACCATCACATAGTGGTTTCTGTGTAGAGTAACCCCCCCACTCCACCCCAGAGTATTTGCTGTATCCTGTTCCTCTTATCATCTAGTTCTTTGCATAGGGGTTATGGAGGGATATGTGATAGCTAAAACCATTTGCTTTGTTCTCAAAATGGTGGTTAAATAGCACCTGAAGGTGAAGGATTTATGAATCTTACGATGTCCTTCTCCTGCACTGGACATTGGGTTTCAAATGTCTGGGGTGGGACCTACCCTTCTCCTAATTCTCACAAAGTCTACCAATACTGTTTGAATTTCAAACAATTTCTGCGCTAGTTTTCCTTGTTGTTATCTTGTAGCATTCATAGGCCTGGAGGCTTGGGTGGTATGTAGGCCAGATTAAGGCCTCACAAGTATCTTATGGAAAATGGACATCACATACTTGGTTGCAAAAGGTGCAGGTGTCCAGTGATTGAGTGACACTCCCCTAGTTATCATTGAAGTTTATCATTCAGTATGTCGGGTATAAGTGAGTGCAGTGGCTTCCGACTTTCAGACCTTCCAGCTCAGGTGCTGCCTTGAAGGGTTCCAGCACTTCATTCATGTTCATCCAGCTAGGAATAAAAAAGGTAATGATGAGCCCTTAGCTTATTTAACTCAGATAGAAGGCACATTGTCTTATTATATTTCCTGGGGGGAGTTAAATACCCCCAGAGGATATTTATCTTACTGATTATCTTAAATTATATGAAACAACAGTTTAAGTTGCCTTCTATAAATGTGTTCTTCCCCAGAAAAAGATATTCCAAACTGATGAAGCTTCTGGAACAGAGAACACTGTGACAGTTTTTCTTACTATTGATACTGTTAGTATGTTTTCTCCGAGCTACCTCTGGAATCCAATTATCAGCCAACTCTCTTACTATATTACTTGCAGTGTTATTATTAATGCTAAATACTGTTTGTGATACCCCATCACTGGCCCAGTAATCAAGGAGCCTCAGTCTTCAGCACTGGCAACAGTGGGAGACGTACATTGGGAGGATGACCGGTACACACCCAGTATTTCCACATGCGGCTTTCTACATTAAGTGCAATTTCCCTTAAGAGCACACAGAGACTACAGTCAGTCTGGGCTGGTTTCTCCCTCTTTCTCCAGATCCCGAGTAAGACTCCCCACTGGCACAGCTATAGAGTTGATATCTCAGCTGAGTGGCCAAGCCAAGACTCCAGCACCCTGTCTGTCCAACCAGTGCTTCATGCCCCTGCCCAAGTAGCTAACACACACACACACACTCTTTGAGGTTTGATTTATACATACACACACAACTGGGAAAGCCTGAAACAGGTTTACTAGCTATGCCCCCTTCTGCCCAGACTATAAGATAATTATTACTGCCACCAGTCACCTCTTTATCAACTACTTTAAGGCCTTTAACAAAGGGTGTCTGTTGCTCATCTGGTCAGGATAAAACAGATGAACAGTTGTGGGTTCGGTTTAAGCAGCTTAACACATCAGGATTGAGGCTTAGTAACTTAAACTTATAAACAGACTGACTTCTGCACTCATACATGTTAATACTATGGCTGTTCTCTCAAAATGGCACTGCTGCCTGCATGTGCTCTCTATTTTTATGCATGTGCCCTCACTTTGAAATGCATCTTAATGTTACAATACACTCTGTTCTTCATCCTCTCTCTTTGAGAAATAACTCATGCACTGAAAATGACAACATTCATTGACAAGCAGTTATACAGAAATTATCCTTTGACATGCAGTTATACAGAACTAATTCTTTGACATGCAATCATACAGAAGGGAATACAAATAAAACAGTCATTTACACTAGGGCTAGAAATACGACCTGATCGTGTGACATAAAAATTAGAACTGGGTTTAGCAATGGGGACTGTCTTTAATGAATGTTCAACTTCAGGGACATCATCAGGAATGGAAGTAGGTACTGAGATATGTCCTTCAACAGGAACATTGTCTGGGTTGCTCTGAGATCTAGAGTCTGTATCACAGGTACGATGCTGTGATATCAATTCAGACACCAAAAAAAAGATGCCTGCAATTTCTTCTGTATTCTGTACCCTCAAATTCCACTAAGTAGGATCTCGGCTCACCACATATATTGGTCACTTGACAATTCGATCAAAACTTTTTGCCATTTGCATCCTCACTATCTCCCCTTCTTTCAAGTGGATAAAGAAATCTGCTCATTTTATCATAGCTGGATTTTCGAAAGGAACACATTTTAAATAGTTGGGCTTTGATTGCTCTGGTATTTTTAGCATTAGACATCAACAAACTGGAACTGATAGGCAAGGTTGCTCTGGTTTGCCTAGACAGAAGTCTCTGACCAGGTGCGCCAAGTAAGTTTTCATGGGGTATATTTCTGAGATTAAGCAAATTCAAGAAGATATCGGTATTGTCACGCGTTGACCTCTCTAGTAATTGCTTTGCACTTACTGCATGCTCAGCCAAGCTGTTTGACTGGGGGGTATTCTGGACTGCTTGTAATATGGATAAAATCCCACTCTATTGCAAATTTCTGAAATAACCGACTGGTAAACTGGGTAGCGTTGTCAGAAATAACTTTGTGTGGACTACCATGGATTGAGAAGTGACGTTTCATAGTACTGGATGTTAGGTTAGGTAGCAGATCGAACCAGTTCAAATAAGATTCTGCCGACACCGAGTAATTCTGATTGTTCCACTCAAATATGTTAGTGGCTCCTGTTGACCAAGGTAGTTCAGGAATCTGGCTTAGATGAAGTGGCTCTTTTTGCAAATGTGGTTTAGTACTATTGCATACTTACAAGATGAAAGCACTTTATCAATGTCTTTTGAGAGAGAAGGCCAAAATACTAGTCCTCTCACCCTTCTTTTGGTAGCTTCAGAACCTCGGTGGCCACGATGCAAAATCTGGATGTACTCATGTTGTAAGGAAGTCGGAACAATAACTTTAGGACCTTTGAAAATTATACCATCTTCCATCAACATCTCATCTCTGTAAGGAAGATAAAGGTTACACTTTTGTTGGTACACAAGATTGCTTTGATGGCCATCCAGCATTGATGAAGTGGTTGAGCCTTTGCAAAATTGGATCAGTCTTTTTATGATCTCTTAGCTCATCAAGGCTTGTGGTAGAAAAATTATGCCCCTCTATGACACTGAGGTCAAAATATTCTTTGGTATTTCTGGGTGATCTGGATAAGGTATCAGCCAGATAAAGAAGTTTGCCTTTTGTATAAACCATTTTGAAGCTGTACTTTTGTAATCTGAGCATCATTCTTTGTAGTCTTGCTGGAGCTGTATGCATAGGCTTCTTTAAAATAGTGACTAGAGGCTGATGATCAGTCTTGCTCTGGATACCTTGGCCATAAATATAATCATGGAACTTCAAACATGTGAACACAATTGACAACAGTTCCTTCTCAATCTGAGCATACTGCATCTCAGTCTGGGTAAGAGTTCTAGGTGCATAGGCTACTGGTTTGCCCGCTTGAAGAATAACTGCACCAATACCGAACTTTGAAGCATCACAAGAAAGAATTACTAGTTTGTGGACATCATAATATCTTAAGAATAGCTTTTTGTTTGGAAGGGTCTGGTCGTAAGCCTGTACCGGTAAATAAATGACCTACAAAAGTAACTTCTGGTAGCCTGAATTTACATTTTAGTGGATTGAGCTTTGGATTCACTTCACGTGCTCTGTCCAGACCTTTCCTGAGATTTCTGTCATGCTGTCTTCACCATTGCCTCCAACTAGTAATTCATCCATTATTATACCACACAGATAACCTGAAAAAATTTTCTCCATTGCACACTGAAAGACTTCACTGGCAAAATTTATTCTAAAAGTAATTCTGAGAAATCTGTATCTACCAAATGGGGTACTGAATGTAGTCAGTAGTGAAGATTTGCGATCAAGCATTACTTGCCAAAATGAACTCTCTGCATCTAAGACAGAAAAAAACCCAGAGGCATTTGGCATGAGGGTAGCAACCTCCTCGACTGTACACACAGGATGGTGGGGCCTCCTTAATGTTTTACGTCTCTTGGGTCAATACATATTCTTATTTCATCTGAGCTTTTCTTATGAGCAACTATCATGGGAGATACCCATTCAGTTGGCTCTGTGACTGGACAAATTACACCTTGTTTCACCATTTTATCTGACTGGACCTTGATGTTGTCCTGTATAGCTATCAGAACTTTTCCCACTGGTCTGACCTCTGGGTCTAACTTCATGGAGTACACAAGTGGAAGTTTGCCTAGCTTCTCTTTGAAAATATCAGCATACTCTGAGAAAATAGCACCAGTGAAGCTGGGACTAGGACATGTACTTACATGATAGACTTCTTTGGTAAACGAAACCAGTTTCATTCTTAAACCATCTCTGAGACCTGATAATGACTGCACAGGTCTTTTGACTACATAAAATTGCAAGCTGTAACTGTTTCCAGCTGAATAGCATGAAAGCACTAATGAACCTTCAGTTTGAATCTCTACCTCCATAAGCAACAAGCTTTGCACAATTGACCAGATTAAGGTGTTCACCAGCTCTTACTCTAGCAAATGTTTCTCCTGACATAACATTGCACTTTGAACCAGTGTCTACTTTGAACTCTGTGGGTTTACCATTAATCAGGACAGTACAAAACACGTTGTTCTTTGCCAGCAAATCTACTGCATTGACCTTCTCACCAACCACTGATACACTATCTACAAGTTGCAGCTTTCTGTATGATCAACTTGCTTTTTCTTGCTTTTTTGAGTGAGCTTTCTTAATAAATGAATGAGGCTTGCTTGATTTGCAAAACTTTTAAATGTGGTTCCATTTTTTACACTTGTGACATTGCTGGCCAAGTGCTAAACCCTTTTCTCTTTTAGAATCATGATTGGCACTGCAGTTACGACAGTTAACAATAAGGCTTCACTTGGGTTTTGCTGACTCACCCTTGTGCTGCACTGAGCATGTCCATTTTACTGAGCTAGTCTTAAAACATGCTGGAAAGTTATGGGTTCTCACTGGAAATCATGCAGGGGCTGCAGCTGCCATGTGCTTAGGCCTTTTTCTGTTGGCCATGTGCTGCATGCTGTCTACACTTGCTCTAGAAGCTGTTGAAACCATGCTCCTATCACTTGCAAGCATGTTTGTGTGCGTTTCTGTAAGCTCATGTATCTGACACATCTCTAGCTTTGCTCAGTGTTAAATCACTGTCATGAAGCAAACTCTTTCTCACAGCATTATTAACACTACACACAAGCTTGTCTCTCAAATCACCAAACCTGCATGTTTTAGCCTTGTTTCTCAAGTCAGTAATATAAGCTGCAAAAGTTTCTCCTGGCTTGTGGTCTCTTGTATAAATCAGGTGCCTCTCCAATGTAACATTTTTTTAGGTGTTGCACATTTCTCTAAATTTACTTTTCAAGCACTCAGGGTCCTCCCTTGATTCAGCATGTACAACAATATGGTGGTTTTCCCCTTCTCCTGCATATACTGCTGGTGCATACACAAATGAATGATCCCTTTTAATAGCTTCTGACCCAGCTAGATTAAGCAAAATAAATGCCCCTGTATGTGCATTTTTGTCAGAAAAAGCTGCTTGTATGAAAATATATTCTTGTTCAAACACTCTTCAGTTTTGTCCAATATTACGATCAAACACAAGTGGACTGGGTCTGTGAAATGCCTCTGCCATATCAAGACACAGTAATAAAGACCCTTGGAATTATGTACGAGCACACACATATACACCAGAAATTTATGCCAGAACTTGTAACTATGCCCGATAGCCCAATAGACTCTTCAAAATAACTGTACTTTGTAATATGTTTCCATAGCACAAGAACACTTTGAAATCACTGTCCTCTGCAAAACCACTCACAAGAAACTTCTCAAAATGGCCGTACTTTGCAAAATAACTGTACAGTGTAAGAAACATTTTGAAATGACTGTACTGTGCGAATAAAATGTACACAGCACAAGAAACTTTTCAAAATGATTGTATTCTGACTGTACTTTGCACACAGTAAACTCTTCGAAATAATTGTACTGTAATAAAACATACATTGCAAACACTTTGCACCCCCTGAGATACTTTGAATAACTCTAGTTATGCTCTGAATAGCTTTAGTCAATGCCAAATAGTAGCTCATGACAAAACATGGTCATTTACTAAAAAAAACATGAAGTAACCTTACTTTATGCTTATTTTGCCCTTTTATTGTATTCGTTATGCCCATTTGACCTCATATCATGATCATTATATTTTTCTTGTGCTTGTTTTACTTTTAACTTGTTCGTTATATAAATTGGAAGCAACTCTGAACACCCCCTTAAGTATTTCTGATAAATCTATCAAATATTGTGGTTTCAAATATTTTGTTTAATCAGTAATGCATTTTATGCCTTTCGTTTGATGATTAATGCAATTTGTGCTACTCGTTTGATTAATAATGTGTTTTGTGCTTTTCAAATGCTTTGTATCGTTTTCTTCACAAAATAAATCATTTATGCAAGTCTTGGTTACCTGAAGTTCGTTTCTGGCCTTTTTTTGATAGTTTGAGCACTGTATCACCCATCTTGTTCAATATACCTTCAAGACTAATTCTGCACCTCATGGCTTGAAGAAGTTGCACTCTGTCGCAGTTCTGACACCATGTCGCTCATCCAGTCAGGATAAAACAAACAAACAGCTGTGGGTTTAGTTCAAGCAACTTTATTATATACAAAAATACATCAGGATTGAGGCTTAGTAACTTAAACTTAAATAAACAAATAAACTTATAAACAGACTGACTGCTGCACTCATACATATTAACACTCTGGCTGTTCTCAAATGGCATTTCTGCCTGCACATGCTCTCTGTTTATATGCACGTGCCCTCACATTGAAATGTTTCTGAAAATTACAACACATGCTCTGTTCTACAGTGTCCAATCTTGCTGTGTAATGTTACTGTTAATTTAAAATGGTAGTTTGACCAAGAGCAAGGCTATTACAAGTGGACTACACAGTGTCACCAAATAGGTAAGTACTCTCAGAACTTAAATATGTCTGGACAGATTAGCCACAATGAAATGTTTAAATATGTTTAATAATAAGTAATTAAAGAAATAGAAAATACTCAGTATATATTTACAATTATATCAGAGTTCAGAATCACAGGAAATATTTAAAACAACATTGCAGGACAGTTTCAAATAACTAAAGAAAAAATCTAAAGTAAGCTTTGCTATATTCTTGACTATATCTAAGAGAATAACTGTACCCTCATAATTTACTTAATTAGAGTAGCAAGGCAGATGTGGTGAATAGATCCTCTAGCTGATGTTGTCAGGTCAAAGACAGAATACAAAATGCTCAGTCCCTGTCAGAGACTTCTCAAATTAATATCTCAAATATTACTGCTGGGATAGTTTGCAGAATGATATAATTTCTTGTCATGGTAAACTCCCCACTGCTGAAAGCTAGCAGTATTTAGCATCTACTCATGAAAATAAATACACAAGGGCTTTTCCTCAGATCTTGCAGATCCTGGAAGTCATAAACAATAAAACACTTCCAAGACAATACAGAAAACTTCTCAGCACAGACATTGTCTCTTGCTGCACTGAAACTGAAAGATAACATCCTTTTATTGCGTGACCATAAAGTAATTTAATTAGAGATATTTTTCTAAAGTTAACCTCCTGTGTCCCAGTTGCCACTGTTAACATATATACATTAAACAGTTACAATAGTGCAGGTACATTTCTGTTCTGTTCCAGTAGGGCATGCTGTGGTTATATTTTAAGCACTTTGCAAAAACCTTTTTAACACACACTTCTGTACCAGCACATACAGGTCTAATAAGTTCTAATACATTTGTAAAACAAGTATCTTATGTGAATCAGGTTGATATTCACAAATGACACACAACCATTTACAAAATTCCAGACAGCTGTGCTGGCAGTATCTCTCTTTGTCACATGTCTGTATAAATCATGTTGATATTAACAAAGGACATATAATTATTTACAAAATTCCAGTTAGCTGGGCTGGCAGTATCTCCTTTTACACTTCTATATGAATCATGTTAATATTCACAAATTCCATGTAATTATTTACAGAATTCCAGCTAGCATTGCTGGCAGCACCTCCTTTGTCACACTGTTAACATTAATATTAATTATTATTAGAGACATGACCATTAATAGTAATGTCTTTTGGCTTTTCCCAGTTAGGGTTCACCACAGCAGAACTCCAGTCTGCTAATGATTGGCAGTGGATTTTTACGGTGCTGAGTTGCCAGCCCGACGCCCAACCTTCAAAGAAGGCACACCCATTCACGATCGCACCTACTTGCTTGTCTTTAATGTCACTTGACTGCGGGGAGGACATGCAGACTGCACACAAAAGGCACTCCAGCTGAGAATCGAATGGGAGAACCTCTTGCTGTGAGGCGAGAACACTAACCACTGCACCACTGCGGCCTCTATTAATGTATATATTATTGTCACTCATTATTAATTGCTATTAATAATATTGGTTGCTGTTAATATTAATAGCTATGTTATTTGCAAGTTCACCGCAAGTATTTCAGTTGTCCCAAATAATTTATAACCCCTAAGGATTTCCGTCTTATTGAGGAATTTGTGAATACTGTACAGTCACCTGGAGAGTTGGAGAAAAAAGGGGGGACACTTAGTACTACATTATTTCTTGGTGTTTTATGCAGCCACAAGCTTGTAAATAACTTAATTTTCTTCATTACTTTATTGTATCATATATCAACAGGCCGTAATTCTACTTCGTAAATATGAGTATCTGTTTTGGACCATTAGCTGTAAAATATTTATTGCTGTACTTCAGAATTTCAAATTAATGTTGTTTCAGATGGCTTCTTCTGTTTTACTACTCTGAAGTTTTCTGTATTTAGTTAAATGAAAATGTTTTTCTTTTTTCTTATCTTTTTTTTTTTTTGTTTCCTGTCCCTGCAGCTGAATTTTAGTTGCCACCAGCTCATCTCCTCATTCACCTTAGTCTCCTCTGGCTAAACACTACATAAGTTGGGGGCTGATGCCATTGAGGACACCAGTGCAAAGTCATACTGCTGCCAGTGAGTGTATCATATCCCCAGCATCCTGGGTCAAGCACTGGAGTTGCCGCCATCGGGAGGTGCATGCACATTTCCTTGCGTGGCCAACAAAATGGTGTACTAGTTCCATTGAGAAGCCCACTGCTCCCCCAACACTGCTATTACAGCAGGTCTAGGCTGCCTCCCTTTCTCCAGGATGGGCGAGCCCATGTCAGTCTCTCACTCTTACCCCCTTTCAGCAGTCTTCTCAGCTGAAGTACCCATGCCACTACTCAAACACATCTGGGTTAGTGTAAGAATTTTAGTAATCTGTACCACAGGACCAGCTCTAAATGAGAAATTGTTGTGAATAAGATGTTAGTGTTTGTGAAAATATTTTATATACCACTGTGAATTGTTGCTATCTTACTTATATGTACAATTTTATCTTTTGTGAAATAAGCCTTCGGCTACTGTAAAATGCAACAACCTGTGCAAAGTATGAGCCTGATTGCTGTCATTGCATTTGATTGGTCTCTTCAACACCATAACTTTGTGCATTGGCACCAAAGTCATGGCTGAAAAGAATCCTCAAACCAGCCCACCTACCTGGTAAGCAAAGAATAAATAGAATAATTCAAATCCCACAGATATACTCTCTTTTTATTAATTATTTTTTTCTCCCAATGCCTGCCATTTATCAGCCCTGCCCCAATGACCAGGCAATTCCTTACCCCACGGGAGTGAGAGGTGATTGCAGAAGGAAGGCTGTTATCTAGGCAGCTATGAAAGGGTCTGCTGCAATGATCCTAACCCTTTCCTCAGTGGCTGATGTCTGTTTTCTCATGTATGAGGGCCTGCTATGCCTTCTTGTGTGGGCATGCACATTTCTACATGCACACACCATGAAGAGTACTGGGCAAACACTGTTTGGCAGAGACAAGTTTATATCCCTAATGCTTATACTGCATGCCATGTACTTCCTTTCCAGTAGGTGTCGGCATTTCAGCAAGCTGTCTTGCGTTCCTCCCCATATGAAGAATCGAACCATACAGCATACAGACATAAAGGAAACCAACAATTTTGTATGCTTGCTTGTACAATGTGTGATGAGAACCTGATATGTATAAGCACGCCGCACGGCTACATTCTGATGTCATCTTTTCTTAATCTATAATACAGTGCTGCATTTCATCAAACCTTACACAAACCTTAGACTTGACTTAAAAATCATCATTCCAGTGAAGACCAAGGAAAAGTAGTGCTTATTGCATGCATATTGAAATGTAGCACAACAGCTAGCTTCCATGCCATACAGAAGCAACTGTGCCAAATACAGGTTTCCATTGTTGCATATACAATTATACATTTGTCGTACTGTCCAACAAATATAGGTCAAAGGAGAAGAGGGGCAAAGGAGAGAGAAGAGAAAACAAAATGTAGTACAGTCCTATCCTGTTTGAACTGGTCAACTGTATATGTATTCGTATAGCAAACACAGGTGTAACCCTCCTCCAAAAAAGGGAATTGAGAGAGTTATCAGAATTTTGCAGTAATTACAATTGCCCATCAGCTCAATGTAACCAGGCTGTTAGTAGCAATTCTTATATATAGCTATAGCTATATCAAAAGCAAAAGCAATCAGGATAATTAAAAATAGCAAATCTCATGTGACAGTGGTAATGTGTGCATTATCACTGCCAAAGTTTTAATTGCAACTGCCTTGTCCAATATTTGATATAAAGATTCCACTTCCTCCACTGATAAATCCAGTGTGTAAAAAGCAGACACGTTCTTCTTGGCCGTACTCCTATGCCAGAAGAAAACCTATTGGATGCAGAATTGCTGAATGTAGCTTGTTGACCACTGTCTCTGAGTGGGTGTCATGCCTGATAGTGATTTATTGTGACTGACAGGCATAATGTGCTTTTCTATTTTTTTTGTCTTTGTGCTGCCTCTGTGTCCATAGCCACACTGCCTTATTGTGTGTCCATTATACTTTGTTTTTTCATTGTATGTGCAAACGCTTCCCTCCTCTGGGTTATTTAACAGCATCTGCTAGCCTGCAGGGGAGACAACCAGTGTGGCAGGAAACCTCAGGCAGACAGTACAACCTAGGTCTCACAGTCTACATAGCACCGACATCATTGCTGTTCTTTGGGTATGAAAATGGCTATTGTAGTCCATTCTGAAGGGTGCAGGGACTCCTACTATCCTCAAAGATAGCCAGAGCTTTCCCCTCTTAAAGTACCTTTCCTATTATTGTACTCTATGAGGATGTTTGAAATTGTATTCCTTGTTCCAGTATAGGAGCAATGCTCAGATGTTTGTTTTTTGGGTGGGAGTTTGACATGCACAATCTTTAACTCTCTTTTGTTTTCCACAAAGCTTGAGGGGTTCACTGCTTTTTTTCTGCTTTCTGTCAGGCTGATAATTCAGAAGTCATCCACTTTTAATTCCATCCTGTACATGTTTTAGTTGCAAGCCTGCAGTCTGTGATTGTGCAACAATGGTCTGTTTGATGGTGGTTCTTGCCTTCTGCTTGCTTGCTTCGTTGAAACGCTGTTTTTAATACAATATGAATTGAATTAGTCAGTGTGGCAATTGATCTGCAGATCTCATCATTGCCATTCTGTGCTTACTGAATGCAGGCCACCATGATAAAATGTTTAATTATTTAATTATGTTTTTTTTTTTTTTTTTTTTTTTTCAAAACAGGTTAGCCCTACTGGGTTAGCAGCCTCTCTTCTGGAAGACTCAAGGTGGTATTCACACCAACTGGGAAAACTTTGGCCAGAGTAGTGGGAAAATTCCTCTACTCTTTCTGATAGGTACTGCCGGGTCTTTTACACCCATCTGAGCTACCATCAACTCAGGCATATGGGTCTTTGGTTTAGCATCTCATCTGAAGGACAGCACACTTAGAAGGGCAGCACCTCCATTTATTGCACTGCAGTGTCAGTACTGGAAAACAAATCCACCAAGACACTTTTGAGGAAATACTACAACGTTTATTAAGATGCGAAGAGCTTGCTGGCAAACAAATCAGACACAATGCATTGTCACATGCTTGCAAATGCCTTCAAAAAATAATGTGAATTGCCACAAACAAAACCAGCTATTTTGTGACTGAAACCCCTTGAGAGAGAATAGGCCTAAATAAAAGAACATGCCCTTTGTGAGCGGTCCCGAGCATGTCCCCAAATTTTTGCTATTTGTTGCATCCTATCAGACTAGCAGAGGCATCTCAAACCTGGGAAAACAGCACATCACTGTTGTCTTGCACAGTATTCCTGTTAACTACTGCTGTCATAGTTGGCTTACAGGCATGTTGTGTGTGGCTGGATTTAATAACACTGCTGCCTTAGCGTTGCAGATACGTGTTGCCATATTTTATGTTAGGTTAGCTGCATTTCCATATCCAGGTAGAAAGCTGATGAGACTTTGAGTGGAAAGCTTGTGTCAGGAGTTGCAAGGCTGGGAGAGGGTTTGTGGTGCAGCAACATGGAACACTGATGTTTCATTTCCTCTTTTTTGATGAATGGAATGAATTCTATTTGTAATATTAATATTGTTTCCAGACCTTGGACTTTGATAGGTTTCATAGATTTGTTTCATAGAGAATTACTAGATATACTGTCCAGAAGATCATTGAGAAGCTTATCCTAATTTTTCCAATTGCTCCAGATCACTCTGGGTAACTGATCTGCTCAGGGTAGCACAGTAGGCAATGTAGGCTAAAACAATCAAATCCCTGACTAGAGGAAGTGGTGCTTTAACATCTCATAGCCTTAATCTGCTTGAGCTAACCACCAGACAGGTTAAAACTCTGTCACATGCTGTTGTATAAATATGAGCCTGAAATGGGATGTTTATGGCACCATATTGTTATATGTACTCAGAGGAGCTAAATGCTTGCCTATTGAAGCATATGCTCTAAGTAGGGGTAACAGCATTGACAGTACCTTGATACATTATCCCTATGGGAAGTATTCAGTCTTGATAGTTATCATAGTGAAGAGATATAGAATACATTGTACTAAGGTCCAGTAATTAAATTTAGAGCTGTTATTTTGAATGTTGTGTTTGAGCTGCATGTCACCGAAAGTGTTTCATTCTGAATTGGGAGCTTGCTATATTTAAGAAGAAAATCATTTAATGCCCACTTTTATTTTATACTACTGTATTTCTTATAGAGTATGACTGGTTACTTATGCCATATTTAAAAAAAACAGTTATGCTGTATTGCCTTTGTAATTTTTTTTCCCTCCAGAAGTTAATTGGTTTGAAGCCTTGACAGACTGCATCATCATGCATGCTATTTATACTCTTTCATTTAAAGTTGACATGTACACGTCTATGTATAGAAGCATAAATATGTTCAAGCTAGTGTAGCTGCAACCCTGAGTGCTCTAGTTATTGGAGTGTAACAAAGTTTTGACGTCAGACTGTCTATTTATTCTTCATGAAGCCATTAGCAGTGTTTTACCCTTTGGCACATACATTTCTAGAAAAAGTTTTAATATTTTATAAGAGCTTTTGACCTCTTACATTTTGTTTTGATGCTAAAATATGCATGTAATCCTTTATCTTTCGTGATGGAAAAACATCATAAAAAAAATCAAAACTCTACCATACTAATGGTGATGCACTTTAGGCATAGGTCAGCACCACAGACACTTGCTTTATTTTAATTAACATAATTTCAGTGTGATATACCATGATTCCATGCTTGTACTTATACAGAAACATGCTATTTTTAGAATTGCCTCGGGGGGGTTATTTTTGGACTGTGTAAGACAGCATTATTTCAGCAGCTACTGTGTGGGCTAAGTTTTTATCTACCTCTGTTACAGGATTGCTTCATGTAGAATCAGAAGCTTCATTTTTGACTAAGTTCTCATTGTTGAATTCAAAATAAGGGATTTGTAATGAAAAGTCCGTCATTATGAAGTTTGCAATTCATGGCTTAGCAATACTTTAAACTCCTGCTTGCAGTGAACAAGATTGCGACTTGAGAGGACAGTTTATGCACCTGTACTGTAGGATAGCTGTTAGGCAATTGCCCACAGTTAGTAATATATATGTGGCATCCCAGCATGCATTATGCTTAACTCTTAAAGGAGAGCCTATATCTAATAAATATGTATGTGTTTTATATTTATTTATATATATATATATATATATATATATATATATATATATATATATATATATATATATATATATATATATATATATATATATATATATGTGTGTGTGTGTGTCTCTGTGAGTGCATAACTTTCTGTCAACATTGTCCTTTTGTCAGTGAGTGAGAAAGCCTGTACAGCTGATTGAAAATCAACTTATTAAACCTTATCATTTTTCTCACACTGAGAATTTGGCCTTACCCTGCTGTAGTGCGATATCAGAGTATGTATGTATATTTAGCAGGGGGTGTGGGGGGTGACTCCACATAGTGGGTGCAGAAGGATTTGCCCCTGCAAAAAACACTGGTTTAGTGGGGAGGGGGTTCAATCCTTTGTGGATCACTGTTTTTTATTGCTTTGATTTTTTGAGGTTGTTCGTTTATATGTTGACGTTCATATACATCAGGAAATTGTTAGGCTTCCACCCACACACACCCACACATATATGTATATACATTAGTTGCATCTCTCTCTCTCCTCCCTAGATTTTCATTATACATGTACTGGCAGTATGAACCTTAGCACTAGACGATTGTCACCACTGAAGTGACATCCCGACCACTTGTGTGAAAATAGGAAGAGGGATTATGAATGGCTTGATGGATGCAACTGAAATGCTGTGAATATACTATTCTCTGAAAAAAGCACATGCAATTACAATAGTACCTAACTTTTTTTTCTGAAAAAACAATTCATTCAAAGACAATTTATAATATCTTTCAAGTATAATCCATCTTTAAGGTTAGCTGATGGGCCTTGCCTATCTGGATGTTTGGAAAGGCTTGGGATGGATGGTGGCTCCTGGTTTGTCCTGCAGCACTCAAATGCTGGCTTTGCCCATTTCGCTTAAGCAAGACTGTACCTTCAATGGTGAGTCCTTTGTCATGCTTCCAGCAGGCATTTTAAAATACAGTAGAGGGTCAGATTTTTTTGTCCGCTTCTTCCTGTCCCTGCAGTGACTTTTTTCCTATGAGACTGGCTGATACGTTGTCATTGCCAACACTTCTAAATCATTGCCCAACAATACTTTTGAAGTTTCTTTTAAGTGAACATATTTCATGCATGAACTTTCCTGGCTTGTAGATCACTGTTATGTCAAATGTCTGCAAGCTTCGCCAAACTCCCTGCTGTCTCACTGGAATATCTTTGTAAAAAATTCTCTATAGAGATTTGTGGTCTCCCTCCACTATGTTTTTTGCTATGCACAAATTTGTAAATTATTTCACATTTATAGAGAACGGTCAGGAGATAATTGTCAGTTTTGCATAGAGCAATACCTCTCAACTTCTTAGAACTAGAATTCTGGACAAAGTCAGAAATAATGGGTGGCAAAGGCCCAAAATCGAGAACTCTTTTTAAATATTGCTCTTACAAACTTGAAAAGTTTCTAGATTAATAGAGTTTGCATTGGTCTCCTTTTCTGAAGGACATGAAGTCTGAAAGTCAAAGTTGGCATTAATCTAATTTTCTGAAGGATATGAAGTCTGAATGTAAAATGTCGTTCATAATTTAATGACTTAAAATCTCAGCAGTTTGACAGAAAATCACAACTTTTATGAGAAATGGATCAAAAATATGAGGCAAAATCTGGACTTGCTGGATAATTCTGGACAGTTGAGAGAGATGGCATAAGGTGTCTGTGTATCAGCTAGTGTTTGGAAGTCCTGTGCTTTTAGCTGGCCTCCTTAGGATGGGAATTCACCTAGTCCTGACTAGTTGGCATCTACTTGTATTATAATTAGTTTCTTCACGTATTATTTCATTGTTATTGTCAGCCTGACTGGTTCCTTTGACACAATTTAAATCTGCTCTAATTTGTGCCCCCAGCACCACTCATTAGTTTTCTGAATTTTTTTTCTTTTCCATAATGGCAGTTACACTTGAGACAGATCTAGAATGAATTCACCTGGACCTGTACCATTCTCAGAATTCCCTGTAGTGCAAGTCCTGATTTTAACTTAACTACAGGACTCGCTTTGTGAGTCTGATTTTATGTCATTTTCTGTTAATATGTGCACTGTGTACTTAGTGTTCATAAAAGTCTGGCACTGGTTTTACAGTATTGTGTTAGAATCTCTTAACATCTTTGTCATCTTTCTAGTTTGGACTCACTCCACACAAGGATGATATCTGTAAGTTTGGACTCACTCCACACAAGGATGATATATGTAATAAAGGTCTTCTAATGTCTGTTTTGTGGCTGTTTGGAACATCTCAAGTTTTGAAGAGATTTCAAATGGCATTCATAAGAACTGATATCATCCCTGGAGTATGTTAGAGTTCCATAGCTTGGGGCTGGTTACATTGAGATTTATTTGCCTGAACCCATATTTTGAGTCTAGAAATGAGTAATTTTGTTCTTGGCATCATTGTAGGGATTTCTTCCTCTTTCTTAAGGAAGTGGTGTTTTTTATTGTTTAGTTTGGGCTTTGTGGGCAAATATATATTTGTATTTTTATTTTTTTACCACAGTGACCATACTGTTCACCTAGCTAGGAGCTGAGAATACCTTGCTTTCATTCCAATTTACAACATTTCTTTAAGTAGTTTGATTCTTTGCCTCATTTTTCACAGGTATTCTCACTGGAGCATTAATAATACATAGATTTTCTGGGTTTAGCTTAATAGTTTAGTGTTCTGGGATGCATGCCATCTGGCAAATGTATTTATTTATTTATTTTACATTTGTTTATCGAGATAGTCCGACTGGATACATGTCCATTTTCAGCGGAGGCCCGGGGAGAAAAGCTCCAAAAAGACATTCAACAAATTGTTACATTTTTAGAGTTTAAAACACAAAATAAAACACAAATAAAAAGATTTTTACACAGATGTAAACAAACACAAAAACAGACGCACAAAAATTATTGCATTTTTACTCAGATGGAAACTTCTAGACTGTTTTTTAAGAATGATAGGGTAGTGAATGCCTAGTAGGCTAACCTGGTAGTAGATCCAAGGAGATCATAGGATTTATAAGTTAATAAACAATAAAGTGTAGGCAGAAGTCCTCCAAGTGCACACGAGTGATGGTTAGAGCTTGTCTGGATTAGGACAAGGACATAGCCATCGTTTTTTAAAGTACTGAATCAGACTTTTTTTGAATTAAGGTAGAGAGAGTTCACATGAAAGATTAGCAGGAAGAAAATTCCAAGTATTGCCAACAGAGTTAGCAAACAGAATAAATTTGCATATTTATTGAAAATTTGTTTGCAAAAGTTTGTGGGTATCTGTCTCTTGCTCCTGATCTTACACGTCCATATGCGGCTGATGCAGTACTTAACCTCAAATAACCTGCACTCAGAAACACAACATGACTTTAGGCACAGCACCACTACTGCTCTACTACATTTTTACCAGAATAATAAACCAACATAGAAACCATGGTCTGCTTGTGTCCACCATGTTCTTAGACTTGTCAAAGGCATTTGATACTATCTTACACCAGCAACTGCTTGTTCAGCTCTCCTTAATAGGGCTTTCACAGTACTCCTTGTTGTGGTTCCTAAGTTACCTATCTGAAAAGCAACAAACCATTAAATGCAGCAAACCTACTCATCCTTTCAAACAGTTACTACAGGTGTCTCTCAGGACTCTATCCTTGGTCCTCTACTATTTAATATATTTATTAATAACTTCCACACCTCCACTCACCATGTTAGTTTAGTTCAGTATGCAGATGACTCCGCATTAGTACTTGCAGCCTAAAAAATAAATAAGTTCCAAGACATTACCAAAAAATCCTTCTCTATAGAAATCTGGCTCAAAGAATCAAACCTCCTACTCAACCCAAGAAAACCAAGGTCTGATGCTATCTGTTTCATTATTGATCATGGATGGGTCTTGGATCTGACCTCGGATCTGAGCCAGCAAAGTGAGTGACAGCTGCTGAGCTCCTCCCCTTACTTCCTGTTACCCATAATCCTCAGATCTCATTTACCGCGATTAGTGAACGGACGAGTTCCTGCTGCTCCAGTTCACTATTTTTTCAGGTAAGTGAATTTTTGGGTTCTTTTTGTCTCTTTCTGTACTTTTTTCCCTCTTTATATTTAGTGATGAGTAGTTTTAGGGTTAGTAGTAGATTCTCCCCCTCGTTAGTTATTTCACTGGCCGATAGGGTTTTTCAAACCCTTTTTTCCCCTGCTCTTCTTTTCCCTTTGTGTGCAAGTGTTTTTTGTGTGTATGTGACTGTTTGGAGGGTTTTGTCCTGAAGTTTTCATTATGGCTGACAAACCCTCTGGTTTTAGACACTGCTCCTCATGCGGTTGGAAGCTAGTTCCTGCCAATATGCATGAGGAGTGCGTCTACTGTCTAGGAGAGCCCTATTTGGACATGGAATGCTATATCTGTGCAGAGTTCAATCCCAGGGCTCTCATAGACCACAGGAATAAACTGCTGCTTAAGGGGCTAACTAAAGGGGGGTCCTTTGGTCTCGGGCTTCCCCTCCAAATCCCCGTCAGATCTCAAGAGGAAGCCCTTTTCCTCTTGGGACATCCCTGTTGAATGGCCCAGGCTCTCAGATCCATGCGCTCCGGATCAGAGTCCAGCCTCAGGGGCATCAGCTCCATGGTCATCGTCTCCGAAAGCTTCAGCTCCCCCAGCCTGATCAGACTCCTCTGAGGTTCAGAGGTCTTCAGATCCAGTCAGATCAAAATATCCCTCTGTTCCGACCACCTTGTCAGATCCGTCTGTGGGAAACCTTGTATGCTCAGATCCGTCCGGATTTTCGGATCCAACTGCTCCTTTGGAGCCGATTATTATTGATCCTCCAGCCGCCTCCAGATTCTCGGATCTGTGAAGGTCTAGCAGGTCATCATTTAGGGACTGCAGACACTCTACCCATTCGGGCCATTCTTCAGTTTCCTCCTGGTCTACTAAGTGTTTGCTCCCATCTGATATGGACCAGATGATGAGGAGTTTTCTCAAAGCCTAATTGGAGAGTTGTACAGAGAAGACACGGATTTTGAGGAAGGGGATGGGTCCCACAGACTACCATCCCTGGTAGTGTCCTTTAGCAATATACTTGAGATCCTGAAAGAGTTGGGCGGTTAGTCTTCTCCCATCCCGTCCTCTGAGGAATCTGTGTTCCTGAAGGTGTTAGGAGTGGGCCCATCTTCCTCCTGGGTGTCACCCCCTGTGGATGAGTTAGTCCAGCTCATTGCCGGCAGGGTGTGGAAGGAGCTGAACACAGTCGAACCGATCCCCAAGAGGGTGGATAAGTTCCTCAGTCCCCCCAAAGACAAACCATTCTGGAATAAAGGTGTCCCTGTAGATGCAATTGTGGTTGCCGCAGCCACCAAGAAAGATCTTGCAGAACAGAGCTCTACAGTCCACCCCCCTACTAGGGAGTCTAGAGCGATTGAGATTTTTTGGGAAGCGCATGTATGCCTCAGCTACATTCAGGCTAAGGAATACAAGTTACACGGCACACTTTACATGGCTGCAAATGGATTTGGTCTCAAAACTTTCTTCTTCCCTTTGAGTTGTTGCCTCTGGAGAGCCTTAAGGTGGTTTCTCCGCAGCTCTCCATGCTCACTTCCCTAGCTAATGCCTCAGTGAGATTAGTCTCAAATGCTGTCGAGGCCACCTCATGAGCAGCAGGTACAAACATTGCTATCAGTTGTTCATAGGTTCATACTAGGCTATCTGCCCTAAGGCATTTACAAGCCTAGCCAGAATGTGTTTGGCTTTCGCCACCCATTTTAAATTTATTTTGCTATGCCCTTTTTCGAGGTTAGTATACTATGCCTCTATCTAACAGTGACACAGAAGTGATACCCGGGGTAAACTTGCGATCTCCCATCCACTCATCAAGATTCCTCTTGAAGAGAGTCAATGAGGGACTCTGCCTAACCTGGACTGGGATTTTATTCCAGAGTGAAGGGAGCCTCTGGGTTATGAATCTGACCCTCCAGCATGTCCTATTTATTTCAGTGCTGAGGTTCAAGTCTCTCGCCGGCGTGGCTCGATGGTATTTGGCTTTTCTGAGGTGCAGCATGTCCATTAATTCGGGTTGGACATGGCTTTATCGTCAGGCACAGATCTCCTCTGAACAGGCGGTATGCCACTGAGTAGAGCTGGAGTTTCTTTAACCGGGCAGCATATGGCATCTGTTTGAGCCCTTTGATCCTCTTGGTGAGGTACTTTTGGGGTCTTTCCAGTTGCTGCAGGTGTCTGGTAAGGTACATCCCAAAAGGGGCATTGTACTCAATTATGGGCCTGATGAGGGATGAGTAAAGAGGCACGATGACCTCCCCTGATCTAGATGTGAATCCCTTCATGATTAGGTGGGCTATATAAAATGTTTTTCTAACCACTTTGGCCACGTGGTTGTCAAATGAGAGATTGCTATCAACTTGGGTCCCCAGGTCCCTAATTACTTCTTCTGTACTTAATGGATTTCCACCTATGTGGTAATTTGTGGGCACTTTGTTTTTGCCAAAGGGGATGACTATACACTTTTTGGCATTTAGCTTGAGGCCATGGCTCTGGCACCAGTTGTCTGTTTCTATGAGGCCCTTTTGGAGGATGCTTGTGTCGGCTGGCTTTGTCATTCCTGGCTTTGCCTTTGTGGGTTTATGGACAACTTTAAGGCGTCCTTTACCAATGCCCTGTTAGAAGGATCTACTCTCTTTTTCCCACAGTCAACGAAACGACCCGCAGTGAGCAGGTGGGAAAGACCTTGTCTACGGTCGGGATCAGGTTTTCTACTCCCCAACGTTCCTTCTTCAAGACTCAGAGGAGTAGTAAAAAGCTATGGTTCCCAAGGACACAGTCTTCCTTTCAGGATGCTCTGCAGAAATCCTCTTCCTCCAGCCAGGGAAGAGGATTCGATGGCAGACACTGCCCCAGAGGTAGAGGGGATCTGCAGAATCATGGCTTCCAAGAACTCTTTTTGGAGAAGCTACCACAGCGCTGCCCAACTGCCCTGCCCTGCCCTGGAGGCAGTCGGGGGGGGGTCATATCTCTTTGCACCACCTGGCTTGGTCGACTATCACCTAAGACCAGTGGGTGCTAAACATTGTTTCCAAGGGATATTTTATACCCTTCAATCACCCCTCCCCAGTCCAAAGTTCTCTCCGGGACATATAGACAGCAGCTCCAGGAGATTTCTGTGCCTCTGGTTGGGGGCCAGTCATTATCAGTTCAGAGCATGCAACAATAATTTCAACAGTTTATTTTCTGATTCTATACTAGTTATGCTATTTGGCATGCCCACTGATTCATTTTCAGCAGTTATAGACATTAATTTGAATTTGCCTAAGCAGTAGTCCTTTCACTTTGTGTGTACAGTTAATCACTGGGAAAACTCTGTCTTCATTATTTCTGCCATATTTTTTTTTAATTTTTTTGTTCACCAGTCACCATTGTGTGTCTCCTGTTTTCAACTGCTTTATCACCACATGGCCTACTGTTTCAAACATTCATGCTCTTTTGTAGCACTATAATCACAGTTCTCTTTTTGCTTTGTTTTCACTCTAGCATTTTTCTGCAATTTAGTTTTGCATACTTTGGGCTTGTTTGTTAGTTTTTCTTACATAGTTATTATTTTATTTGCTCTATAGACATTCTGCTTTATTAAATATGATAACACTTTCTATTTTCAGAAGTTTGCTTTTTACTCCGGTATTCATAATGCCACAGACAATCCTCTTCCAATGAGTAAACAAATCTCCAAATTCACAATCCTTAGCTTTGTGTCAGTATGGTCGTATAAGTGTTAGTCATTTAATTTCAACAGTGGATTCTTGTAAAGAATAAATGGTAAAGACAGGGCATTTTTTCCTGATTCAGTACCTAGAATATAAAATATATATTCTGAACATGACACACCTTACTTGACTGTGTTATGCGCCTACTTAATTTATAGCTGTATAGTTCATTTTGTTGGACTATCATTATTATCATCTATTTCTGTTTGTAAGAATTTAGCTACATTTAACATCTGTTATTTGCTGTTGTTTATTAGGGTACATATAAAATATTATTCTCAACTTTCACTGGTGGCGCCTAGGAGCTGTCAGGGGAGGAAGAAGAATGATGAATCTGAAGCATGTAGCTGTTCTCGAGGATACGGTTAGTAGCACATGTTTGGATCATGTGCTCCACCTTTAAACACCTGTTGGAAACCTTATGTAAGATGGAAGAATCCTGTTTACAAAATAAAGTGGGGGAAACTGTTGTGGGACAGTATCATTAATAGAAGCAGGTGGCAAAGCCCTCACACTGGCTCATTGCTTACCCAACGCCTAAGATTTTTTTGAACATGCACGAGGAAACAATACATCTTACAAAATTACTGATTACTCACTGATCAATGAATGGAAGAAAAAAATTGTGAAGAAAAAAAAGAATAGAAAGTAGGCCCCATTCAAATGTAAGAATGGTCAACAAAATATAAATACATAATTCAAAGATGAAACACTTTAAATGAAACAACAAAAACATCCCGAGTATGATAGGGTCAATTCCAGTCTGTTTAATGTAGAAAGTATACAAAAACAACTGTTATACTTTTGTTAGGTAAAGCAGTGGAGCCTGAGAAGATTCTAATCAGAATTTTGAAGTAATAAATGGAAGACTTAATGTAGGAACTACTCAAATTAAAGGCTGATTTATGTGGCATTAGTAAGGGAACAGGGCAAATACGACTTCTTCTTCTTCTTTCGGCTGCTCCCGTTAGGGGTCGCCACAGCAGATAAACTGTTTCCATTTCTTCCTGTCCTCTGCATCTTTCTCTGTCACACCAACCACCTGCATGTCCTCTCTCACCACATCCATAAACCTTATCTTAGGCCTTCCCTCTTTTCCTGTTACCTGGCAGCTTCATCCTTAGCATCTTTTTCCCAATATACTCAGCATCCCTCCTCAGCACATGTCCAAACCAACGTAATCTTGCCTCTCTGGCTTTGTCTACAAACCTTCCAACCTGGGCTGACCCTCTAATATACTTATTCCTAATCCTGTCCATCCTCGTCACACCCAGTGCAAATCTTAACATCTTCAACTCTGCCATGTCAAGCTCTGACTCCTGCCTTTTTGTCAATGCCACTGTCTCCAACCCATATAACATAGCTGGTCTCACTACCCTCTTGTAGATCTTCCAACTCTTACTGGTACTCGTCTGTCACAAATCACTCCTGACATTCTTCTCCACCCACTCCATGCTGCCTGTACTCTCTTCTTCACCTCTCTTCCACACGCACCATTACTCTGAACAGGGGAAATACGACTACTTTTCATAAAAGGAAATCTTAAATAGAAAACTTTAGAAGTTAGAAAGAGTGATCTCTGAATTAGTACAATTCATTGAATAATTTCTTAAAAGAAAAAAATATTTCAAGCACCCAGAAGTAAGTTGGGCACTAAATTAGCACATCTTACATTTTAAAGTAGTAATGACTTGTCAACTAAATGTCATAGATTTTTTTTGCCTCGTCTTTGTGGACCAGAATGATCTTGTGAATGTCACTTACTTAACCTCCAGCAAGAAATTTACCATGGTACTGTAGACGAGACCAGTAACCATCTTAGATGGCATTACTAGAATCCGCCACATAACACAAGCACTCACTCGGGTCACTCCACGGCAAGTACAAATATGACACAGTCATTGTCCATGCTGGTGTGAACGACCTGAGACGTACCTCCCTGGACTACATGAAAAGAGATATAGAGGAGCTCTCTGATTATGTAGCCCAGGCAGGTATGACCCTAACCCTGAGCAGTATCCTTCCTTCACCAAGAATGATGCCACAATATAGAGACAAGATGATCAGCTTTAACAATTGGCTTAATGTCTGGTGTCATTCAAAGGGGATCCAGTGTCTGTCTGCCTGGGATGACATGCTTGACAAGCCACGCTGCTTCGCAAGGGACGGCTTGCACCTGTCACCCTGGGATTCGGATATTGGCTAAGGCTCTTGCCACCCCATAGTGCCTTTTTAGGCAAGGCTCAAATTCTAAACCTACCACCCTAGAAAACAAAAATGGGAAGAAACTGAGGTAATGCTGCTCAATGCCAGAAGTCTAAATCTCAAAATACACGCACTAGAGGCCCTTCTCAGTATGGAGAACATCGATGTCTGTGCTGTAACTGAAACCTGGTTCAAGGCTCCTGAGAGCACCCGGCACTATTAGGTTTTACCTCATATCATGCGTTCGGCCCCAAAACCCGGACCACACCACAAAAGGAGGGTGTATCCATATTCATAAAGGATACCCACACCTCCAGGTTGGTGGCAACGCATGAAGCTTCGAAACCATCCAGGTGCAACTAACCATAGGCAAAACTGCTCTACAAATTGTAGCATGCTACAGGCCACCCTCTCAAACTCAGGAACCCCACACAGCCTTCCTGAAGACACTGGAGGGTATAAATGTATCTCCAAACACCATCATATTGGGTGACTTCAACTACCCAAATATAGACTGGGAACATTACTCAAGCCCTAACTTTCTAGCCCAACGGTTCCTGGAGTTCATAAATTCAAATGCCATGGAACAGCTAGTCACTGTTCCCACGAGAGGAGAAAATATACTAGATCTCATTGTCACAAACATGGGGACAAAATGCTCCACACCGGAAGTATATCCCTCATTGGTGAGATCTGATCATAAACTAATCTCACTGGAAATCCACATCCGCCCCATCCCAAACAAAAAAGACCATAGTGAAGAACTTCTCTAAAGCAAACTTCACACTACTCAAGACTGGTGTGGTATCTTTCAAGGCCCCTGAGCCAGTGGAAACCACAACCCAAGCTGGAAGCCCTTACAAATGCCTTCTATGAACACCTCCAGGACTGCATGGATCAGGCAATCCCAAATAAAACCAAGACTCTTTCCACAAAGGGCAAAGCGTCCAGTCTGGTGGACCCCAACCATTAACAAACTTTACAATAAGAGGAGAAAGCTATTACATGATAGAACAAAATCCATAAAAGGAAGTCACCCCTGATCATTATTAGTAAAAAATACGAGCACTCATAAAATCAACTAAGGCCAATTTTGAGAGAAAAATTGCCATGGATTCAAGGACAATCATAAGGCCTTTTTCAGCTATGTTAGGAACCTGGGTGGAAACTCCCAGATATGCACAGAATTAGTTCAAAATGATACAAAAATCACTGAACCCACAGACATTGCCAACATACTGGCAGACAGGTTCAGTGCAAACTTCACCCCTCTCCCCTAAAGGAGAGATAACTATCCCAGCCAGTGTAGCCTCCCGGACATCTCAAATGCGCAGGTGAAAGCTGCTCTCTCTAAAGCTAAAAACACAGCATCAATGGGACTGGATGGTGTCCCGGCTGTGTGCTATCTGAGCTAAATGAGGAATTAAACCCGCACATAAGGCAGCTGTTTAATCTCAGCCTTACCACAGGATCGTGCCCAAGGAGTGGCGTCACGGCAACTGTTGTCCCACTCCACAAAGGCGCCTCTGGACCCTGGTAATTACGCCCCATAAGCAACAAGTCTAGTCTGCAAAGCTATGGAGAGGATCATAATGGAGCTCATAAACAAAGATATAGGGGACTTGCAGACATTGGACCCGACCCAGTTTGGCTTTGTCAAGGGAAGATCATGCCTTTTGAACTTGGTGACTTCTTGAAACAGTCACCAAGGCCATTGATGAGGAAAGGCAGTCCATACAGCCTACCTTGACCTTGCAAAGGCTTTCGACACAATACTCCACTCGGGTATTGTAGAAAAACTTACCAGCTTAAATGTAAACCCATATGTTACAAGATGGGTTGCAGACTGGCTTAAGGACAGAACCCACAGGGTTAGAGTTGCTGGCGCTGTGTCAGACTCCAAGCCGGTCACAAGTGGTGTCCCACAGGGCTCGGTCCTTGGCCCCCTATTGTTTGGCATCTACTTCTCAGAAGTACAGGCCAACATGGGAGGACTTTGGCTGACAAAGTTTGCAGACAACTGCAAACTGGGCGCCATAGTGGAAAGTGCATCGGACACGGATATCCTTCAGAAGGGACTCACGGAAACAGATAGCTGGTGCCAGAGCCATGGCCTGAAGTTAAAGCCAAAAATGGATAGTCATACCCTTCGGGAAAAACAAGGTAACCCCAAGCTACCATATAGGTGGCAATCCACTAAGCACAGAAGAGGTTATCAGGGACCTGGGGACCCAGATTGACAGTGGCCTTTCTTTTGACACTCACATTGCTAAAGTGGTTAGAAAGACCTTCTACATTGCCCACCTGATCATGAAGGGATTCACATCCAGATCTAGGAGGTCATTGTTCCCCTGTACTCTTCACTTATCAGACCAATGATCGAGTACAATGCCCCATTCGGGATGTATCTCACCCGACATCTGCAGCAATTGGAGAGACCCCAAAAGTTCCTCACCAAAGGATAAAGGGACTCCAAAATCTGTCATATGCTGCCAGATTGAAGAAACTCCAGCTCTATTCAGTCGCATACCGTCTGCTCAGAGGTGACATGTGCCTGACATACAAGGCCATGTCCAACCCGGAATTAATGGACATGCTCCACCTCAAAAAATCCAAATCCACCAAAACCACTAGAGCAAGCGACTTAAACCTTAGCACGGATATAAATAGGATGTGCTGGAGGGATAGATTTATCGAGACTCCCTATGCTGTGGAATAAAATCCCGGTCCATGTGAGGCAGAGCACCTCGCTGACTCTGTTCAAGAGAAATCTTGACCTGTGGATGGGAGATCGTAGGTTGGGAATCATCTCTGTGTCACTGCTGGACAGAGGCACAACAAACTAATGGGCACAGTATTTTTCATATAAGGGGTGGGGTGGCGTAAGCCAAAATTTGGGCTAGGCTTATAAATGCCTTAGGGCAGATAGCCTAGTATAAACCTATGAACCTATTACTGGGGAATAGCTTGGTGAGCTGCCATACAGGAGGAGGTGTATTGCAAGTTCATAGATTCATGGATTAGTGCTAGGCTAAGTACCCATGTGGGCAATTTTAAGCCTAGCCAATTACTCCATGTGAGAATCAAACCCTGCACCTTGTGTCCATAAGTTAAACACCTTAACCATTATGCCAACCTGCCACCCTTTGGAATTCATGATGAGGGAAGATCAGTAGTATCAAGGAGTACTACTCAAGAGTTTATTTCATCAACAAGTCTTCTTATATATGCCTTTGTATTTGACATTCCAGTGATGATGGACAGACAGATGTGTGTACCTGAGACTACTACAAAGCTGAACATCAAAGTTGCTTTATATAGTGTCTGGATCATAGTTTAAAATGAAAAAAAAAAACTACCGCGCCTTCTTTGCAAATAAAAAAAGCAAGTTGAAAGGCATTTAACAGCAGCTTCTGTTTCTTTCATTGTATTTACCGGAATATATTTCAGGTATAAGTTGATTGATTCTGAATTAATGGGGCATTCAGGAGACATCCACTTCTCACTTAAAATCCTTTATTAGATACAGCCTCCTCTGTGATTTATAGTCAGGCAAACTCAAGGCATCTATTAACCTATTTGTCTGAAGAAGTTCTGGAGAAACTCATGGGGTTCCCTCTACATATTATTAGCAAAATTCTGTCTCAGACGTTTGTGTACACCATTTCTATTCATATGCCATTTGTTGAAAAGAATATAGCAGTCTAAGGCTCTATTTGTTGTCAAAAAATCATCACTCAGTCTTGTGGATTGTATAGGCTATCCATACAATACTGTATTCTGCCCTCCATTCATTGGGTGTAGGCCCCTAGATTCATAGATTGAATTTTTTTTAAATACTATCTTTTGTTAACTTTTGTTCCCTGCTTACCGTAAACCCTCTCCCTAACTGGACTAGAGCCCATTCCTTTCACCAAGGTAGGTGGGCCCCAGAACCATAGACAAGAGAGCTGTCAGGAAGGCTCATCATTTAGGTAGACATAAGCATTTACTGTGTTCTCAATGGAATCTCGGCTACAAGGACGTTTCAGTGGCTGTATTTTACCTCATTGATGGGGAGGATAAGCTACCTGAATGAACCAAGGGACTCGCAATGCCCTTTCCCATCTTATGCACTCAGTAATGATAGCTAGAACCAGTTTCTGGCTTTTTGATAAGAAACCCCACCGCCAAGATGCCTACACAATGATGGGCCTCTTCTGAGGGATTGTGACAGTATCTGTCCTGCTTCACATCTCCCTACTTCCCATGATGGGCTTGCCTATCCTCCCCTGCCAGCTCACTCAAGCTACTAATCAAATACATGTTGCTTGAGCTGTAGTCAGGGCTTCAATCTTGTATGATACCAGAACTGGCCTTGATCCCAAATTCTTGGAAGGAGCTAGTGTTGAGAGCTGAATGCATTTTCCTGTCCAAACCTTGAAAAAGTTCCTGCTCTGGCATGATTTCTGATGTTTAACACACTACCAGTGCTGTGAATGGAGAGGGATCATATTCCACAGTGCTGGAGATCTGCCTAGACTATTTTTCATGGCTAATATAACATGATCCTCTGAAATGTGGTAAAATTGCCTCTTTAACACAACTGGTTGACAAGCTATTTCAAATCCCACAACTGCAAAACATAAACCATAATTTGAGTATTTTAACAGCAAATTGTGAAACTAATTATTACACTTTTTGTAAGACCCTTCCATACTGCATATGTTTGGGTGCTGCACTATACACTGTCTCTATATGCCACATATGAGATTGCTGTACCTTGGAGTAGGGGAGTACACTGACATACTGAAACTTCAGGCTTATGCTGTGTCAACTGTGGTCCTCGTGTTTAAACTGGGTCTCAGGGAGATGGTAAAAAAATAAAAGCAGAAAAGTTAAATGTTGATCTTTTGACTTAATTTATGTTATTTTTATCAAACTACTTGAATAGACACTTTCACACCATTTAGTTTAACAGCACTGCATTGATCTATGTATTGTCCTGCAGTGTTATTCCCAAGTGCTTTACAGCCACTGAGGTGTTCTTGGTTCCTTATGGAGAAGAGCTTCTTTAAACTGACTTCACATTTGAGTTAAAGGCTACCCACACTGATAAAGCTATCTTTAAAGAACCAAAAAACATTGGAATAGATAACTTTAGACATTCTCAGACTATGCCCATGTGCCATTATAGATAAACTTCTTGTAATTAGTACTGATGATCAAGGAACTGAACCAAGTTTACAAATACTTGCCAGCCTTGACTCAGGAATAATAAGGAAGAATCTCCATAACACAGGTGCAAAGGTGCCATTTTTTATTGAACTGAATCCCTGTGTCAGGACAGGGATAACTGTGTACTTAAAGGCCTTATAAGTCTGAGGTACAGCCATTAATATTTTTGGCTTTTTCAGCCTCCTAAGAAAGGGAATGTTAGATAAATGTGTTACGTTCTAGTCAGCTTTATATAACTTTCAAGTGAATTACTAAACATTTTCATCCTGGATTCATTGAAGCTGCCACCTTACAGAATATTTACCCTGAAATGCCTGCTTGATACATTGTGGCCTTTTTTTTTCAAATTGTCTATGTCCTGTATATCCAGTTCCTTCTCCAGTCTTTATTTTTATTACTTGTGAGTCATTCAGTCGTGTAACTCCACAGTGTAACTTTTACATTGTCCCAAAGCACAGAGGCCATTTCATTCTCCTTCATTGCTTGCAACAATTTCTAATTTATAAACATTTAAAAAATAAAGATTTTGCAGTACGTGTGAATTTAATCTCTCATATTCTGTGATTCTTAAAGCCCCATACTGCCAGATATCTTATACTACACATGATCAGACAATATGCTTTGGCAAATGTCAAGAGAGTATGTGTACTTCAGTAAAAATGTTCTTACACATTTAGATGAGATGGGCTGGATTCTGGCCATTCGAGTAGTATATGATGCTACTTGATCCATATAAAATATTAATTACTCAAAAAGAAAAATTGAATTATACTATTTGTAAGTTTTTACTTCAAGAAATAGATTAAAAAAAATCACAGAATGTAACAAAAACCTGATGTTTTAAGTCTATTGGCAAAACTTTTTCAGTTCAGCATTGGACAATTTTATGTTTTAATGTTTCCACAAAACATTTTTATACCTGATAAAATAACTAAAATCAAAAAAGATACACTTGCCTGTAGGAGATGTAATTTGAAACTTAAAACTAATTGGAAACCTATATAACTATAAAAAATTTACTAGAGAAAAAAATTGAAAATTCTACAAGCGTTGCAATGGGATACATTTTACTTATTGGAAATATGGTATTGTATAATGTTTCTTTGCCTCCTAAAGCTTAAAAGTGACCAAAACCATCATATGACTATTCTTGCTATTGTTAGAAAAATATTTCAAGAAATGGAAGAATAACCCTTTTCCTCATTTTGAAGAGTTTCTTCAACTTCTAGCAGCAGTAATAAACATAGAGATGGAAACAAGCAAATCAAAAATACTACAGAAGAAAGCTGTCTTCAGTCTGTAGACTTGAGTTCAACAACTTTTAGAAAATTTGAAATCAGTATTATTTCTAGTGTAAGACAGGAAAATAATATATACATACAATAATGATAACTTAAAGTTGTTTATACATATTTAGTCTCAGGAATATGTGTAAATATTGTAAATATTGATTAGGTTTATTTACATTTTTAAGATATAAATGGTTGTTTCCAAAGAAGTGTACATTTTATTTTGATTTGTCTCTTGGTGTGATTTTTCATATTTGTATTGTATCAATGTTTTGTTATAATTTGAAACAAGCAATAAAAATATTAAAAAGTATTTGGCGTGCAATCACCCTACAAAATATAGAGCCCACCCAAGATTGCAAAACACTTGCAGTATTGAAACTCCATTGCCTCAGATTATAGTTCCAGTAAAACAGAGCTGTGGAAGGAAAGGTATGAAATTGCTCAACGTTGTGGTTTGAGTTAAATTAAACTAAATCTGGTGTGTACTAAATATTGATGCAGTTGTATTATTTTTGAGTACGTGTAGTTATCCCAAAGTGCACTTATTTATTGCTTATTTTCATTTGCTTTTCTCCTGTACCAAGGATGAGTTATTTCTCTTTGAGGAAGTACAAAGAATATTTACTAGACATTTTTGTGATTTTCAGTATCTAAACTATTACGACAGACTTCAACATGTAAGCTTATGTTCCATTTTTTGCAGTTCTGAGAGGCATATTATGCCCTGGGTTCAAAGCTTTACAGAATGATCTGCTAAGAATCTTGACGAGTTAGCAATCCTTGCTGCCATCTTGGTTCTTACAGAACTGTAAGATGTTTCAAATTTGCTTCTTACAGCATTGCTCATTTATAGATTAAACCCCCCATTCATATATGTTCCAACTCTGTGAATGCTTTTAAAGTGTTACTAGGTTCTTGGGTTGGCCATTTATTGTACTCTGCAATGTGGACTCTGTGTTCTAACAAGATTTTTGGAATGAACACAGAGATATACCTTTAACTGAATTATTTAAACAGTTACTATCATTATATGGTGTCATTGATCAACTGCACATTTAAATGTGCATCAATAGTCAAATACAACACCTTTCTTTAAATAGTTATCAGTATTCACAATTCATTTTAATTACTCCACTGCAAAATTCAGCGTCTGAAACTTTTATTAATAACACAAGAATATCTAGGAAATCTACAGCATTCAAACAAATAACCATAAAACAAGTCAGAAACACTAGTCTTCCAGGATAAATGGCTTGTAAGACCAGCATTTTCTCTTAATTTTATTAAATATCAGAGTTCCATTTGGGAAAAGTGTACAACCTTTGTACAAGCACTGTCTGTGCATGGCTAGTAGTGTGTGTCCTGTATCAGGTCTTAATACCATCAAGGACTATATTATTTGATTATGAAAGAGTATCTTGCTAACTGTAGTCTAAAAGTCAGATAAGGTTAGTTATTGTATTCATTTTAAATACAGGATGTGACTTCAACTATTACTTTGCTATCACGTGGTCATTACATGATAAGAAAGTGCTGCATAGCAGTGACTTTTGATAAGTAAAGTAACAGATTTATAAACACTTCTTATTTGGTAGGATTACTTCTTCTTCTTCTTTCGGCTGTTCCCGTTAGGGGTAGCCACAGCGGATCACCTGTTTCTATTTCTTCCTGTCCTCTGCATCTTGCTCTGTCACACCAACCACCTGCATGTCCTCTCTCACCACATCCATAAACCTTATCTTAGGCCTTCCTCTTTTCCTGTTACCTGGTAGATTCATCCTTAGCATCTTTTTCCCAATATACTCGGCATCCCTCCTCAGCACATGTCCAAACCAATGTAATCTTGCCTCTCTGGCTTTGTCTCCAAACCTTCCAACCTGGGCTGACCCTCTAATGTACTTATTCCTAATCCTGTCCACCCTCATCACATCCAGTGCAAATCTTAACATCTTTAACTCTGCCACATCCAGCTCAAACTCCTGCCTTTTTGTCAATGCCACTGTCTCCAACCCATATAATATAGCTGGTCTCACTACCCTCTTGTAGCCCTTCCCTTTCACTCTTACAGGTACTCGTCTGTCACAAATCACTCCTGACACTCTTTTCCACCCACTCCATCCTGCCTGCACTTTCTTCTTCACCTCTCCTCCACACTCACCGTTACTGTGAATAATTGACCCCAAGTATTTAAACTCATCCACCTTCACCACCTCTACTCCTTGCATCCTCACCATTCTTCTATCCTCCCTCTCATTTACACACATATATTCGGTCTTAGTCCTGCTGACCTTCATTCCTCTTCTCTCTAGAGCGTATCTCCATCTCTCCAGGGTCTCCTCCACCTGTTCCCTACTCTCACTACAGAACACAATGTCATCTGCAAACATCACAGTCCATGGGGACTCCTGTCTGATCTCGTCTGACAACCTGTCCATCGCTATTGTAAATACAAAAGGGCTCAGAGCTGATCCTTGATGAAACCCCATCTCCACCTTAAACGCATACATCACTCCCACCACAGACCTCACCGCTGTCACACTACCCTCGTACATATCCTGTACGACTCTTGCATACTTCTCTGACACTCCTGACTTCCTTATATAATACCACAACTCCTCTCTAGGCACCCTGTCATATGCTTTCTCTAAGTCTACAAAAACACAATGCAACTCCTTACATTCTCTGTACTTATCCATCAACACTCTCAGAACAAACATCGCATCTGTAGTGCTCTTTCCCTGCATGAAACTATACTGCTGTTCACTAATCATCACGTCCCTTCTTAACCTAGCTTCCACTACTCTTTCCCATAACTTCATGCTGTGACTGATCAATTTAATCCCTCTGTAGTTACTACAGCTCTGCACATCACCCTTATTCTTAAAAATTGGTACCAAAACACTTTTTCTCCATTCCTCAGGCATCCCCTCACTTTCTAAGATTTCATTAAACAATCTGGTTAAAAACTCCACTGCCATCACTGGTTTCATGCAGTCACCAGTAAATATTTGGTAGGATTACTACAGTTCTGAAACACTTCTTTTAACATCTCATAATGCTTTCTATCCAAACTGTGCCCCAGATATTATTTAGAACAAAAGATAAAATTAATATCTATAGTGTGATATAGCCACTGAAATAATAAATAATACTAGGTGTATTAATAACAGTGCTGACTTGCTATGAAGCATCTGATAACTTGTATCCCCAGTACTCACACAAGAAACAGTGTAAAAATCAGTAATATTAGACTTCAAGGCTTTCTATTTATATATGTATTTGTTTATGTATATGTATGTGTCATACCTCTCAGCCTCTTAGAGCACGAAATCTGGACAAAGGCCCAAATATTGGGACAGTTTTTAAATATTGCACAAACGTAGAAAGTTGGTAGAACTACAGGTTTTGCATTAACATGACTTTTCTGAAGGGTATGAATTCTGAAACTCAAATGTCTGTCATTATTTTCTAACTTTAATCTTTAATTATATACAACTCCGCACAGCTCCTCATGGTGTCCTGCATACTGATACAGGCAACAGAGAGACCCAAGAGAGACTTTTCCAGATTTAAGTATTTTTTTCTCCTTTTCCCGCCTAAAAAGCGAATTTCTAACTGATCTGTGCTTTAAAAAGTTTAAATTGCATTTGCCTTCTGCTTTTTACAGTTTTTGCACTTGTTATATATCAATTTAAGTCATTTTTGTATTGTATAACTGTTGTAGGCTACACACTAAAGTGCACTAGCCTGTTTATAGCATTTACAGTGTTTTCTGTGTGTTTTTCTGCTGTTTCCTGAAAAAAAAAATTTTTCTCTTTTCCCGCCTTTGCTGAATTAGATTAGTCCAGATTTCAGGTTTTGCTGAATTCCAGACAGTGGTATAGTTTCCTGTGTTGCCCATATCCTTACTTGAATAGGAGGAAGCTTCTCCGTTCACCAGAGAGAGTGGTGAGCTTTGAGCAGCCTATCTGTCCCTGGAGGAGTGGTCTCAGCCCTGAAACTAGTAGCTTATTGGCCGTTTTGGGTCAATTCCTATCTCTTTCAGTTTCCTGCTTTAAAACCCGCATTTGCGTGGTTTTGCACGATTTCGGGCAGCGCCGCTTAAACGGGTTTAATCTATTCCCGGCTTCACAAAGTCTGCTCTTCACTTTTTCCCTTAGAACTGTTCTAAATCTCAAAGTAAGCACTCTTTTCATTCTAAAGCCCTGCAGTTGCTCTTATAAGTAAGCACTAATGAACTAAAGCACTACACCCTCTTATACTCCCTTTAAGTACTTGGCTCCCTATTGGTCCTTTTTGATCAGTCAAAAAGTAGTTCCTTATACTATTCTGGCATGTCCAAAAGTCAGTTTCGGGTTTACTCTCCAGTCCAGCTGGTGAATCTGGGAATCTTGAGGCAATGTTACAACTGCTTTATGTACACAGACCACGCTCTCTTCCTCCCAACAAGCTTAAATATATGTGAGAGATGCAACTATATAGCCAAACTGGAGGCTGAGCTCTCTCAACCTAGTACTGGTGCAGTCAGTCAGGAGGAGAAGGTAACCACACTCACCACAAATCCAGTCTCACATAGACCTATCGCAACAGCAAACCAAACACATAAACACTCAAAAACATACTCGGAGGCTCTAAATAAAAATCTGCCCAAGCAGCAGAGACCTCCAAAGCAGACATCCAAGCAACCGCTACCCCACAACAATACTCACGTATCACATAGTTCACAAAGTCAGTGTGCCACACAGTCACAGCCTTTAAGGCTAAACAACACACCTAATACACTTGTAATAGGTGACTCTGTTGTCAGACACACTGACGTCCCACTCACCAGGCTGAACAACAAGGTCACTGTAAGCTGCCTGTCGGGTGCCAGGATCCGCCACATAACACAAGCACTTGGGTCACTCCAAAGCAAGTACAAATATGACTCTGTCATTGTCCATGCTGGTGTGAATGACCTGAGACGTACCTCCCTGGACTTCATGAAAAGAGACATAGAGGAGCTCTCTGATCATGTAGCCCAGGCCGGTATGACCCTGACCTTGAGTAGCATCTTACCCTCACCAAGAATGATGCCATAGTATAAAGACAAAATGATCAATTTTAACAATTGGCTAAAGTATTGGTATCATTCAAAGGGGATCCAGTGTCTGTCAGCCTGGGATGACATGCTCGACAAGCCATGTTGCTTCGCTAGGGATGGCTTGCACCTGTCACCCCTGGGCTTTCGAATAGTGGCTAAGGCTCTTGCCACCCCCATAGTGCCTTTTTTAGGCAAGGCTCAAAAGACAAACCCACCTCCATAGACAACACAAGGAAAAAGAAACTAAGGGTAATGCTGCTCAACGCCGGAAGTCTAAACCTCAAGATGCACGCACTTGAGGCTCTCCTCAGTATGGAGAATATAGATATCTGTGCAGTAACAGAAACCTGGTTCAAGGCTCCCGAGAGCACCCCAGCACTACCAGGTTATACCTCATACCATGCTTTTCGGCCCCAAAACTCAGACCGAACCACAAAAGGAGGGGGACTATCCATATTCATCAAAGATACCCACACCTCCAGGTTAGTGGCACTGCACGAAGCATCGGAGACCATCCATGTGCAACTAACAGTGGGCAAAACTGCCTTTCAGTTTGTAGCCTGCTACAGACCACACTCCCAAACTCAGGAACCCCACTCGGCTTTCCTGAGAACACTGGAGAATATGAAGGTCTCTCCAAACACCATTATATTGGGTGACTTCAACTACCCAAACATAGACTGGGAGCACTACTCAAGCCCCAACACCCTCGCCCAACGGTTCCTAGAATTTATAAACTCAATTGCTATGGAACAACTGGTCACCACTCCCACAAGAGGGGAAAACATATTGGACCTGACCATCACCAACATGGGGACTCTGTTCCATACCAGAGGTATACCCCTCATTGGTAAGATCTGACCATAAATTAATCTCACTGGACATCCATATCCCGTCCCCACCCCCAGCCAAGGAAACCAAGGTGAAGAACTTCTCAAAATCAAACTTCACACTTCTCAAAACCGAGGTGGAATCCTTCAAAGCCCCCGGGTTAGTGGAAAATACGGCCCAAACCGCAGAATCATTTACAAACGCATTCTATGGGCACCTACAGGAATGCATGGATCGTGCTATCCCAAATAAAACCAAGACTCACTCCTCCAAAGGCAGGAGACCTGTCTGGTGGACCCCAGCCATAAATAAGCTATTACAACAGAATGAGGAAGCTACTACATGATAGATGATTTTATGAGGGATCGTAGTTTCTTGCCAGTACTGATCAGAGATGCCTTCCCTTTTTGGGATTTTGCTCTACGGCCAGCTTCGAAAGAAAAATTGCACAAGACACTAAAGATAATCACAAGGCCTTCTTTAGTTATGTCAGGAACCTGGGTGGCAACTCCCAGATATGCTCTGAGTTTATGCAAAATGACAAAAAATACACTGAACCCACAGACATTGCCAACATCCTGGCAGACAGGTTCAGTGCAAACTTCTCCCCCCCTTCCCCCCCAAAGGAGCAAATGTCTATCCCAACAGAGTGTAGCCTCCCTGACATCACAGATGCACAGGTGAGAGCTGCCCTCTCCAAAGCAAAAAACACAGCATCAATGGGACCGGACGGTGACCCGGGCTGCGTCTTACATGAGTTCCAAGAAGAACTGAACCCTCACATAAAGTCACTGTTCAATCTCAGCCTTACTACAGGATATGTTCCTAAGGAATGGCGTACAGCAACAGTGGTCCCATTCCACAAAGGTGGTGCCACAACGCACCCCGGAAACTATCGCCCTATAAGCCTGACTAGCCTGGTCTGCAAAGCTATGGAGCGTATCATCATGGAACTCGTAAACAAAGACATTGGGAACCTCCAAACACTGGATCCTACCCAATTCGGCTTTAAGGGCAGATCTTGCCTCTTGAACCTGGTTGACTTATTTGAAACAGTCACCAAGGCCATAGATGAAGGGAAGGTAGTCCACACAGCCTACCTGGACCTCGCAAAAGCCTTCGACACAATACCCCACTCGGGCATCATAAATAAGCTCACCAGCTTAAATATCAACCCCTATGTCACAAGATGGATTGCAAACTGGCACAGGGATAGAACCCACAGGGTCAGAATTGCAAGTACAATGTCAGACTCTAAACCAGTTATAAGTGGTGTCCCACAAGGCTCAGTCCTGGGACCTCTCTTGTTCGGTATATATTTCTCTGAGGTACAGGCTAGCACGGGAGGACTATGGCTGACCAAGTTCGCAGATGACTGCAAACTGGGTGCCATAATCAACTCACCGACTGACACAAGCATCCTCCAAAAGGGTCTCACAGAGACGGATAACTGGTGCCAGAGCCATGGCCGAAAGCTAAATGCCAAAAAGTACATAGTCATCCCCTTTGGGAAAAACAAAGTGCCCACAAATTACCACATAGGTGGTAATCCATTAAGTACAGAAGAAGTAATTAGGGATTTGGGGACCCAAGTAGATAGCAATCTTTCCTTTGACAATCATGTTGCCAAAGTGGTTAGAAAGACCTTCTATATAGCCCACCTTATCACGAAAGGATTCACATCTAGATCAAGAGAGGTCATTGTGCCCCTCTACTCATCAGGCCCATAATTGAATACAATGCCCCATTTGGGATGTACCTTACCCGACACCTGCAGCAACTGGAAAGACCCCAAAAGTAGCCCACCAAGAGGATCAAGGGACTCAAACAGATGCCCTACGCAGTTAGGCTAAAGAAACTCCAGCTCTACTCAGTTGCTTACCGCCTACTCAGAGGCAATCTGTGCCTGACGTGTAAAGCCATGTCCATCCCAGAATTAATGGACATGCTCCACCTCAGGAAATCCAAATCCCTTAGAGCTACACGCTCCAGGGACTTAAACCTCAGCACAGAAATAAATAGGACATGCTGGAGGGACAGATTCATATCCCAGAGGCTCCCCTCACTCTGGAACAAAATCTCAATCCATGTTAGGCATAGCCCCTCAATGACCCTCTTCAAGAGAAATCTTGACGAGTGGCTAGGAGATCGTAGGTTTACCCTGGGATCTCTTCTGTGTCCCTACTAGACAGAGGCACAGTAAACTAACCTTAAAAGGGCTATATTCTGTGACCTACTATACAGAGGCACAGTCAACTAATCTAAAAGGGTGGCGAAAGCCAAACACACTCTGGCTAGGCTTATAAATGCCCTAGGGCAGATAGCCTAGTATCAACCTATGAACCGATTTGCCACTAATTTGCCAGAAAACCAAAAGTTTTTGAAATACGGACCAAAAATATGAGGCAAAAATCTGGACATTCTACAAAAATCTGTACAGTTGAGGGGTATGGTGTGTGTGTGTGTGTGTGTGTGTGTGTGTGTGTGTGTGTGTGTGTGTGTGTGTGTGTGTGTGTGTCTATATTAATGGTACCATGCAATCTATACAATATGTATGCAGGGATAACTTGTACAACAGCACTTAGTATGGCAAGACTCCTGCATTTGATCACTGTGCTAAATCACAATTAATTGTTTAAGCAGTGACATATCCACTGAAATATATTATTTCAGATGTCAATTTAGAAGTACCATAGTGGTTGCCTTTGCAAAGATACCTCGTATTGTAGAGACTGCAGTTCAGTGGCAGTGGCATTCAGTAGGCCCAAATACTGGCAGGAGTATTGTATAAAGTAATACATTTCAGGATTTTGAAGGGCTTCCCCTTCTCCACTGTTTTGATTTGCTACCACTATGGTTTCATATTCCAGATAGTTAGTCCCATCAGGTATCACACTCTGTCAAGCAGCTGCTATTCACTTCTGCTGTTTTGACTCTTCCTTTGTCTTTATTTGCTTTTAATTATTATGTTATGAGTTAGTGTTTCTATTTATGTCTTTCTTACAGGTTATCTTATTTCCTGCATCACATTTTCATTTACTGCTGTAAATCTTCTGCACTTTGCAGTTCTGGTGCTGTCTTTCCATTGTTATGCAAACACAGTCTTTCCAATGTCTTATTCTACTGCAATCCTACCCATTTTCTCCACATGCTTGTCTGTATCTGTTCACGTGTCCAGTGCTGTGACTGGCCTTCTCTTGTTGTAGCTTGCAAACTACCCTGTCCTGCTCACATATTCTTCCTTTTTCAGTTTTGTGTAGTCCATCAGTCTTACTGTGTTCATAGGTGTGTACTAGGCTCATGGATCTAGAGCCTTTACAAGCCTAGCCCATAGAAATGCCCTGGCATCATGCTGCCCGACATTAGTTCCCAGTGCCTCTATCAAGTAGAGCCACTGGAGTGATCCTTGTGGTGAACTATTACCCATACACTCATCAAGATTTCTCTTGAAGAGAGACAGTGAGGTGCCCTGCTTGACATGTATGGGAAGCCTATTCCAGAGCATGGGCAGTCTCTGGGTGAGGAACCTATCCCTCCAGCATGTTCTGTTGATTGTTGTAATGAGGTTGAGGTCTATGGAGTGTGTGGTCCGGAGGGATTGGGATTTCTTTAGATGTAGCATTTCTAACCGAGCTGGGTCAGACATGACTTTGTAAGTCAAGCAGAGATTGCTTCTAAGTAGGCAATATGAGACAGAGAGTAGCAGGAGTGTTTTGAGTCTGTCCGTGTAGGACATGTGTTTAATGTCTATGATCCTCTTCGTGAGATACTTCTGTGGCCTCTCCAGCTGCTGCAGGTGTCTAGTGAGGTACATGCCAAATGAGGCATTATACTCAGTCATTGGTCTAATGAGGGAAGAGTAGAGCGAGAGAGATGATGACCTTTTTCTTCCTGGATGCAAAACCCTTGGTAATAAGATGTGCCACTTAGAAGGACTTTCTGACCACAGTGGCAATGTGGTGGTTGAAGGAGAGGTTGCTGTCAACCTGCATCCCCAGATCTCTAATAATGCCTTCAGTGTTCAGTGGGCTCCCATCGATGTAATTACTGGGAATGGCATTTTTACCAAAGGGGATGACGCATTTTTTGGCATTAAGCTTAAGGCCATGGTTTCGACACCAGTCATTGGTCTCAGTGAGGCCTTTCTGTAGGATGTTTGCATCACTTGAGGAGTTAATAATGGCTCCCAGGTTGCAGTCATCTGCAAATTTGGTCAGCCAGACTCCCTTTCTGTTGGCCTGGACTTCTGAGAATTAGATGCCGAACAGGAGAGGACCCAGGACCGGTCCCTGGGGGACTCAACTCGTGAGTGGTCTACAGTCTGACTTGGAGTCCACTACTTTCACACTGTGCTTTCTATCTTTGAACCAATTTGCAACCCACCTAGTGATGTAGGTGTTGATGCCTAGTTTGGTGAGTTTATCAATAATTCCCGAATGAGGAGTGGTATCAAAGGCCTTGGCCAGATTGAGGTAGGCTGTATGCACTGCCTTACCTTCATCCACAGCCATGGTGACTGACTCAAAGAAGTCAGCCTGGTTGAACAGGCATGATCTCCCTTTCACAAAGCCAAATTGCATGGGGTCTAGAGTTTGGAGATTTCCTGTATCTTTTTTATTAATCAGGTCCATGATGATGCACTCCATAGCTTTACATATCAGACTCGTCAGGCTAATGGGGCAATAATTCCCAGGGTCTGTAGTCGCTCCCTCTTTATGGAGAGTGATGACTGTAGCAGTGCACCATTCGGTAGGGACAAAGCCTGAGGGCACACAGATGTGGTCCCAGCTCACTTTGTAGTTCATGTAGAACACAGCCAGGGATATTATCGGGTCCCATGGAAGCTGTATTATTGGCCTTGGACAATCCAGCTTTAACCTGTGCTGCAGTAATGCTGGATGCCTGGCATTTTTCCAGTATTGTAAAATCCCAAAGAATAAGGCACCACATCTGGAACAACAAACTAATTTATTATTAAGCTCTTTTTGTCCACACCAAATAGTTGAACTTCATCAGATACAAGTACTTCATTCACAAGAAAGAGTTTAAATCACCCTCTCAGTAAGTCACATGACTTCCCAGCTAAAAATTTAAAGTGCTAGTCACATCTATTAAGAAATAACAACATATATTTAAAATGACCAAGTTAATATTTCTAAACTCTACAGTTACACTAGTCAAAACAAAAATATGTTTAACTTCTGTCAAGCAGTTTAATAAAACAGTGAATATGTGTATAAAACGTAAATTTAAATTATGGGAAAGGTCCCCAATGCTATCTCATTAGATTTTTCAGTTTCAAAATACACATTAGGGAACACTTATTGAGTCCTGGGTGGTTGTAGGCATTTAATTGAATTTGCCAAATGAGTTCTAGTCTTAACAAGTTCTAACTGGATAGGGCCTCCCCTAGGATTCTGTGCCACCTGATCTATAACTTGAAATTTGAATGTGTGTTCAGGATTGGTAAAGATATGGTTTGCTAAGGCATTTTCCATTTTTGGTCTACTGATACTATATACATGTTTGTAGACTCTATCCCTAAGCCTTTTTTCTGTTTTGCCTATGTAGAATGATTCACACAACTGACACTTGGCTAAATTAACCACCATCTTAGAGTTACAGTTGTGTTTCATTCTATTATCGTATTATTGAATGATGGCAACCAACGTGCTGGATTCAACCCCTGAATTGTTTTCCGATACTGAGAGAGATGCGGATGCTTTAGGCAACCTTACCATCCTAGTTCAAGCTCTTCCCCCAAAAAGTGGAAAGGCTTAGTCACAGGTTGGATTCGCTTAACCCAGCACAACAGCAATAACAACAAGACTCAATTCACACTACACAACCCAACAGTGGAAATGCTATTTCTGGTGTTTTTGGATTGTTATTCTAAGCTCAAATTCATCATGTGAACCTGCAGAACGGACTTATCAACCAACTTAATAATCCAGCACAACAACCAGTGAATGAAAACCTATCCCCGAGGCTTATTGGGATTCCACCGTTAAAGGATTGGCTAACTTCACCATTGAGCTTCAGTGCACCTAATTCAGCACAAACAGCGGGGAACTCAGCCAGGGATATGGTGAATATTTCTGATTTGTTAAATATATTTGATCAGAATTTGTTAAAAAAATAACTTTGCCTAGAAATCGAATACTTTCAGGAATGTATAAAACTTGAAATAGTACCTAAAGGGTTAAGAATCTGTCAGTATCGTACAGGTTTGGTCCCAGATTCACAGTTTCACTTGGACCTAATTAAGTTATTTAATCGACAGGGGCTGAACTTCTTAGATTTAATGTGTAAACACTATAACTTGCTTGCAGAAGAAATAACAGATATAGTTTCCGTACTGGATGTTCAAATTAAAACTCACTTGGACTTTCACCGTTATAGATATGATTATGCACGTATCTTTCAGAGTATAGACCAACACATTAACAAAATTAAACTAACTAAAGTCAAGAAATTGAAAAGGGATCGTGCTCAGTACCTAAACGGAACTGCCTATTCACGCCCCCCTGCATCACAAGCATGGAATGTCAGAGGAGGCGGTGCCAACTATGGGCTTAGTGTCAATCACGCTAGTAATGAAGGGAACAGAGAACAAACTGTGTCTACACACACTGACTGTGAGCAGGCTTCTAACTATGACTATGAAAGCCCAGAACAAAATGAAACTGTGAGGAGGAGTGAGCAATTACAAAACCAACAAACACGCTCTAATTTTAATGATAACCAGCACAACAGCAATAACCAGCCTCCTCAAAACGCCTCTAACCAGGGTTTTACCAAAGGGAAATACCAGCACAAATGGAACCAACGGAAGAAGCACAACAAATGGAGGTAAACAGCTCAGCAGAGACTAATAACATTACTTTAAAAATTAATCCATTGGTTATCAAAAACACTGAGGGTGACTTTTATATTTACAACTGTTCCACATTTGATGTGACTGTTGATCTTGCTAACATTTTGGCTAAGGGGCTGACCTTCATTCTCTCGAGGAGAATGGACATTGCCAAATGTATTTTAGATCCGAAACTTTTTGTAAGAAAGCTAAATTTAAAAGCTCTTCTAGGTAACACTAGTTTGGAGGGCCAACAGTTTAGGATAGCCAGCTTGTTTAACCCACCGCTGCACAACCTTTTACATACATTTGAACGAGTTTGTGAACTTGATTTTAGGATGATGTTCATCGTGTTTCACTGTTGCAGTTATCACCTGTGGGTTATCCCTGTTGTGTTGGCCTTTGGCCGGCCCGAATACCAGAGTCATTGTTTTTGTGTGCCAGCTGCTGCCGCTTGTAGTCTGACGTCAGGTCGTTAGTACCATAAAGCAAGCCAGCCGACGTCATTACATCAGTCTTTCTTGCCGTGGAGTCCTTAGCAGAAGCAGTTCACACGAGTGCCAGTCAGTTGCTACCAGAAGTCGAAATTCAGCAGAAAACATCTAAAGCTAAGTACCCCGTTGGGGACCCTTTTTTCTTGTTGTAACCGATGTCCGAAAAAGTTAACAGTTGTCTCGCCTGTGGAAAGCAGATCCCGCACCAAGACTTTCACTTACTGCATCACTTATTTAGGCCCAGACCACGACATCCTTCGTTGCCGGTTCTGTGCCCTCTTTAGTGCGAGAACTATTTGCCGTAGAGCTCTTTTTGTAGACAATTATTTTCGTATTCCATCTTCATACTGTGATATGGCATCCATCAGCCAACAATCTGCTGATATTCTGAAAAAACGTAAATATAGAGACATTTCACATAAGGCTAAGTCTTCCGATGACTCTACTACTAAGCAAGTCATCAGTTCTCTGGAATTCAGTGAGGCACTTTCACAGCCACTGATGCCTGACTCACTTTCTATGCAGGCCTCTGCCGAGACCCTTTCGGAGTCCAGCATGCTGCAGAAATCCACTTTGTCTACCGAACCTTTAGCTGTCTCTGCCTCGGTTGGGTCCGGATCCATAACACAAGCACCGGCTTCCGAGGAGGCCATTCCCACAACCGATTCTAGACAAAAACTGACGTCTTCTCTTCTGACTACTGTTTCTAGCCACCATCTTGCTACTGCTCACCCACCCCAAGCTCAAATGGTTAAAATGGCAGAGGACCTCATCTCCCTTATTCGAGGTACTCAAGCCCCCACTCCAAAAAGGAAAAGGCTTCCTTCTCCAGAAATTATGACAGACCAAGAGTCTGAGGAATCTGATTATTCTGCCTTTGAAGAGGAACAACAGCCCTTAACTGTTTGAGGATTCAGATGCAGAGGAATCCATCCCCTCTGCCTCCCCTCCAGAGGACCTCTCCTTTGGGGAAACCCTTAACTCCCTCAGGGAACATTTTCAGTGGGAATCTCAGGACTACCCAAAGTCAAAGAAACAACTGGACCTGCCCCAGTACAGACCCCTGGCCATACCACCTATTCTAGAAGTGGTGGTTGATGTTTTCCTTGAATCCAGTTTATCCCCTGATGTTCTGCCTCTTGCTCCAGCTAAACCTGACAGGTACTACAGAGTACCAGATTCTCACAAATACCTGTACAGGAACCCTGCTGCAGACCCTGAGATCATTACACAGGGACCTAAAGGAGCTAAGACTAGTGCTGCCAACAATCCTCTTCCTTCTGACAAAGACTCCAGAGCTCTGGACAGATGGGGTAGGAAAGTATACACCTCTGCAACCTTAGCTGTCAGAGCACTCAATTGTCAGTTCCATATATTAAAATAGCACACTTTGGAACAATTAAAACAGAAGATTGCTACCTCTCCTGATGGTGCCAACGCTAAAGAGCTGGCAGAATTACTTCACTCTGCTGGTCAAGTGGCCAAGCACTCTTTACAATGTGAATATGAAGCCCTAGAAGCCTCTAGCAGGGCAGCAGTGACAGGATCTGTTATTGGAAGACATGCATGGCTGAAAGAACAACCTCTCCCTGATCATGTCAAGTCTAAACTTATTGATGCACCCCTAGATAAGGAATGCCTGTTTGGGGAAAAACCAGAGGAGGTGCTTAAAAAGATGGAAAACAAAGCAAAATCTATGCAAACAGTAAAAGATTTCTTTCAAGTTCAACCACCCAGATTCAGCAGGAACTTCCCCTCTAAGCAATGGGCCTTCCCTGCACCCAGCAGATAGGGCCAGAGCAAGCCCTGCAGGGACAGGACATCCAGGCCCCTATCCCAGGCCCAGCAAAGAAGCAAATAATGGACCACGTCCGCCTCCAAGGCAGGGAGTTGTAAACCAAGCTTTTATGATAAACACTCACAATGACTCTCCCTCCCCCCTCTGCCCTCCTTTTACTCATCCAAAACTAGGAGGAAGGCTCACCCTCTTCAAGGACAATTGGGTCTCTTTAACCAAGGACCAGTGGGTATTAAAAATCATTTCTCAGGGATACAGATTCTCCTTCAGCGAACTCCCAATTCCAAGAGGATACCCAGACCTTCCGCCAAACCAGAGGGCAGAGGTATTAAAACAGGTAAAAACACTAATATCCCAGTGGGCAGTAGAACCTGTCCCTCTGGATCAAACAGGAAAAGGTTTTTACTCCAGACTATTCCTTGTACCCAGAAAAGAGGGCACTTGGTGCCCCATCCTCGATCTATACAAAAAGAACACCTCCTTGGTGGTCCCCAGTTTCAAAATGCTAATCTTGCAGCAGCACCTGCCTATGCTCACACCAAATGCCTGGCTGGTGACCCTAAACCTAAAAGATGCCTACCTCCACATCCCGATCAGGGAATCGTGCAGAAAATTCCTGTGCTTCAGAGCAGGCAATCAGCAGTTTCAGTTTTCTGCACTGCTCTTTGGCTTATCTACTGCTCCCAGAGTATTCACCAAATGCTTGCCCCTGGTCATAGCATTCTGCAGACAGAGAAATATACAGATTTACCCTTACCTGGATGACTGCCTCATTCAGGCGAACAGCAAAGAAAAGTTGCTCCAGGATCTTCTCTTTGTCAAAGAACTTCCCTAGGGTTCACCATCAATGAGAAAATAATCAAAGCAAATCGTTTTCCTGGTAGCTGTGCTAGACACAACAACCCGTATGGCCTTCCTACCCCTAGAAAAGCAGAGCTTCATTCCTTTATACTTCACCCAGCTGGCTTCTAGAAGTCACCTCACTGTGAGGAAGGTCCTGCAAGCACTGGGATACATGGCATCTTGCATCCTTCTCATCCCTCTAGCCAAACTTCACATGACAAAGCTTCAGTGGTACGTAAAGAACCTTTGGTGTCAGCACTCTCAGTCCCTAGAGAGCACTCTCCCACTGATCCCTTGCATAAGGCGCGAATTTCTCTGGTGGGCAGAGGCCTGTACCATGAGCAAGGGTCTTCCCTTCATCCGCCGCCCTTTCACCCAGACAATCACCAACGATGCCTCAGCATAGCTTGGGGCGCTCTCCTAGCAGGCAGGTATACCCAAGGCCTTTGGAATGCCCAGCAACTTCACCTGCACATCAACCAGAAAGAAATGATGGCAGTGCAAAATGCTCCTTATAAAAACAGACAACACCACAGTAATGTGGTACATCAACAGGCAGGGGGGCACCCAGTCTTACCCCCTCTGCAGGTTAGCCATGAGTCTGTCTCACAGCCACCTCCATGGGGCTACACCCGATTGCCCAATTCTTAACAGGGGTCAACAACACTCTGGCAGACCACCTAAGCAGAAGCTTACTGGACCCCCAAAAGTGGCACCTCCACAGAGAAATCTTTCTGCAAATCACCCAGGAGTGGGGGACCCCAGAGGTGGATCTCTTTGCCTCACACCTCAACCACCAGCTGCACAAGTTTTGTACCAGGGAGTACTACCTCCTAGCATGGAAGGTGGATGCCTTCACCTTCCCCTGGAGCTCCCTCTTTGTGTATGCATACCCTCCTGCACCCCTTATTCCCAAGGTTCTGATCAAAATAAGATAGGAGAGACCAAAGGCCATCCTCATTGCTCCGGACTGGCCCAGGCAGCATTGGTACCCCTTACTACGCAGTCTGACCTCACAGCCCCCAAAACTTCTTCCCCTAAGGTCAGACCTCTTGACCCAGGAGAGAGGGAAGGTACTGCATCCAGACCTACAGACTCTCAAATTTTCAGCATAGCTTATACACTAAAAACTAACAAGAAGTCACTGTTAAACAGACAGGTCCTGGACATCATCACAGAGGCCAGAAGGCCCAGCACAAGAAAATCTTATGCAGGAAAATGGAAAAGATTATGCTCCTGGAAACAATCTAAAGAGGGTGGTTCCTCCCAACCTTCCATCCTCTCATCCTGGATTACTTAGAGTTGCTCAATAGTGGCCTCTCCTTCTCCTCTATTAAAATCCATGCCTCGGCCATCTCTGCCCATTATGATTCAGACCCACCCCTCTTCTCTCATCCCTTGATTAAGCAATTCCTCAGAGGGGCTTCTAATATCAGGCCTCCAGAAGACCTCCTACTCCACCCTGGGACCTGAATTATGTGTTAAACTAACCTTACCTCCTTTCGAACCTGCCGCTTCAGTAGAATTAAAATACCTCTCCTGGAAGACTGCCTTCCTACTAGCTATCACCTCAGCCAGAAGGGTCTCGGAACTTCAGGCTTTCATGGCTGTTGAGCCCTCCAAAATTTTCCATGCAGAGTCTCCCTGAGGACTAATCCCTCCTTTATGCCCAAGGTAGTATCTGATGTGACCCTTAACCAGTCCATACACCTTCCCACCTTCTTTCCCAACCCTCAAAACAAGGGGAAAAGAATTCTACACTCACTAGACATGCACAGACAACTCGGATACTATCTGGACTGCACTAAGCCTTTCAGAAAAGCTGACCAGCGTCTGGTAAGCTTCATCTTAGGAGCAGAGGAAAAGCCCATCTCTAAACAAACCATTTCCAAATGGATTTCATACTGTATCCATTTTTGCTACAGACTACATGAGAAGCCCATCCCTAAGTCGATCTGTACCCACTCCACTAGGGCAACCTCCACTTCCACTGCCTTCCTCAGAGTAGTACCTACCAGGGACATATTGGAAGCGGCCACATGGACCTCGGTCCATATCTTTACAAAGCATTAACACCTACCTCTCTTTTCTAAGTCTAGGGCAGGGTTTGCCTCTGCAATCCTGCAGGGCCTCCTGACCCACACCTAGGACTCTACCTATCCTTCCACCCTTTACCTCAGCTTTGGGAATCCTCCCACAGGTGATGACTGCAACAGTGAAACACAAAGAACATAGTACAGTTGTGTACACTTACCATAAATGTAGATGTTCGAGTGTATTCACTGTTGCAGTCTTGGTTTCCCACCATTCATCCCCCATTTCACATCTTCCCTAGAGGGACACAGGCTTCCCAAGGTGCTCTTAGCCACCTGGACCACTACTCTCTTTTCCCTTGTGCTTCTGACAGGTTAGGGCAAGAAAAACTGATGTAATGATGTCGGCTACCTTGCTTTATAGTACTGACGACCTGACGTCAGACTACAAGTGACAGCAGCCTGCGCACAAAAACATTGACTCTGGTATTCAGGCCAGCCGAGGGCTACCACAGCAGGAATAACCCACAGGTGATGACTGCAACAGTGAATACACTCAAACATGTACATGTCTGGTAAGTGTACACAACTGTACTTTGCAGTCTACTAATACAAGGTCTGCAAGTAATTATAACTTGAGTAAGGATGAGCTAGCCTGGCTTAATGTGTTAAGGTCAACTAATGTCAGAGTCATGAAACCAGATAAGGGTGGGGGGGGGGACTGGTATTCATGGACTCTGATGATTATGACAAGAAGATTGAATCTATTTTGAATGCTGATTCTTACCAACAAGTTTCATTAAATGAATACAACACAGCTAACCAATGTATAAAAATTTATATTAATGATTTATACATTGAAGGCAAAATAGACATAAATTTATAGAACTACATGCAGATACTGACACCTATGGCACCAGTCATGTTCGGAGTCCCTAAAATTTATAAGGACCTCCAAAATCCACCATTAAGACCCATTGTAGATGGTAGAAATTCAGCTACATATTCATGTGCAAAAGTGGTGGATTAAGTGCTGAAAAAATATGTACAAACTGAGGCACAAAATTGTAGGTACTCCTGGACATTTCTTGAAAAAAATGAATGAACTTGATTTCAACACACAACATAATTTTCTTACAGTGGATGTAAGAGACCTTTATACATCCATACCACACAACCTGGGTATTGAATGGGTGGGAAATATTTTAAGGAGCAAAGGCGCCCCAAGCACAGATATTTCCTTGGTAGAAGAATTGTTAGACATTATACTATCTAACAATTTCATTCACGTTAAAAAGAATTTCTATCTACAAACAAGGGGAGTAGCTATGGGGTCACCCTGTGGCTCCAGCTTTGCCAGTCTAGTAATGGCTTATTGGGAACACACTTACATTGTTAACATCCAGGAAATTACCAGTCAAATAGTATATTTTACACATTACCTCAATGATATTTTTTGTTAATAAAAAGGTAATGAACTGGTAGCTGAAAAACTAGGGCATTACTTCAACACCACCACCCAATTTTTATAATTTACCCACAACTGTCATGAACGTGAAATTTCCTTTCTAGATGTACAATTGAGTAAAACAATGAGGAAGGGAGATATAAAGCTAAAATTTTCAGGAAACCAACTTATTCAAATACATTCCTGCACTACAAAACTGCCCATCCACACCACCAAAAAAGATCAGTGGTTAAAGGGCAACTTGTGCATGCCTCTAGAATGGTGACTACAGAAATGGATTTCCACAACGAATGTGAATTTTTAAAACAAATGTTTATGAGAAGAGCCTACCCAACTTCATTGTTGGATGACTTAGTAGATGAAGTCAGGTCCAAAAGGCATAATGTTTTTTATAGGCCAATTTTAACCATAATTCAGACTGTAAACATGTCTTCTTCAGATACTATACAGTCAGAGGAGCCAATACATGTAGTAACAACAACTCTTGCTTCAGAATTTACCTTTAGTCTAGGTTTTGTCACCACATTTAACTTGGACTTCAGCTACATTAGAAATATAGTTTGCAAACACTGGAGCATTCTCACTGAAGACAAGGAATTAGTGGTGAAACTGGGGCCTTCACCTAAATTTATTTTGAGAAGAGCTACCAATTTTAAACATCTGCTAGAACAAAACACTAAACTCAACTCAATTCATGCAGGAATGAAGCAATGCAGGAATTGCCATTACTGCAGGTACATGGACTTGGGCCTCACAAGAATAGTGAACAATAATAAGATAACCTGCAGAATGAAACACAACTGTAAATCTAAGATGGTGGTTTATTTAGCCAAGTGTCAGTTGTGTGAATCATTCTACATAGGGAAAACAGAAAGAAGGCTTAGGGATAGAGTCTATGAACATGTATATAGTATCAGTAGACAAAACATGGAAAATGCCTTGGCAAAGCATATCTTGACCAATCCTGAACACATTCAGATTTCGAGTTATAGATCAGGGGGCACAGAATTCTAGGGGAGGCCCCATCCAGTTAGCACATGAAAGACTAGAACTCATTTGGCAAATTCGATTAAATGCCTACAACCACCCAGGACTGAATGATGTGTGTTCCCTAATGTGTATTTTGAAACTGAAAAATCTAATGAGATAGCATTGGGGACCTTTCCTATAATTTAAATTTAAGTTTTATACACATATTCACTGTTCTATTAAACTGCTTGACAGAAGTTAAACATATTTCTGTTTTAACTAGCGTAATGGTAGATTTTAGAAATATTAACATTGACATTTTAAATATATGCTATTTCTTAATAGATGTGACTAGCACTTTACATTTTTAGCTGGGAAGTCATGTGACTTACTGAGAGGGTTATTGAAACTGTTTCTTGTGAATGAAGTAATTGTATCTGATGAAGTTCAACTATTTGGTGTGGATGAAAAGCCCTTTATAATAAATTAGTTTGTTGTTCCAGATGTGGTGCCTTATTCTTTGGGATTTTGCAGTTTGTTTTCCTGTATTCTTCCAGTATTGTGATTGGTCCTTTAGGGGGGGAGAGAGGAGTAATGTTGGCACTGAAATCTGTCTGCCAGTTTGTTGGCAATATCTGTTGGCTCAATATAGGAGGTACCATTGTACAGTAACTTGGAGCAAATTTGGGTATTGCCGTGGAGGTTCTTGATTTAACCATAGAAGGCTTTGTGATTGTTTTTAGTGTCTGCCACAATTCTGCCCTCATAGCTGGCTTTGGAGGATTTAATGAGGGATCTCAACTTTTTGTTGAGGCTAATAAGGGAGTTTTTCCAGTCTTGGGACTTCACCTTTTTCTGCAACAGTTTCTTTCTTCTGTTGTAGAGTTTATTAATGGCAGAAGACCACCAGATTGGCTTCCTTTTTTGGAGGAGAGCGTTTTGGTTCTGTTGGGTATGGCTAGTTCCATGCATTTATGTACATGTTCGTACAGTGCATTGGTTTATGATTCAGCAGTCATGCAGCTATTTTCCACTGTTATTAGGAGCCCAAAGTCAGCTTTGGAGAAATTTTTCAAGGTGGTTATCTTTGCGGGGTGGGGGTGGGGGGGTGAGATGTGGATTTTCATGGTGATTAGTTTATGGTCGGATTTGACCAGGGAAGGATAGACTATTGGTGTAGAGCACCAGTCCTCCATGTTAGTAATAACCAGGTCAAGGATATCGCTTCCCCTAGTGGAGGTCATAATGAGCTGGTCCAGGGCACTGGAATTGATGAATTCCAGGAAGCGTTGGGCTAGTGTATCGGTGCTTGAGTAGTTTTCCCATTCGATGGAGGGGTAGTTGAATTTTCCTAGTATGAGAGTGTTGGGTTGGACGTTGATAGATTCCAGGGTGCTTAGGAACGTGGAGTGAGAGTCTAGGCACCTGGTTGGGGACCTATAGCAGGCTATGACCTGGATCGCCATCTTACCCAATGTTAGTTGTACCTGAAGTATCCCAGATGCGTTATGCTGGGCTACTAGTCTGGAGGTGTGCATATCCTTTATGAATATGGAGACACCACCGCCTTTGGAGCTTTGGTCCATGTTTTGGGGCCAAAAGGTCTGGAATGAGTTATAGCCTGGTAGCACAGGGGTGCTTTCTGACGCTTTAAATCAGGTCTTCGTTATAGCACAAATGTCGATGTTCTCCATTTTGAGGAGTGCTTTGAGTGCATATTGAAATTTAGACTTCTAGCATTGAGCACCATGACCCTCAGATTGCATTTATTTATAGCTGTTAAAGTGCTAATTTGTTCTTTGGAACACCGCTTAAAAAAGGCACTATAGGGGTGGCAAGAGCCTTAGCCAGTACACGGAAACCCAGGGGTGACAGATCCAGGCTATCTCTGGCAAAGCATAGAGGTCTGTCAATCATCCCAAGCAGACAGATACTGGATTCCCTTAGAATGACACCAGAAACTTAGCCAGTTGTTGAAGTCAATCATTTTTTGTCTGTACTGTAGTATCATTCTGGGCAATGGTAGGATACTGCTCAGGGCTAGAGTCATACCTGCCTTGGCCACATAATCCAAGAGTTCCACCATGTCTCTTTTCATGTAGTCCAGGGAGGTGTGTCTCAGGTCATTCACACCCACATGGACAATGACAGAGTCATACTTGAACTTGTTGTGGAGTGACCTGATTGCTTGTGTTATGTGTCGGATTCTGGCACCTGATAGACAGTTGACTGTTACCTTCTCCTTATTCGACCTACTGAGTGGACACCTGTGTGTCTCACTATTGAGTCACCTATGATTCGTGTAGTGGGCAAGGTGTTTAGCCTTAGGGGCTTAGGTTGAGGGGCACACTGTGGAGGTGAGCTATGTGTCCTGTGGTTTGTGCTGTGTTGTGGTGGTCGAGTGCATTTCTGTCTTGGAGGTTTCTGCTGTTTGGGTAAATTTCTATTGAGAGCCTCCGCAAAGGTGGGTGTGTTTTGTGTTTTTATGTGAGAGCTGTGATGGTGGGTGTTGGCTATGTGTTCCATGTGGTGTGGTGCAGGTGTTGACCTTCTCCTCTTGACCAGCTAGTCCAGTCTTGGCTGGAGAGTGCATTGCTTCCAATTTGGTGATATAAGTACATCTCTCACAAAGTCTGAGTGTTGGGAGATAAGAGGAGAGGGTTGTCTGTGTACATGAAGCAGTTGCTACACTGCCTCAGAATGCCTAAGTGCACCAGGTTGATAGGAGAAAGCACAAGGAACTGCCTTTAATCATGCCAGGAAGGGTGGTCATAACTACTAAGTACTGGAGCTATTTCCATGAAGAACGACTAGTGCTGATGGCACTTAGGTGTGCTGCAGTAATTGCTACAAAAACCTTTTGAAGTGCAAAGTGATTAAGCTATTTGAAGTGCAAGAGAGAGAGAAAGAACTGGCAAGATCTAAGGAAAAACTGAAGAGCAGACTTTCTAGTGCCAGTAATAGTTTACCTCAGCTCAACACCACTGTGCAGAGCTTAAACAAGGGCAAACCTCTGCAAACACTGGCTTTTAAACCAGAAAGTTGAAAGAGATGTAAAAACTGCCCAAACGGCCAGTAAACTACAATTTCTGGGCCAGAAACCTCTCCTCTTGGTATAGATAGGCTACCTAGTGCTTACCACTCCCACTGATAAGCTAGAAGGCTTCCCTTCAATGCAGAAAGGTTTGGGGGGGCTCAGAAGCTTACAAATAGTCCTGGATACAGCAAATCTGTATCTGGACTAGACTAGTTACAGGAAAGGCGGGAAACAAGCGCAAACGCGGGTTTTTAAACCAGAGCGCATGATCCATACCCCCAAGAAATGTCCATACTGCAGTTCTTTAGATAATCCCTTAGTCTTCATCCATGTTTGACAATATTTCTGTGACACTGTAAACACAAAACATGACAAGGATGAAGAAAATCAGAGGAATTATCAACTGCATTGATTGTAACATGGTGCCATTCTGTCCATCTACAACCTTTTCCAGTTTTAGCTGTTCATAATCACAAGAGGTCAGATTCTACTCTGGTAAGGAATGGTTGCAAAGCAAGGATTAACCCTGGATGGGAGATGCCAATTCTTTTCATGCTTTTAAAAAACTCAGTCACAAACGTCTAAGTCAGGTTTGGAGTTGTCAGTCTACTAGCCACTAATTACCTCCCAGGTTATAAACAACAAGTTGATTGGGTTTTAACTATATAAACTTAACTGTTTCAAATCTTCTTTTTTAAACAGAGCAAGGACACACAAAAAAACTAACCAGTGTAACTCCAGTAGGTAACACATTCCAGGAAATAAGTTATCTTTTATTTGACAGAGCAAGGGCTAGATTGCTATATGCAGTAGGATTGTTGTTTCGTGCAAGATCACTGTGCACTTTAATGGAGAAATGCTCCTTTCCTCACTATTGGTTGGTTGGCAGGGTTAGGGGCTTGCTCCAAACATGTGGAGCAAAGGAGGGCTTTTTGTGCATGCAGTTGTATGTCGTTAGCCTTTATGTACATTACCTCTTTGCTCCTTTATCTTGTAAGTAAACTGTGTATAGTAGCGGTCATTGCAATTTAAGCTTCATCCAGATTCTAGCCGAATTTAGATATACGTGTTTTGAATGAACAAATGCTGCCACAATTGTGACCCTCTCCTTTTCCTAAATAAAAACAGAGTGCTGAAACACTTTTATTTATGCTAACTTGTAATGTTGTCCTGTAAATTCTGTGTACTCTTATAAACCAACACTGGATTCACAGGTGTGTTCCTGCACAAGAAGTGGTTAGCTAAGTATCTAGGAATAAACCGTGTGTGTGCTCTAGAAGCACTCCATAGTTCTCCCAGTTTGCAAGAGAGGGTCTTTGTCCAAGCACAGCAGTTAAAATGACCCTACCGAGTTCCTTAGCAAAAAGTGTTGAAGAGGGTTAACACAGATAATTGTCTGATTGCCTAGCCAGCAGTCTCTGTTCTCCATTATCCATCATAGTTTTAGGTCAGATCATGGGCTGACTACAGTTGTTAGTGTTGCACAGTTCATGAATGTGCATCTCATTACTGGTGACATTGTTGCAGTATTTTTATATTTATCCACGGTGTCTTTGACTGTACAACATTCACTATTCCCACTTCCATTTTTTTTTCTTTATTTTCAGTATGTTGCATCTCAGAACCCACATATATGCTTTCTGGCTGTCTGAATGTCGCAGTTGCTTCCCAAGGCTAAGTGTTGGGATCTTTCTTTCTTCACAGTATTTACTATGTAGCCTTGTGATGAGTTCAAGCTAGTTTAACATATGAATGATTCAGCACTTATTTTCTCTGCCACAAACATTTAGCTTGTCAGGTAAATGTTACAAAAAGACATTGGCTCCCATAAGGCTTGATTAAAGGAGTACAACAGGTTTCTCTAATGTATTCCTCAACTTCACGGCCCTTTTCCTCCCTATTTATATTGTCCTCTGTAAAGCAAACAGCAATAAAGCATTTACAATTTTTATAATTTCCCCTTACTTCTGTAACAGAAGCCTACCTTCTCATACTGTGATGGTTTCACTTACAAAATGATTCTCTCACGTTTGAATAAAGCTTGCTGAAGTCACCCAATTACTGACATCGAGGCCAGGCAGTGCAGGTACTTTTTTTTTTAATCAATTCCCTCCACCAGTGACATCACCACAGCCATCATCTGATTCTAACTAAAATAATAAGACCCACCCATTCTGTGATGTCATGGCTCCCCCTTGTCCTTCCCCCAGCCTGAGTGCTGTTCATTTTATTCAGTAGTAGTGTAGTAACACCGATATTTGGAAACATAGAAATTTGGTATGCATACTTGTACATTCTGCACGGCAAATGATGCTTAGGTGGTGTAGCGCTTGGATACTGCTCTGTTGTATTTGCACCAGATACTGCTAGTGTGCAGTGCGGGAATAGAAAGATTAAAACATTACCCTGGTATCAGAGGTGGCAGTGCAACATATTCATAGTGGCTTAACATGAGAGTAGCTCTAAGCAAGCACCATGTGAAACCTGAACAAGCACCTAGAATTATTCAGTGCAGCTTCCACACCTTAAGTCTGAAAATGAATTCACATACTCACATGAACAGGAGTAGCTGCATATTGATGGCTAAAGGTGTATGGGCATGTCGGGTGGTTACTACACTGCTAAATTGGTATGTAATGGTGGAGATATTTGGAAGGCATGAGCAAACACACCAGTATATTAAAGCCATATCACCAATTGAACTGAGATATTTGGAAGGCATGAGCAAACACACCAGTATATTAAAGCCATATCACCAATTGAACTGGAGGCTGGTAAATAGATTTAGTAAGGGATTTTGTCCATGTACAAATATTTCAACAGTGATTCTTTGCAGTGGCATCCATTATCTGATTCAAGGTAAGTTAACCTTGATGTCCTTTATTTAAAAAAAAAATCAATAAAAATGTACTTTGTTATAAGTGACTTCTGGACACAAGAAAAAGGAAGGGGAAGATATAGCAATGTGGTTTGTATGTACAAAGACAAATCCAGGGACACTGCAAAAGTTTTTTTTGCAAACCAACCAGTGGAGTAAAAACATATGAAGGCAAACACTGCATACCAACACACTTTGCACATGTAAATCTCAATTTTTAACAAGGTGGAAGCATGAAGTGGTACCTTAACACTTAAATTAATAAAGATCTAAACTGGTTAATAGCATAAATGTTTCATTCTTTAGCTTCTTGGTGCAATACCTTACTGGATGTGATTGCAGTCAAGTAAGGCCATGGCTGTAGTGCAGCAAAAAAATGTCCCCTCTAACAAAGGAAATGCTAGAGCAAAGATTAAATTACATGAGTCAAGCACCCTGCTGAGATCTGCCAATCAGTGGAATTACCAGGTCAAATTACCCTCAGGACTTTGACAGCTAGGGAAGCTAAGTGTTATGGGGGAGGGGAGAAGTAAATGGACTGGAATTCATTGTCTCACAAATTAGTGCCACTTAAACTAAATTAGAAAAAAAGGCAACAGTAAACAACACTTTGAGTGTGTTCTGTGGCATTTGCACTGTTTCTGTTTTAAGTTGTCATCCAGCAGCAGGGAATGTTACTTGCACTGTTCTATTTTACTCAGTACTTTGTACGCATGCAACGTCTATGAAATGACAGGAACTTTAGGCAAACGGAGGCCTGCATGATGTAACATTTTTGAGCCAAACAATGATTTCTGGGATACTGGATGGCAACCTGATTTATCCAAACCACGTCAATATGCCAGCCTCCAGGTGGTCAGAGTCTGGAATTACATATAAAAATATTTAAAATCCTGTAAATAATCCCAGAGTGTTGTTAAAGTGTAGGAAACATCATGCAATGATGTTTTAAACATGTTTTTTGAGTCTGTGAGTGCGGTACTCCTTTAAGTGAAGCTGATTTATTTCTGGCCCAAAGGCAGACTAAAGCATTAATCCTGTGGAATAAGACACCATCTTCAGATGATGGTGAGAGGGGAGGCTTCTTATCAAGGGGAAAGAGTCTTCTCATTTGTTCCAACAGTACACATACTCTGGCAGTCTCCAAAATATTGCTGCCTAGGTTAGACCTAAAATATGATAGCATTGCCATTGCTAAATCTAGTCAACTGCTGTGTGAAAAGTTACCTTAAACATGATAATTCCATTTTCTTCTCAGATTTTTTACTTGCCTGCTGCTATTTTCAAATCCACCAAATACCACATGCACAAGCTTTCCATGCTTATAGGAGGCTTTCATTTCTGTATTTTTGTTTGTGAAATAGTTTATTTCACTTGGGCTGAGCCTAAAATTAGTCATTATTGATCAGTGCATCATCCTGGTAAACACATATAAATAAATAAATTCTGCTGAAATATAAATAAATAAATAAATAAATAGAAATTCAAGACTATACTGACGTTTATATGTGAACAAAAAAGGTCACACACGCAAGTATTTTAGTATAAACTGAAAAAAAAAGACCCAGCAAAGTCTTCACCATGTAATACCCGAAACCTCCTGTAGTAGAGGCCTGTGGGGTATAGGCAGATGCCCCTTAAGGACATAACAGTGTTAGAACTACATAACGTCTGAATCTCCATGACTTTTAAAAGTCTTTACTGGTGCATTCAGGTGGATTCAGGTCAATTATCTGTACCAGTAGCTATATTTGCTTCTTCAGGTTTTCATCATGTTCCCAAAATCCATAATGCAGAATAACAAAGAAAGCACAGGTGCAAGTTAGAAGATTTCCCAAATTGAAATAGTGGTTCCAAATGGAAAGGAAAGAGTAGCATCAGTCCTTGTTTGGTAGTACTAGTAGATTAATGTTTTCAAAACAAACATTTTCTTTCTTTTAACACAAACTCCTTAAAACACACACAGTTCCATGTCAATATGAAATAATACAGTTTTAGATAGGACGTAATGAGTACAAAAGTACTGAAGAGTTCTATTCTACCATACTTGGCTCCATTTTTGATAAAAAGAAAAGGTATAAATTTTACATATCTAACCAGAATTGATAATTATTGAACTACCTAAACAATGTACAACTTCTGACAATACTGTCTGAGACAACAGACAGAGAAAAAAGTCCAATAACCTGTGCTTCCAGGATGAAGTCGTGTTTTCCCAGAAACTTCTAAGCCTTGATCTGAATGTAAGAAACCAGGCAGGTATTTGATGTGCATGCATGTCTCATGAGTAATGTTTTTCTCTCTCTTTGGAAACATGTGTCAGTCCCTTAGTTTGCACTGACAGGTGTATAGGTTTTATAGAAGGGCATCCAGACTCTTGGGCATAAATAGTGACTGTTTATAATGTGTTTTGCTGTACAAGATCAAACCATTCTAAATTGTCTTTATCAGAATAAAGAGTAAGTGAAGTTTGTCTATTCGATCATGGTTAGAAGAGGATCCCATGGGCAGTAACCTGCATAAGCCTATAAAATGCCCATTGCTGTTTTGATCTGCAGTATAAAGATGCAGAGGTTATATTCTCAGCAGTCCTTAATCTAGGTGGATTCCAGGGGGATTAGGTGTAATCCTTCTCCCGCATCCCCAGTCACACTTTCATAATTAAAATCTGTTGTAGACTGGACAACTTGAAAACCGACCCTTCACTGTTTATAACCAGGATGCACAGTTCTGAAAGAAGGAAATGACATCTGGAGAATGGCAAAAGCTGCATCATTGTATGGTATAAATGAAAAACTTACATAACTGTAAACAATGCCCATAGTTCAATGAGAAAAGATGGTGAGGCAGTACAAGGAATAGCCATATATGATGTGCTACCTTTATGCCAGAGGAAATGGCTTACACAGAGAGATGACATATGAACTATTTCAGAGGCAATGAATCGTGCAGAAAAGGTGTGTTAAAGTCTGTGATTACAGACTTCTAATTCTGCACCACGTCTCTAGCCAGAAAGTGAAGTTCTGATTTTGTAAGAAAATGAGAACATGCATGGAGGGATTTGATCAAACGGAAGAGACAGGATCTACATGGCAGTACAGGGTATCACTGATTCAGATCTGTGAGAAATGTTTAAAGTAATGGATGTAACAGAATCATACAATAAGAGGTAAACAAAATAGCGCAAATAATAATCATAACATTGAGGATCATAAAATGGAGGTGTTACCCAAGGAAATTAAATATAAGTGAAAGAATACAGAACACAGGAGACAGACTACAAAATGCGAGAGGAACAGAGAATGAAAAGACTGTAGACTATGGATCATAAATGGAGAAAGGGGAAACATGAACTCTGTGTTCAGGAAGGCATGCATAATCGTAACGTCTGACTTGCTGATAAAAAGGTGTGTTCTGTTCATAATACCAACTGTAAGGACATAGTTTACTGTAAATTATGAACATCATATAACAATATTACATATCACTTAACTCCCTATTAACTAAAAATTTAAATAGTGTCTTGTATCTTTAATAAGTTAGAAGTAACTTGCTTGCCTTGGCATTTAGGAGTAAGTGAAAGAATACAGACCACAGGAGACAAACTGTAAAATAGCATGCAATATCTATGTTCCTCAGTCTCATGTATGTAAAGTCCTTTTGGCTCAGTTGATATTAATAGTTATTAATATCCCTGTTTAAAGAATATCAGAAGCTGAGTTTGGAAGCCAGTACATTCTGTCAGAATTAAACTTAGCATGGCCGAAGTAAACATTTAGTTCATTTCTGACTGTTGAAGCACCAATTACATAACTCATTTTTTTTCTTCTGCTATACTTTCTGCACTGTTACCCTTGTCTTTTATACTGACATTAATCACAAAAAGCTGAAATATTTATTTATTTAGTCAGTTTTATTTATTTGTATTATCTTCATATAGCTCAAACTTCAGTTTTTGGCTTAATGACATCACTACAATCTTTGATGACTATGAAGCAATAGGGAAATTTATCAGGAAACAGAAAACACCGAACCTAAAGGTTTGAGCAGTAGCATACTGCAAGTATCTCAGTGACGCGCCAGTAAGAGTGTAGTGTGCCACATTTCTTCACACTGCAGTAAGGAAGCTATGAAATTATTCAATACTTTTGCTGTAAAAAGGAAGAAACCGCGTAGCAGTGGTAAAAAAAGAAAATTCTACACATACTGTGAGCCAAAAAGATCTACCCTATGTAAGACATTTATCAGAAAACAAGGTGGGTGCCATTCAAGAACCCTGGCATAAAATATTTTAATGTGAATAGTGTAGGTACTTCGTCACTTTATTTTGTATATAGTTTTGGAAATATTGTTTGCAGAACTCTACAAATTCTTACAGTACTATTTCTTATGGCTTTGTTGTTGTGAGCTATTACTGTTTTGCAATAAAAGAAAAAGGGTGTTGGAAATATTTCATGCATATATGAATGAGTTAAAATGCAGGGCACGCTATTGTGAATTTTTGTAGCTAACTATTTATTTTGTCAGACAAAATAGTTGGAGTATAAGTAATGACCATAACATAGATTGTTAAGAGAATTCATCTGAAGCTAAAAGAGACCATTGATGTAACAGAAGAGGATAAAAAGGCAATATAAACAGAGAATTAAAAGACTGGAGACTATGGATCATAAATGGAAAAAGGTAAACATAAAACCTATGTACAGGAATGCATCTTAATTGTACTTCTGACTTGCTACAGCTGATGAACGGGGCTGTTCTGTGCCTTGTAACTGTAAGAACATTGGATACTCAATGGCTTTTTTAGCTTCAGGCTGTAGGTTCATAGGTTCATAGGTTCGTACTAGGCTATCTGCCCTAGGGCATTTATAAGCCTAGCCAGAGTGGATGTGGCTTACACCACCCCTTAGGATGAGAATACTACGCCCTTTTAGGGTTTAGTTTACTATGCCTCTGTCTAGTAGTGACACAGAGATGACCCCCGGGGTAAACCTACGATCTCCCATCCACTCGTCGAGATTTCTCTTGAATAGAGTCAGTGAGGGGCTCTGCCTAACATGGACTGGGATTCTGTTCCAGAGTGTAGGGAGCCTCTGGGTTATGAATCTGTCCCTCCAGCACGTTCTGTTTATTTCTGTGTTGAGGTTTAAGTCACTTGTTCTTGTGGCTCTGATGGATTTGGATTTTCTGAGGTGGAGCATGTCCATTAATTCAGGATTGGACATGGCCTTGTACGTCAGGCACAGATCACCTCTGAGTAGGCGGTATGCGACTGAATAGAGCTGGAGTTTTTTCAGTCGGGCAGCATATGACATATGTTTAAGACCCTTTATCCTCTTGGTGAGGAACTTTTGGGGTCTTTCCAACTGCTGCAGGTGTCGGGTGAGATACATCCCAAATAGGGCATTGTACTCAATCATTGGCCTGATAAGAGAAGAGTACAGGGGTACAATGACCTCTCTTGATCTAAATGTGAAACCCTTCATGATAAGGTGGGCAATATAGAAGGTCTTCCTAACCACTTTGGCAATGTGAGTGTCAAATGAGAGGTTACTGTCAACCTGGGTCCCTAGGTCCCTGATTACCTCTTCCATACTTAATGGATTACCGCCTATGTGGTAATTTGTCGGTACCTTGTTTTTCCCAAAGCGTATGACTATACATTTTTTGGCGTTCAGCTTAAGGCCATGGCTCTGGCACCAATTATCCATTTCTATGAGGCCTCTCTGAAGGATGTTTGTGTCCGCTGGAGTATCAATTATGGCGCCCAGTTTGCAGTCATCTGCGAACTTTGTCAGCCACAATCCTCCTATGTTTGCCTGTACCTCGGAAAAATAAATGCCGAACAAGAGGGGTCCCAGGACTGAGCCCTGTGGGACACCGCTTGTGACTGGCTTAGAGTCTGACATAGCTCCAGCAACTCTGATGTCCTTGAGCCAGTTTGCAACCCATCTTGTGACATATGGGTTTACATTTAAGCTGGTGAGTTTGTCTATGATGCCCGAGTGGGGTATTGTGTCAAAGGCTTTTGCAAGGTCAAGGTAGGCTGTGTGAACTGCCTTACCCTCATCAATGGCCTTAGTGACTGTTTCAAAAAAGTCGACCAAGTTCAAAAGGCAGGATCTGCCCTTGACAAAGCCAAATTGGGTAGGATCCAATGTCTGTAGGTCCCCAATGTCTTTGTTTATGAGTTCCATAATGATCCTCTCCATAGCTTTGCAGACCAGGCTCGTCAAGCTTATGGGGCGGTAATTTCCAGGGTCCATAGAAGCACCACCTTTGTGAAGTGGGACCACTGTTGCCGTACGCCACTCTTTTTGGGTACGTATCCTGTAGTAAGGCTAAGATTAAACAGCAGCCTTATGTGTGGGTTTAGTTTCTCTTGGAGTTCATGTAGCACACAGCCCGGGACACCATCCGGTCCCATTGATGCTGTGTTTTTAGCTTTAGAGAGGGCGGCTCTCACCTGGGCATCTGAGATGTTAGGGAGGCTACACTCTGCTGGGATAGTTATTTCTCCTTTTGGGGGGGAGGGGGAGAGAAATTTGCACTGAACCTGTCTGCCAGAATGTTGGCAATGTCAGTGGGTTCAGTGTATTTTGTGTCATTTTGGACTAACTCTGAGCATATCTGGGAGTTTCCACCCAGGTTTCTAACAGCTAAAGAAGGCCTTGTGATTGTCTTTTGTGTCTTTTGCGATTTTTCTCTCAAAGATGGCCTTGGATGATTTTATGAGTGATCGTAGTTTTTTGCTAGTACTGATCAGAGATGCCTTCCCTTTTAGGGATTTTGCTCTGTCATGTAGTAGCTTCCTCCTCCTGTTGTAAAGTTTGTTTATGGCTGGGGTCCACCAAACTGGGCGCCTGCCTTTGGATGAATGGGTCTTGGTTTTATTTGGGATTGCATGATCCATGCATTCTTGAAGGTGCCCATAGAAGGCATTTGCAAAGGATTCAGCAGTGTGGGTTGTGGTTTCCACTGGCCCAGGGGCCTTGAAAGATACCACTTCAGTCTTAAGAAGTGTGAAGTTTGCTTTTGAGAAGTTCTTCACTGTGGTCTTTTGTGCAGGGGGTGGGGGCGGGATGTGGATTTCCAGTGAGATTAATTTATGGTCTGATCTTACCAAAGAGGGATGTACTTCCGGTGTGGAGCATTTTGTCCCCATGTTTGTGATGATCAGGTCTAGTATATTGTCTCCTCTTGTGGGAATGGTGACTAGTTGTTCCATTGCATTTGAGTTTATGAATTCTAGGAACCTTTGGGCTAGGGTGTTGGGGCTTGAGTAATGTTCCCAGTCTATGTTTGGGTAGTTGAAGTCTCCCAAAATGATGGTATTTGGAGAGACATTCATACTCTCCAGTGTCTTCAGGAAGGCTGTGTGGGGTTCCTGAGTTTGAGAGGGTGGTCTGTAGCATGCTACAAACTGTAAGGCAGTTTTGCCTATGGTTAGTTGCACCTGGATAGTCTCCGATGCTTCGTGCGTTGCCACTAACCTGGAGGTGTGGGTATCTTTGATGAAAATGGATACTCCCCTCCTTTTGTGGTTCGGTCCAAGTTTTGGGGCGGAAAGCATGATATGAGGTAAAACCTGATAGTGCTGGGGTGCTCTCAGGAGCCTTGAACCAGGTTTCAAGTCACTGCACAGACATCGATGTTCTCCATACTGAGGAGGGCTTCGAGTGCATATTGAGGTTTAGACTTCTGGCATTGAGCAGCATTACCCTTAGTTTTTTCCACTTGTGTTTTCTAGGGAGGTAGGTTTGTCATTTGAGCCTTGCCTAAAAAAGGCACTATGGGGGTGGCAAGAGCCTTGGCCAATATCCGGACGCCCAGGGGTGACAGGTGCAAGCCATCCCTTGCGAAGCAGCGTGGCTTGTCAAGCATGTCATCCCAAGCAGACAGACACTGGATCCCCTTAGAATGACACCAGTAATTAAGCCAATTGTTAAAACTGATCATTTTGTCTTTGTACTGTGGCATCATTCTTGGTGAGGGTACGATGCTGCTCAGGGTCAGGGTCATACCGGCCTGGGCTACATAATCAGAGAGCTCCTCTATGTCTCTTTTCATGTAGTCCAGGGAGGTACGTCTCAGGTCGTTCACACTGGCATGTACAATGACTGAGTCATATTTGTACTTGCTGTGGAGTGACCTGAGTGCTTGTGTTATGTGGCGGATTCTAGCTCCCGACAGGCAGCTTACTGTGACCCTCTCCTTGTTCAGTCTGGTGAGCGGGACGTCAGTGTGCCTGACTATGGAGTCACCTATTACAAGTGTGTCTGGCATGTTGTTTGGCCTTAAGGGCTGTGACTGTTTAGCACACTGACTTTGTGAACTACGTGTTACATGTGCTATGTCTTGAGGTGGTGGTTGCTTGGGTGTCTGCTTTGGAGGCCTCTGTTGTTTTGGTAGATTTTTAATCAGCGCCTCCGAGTATGTTTTTGTGTGTTTATGTGTTTGGTTTGCAGTTGTGATAGTTCTATGTGAGACTGGAGACTGGGTTTGTGGTGTGCGTGGTTACCTTCTCCTCCTGACTGGTCTTGCCAGTACTGAATTGAGAGAGCTCAGCCTCCAGTTTGGCTATATAGTTGCATCTCTCGCATATATTTGTATTTGTTGGGAGGAGGAGAGGGTTGTCTGTGTACATGAGACAATTGTAACATTGCCTCAAGATTCCCAGATTCACCAGCTGAACAGGAGAGGACGCCAGCAACTGACCCTTCGACATGCTAGAAATAGTGAAAAAGATTGCTGTGTAACTGAGTCAGAAAGGACCTATAGGGAAATGGGTACTCAACAGAATTTAGGTGAATGAAGTACTTTTGTTTGTTTAAGAGTGCTTTACCTGTATACAAAATGCTTTAGGAGCAAGTGCTGAGCTTTTCAGATAGAGTATAGGCTGTTTAGATTGCAAGTAGAACAGTTCTAAGGGAAAAATTGAAGAGCAGACTTGGCGGAGCCAGAAAAAGTTTAACCTTGTTTAACCGGCGCTGTGCTATGCGCACGACCATGCAAAGCCGTGCAAACGCAGATTTTAAGCAGTGAACTACAAAAGAGCTAGGAATGGTCCCAAACAACCAATTACTAGCAGCTTCTTGTGCTGAGGTCACTTCCCCCAAGGACAGGTAGGCTGCTCAAGGCCCCCCACTCCCACTGGTGAGCAAAGAAACTTCCTTCTATCCAAGTAAGGTAATGGACAACACAGGAACTACACCACAGCCCAGAATACAGCAATGCCTGTATACTGGTCTAAACTAGTCGAGAAAGGCGGGAAAACAAGGATTATTTTTTGTTTTTGTTTTTTGCAGAAATACACAGAAAATGCAGAGACAGTGATAAATTAGTTACACAGGCTAGCACACTTTAGTGGGCAGCCTCCACAGTTCAATTAAACAAACAAACAAACAAGCAAACTTTCGACTAAATGTAACTTTAAGTGCAGATTTTAAAATAAATGCAGTAATCAGTAAAAAACAGTTCAGGCTAGTTCAAAGTAAGCAGCAGAAGCTATTTTCAGTGAAAAAAAGCAAAGATACTTAAATCCATAAGGTAGTCGCTTTTTCGAGTTCCTTGCTGCTAGGACCACTCTGTAAACCCACGTGGAGCTTGTCTGAGCAGTATAGCCAGAAAAAAACGCCCAGAGGCGGATTTTAAGCAGTGAACTACAAAAGAGCTAGGAATGGTCCCAAACAACCAATTACTAACAGCTTCTTGTGCTGAGGTCACTTCCCCCAAGGACAGGTAGGCTGCTCAAGGCTCCCCACTCCCACTGGTGAGCAAAGAAACTTCCTTCTATCCAAGTAAGGTAATGGACAACACAGGAACTACACCACATCCCAGAATACAGCAATGCCTGTATACTGGTCTAAACTAGTCGAGAAAGGCGGGAAAACAATGATTATTTTTTTGTTTTTTTTGCAGAAATACACAGAAAATGCAGAGACAGTGATAAATTAGTTACACAGGCTAGCACACTTTAGTGGGCAGCCTCCACAGTTCAATTAAACAAGCAAACAAGCAAACTTTCGACTAAATGTAACTTTAAGTGCAGATTTTAAAATAAATGCAGTAATCAGTAAAAAACAGTTCAGGCTAGTTCAAAGTAAGCAGCAGAAGCTATTTTCAGTGAAAAAAAAGCAAAGATACTTAAATCCAGAAGTAAGTATATGTATTTTTTCTGGTAAAAGGTGTTAGTATACCTTTAAGAACTTGGAAGTAACTTGTGTAAAAGTCCCATATTTGTGTGGGTCTTAGTATTTGTAAGCAAAGCTCCAGTGGAACAGTTATCTGTCTTTCTTGTGTACATAAAAGCTTTATGTCTTAGTTGGTGACCTAACTATTATTAACACTTAAGTAGCAATCTTGTCAGATCCTGAGCTCTGGATGCTAGAAAAGCAGCAACTCCTTTTAATGCGACTGACGTTAAATTTGGATTTCGTCTAAAACTAGGTACAGCTCTCCTTACACGTTTTATAACTCACTTGTACAACACATATTTCCTCTGGTATCCATCCTAATACAATTACTTGGCTGCAATCAAGGGTTTATTGCCAGTTAACATAGCTGTGTCCATGTGGGTGAAAATGCCTTGAGACATATTTCCCTAGACTATATGAAGAGTAACATGATGGAGCTCTCAGAATATGAGTTCCACGCTGGTATGAGTGTAGCATTGAGCAGCATTCTACCTTCTACAAGGATGATGACACAATATGAGCAGAAGATGACTGACTTTTATAATTAACTTAGTTTCTGGTATCATTTTAAGTGGGTGCAATATTTGCCAGCATGGAAGGAGATGATCAACAGGCCACGTTGCTTTGCCACAGTTGATCTGAACCTCTCACCGAGGCTTTCTAACATTAGCTAAAACACTGTCATCTCCCATAGTGCCTTTGTTAGGTGATGCAAAATTGACAGTCATTCCAACACAGCAAATCAAAACCAAGAAAATCTAAAGGTGTTACTCAATGCCATGAGTTTAAACAAGAAACTCCACTCCCCACAAGATGTTCATCGTGGTTCACTGTTGCAGTCATTACTGTAGGGTTTTTCCTGCTGGCAGCAGCCCTCGATCGACCAGAGTCCCAAAGTCTGGGTCCGACGTCTGCTGAATTCGCTCCTTCCCTGACTTCAGTGCGCCAGGGGTATAAAGGCCTCAGCTGACGCCATTTTCCCCAGTCTTTCTTGCCGTGCGGTGCCCATAGCAAAGCAGTTCGCAAGTGCTGGTCGGCCAACTCCTGTTTACTTTTGGTGGCTTTTGTATCGAAGACTTCTTATTTTAAGCTAAGTACCCCATTGGGGAAACTTTTTTCTTGCTCCAGTCCGATGTCAGAAAAAGTTAATGACTGTATTTCGTGTGGGAAGCAAATACCTCATAAGGATTTTCACTCTTACTTTATACCTTACCTAGGCCCTGACCACGACGTAGCTAATTGTAGGTTTTGTGCTAGATTTAACCAACGCACTATTAGGCGTAGGTACGATTTTGCCTTCCATTATTTTGGAAGAAGATTTAATTACAATATGTCGTCGGATTCTTATCCGGCTACCGGAGTGTATAAGAGGTGCAAGGATAAAGATAGGACTCCAAGGTCCAAAGCGGATGACATTATTCAACCAGAGCCAGTTGCCAGTCGTCAGTGAGGCGCTTTCGCAGCCCCTGTCGTCTGGCACTTTTGAACCGGTTGCCTGTACCGACTCCCACGAGGAGCCGATGGGGCCTTCAGAATTTCCAGGGAATGGACCTTGGGATAATGCTCCCTCAGATGGGTCCAGAGCCGCTGTACAGGCACCGGCTTCTGAGGGAGTTTTCAGGCCTACACAGCTTCATGTAAAGATGGCTTCAGTTTTGCAGTCAAAGACTAAGGCTCCGGCAAAGACAAAGAAGCAAGCACAGGCCCCTTCTGATCAGGGCCCTAGACCTCAAAGACAGATGCTTAAAATGGCTGAAGACCTGTTAACTATGATCAGGGGTTCCCATCCCCCTCCTGACAAGAGACCTAGACTAGAGCCAGGTTATGATTCCTCAGATCAAGTTTCAATTTCTTCTGCTTCTTCCTTTGAGCAGGATTATTCCTTCCCTCCTTATGAGGATTCTGATGCTGAAGAATCCCTTCCTTCAGCCTCTCCTCCTGAGGATTATTCATTTGGGGAAACTTTGCATGACATGAGAGAGCATTTTCACTGGGAAAGGCAGGAATACTCTGAATCCAAGAAGAGGCTTAGGGATTTTCTTCTGCTCCCACAGCATAGGCTCTTGGCTATTCCCCCAGTATTGGACATTGTGGATGATGTTTTTACAGAGGCGTCCCGCTCTCCTGATTCTTTTCCTCCTGCTCCTGTCAAACTGGATAGGTATTATAGGGTTCCAGATTCTCACAAATTTCTTTTTAAGAACCCTTCAGCTGATCCAGAAACTATCTCTCAGGGCCCTAAGGGTGTTAAAGCGGCCTCTGCTAAGAATCCTATTCCCTCTGACCGAGAGTCCAGAGCCTTGGAAAGATGGGGCAAAAAAGTTTATACTTCTGCTACATTGTCTATTAGAGCTTTGAATTGTCAATTTCATATGTTGAAATATCAGCAATACCTTTTGTCTGTGTTAAAACAAAAGATGTCTGCTGTTTCTGGTGGTGCAGAAAATAAGGAGTTGCAGGATTTATTGCATGCTACTGAGCAGGTGGGTAAACATACCCTGCACTGTGGTTTTGATTCTTTGGAGGCTTCTTGCAGGGCTGCAGCAACTGGTGCAGTTATTAGAAGGCATGCTTGGTTAAAGGAGCAAAGTTTGCCGGATCAGGTTAAGGCAAAACTTTTAGATGCCCCCCTGCAGCACAATGTTTTGTTTGGGGCCAAAGCTGAGGAGGTTTTAAAGAAAATGGAAGACAAAGCCAAATCTATGCAGACGGTTAAAGATTTTCTACAGGTACAACCCCCTAGATTTAGCAGGAACTGGCCAGCTAAACCTTGGTCCTTTCCGAGCTCGGACAGACCTCATAGAGGCATATACAGACATTCCAGAGGTAGAGGACAGGCACAGCCCCCTTTCAGAAATAAGCAGTGGAGTGCCCCCTCTCCCAAGGGAGGAGAAGATAGGTCACAACCTTACAGAAAACAGTCATTATGACTCTCCCTTACTAGCTCCAGGGGCTCCCCTCCTGGATGTGCCTTTGGGAGGAAAAATCTCTCTTTTTTATCACAATTGGAGCCGCATAACCCAAGACAAATGGGTTCTGGACATAGTTTCAAGGGGTTACAAGTTTCATTTCCATACCTTGCCAAAACCAAACGGATGGCCAGATCTGCCAAAGCATCAATGGCAGAGGCACAACAGCAAGTTCAGTCCCTCATGGCTATTGGGGCCATAGGATTGGTACTGAATTCAGAAATGGGGCAAGGGTTTTATTCAAGACTTTTCCTGGTTCCCAGGAAGGAAAACACATGGAGACCAATCCTGGACCTTTCCGTATTAAACACCTTCCTAGATATACCAAAATTCAAGATGCCCACTCTGCAGCAGCTGCTGCCTATGCTGAGCAAGAACGCTTGGATGGTGACTTTGGACTTGAAAGAAGCTTACCTGCATATTCCCATAAGGCAAGGGTGCAGACGGTACCTGAGATTCAAAGTGGGCTCAAAGCATTACAAGTTCTCTGTGCTGCCCTTTGGCTTATCTACTGCGCTGAGGGTCTTTACAAAGTGCCTGGCACCAGTAATGGCATTTTGCATCAGAAGGGAATTCAAATATACCCTTATCTGGACAATTGTCTCATTCAAGCGGACAACAAGGAGACTTTACTTCAGCATCTGGCTTTTGTGCAGCATCTTCTCAGGTGCCTAGGGTTCACAGTGAACCTAAAGAAATCAAACCTGGTGCCCACACAACAGATTACTTTCCTGGGTGCTCTTCTGAGCACTACAACCCAGATGGCTTACTTGACACCAGACAAAAAAGTGCAACTGGCTTCTTCTTTCAAAAACCTAGCTTCAATGAGTCAGCTAACTGCAAGAAAAATTCTGCAGGCTTTGGGTTACATGGCATTCTGCATTCTGTTAATACCATATGCAAGACTGCATACGAGGAAGATACAGTGGTACCTCAAGAGTGTATGGTCTCAGCATTGCCACAGTTTGGAAACAGTGATCACAATTTTGCCTTGTCTCCGGCAGGAGTTTCTTTGGTGGGTCGAGGCCTGTCTCCATAACAAGGGGAAGCCTTTCTGTCCCACTCCAGCCAATCAAGTCATAACGACGGATGTTTCGTACTATGCATGGAGAGCCCACATGCAAGGGAGATGTCTTCAGGGTGCCTGGACAGAGGACCAAATGCACCTGCACATAACTTTGACGGAGATGCTAGCTGTACAGAATGCCCTAACAGCCTTCAAGGATCTTATTCTACCGGGGCAATTACTGATAAAGACGGACAACACTTGAGTGATGTGGTACATAAACAAGCAGGGAGGCTCTCACTCTTACCCCCTGTGCAGATTGGCCATGACTCTGTGGAACACAGCACTGGCCAGCAAGGTAGACTTACAAGCTCAATTCCTGCTAGGAAAGGACAACACTTTGGCAGACAGTCTAAGCAGAAATCTTTCAGATCTGCACGAATGGATGTTGGATGTTCAGATATTCAGGATGATAACGGAGGCATGGGGGTGCCCAGACATAGATCTTTTTGCATCCCCCCAAAACCATCAACTTCAAAATTCTGCACGAGGACCTACCACAAACTAGCATGAAAAGTGGATGCCCTTTCATTCAGTTGGAAACTCCTCTCAGTATATGCTTTTCCTCCTTTGCCTCTCTTACCACGGGTACTTCTGAAGATCAAACAGGACAGACCACAAATGATTTTACTGGCTCCCAACTGACCTCGGCAATTCTGGTATTCCACCCTGATGAACCTGACTCAGGGTCCACCCTGGATTCTGCCACAAATTCCACATCTACTGTCTCAACAAGACGGCCGGATCCTGCAC